>NC_133386.1:109158122-109799079 GCF_047511655.1 Castor canadensis
GATTTTCTTTCGTGAGATACATGTCTTTCTTCACCTTAGTTGAATCGGTCTAATTGGAACAAAATGAGCCTTTCTCCACCTTGAAAAGTGTAATTTACACGAAGTTTTCCTACTAAAGCATACTCAGTTCTCACAGAGGAACAAAGTGCCAGTTGCTCCTACTTCTAAATAGTGGTTTTCATTCGTGATATACATGTGTTTCACCTTAGCTGAATAGGCCAATTTGCAAGAAAATGAGCCTTACTCTACCTTGAAAACTATGATAAGCAGGAAGTATTCCTTTCAAAAACTACTTCTACTTTTGCACAGAAACGATGTCACAGATGCTGCAGCTTCTAACATAGATGGTTTTCTTTGCAGTGATGCATGTGCTCTTTAACTCAGCCTAATACGCCTAATTGGAACCAAGAGAGCTTATCTCCACCTTGAAAACCCGAAGTTGCAGGAAGTATTCCTTTGAAAAACGAACTCAATTTTAACAGGGAAATAATGTGCTAGATGCTGTAGCTTCTCACATAGATGGTTTTCTTTTGGAGAGATACATGATTTCCTTCAACTCAGCCAAATAGGCCTATTAGGAGCAGAAAGGGCCAATCTCCACCAGAAACACCTAAGTTGGAGGAAGTATTGCTTTCAAAAACGAATTCAATTCTCACAGGGAAACAACGTGCTGGATGCTCCTGCTTCTAACACAGATTGTCTTTTTACAAGGGATTCATTTGTTTCTTCAACTTCCTTGAAGAGGCCTATTTGGAACAAAATGAGCCTTTCTCCACCTTGAACCCTATGATTTGCAGGAAGTATTCCTTTCAGAAACTAAATGAATTCTGACAGGGAAACAATGTGCCAGATGTTCCTGCTTCTGACTCAGATGGTTTTCTTTTGAGAGATATATGTGTTTCTTCAACTCAGCTGAATAGGCCTATTTGTAGGAAACAGAGCTTATCTCCACCTTGAAACACCCAAGTTGCAGGAAATATTCCTTTCAAAACTAACTCAATGCTCACTGAGTAACAATGTGCTAGTATGTGCAGCTTCTAACAGAAATAGATTTTTTGGAGAGATACTTGCGTTTCTTCAACTCAGGTGAATAGGTGTATTTTGAGCAAACAGATATAGCACCACCTTGAGCAACCTATTGGAGGAAGATTTCCTTTCCAAACGAACTCAAATCTCACAGGGAACAATGTACTATATGCTCCTTCAACTAACACAGATGGTCAACTTTTGAGAGATACCTGTGTTTCTTCTCCTTAGCTGAGTAGGCTTGTTGGGAACAATATGAATCATTCTCCACCTTGAAATTATGATTTGAAGGAAGTATTCCTTTGAAACACTAACTCAGCTCTCACAGGGAAACAATACCATATGTGCTGCAGCTTCTAACATAGATGGTTTTCTTTGGAGATCTACGGGTATTTTTTCAACTGAGCTGAATGGGCCTATTTGGAGCAAACAGAGCCTATCTCCACGTTGAAAAACCAAACTTGCAGGAAGTATTCTTTTCCAAAAGGAATTCAATTCTCAAAGGGAAACAATGTGCTACATAATCCTGATTCTAGCTCAGATGCTTTTCTTTGTAGACATACGTGTGTTTCTTCACCTTAGCTGAATAGGGGAATTTGGAATCAAAGAGCCTTTCTCCACCTTGAAAATTTTGATGTGCAGGAAGTATTCCTTTCAAAAACGAACTAAATGCTCACAGGGAGAAAATGTGCTAAGTACTGCAGGTTCTAACATAGATGGTTTTGTTTGGAGAGGTATATGTGCTGCTTAACTCACCTGAAGAGCCCTACTTGGAACAAAATGATCCTCTCTCCACCTTGAAAACTGTGAATAGCAGGAATTTTTCCTTCCCAAAACTAACTCTATTCTCACAGGGAAATAATGTGCTAGACGCTGCAGCTTCTAACATAGATGGTTTTCTTTGGAGAGAAAGTGAAGTTTCTTCACCTCAACTGAATAGGCCTATTTGGAGCAAAGTGAGCCTATGTCCACCTTGAAACACCTAAGTTGCAGGAAGTATTCCTTTTAAAAACTAACTCATTTTAACATGGAAGCAATATCCTAGTCCTGCTTCAAACACACATGGTTATTTTTGAGAGATTTATGTTTATCTTCAACTTGGCTGTATAGTTCTGTTTGAACAAATGAGCATTTCTGCAGCTCGAAAATTCTGTCTTAAAGTAATTGTTCCTTTAAAAAACTAACTCAGTTCTCACAGGGAGATAATGTGCTAGATGCTGGAGCTTCTAACATGCAGTGATTTCATTGGAGAGATACATGTGTTAATTCAACTCAGCTGATTAGGCCTATTTGTAGCCAATAGAGACTATCTCCACCTTGAAACACCTAAGTTACAGGAAGTATTCCTTTTAAACACTAAGTCAATTTTAACAGGGAAACAATGTGCTAGAGGCCCCTGCTTCTAACACACATGCGTTTCTTTTGAGAGATACATGTGCTTCATCAACTTAGCTGAATAGGCCTATCTGGAACAAAATGAGCCTTTCTCCACCTTGAAAACTTTGATTTGCACAAAGTACTCCTTTGAAAACTAACTTTATTCTCACAGGGAAAGAATGTTGTAGATGCTCCTGCTTCTAAGACAGTTGGTTTTCTTTCGAGAGATACGTGTGTTCCTTCAACTTACTGAAATGGCCTATATGGAACAAAATGAGCCTTTCTCCACTTTGAAAATTCTGTTTTGCAGGAAGTATTTCTTTCAAAACCTAACTATATTCACACACGTAAACAACATGGTAGATGCTAGTGCTTCTAACTCAAATGGCTTTCTTTGGAGAGATACATGTGTTTCATCAACTCAGCTGAATAGGCCTATTTGCAAGAAAGTGAGCCTATCTCCACCTTCAAGAAACAAAGTTGCAGGAAGTATTCCTTTCAAAACCTAACTCAGTTTTCCCAGGGAAACAGTGTGCTAGATGCTGCAGCTTCTAACACAGATTTTTTTTTTTTTTTGGAGATATTTATGTGTTTCTTCAACTCGGCTGAATAGGTCTATTTGGAAATGAATGAGCTTTTCTCAACCTGGAAAATTCTGATTTGCAGGAAGTATTCCTTTCAAAAAGTGACTAAATTCTCAGAGGTCAACAATGTGATAGATTCTGCTGCTTTTTACACACATGGGTTTCTTTTGAGGGACATGCGTGATTCATCAACTCAGGTGTATGGGCCTACTTGGAACTAAGAGAGGCTATGTGTACCGTGGAAAACCCACCTAGCATGAAGTATTCCCTTCAAAAACTAACTCAGTTCTCAAAAGGAAACAATAGGCTTGATGGTGCAGCTTCTAACAAAGATGTTTTTCTTAGGAGAGGTTCATGGGTTTTGCAACTCAGCTGCATATACCTATTTGGAGCAAACAGAGCCTAACTCCACCTTCAAATCCTACGTTGCAGAAAAGGATTCCTTTCAAACACTAAGTCAATTCTCACATGGAAACAATGTGCTAGAATCTGCAGCATCTGACAGAGATGTTTTTCTAAGGTGAGGTACATGTGTTTCTTCAACTCAGCTGAATTGCCTGTTTGGAACAAAATGAGCCTTTCTCCACCTTGAAAATTGTGATTTGCGGGAACTATTTCTTTCGAAAAGTAATTCAAATTTACAGGCAAGCTATGTGCAAGGTGCTTCAGCTCCTAACACAGATGGCTTTCTTTGGATAGATCCATGTATTCCTTCAACTCAGGTGAAGAAGCCTTTTGGGAGCAAACCGAGCCTATCTCCCCTTGAAATACCTAAGTTTCCTTCCCAAATCTAACTCAATTCTCACAGGGAAAAATGTGCTACATGCTGCTGCTTCTAACACAAATGGACTTCTTTTCAAAAACAAATGTGTTTCTTCAACTTAGCTGAAGAAAGGCCAACTTGGAAAAAAATGAGCCTTTCTGCATCTTCCAAACTATGATTTGCACTATGTACTCCTTTGGAAACTACCTCAGTTCTCACAGGGTAGTGCTTACACACATGGTTTTCTTTCCAGATATATAGGTGTTTCACCAACTCACCTGTACAGCCCTATTTCTAACAAAGAGAGCCTGTCAATGCATTGGAAAGCCCACATAGCAGGAAGTATTCCTTTCAAAAACTAGCTCAAATCTCACAGGGAAACAATGTGCTTGAACCTGCATCTGCTAACATAGATGGTTTTCTTTGGACAGATACATGGGTTGCTTGAAGTCAGCTGCATATACCTCTTTGGAGCAAAGAGAGCCTATGTCCACCTTGAATCACCTACGTGGCAGGAAGTCTTCCTTTCAAAAACGAACTAAATTCTCACAGGGAAACAATGTGCTAGATGCTCCTCCTTGTAACACACGTGGTTTTCTGTCGAGAGATGTGTTTTTTCTTCAACGTAGTTGAACAGGCCTACTTAAAAAAATGAGCTTTTCTCCACCTTGAAACTTCTGATTTGTAGTGAGTATTCATTCAAAAACGAACTCCATATTAACAGGGAGACAATGTGCAGGAAGCTCGAGCTTCTCACAAAGATGATTTTCTTTCGTGAGATACATGTCTTTCTTCACCTTAGTTGAATCGGTCTATTTGGAACAAAATGAGCCTTTCTCCACCTTGAAAAGTGTAATTTACACGAAGTTTTCCTACTAAAGCATACTCAGTTCTCACAGAGGTACAAAGTGCCAGTTGCTCCTACTTCTAAATAGTGGTTTTCATTCGTGATATACATGTGTTTCACCTTAGCTGAATAGGCCAATTTGGAAGAAAATGAGCCTTACTCTACCTTGAAAACTATGATAAGCAGGAAGTATTCCTTTCAAAAACTACTTCTACTTTTGCACAGAAACGATGTCACAGATGCTGCAGCTTCTAACATAGATGGTTTTCTTTGCAGTGATGCATGTGCTCTTTAACTCAGCCTAATACGCCTAATTGGAACCAAGAGAGCTTATCTCCACCTTGAAAACCCGAAGTTGCAGGAAGTATTCCTTTGAAAAACGAACTCAATTTTAACAGGGAAATAATGTGCTAGATGCTGTAGCTTCTCACATAGATGGTTTTCTTTTGGAGAGATACATGATTTCCTTCAACTCAGCCAAATAGGCCTATTAGGAGCAGAAAGGGCCAGTCTCCACCAGAAACACCTAAGTTGGAGGAAGTATTGCTTTCAAAAACGAATTCAATTCTCACAGGGAAACAACGTGCTGGATGCTCCTGCTTCTAACACAGATTGTCTTTTTACAAAGGATTCATTTGTTTCTTCAACTTCCTTGAAGAGGCCTATTTGGAACAAAATGAGCCTTTCTCCACCTTGAACCCTATGATTTGCAGGAAGTATTCCTTTCAGAAACTAAATGAATTCTGACAGGGAAACAATGTGCCAGATGTTCCTGCTTCTGACTCAGATGGTTTTCTTTTGAGAGATATATGTGTTTCTTCAACTCAGCTGAATAGGCCTATTTGTAGGAAACAGAGCTTATCTCCACCTTGAAACACCCAAGTTGCAGGAAATATTCCTTTCAAAACTAACTCAATGCTCACTGAGTAACAATGTGCTAGTATGTGCAGCTTCTAACAGAAATAGATTTTTTGGAGAGATACTTGCGTTTCTTCAACTCAGGTGAATAGGTGTATTTTGAGCAAACAGATATAGCACCACCTTGAGCAACCTATTGGAGGAAGATTTCCTTTCCAAACGAACTCAAATCTCACAGGGAACAATGTACTATATGCTCCTTCAACTAACACAGATGGTCAACTTTTGAGAGATACCTGTGTTTCTTCTCCTTAGCTGAGTAGGCTTGTTGGGAACAATATGAATCATTCTCCACCTTGAAATTATGATTTGAAGGAAGTATTCCTTTGAAACACTAACTCAGCTCTCACAGGGAAACAATACCATATGTGCTGCAGCTTCTAACATAGATGGTTTTCTTTGGAGATCTACGGGTATTTTTTCAACTGAGCTGAATGGGCCTATTTGGAGCAAACAGAGCCTATCTCCACGTTGAAAAACCAAATTTGCAGGAAGTATTCTTTTCCAAAAGGAATTCAATTCTCAAAGGGAAACAATGTGCTACATAATCCTGATTCTAGCTCAGATGCTTTTCTTTGTAGACATACGTGTGTTTCTTCACCTTAGCTGAATAGGGGAATTTGGAATCAAAGAGCCTTTCTCCACCTTGAAAATTTTGATGTGCAGGAAGTATTCCTTTCAAAAACGAACTAAATGCTCACAGGGAGAAAATGTGCTAAGTACTGCAGGTTCTAACATAGATGGTTTTGTTTGGAGAGGGATATGTGCTGCTTAACTCACCTGAAGAGCCCTACTTGGAACAAAATGATCCTCTCTCCACCTTGAAAACTGTGAATAGCAGGAATTTTTCCTTCCCAAAACTAACTCTATTCTCACAGGGAAATAATGTGCTAGACGCTGCAGCTTCTAACATAGATGGTTTTCTTTCGAGAGAAAGTGAAGTTTCTTCACCTCAACTGAATAGGCCTATTTGGAGCAAAGTGAGCCTATGTCCACCTTGAAACACCTAAGTTGCAGGAAGTATTCCTTTTAAAAACTAACTCATTTTAACATGGAAGCAATATCCTAGTCCTGCTTCAAACACACATGGTTATTTTTGAGAGATTTATGTTTATCTTCAACTTGGCTGTATAGTTCTGTTTGAACAAATGAGCATTTCTGCAGCTCGAAAATTCTGTCTTAAAGTAATTGTTCCTTTCAAAAACTAACTCAGTTCTCACAGGGAGATAATGTGCTAGATGCTGGAGCTTCTAACATGCAGTGATTTCATTGGAGAGATACATGTGTTAATTCAACTCAGCTGATTAGGCCTATTTGTAGCCAATAGAGACTATCTCCACCTTGAAACACCTAAGTTACAGGAAGTATTCCTTTTAAACACTAAGTCAATTTTAACAGGGAAACAATGTGCTAGAGGCCCCTGCTTCTAACACACATGCGTTTCTTTTGAGAGATACATGTGCTTCATCAACTTAGCTGAATAGGCCTATCTGGAACAAAATGAGCCTTTCTCCACCTTGAAAACTTTGATTTGCACAAAGTACTCCTTTGAAAACTAACTTTATTCTCACAGGGAAAGAATGTTCTAGATGCTCCTGCTTCTAAGACAGTTGGTTTTATTTCGAGAGATACGTGTGTTCCTTCAACTTACTGAAATGGCCTATATGGAACAAAATGAGCCTTTCTCCACTTTGAAAATTCTGTTTTGCAGGAAGTATTTCTTTCAAAACCTAACTATATTCACACACGTAAACAACATGGTAGATGCTACTGCTTCTAACTCAAATGGCTTTCTTTGGAGAGATACATGTGTTTCATCAACTCAGCTGAATAGGCCTATTTGCAAGAAAGTGAGCCTATCTCCACCTTCAAGAAACAAAGTTGCAGGAAGTATTCCTTTCAAAACCTAACTCAGTTTTCCCAGGGAAACAGTGTGCTAGATGCTGCAGCTTCTAACACAGATTTTTTTTTTTTTGGAGATATTTATGTGTTTCTTCAACTCGGCTGAATAGGTCTATTTGGAAATGAATGAGCTTTTCTCAACCTGGAAAATTCTGATTTGCAGGAAGTATTCCTTTCAAAAAGTGACTAAATTCTCAGAGGTCAACAATGTGATAGATTCTGCTGCTTTTTACACACATGGGTTTCTTTTGAGGGACATGCGTGATTCATCAACTCAGGTGTATGGGCCTACTTGGAACTAAGAGAGGCTATGTGTACCATGGAAAACCCACCTAGCATGAAGTATTCCCTTCAAAAACTAACTCAGTTCTCAAAAGGAAACAATAGGCTTGATGGTGCAGCTTCTAACAAAGATGTTTTTCTTAGGAGAGGTTCATGGGTTTTGCAACTCAGCTGCATATACCTATTTGGAGCAAACAGAGCCTAACTCCACCTTCAAATCCTAAGTTGCAGAAAAGGATTCCTTTCAAACTCTAAGTCAATTCTCACATGGAAACAATGTGCTAGAATCTGCAGCATCTGACAGAGATGTTTTTCTAAGGTGAGGTACATGTGTTTCTTCAACTCAGCTGAATTGCCTGTTTGGAACAAAATGAGCCTTTCTCCACCTTGAAAATTGTGATTTGCGGGAACTATTTCTTTCGAAAAGTAATTCAAATTTACAGGCAAGCTATGTGCAAGGTGCTTCAGCTCCTAACACAGATGGCTTTCTTTGGATAGATCCATGTATTCCTTCAACTCAGGTGAAGAAGCCTTTTGGGAGCAAACCGAGCCTATCTCCCCTTGAAATACCTAAGTTTCCTTCCCAAATCTAACTCAATTCTCACCGGGAAAAATGTGCTACATGCTGCTGCTTCTAACACAAATGGACTTCTTTTCAAAAACAAATGTGTTTCTTCAACTTAGCTGAAGAAAGGCCAACTTGGAAAAAAATGAGCCTTTCTGCATCTTCCAAACTATGATTTGCACTATGTACTCCTTTGGAAACTACCTCAGTTCTCACAGGGTAGTGCTTACACACATGGTTTTCTTTCCAGATATATAGGTGTTTCACCAACTCACCTGTACAGCCCTATTTCTAACAAAGAGAGCCTGTCAATGCATTGGAAAGCCCACATAGCAGGAAGTATTCCTTTCAAAAACTAGCTCAAATCTCACAGGGAAACAATGTGCTTGAACCTGCATCTGCTAACATAGATGGTTTTCTTTGGACAGATACATGGGTTGCTTGAAGTCAGCTGCATATACCTCTTTGGAGCAAAGAGAGCCTATGTCCACCTTGAATCACCTACGTGGCAGGAAGTCTTCCTTTCAAAAACGAACTAAATTCTCACAGGGAAAGAATGTGGTAGATGCTCCTCCTTGTAACACACGTGGTTTTCTGTCGAGAGATGTATTTCTTTCTTCAACGTAGTTGAACAGGCCTATTTAAAAAAATGAGCTTTTCTCCACCTTGAAACTTCTGATTTGTAGTGAGTATTCATTCAAAAACGAACTCCATATTAACAGGGAGACAATGTGCAGGAAGCTCGAGCTTCTCACAAAGATGATTTTCTTTCGTGAGATACATGTCTTTCTTCACCTTAGTTGAATCGGTCTAATTGGAACAAAATGAGCCTTTCTCCACCTTGAAAAGTGTAATTTACACGAAGTTTTCCTACTAAAGCATACTCAGTTCTCACAGAGGAACAAAGTGCCAGTTGCTCCTACTTCTAAATAGTGGTTTTCATTCGTGATATACATGTGTTTCACCTTAGCTGAATAGGCCAATTTGGAAGAAAATGAGCCTTACTCTACCTTGAAAACTATGATAAGCAGGAAGTATTCCTTTCAAAAACTACTTCTACTTTTGCACAGAAACGATGTCACAGATGCTGCAGCTTCTAACATAGATGGTTTTCTTTGCAGTGATGCATGTGCTCTTTAACTCAGCCTAATACGCCTAATTGGAACCAAGAGAGCTTATCTCCACCTTGAAAACCCGAAGTTGCAGGAAGTATTCCTTTGAAAAACGAACTCAATTTTAACAGGGAAATAATGTGCTAGATGCTGTAGCTTCTCACATAGATGGTTTTCTTTTGGAGAGATACATGATTTCCTTCAACTCAGCCAAATAGGCCTATTAGGAGCAGAAAGGGCCAGTCTCCACCAGAAACACCTAAGTTGGAGGAAGTATTGCTTTCAAAAACGAATTCAATTCTCACAGGGAAACAACGTGCTGGATGCTCCTGCTTCTAACACAGATTGTCTTTTTACAAAGGATTCATTTGTTTCTTCAACTTCCTTGAAGAGGCCTATTTGGAACAAAATGAGCCTTTCTCCACCTTGAACCCTATGATTTGCAGGAAGTATTCCTTTCAGAAACTAAATGAATTCTGACAGGGAAACAATGTGCCAGATGTTCCTGCTTCTGACTCAGATGGTTTTCTTTTGAGAGATATATGTGTTTCTTCAACTCAGCTGAATAGGCCTATTTGTAGGAAACAGAGCTTATCTCCACCTTGAAACACCCAAGTTGCAGGAAATATTCCTTTCAAAACTAACTCAATGCTCACTGAGTAACAATGTGCTAGTATGTGCAGCTTCTAACAGAAATAGATTTTTTGGAGAGCTACTTGCGTTTCTTCAACTCAGGTGAATAGGTGTATTTTGAGCAAACAGATATAGCACCACCTTGAGCAACCTATTGGAGGAAGATTTCCTTTCCAAACGAACTCAAATCTCACAGGGAACAATGTACTATATGCTCCTTCAACTAACACAGATGGTCAACTTTTGAGAGATACCTGTGTTTCTTCTCCTTAGCTGAGTAGGCTTGTTGGGAACAATATGAATCATTCTCCACCTTGAAATTATGATTTGAAGGAAGTATTCCTTTGAAACACTAACTCAGCTCTCACAGGGAAACAATACCATATGTGCTGCAGCTTCTAACATAGATGGTTTTCTTTGGAGATCTACGGGTATTTTTTCAACTGAGCTGAATGGGCCTATTTGGAGCAAACAGAGCCTATCTCCACGTTGAAAAACCAAACTTGCAGGAAGTATTCTTTTCCAAAAGGAATTCAATTCTCAAAGGGAAACAATGTGCTACATAATCCTGATTCTAGCTCAGATGCTTTTCTTTGTAGACATACGTGTGTTTCTTCACCTTAGCTGAATAGGGGAATTTGGAATCAAAGAGCCTTTCTCCACCTTGAAAATTTTGATGTGCAGGAAGTATTCCTTTCAAAAACGAACTAAATGCAAACAGGGAGAAAATGTGCTAAGTACTGCAGGTTCTAACATAGATGGTTTTGTTTGGAGAGGGATATGTGCTGCTTAACTCACCTGAAGAGCCCTACTTGGAACAAAATGATCCTCTCTCCACCTTGAAAACTGTGAATAGCAGGAATTTTTCCTTCCCAAAACTAACTCTATTCTCACAGGGAAATAATGTGCTAGACGCTGCAGCTTCTAACATAGATGGTTTTCTTTCGAGAGAAAGTGAAGTTTCTTCACCTCAACTGAATAGGCCTATTTGGAGCAAAGTGAGCCTATGTCCACCTTGAAACACTTAAGTTGCAGGAAGTATTCCTTTTAAAAACTAACTCATTTTAACATGGAAGCAATATCCTAGTCCTGCTTCAAACACACATGGTTATTTTTGAGAGATTTATGTTTATCTTCAACTTGGCTGTATAGTTCTGTTTGAACAAATGAGCATTTCTGCAGCTCGAAAATTCTGTCTTAAAGTAATTGTTCCTTTCAAAAACTAACTCAGTTCTCACAGGGAGATAATGTGCTAGATGCTGGAGCTTCTAACATGCAGTGATTTCATTGGAGAGATACATGTGTTAATTCAACTCAGCTGATTAGGCCTATTTGTAGCCAATAGAGACTATCTCCACCTTGAAACACCTAAGTTACAGGAAGTATTCCTTTTAAACACTAAGTCAATTTTAACAGGGAAACAATGTGCTAGAGGCCCCTGCTTCTAACACACATGCGTTTCTTTTGAGAGATACATGTGCTTCATCAACTTAGCTGAATAGGCCTATCTGGAACAAAATGAGCCTTTCTCCACCTTGAAAACTTTGATTTGCACAAAGTACTCCTTTGAAAACTAACTTTATTCTCACAGGGAAAGAATGTTCTAGATGCTCCTGCTTCTAAGACAGTTGGTTTTCTTTCGAGAGATACGTGTGTTCCTTCAACTTACTGAAATGGCCTATATGGAACAAAATGAGCCTTTCTCCACTTTGAAAATTCTGTTTTGCAGGAAGTATTTCTTTCAAAACCTAACTATATTCACACACGTAAACAACATGGTAGATGCTAGTGCTTCTAACTCAAATGGCTTTCTTTGGAGAGATACATGTGTTTCATCAACTCAGCTGAATAGGCCTATTTGCAAGAAAGTGAGCCTATCTCCACCTTCAAGAAACAAAGTTGCAGGAAGTATTCCTTTCAAAACCTAACTCAGTTTTCCCAGGGAAACAGTGTGCTAGATGCTGCAGCTTCTAACACAGATTTTTTTTTTTTTTGGAGATATTTATGTGTTTCTTCAACTCGGCTGAATAGGTCTATTTGGAAATGAATGAGCTTTTCTCACCCTGGAAAATTCTGATTTGCAGGAAGTATTCCTTTCAAAAAGTGACTAAATTCTCAGAGGTCAACAATGTGATAGATTCTGCTGCTTTTTACACACATGGGTTTCTTTTGAGGGGCATGCGTGATTCATCAACTCAGGTGTATGGGCCTACTTGGAACAAAGAGAGGCTATGTGTACCATGGAAAACCCACCTAGCATGAAGTATTCCCTTCAAAAACTAACTCAGTTCTCAAAAGGAAACAATAGGCTTGATGGTGCAGCTTCTAACAAAGATGTTTCTCTTAGGAGAGGTTCATGGGTTTTGCAACTCAGCTGCATATACCTATTTGGAGCAAACAGAGCCTAACTCCACCTTCAAATCCTAAGTTGCAGAAAAGGATTCCTTTCAAACACTAAGTCAATTCTCACATGGAAACAATGTGCTAGAATCTGCAGCATCTGACAGAGATGTTTTTCTAAGGTGAGGTACATGTGTTTCTTCAACTCAGCTGAATTGCCTGTTTGGAACAAAATGAGCCTTTCTCCACCTTGAAAATTGTGATTTTCAGGAACTATTTCTTTCGAAAAGTAACTCAAATTTACAGGCAAGCTATGTGCAAGGTGCTTCAGCTCCTAACACAGATGGCTTTCTTTGGATAGATCCATGTATTCCTTCAACTCAGGTGAAGAAGCCTTTTGGGAGCAAACCGAGCCTATCTCCCCTTGAAATACCTAAGTTTCCTTCCCAAATCTAACTCAATTCTCACAGGGAAAAATGTGCTACATGCTGCTGCTTCTAACACAAATGGACTTCTTTTCAAAAACAAATGTGTTTCTTCAACTTAGCTGAAGAAAGGCCAACTTGGAAAAAATGAGCCTTTCTGCATCTTCCAAACTATGATTTGCACTATGTTCTCCTTTGGAAACTACCTCAGTTCTCACAGGGTAGTGCTTACACACATGGTTTTCTTTCCAGATATATAGGTGTTTCACCAACTCACCTGTACAGCCCTATTTCTAACAAAGAGAGCCTGTCAATGCATTGGAAAGCCCACATAGCAGGAAGTATTCCTTTCAAAAACTAGCTCAAATCTCACAGGGAAACAATGTGCTTGAACCTGCATCTGCTAACATAGATGGTTTTCTTTGGACAGATACATGGTTTGCTTGAAGTCAGCTGCATATACCTCTTTGGAGCAAAGAGAGCCTATGTCCACCTTGAATCACCTACGTGGCAGGAAGTCTTCCTTTCAAAAACGAACTAAATTCTCACAGGGAAAGAATGTGGTAGATGCTCCTCCTTGTAACACACGTGGTTTTCTGTCGAGAGATGTATTTCTTTCTTCAACGTAGTTGAACAGGCCTATTTAAAAAAATGAGCTTTTCTCCACCTTGAAACTTCTGATTTGTAGTGAGTATTCATTCAAAAACGAACTCCATATTAACAGGGAGACAATGTGCAGAAAGCTCGAGCTTCTCACAAAGATGATTTTCTTTCGTGAGATACATGTCTTTCTTCACCTTAGTTGAATCGGTCTAATTGGAACAAAATGAGCCTTTCTCCACCTTGAAAAGTGTAATTTACACGAAGTTTTCCTACTAAAGCATACTCAGTTCTCACAGAGGAACAAAGTGCCAGTTGCTCCTACTTCTAAATAGTGGTTTTCATTCGTGATATACATGTGTTTCACCTTAGCTGAATAGGCCAATTTGGAAGAATATGAGCCTTACTCTACCTTGAAAACTATGATAAGCAGGAAGTATTCCTTTCAAAAACTACTTCTACTTTTGCACAGAAACGATGTCACAGATGCTGCAGCTTCTAACATAGATGGTTTTCTTTGCAGTGATGCATGTGCTCTTTAACTCAGCCTAATACGCCTAATTGGAACCAAGAGAGCTTATCTCCACCTTGAAAACCCGAAGTTGCAGGAAGTATTCCTTTGAAAAACGAACTCAATTTTAACAGGGAAATAATGTGCTAGATGCTGTAGCTTCTCACATAGATGGTTTTCTTTTGGAGAGATACATGATTTCCTTCAACTCAGCCAAATAGGCCTATTAGGAGCAGAAAGGGCCAATCTCCACCAGAAACACCTAAGTTGGAGGAAGTATTGCTTTCAAAAACGAATTCAATTCTCACAGGGAAACAACGTGCTGGATGCTCCTGCTTCTAACACAGATTGTCTTTTTACAAAGGATTCATTTGTTTCTTCAACTTCCTTGAAGAGGCCTATTTGGAACAAAATGAGCCTTTCTCCACCTTGAACCCTATGATTTGCAGGAAGTATTCCTTTCAGAAACTAAATGAATTCTGACAGGGAAACAATGTGCCAGATGTTCCTGCTTCTGACTCAGATGGTTTTCTTTTGAGAGATATATGTGTTTCTTCAACTCAGCTGAATAGGCCTATTTGTAGGAAACAGAGCTTATCTCCACCTTGAAACACCCAAGTTGCAGGAAATATTCCTTTCAAAACTAACTCAATGCTCACTGAGTAACAATGTGCTAGTATGTGCAGCTTCTAACAGAAATAGATTTTTTGGAGAGATACTTGCGTTTCTTCAACTCAGGTGAATAGGTGTATTTTGAGCAAACAGATATAGCACCACCTTGAGCAACCTATTGGAGGAAGATTTCCTTTCCAAACGAACTCAAATCTCACAGGGAACAATGTACTATATGCTCCTTCAACTAACGCAGATGGTCAACTTTTGAGAGATACCTGTGTTTCTTCTCCTTAGCTGAGTAGGCTTGTTGGGAACAATATGAATCATTCTCCACCTTGAAATTATGATTTGAAGGAAGTATTCCTTTGAAACACTAACTCAGCTCTCACAGGGAAACAATACCATATGTGCTGCAGCTTCTAACATAGATGGTTTTCTTTGGAGATCTATGGGTATTTTTTCAACTGAGCTGAATGGGCCTATTTGGAGCAAACAGAGCCTATCTCCACGTTGAAAAACCAAACTTGCAGGAAGTATTCTTTTCCAAAAGGAATTCAATTCTCAAAGGGAAACAATGTGCTACATAATCCTGATTCTAGCTCAGATGCTTTTCTTTGTAGACATACGTGTGTTTCTTCACCTTAGCTGAATAGGGGAATTTGGAATCAAAGAGCCTTTCTCCACCTTGAAAATTTTGATGTGCAGGAAGTATTCCTTTCAAAAACGAACTAAATGCTCACAGGGAGAAAATGTGCTAAGTACTGCAGGTTCTAACATAGATGGTTTTGTTTGGAGAGGTATATGTGCTGCTTAACTCACCTGAAGAGCCCTACTTGGAACAAAATGATCCTCTCTCCACCTTGAAAACTGTGAATAGCAGGAATTTTTCCTTGCCAAAACTAACTCTATTCTCACAGGGAAATAATGTGCTAGACGCTGCAGCTTCTAACATAGATGGTTTTCTTTGGAGAGAAAGTGAAGTTTCTTCACCTCAACTGAATAGGCCTATTTGGAGCAAAGTGAGCCTATGTCCACCTTGAAACACCTAAGTTGCAGGAAGTATTCCTTTTAAAAACTAACTCATTTTAACATGGAAGCAATATCCTAGTCCTGCTTCAAACACACATGGTTATTTTTGAGAGATTTATGTTTATCTTCAACTTGGCTGTATAGTTCTGTTTGAACAAATGAGCATTTCTGCAGCTCGAAAATTCTGTCTTAAAGTAATTGTTCCTTTCAAAAACTAACTCAGTTCTCACAGGGAGATAATGTGCTAGATGCTGGAGCTTCTAACATGCAGTGATTTCATTGGAGAGATACATGTGTTAATTCAACTCAGCTGATTAGGCCTATTTGTAGCCAATAGAGACTATCTCCACCTTGAAACACCTAAGTTACAGGAAGTATTCCTTTTAAACACTAAGTCAATTTTAACAGGGAAACAATGTGCTAGAGGCCCCTGCTTCTAACACACATGCGTTTCTTTTGAGAGATACATGTGCTTCATCAACTTAGCTGAATAGGCCTATCTGGAACAAAATGAGCCTTTCTCCACCTTGAAAACTTTGATTTGCACAAAGTACTCCTTTGAAAACTAACTTTATTCTCACAGGGAAAGAATGTTCTAGATGCTCCTGCTTCTAAGACAGTTGGTTTTCTTTCGAGAGATACGTGTGTTCCTTCAACTTACTGAAATGGCCTATATGGAACAAAATGAGCCTTTCTCCACTTTGAAAATTCTGTTTTGCAGGAAGTATTTCTTTCAAAACCTAACTATATTCACACACGTAAACAACATGGTAGATGCTAGTGCTTCTAACTCAAATGGCTTTCTTTGGAGAGATACATGTGTTTCATCAACTCAGCTGAATAGGCCTATTTGCAAGAAAGTGAGCCTATCTCCACCTTCAAGAAACAAAGTTGCAGGAAGTATTCCTTTCAAAACCTAACTCAGTTTTCCCAGGGAAACAGTGTGCTAGATGCTGCAGCTTCTAACACAGATTTTTTTTTTTTTTTGGAGATATTTATGTGTTTCTTCAACTCGGCTGAATAGGTCTATTTGGAAATGAATGAGCTTTTCTCAACCTGGAAAATTCTGATTTGCAGGAAGTATTCCTTTCAAAAAGTAACTAAATTCTCAGAGGTCAACAATGTGATAGATTCTGCTGCTTTTTACACACATGGGTTTCTTTTGAGGGACATGCGTGATTCATCAACTCAGGTGTATGGGCCTACTTGGAACAAAGAGAGGCTATGTGTACCATGGAAAACCCACCTAGCATGAAGTATTCCCTTCAAAAACTAACTCAGTTCTCAAAAGGAAACAATAGGCTTGATGGTGCAGCTTCTAACAAAGATGTTTTTCTTAGGAGAGGTTCATGGGTTTTGCAACTCAGCTGCATATACCTATTTGGAGCAAACAGAGCCTAACTCCACCTTCAAATCCTAAGTTGCAGAAAAGGATTCCTTTCAAACTCTAAGTCAATTCTCACATATAAACAATGTGCTAGAATCTGCAGCATCTGACAGAGATGTTTTTCTAAGGTGAGGTACATGTGTTTCTTCAACTCAGCTGAATTGCCTGTTTGGAACAAAATGAGCCTTTCTCCACCTTGAAAATTGTGATTTGCGGGAACTATTTCTTTCGAAAAGTAACTCAAATTTACAGGCAAGCTATGTGCAAGGTGCTTCAGCTCCTAACACAGATGGCTTTCTTTGGATAGATCCATGTATTCCTTCAACTCAGGTGAAGAAGCCTTTTGGGAGCAAACCGAGCCTATCTCCCCTTGAAATACCTAAGTTTCCTTCCCAAATCTAACTCAATTCTCACAGGGAAAAATGTGCTACATGCTGCTGCTTCTAACACAAATGGACTTCTTTTCAAAAACAAATGTGTTTCTTCAACTTAGCTGAAGAAAGGCCAACTTGGAAAAAATGAGCCTTTCTGCATCTTCCAAACTATGATTTGCACTATGTTCTCCTTTGGAAACTACCTCAGTTCTCACAGGGTAGTGCTTACACACATGGTTTTCTTTCCAGATATATAGGTGTTTCACCAACTCACCTGTACAGCCCTATTTCTAACAAAGAGAGCCTGTCAATGCATTGGAAAGCCCACATAGCAGGAAGTATTCCTTTCAAAAACTAGCTCAAATCTCACAGGGAAACAATGTGCTTGAACCTGCATCTGCTAACATAGATGGTTTTCTTTGGACAGATACATGGGTTGCTTGAAGTCAGCTGCATATACCTATTTGGAGCAAAGAGAGCCTATGTCCACCTTGAATCACCTACGTGGCAGGAAGTCTTCCTTTCAAAAACGAACTAAATTCTCACAGGGAAACAATGTGCTTGATGCTCCTCCTTGTAACACACGTGGTTTTCTGTCGAGAGATGTATTTGTTTCTTCAACGTAGTTGAACAGGCCTATTTAAAAAAATGAGCTTTTCTCCACCTTGAAACTTCTGATTTGTAGTGAGTATTCATTCAAAAACGAACTCCATATTAACACGGAGACAATGTGCAGGAAGCTCGAGCTTCTCACAAAGATGATTTTCTTTCGTGAGATACATGTCTTTCTTCACCTTAGTTGAATCGGTCTAATTGGAACAAAATGAGCCTTTCTCCACCTTGAAAAGTGTAATTTACACGAAGTTTTCCTACTAAAGCATACTCAGTTCTCACAGAGGAACAAAGTGCCAGTTGCTCCTACTTCTAAATAGTGGTTTTCATTCGTGATATACATGTGTTTCACCTTAGCTGAATAGGCCAATTTGGAAGAAAATGAGCCTTACTCTACCTTGAAAACTATGATAAGCAGGAAGTATTCCTTTCAAAAACTACTTCTACTTTTGCCCAGAAACGATGTCACAGATGCTGCAGCTTCTAACATAGATGGTTTTCTTTGCAGTGATGCATGTGCTCTTTAACTCAGCCTAATACGCCTAATTGGAACCAAGAGAGCTTATCTCCACCTTGAAAACCCGAAGTTGCAGGAAGTATTCCTTTGAAAAACGAACTCAATTTTAACAGGGAAATAATGTGCTAGATGCTGTAGCTTCTCACATAGATGGTTTTCTTTTGGAGAGATACATGATTTCCTTCAACTCAGCCAAATAGGCCTATTAGGAGCAGAAAGGGCCAATCTCCACCAGAAACACCTAAGTTGGAGGAAGTATTGCTTTCAAAAACGAATTCAATTCTCACAGGGAAACAACGTGCTGGATGCTCCTGCTTCTAACACAGATTGTCTTTTTACAAAGGATTCATTTGTTTCTTCAACTTCCTTGAAGAGGCCTATTTGGAACAAAATGAGCCTTTCTCCACCTTGAACCCTATGATTTGCAGGAAGTATTCCTTTCAGAAACTAAATGAATTCTGACAGGGAAACAATGTGCCAGATGTTCCTGCTTCTGACTCAGATGGTTTTCTTTTGAGAGATATATGTGTTTCTTCAACTCAGCTGAATAGGCCTATTTGTAGGAAACAGAGCTTATCTCCACCTTGAAACACCCAAGTTGCAGGAAATATTCCTTTCAAAACTAACTCAATGCTCACTGAGTAACAATGTGCTAGTATGTGCAGCTTCTAACAGAAATAGATTTTTTGGAGAGATACTTGCGTTTCTTCAACTCAGGTGAATAGGTGTATTTTGAGCAAACAGATATAGCACCACCTTGAGCAACCTATTGGAGGAAGATTTCCTTTCCAAACGAACTCAAATCTCACAGGGAACAATGTACTATATGCTCCTTCAACTAACACAGATGGTCAACTTTTGAGAGATACCTGTGTTTCTTCTCCTTAGCTGAGTAGGCTTGTTGGGAACAATATGAATCATTCTCCACCTTGAAATTATGATTTGAAGGAAGTATTCCTTTGAAACACTAACTCAGCTCTCACAGGGAAACAATACCATATGTGCTGCAGCTTCTAACATAGATGGTTTTCTTTGGAGATCTACGGGTATTTTTTCAACTGAGCTGAATGGGCCTATTTGGAGCAAACAGAGCCTATCTCCACGTTGAAAAACCAAACTTGCAGGAAGTATTCTTTTCCAAAAGGAATTCAATTCTCAAAGGGAAACAATGTGCTACATAATCCTGATTCTAGCTCAGATGCTTTTCTTTGTAGACATACGTGTGTTTCTTCACCTTAGCTGAATAGGGGAATTTGGAATCAAAGAGCCTTTCTCCACCTTGAAAATTTTGATGTGCAGGAAGTATTCCTTTCAAAAACGAACTAAATGCTCACAGGGAGAAAATGTGCTAAGTACTGCAGGTTCTAACATAGATGGTTTTGTTTGGAGAGGTATATGTGCTGCTTAACTCACCTGAAGAGCCCTACTTGGAACAAAATGATCCTCTCTCCACCTTGAAAACTGTGAATAGCAGGAATTTTTCCTTGCCAAAACTAACTCTATTCTCACAGGGAAATAATGTGCTAGACGCTGCAGCTTCTAACATAGATGGTTTTCTTTGGAGAGAAAGTGAAGTTTCTTCACCTCAACTGAATAGGCCTATTTGGAGCAAAGTGAGCCTATGTCCACCTTGAAACACCTAAGTTGCAGGAAGTATTCCTTTTAAAAACTAACTCATTTTAACATGGAAGCAATATCCTAGTCCTGCTTCAAACACACATGGTTATTTTTGAGAGATTTATGTTTATCTTCAACTTGGCTGTATAGTTCTGTTTGAACAAATGAGCATTTCTGCAGCTCGAAAATTCTGTCTTAAAGTAATTGTTCCTTTCAAAAACTAACTCAGTTCTCACAGGGAGATAATGTGCTAGATGCTGGAGCTTCTAACATGCAGTGATTTCATTGGAGAGATACATGTGTTAATTCAACTCAGCTGATTAGGCCTATTTGTAGCCAATAGAGACTATCTCCACCTTGAAACACCTAAGTTACAGGAAGTATTCCTTTTAAACACTAAGTCAATTTTAACAGGGAAACAATGTGCTAGAGGCCCCTGCTTCTAACACACATGCGTTTCTTTTGAGAGATACATGTGCTTCATCAACTTAGCTGAATAGGCCTATCTGGAACAAAATGAGCCTTTCTCCACCTTGAAAACTTTGATTTGCACAAAGTACTCCTTTGAAAACTAACTTTATTCTCACAGGGAAAGAATGTTCTAGATGCTCCTGCTTCTAAGACAGTTGGTTTTCTTTCGAGAGATACGTGTGTTCCTTCAACTTACTGAAATGGCCTATATGGAACAAAATGAGCCTTTCTCCACTTTGAAAATTCTGTTTTGCAGGAAGTATTTCTTTCAAAACCTAACTATATTCACACACGTAAACAACATGGTAGATGCTAGTGCTTCTAACTCAAATGGCTTTCTTTGGAGAGATACATGTGTTTCATCAACTCAGCTGAATAGGCCTATTTGCAAGAAAGTGAGCCTATCTCCACCTTCAAGAAACAAAGTTGCAGGAAGTATTCCTTTCAAAACCTAACTCAGTTTTCCCAGGGAAACAGTGTGCTAGATGCTGCAGCTTCTAACACAGATTTTTTTTTTTTTTTGGAGATATTTATGTGTTTCTTCAACTCGGCTGAATAGGTCTATTTGGAAATGAATGAGCTTTTCTCAACCTGGAAAATTCTGATTTGCAGGAAGTATTCCTTTCAAAAAGTAACTAAATTCTCAGAGGTCAACAATGTGATAGATTCTGCTGCTTTTTACACACATGGGTTTCTTTTGAGGGACATGCGTGATTCATCAACTCAGGTGTATGGGCCTACTTGGAACAAAGAGAGGCTATGTGTACCATGGAAAACCCACCTAGCATGAAGTATTCCCTTCAAAAACTAACTCAGTTCTCAAAAGGAAACAATAGGCTTGATGGTGCAGCTTCTAACAAAGATGTTTTTCTTAGGAGAGGTTCATGGGTTTTGCAACTCAGCTGCATATACCTATTTGGAGCAAACAGAGCCTAACTCCACCTTCAAATCCTAAGTTGCAGAAAAGGATTCCTTTCAAACTCTAAGTCAATTCTCACATATAAACAATGTGCTAGAATCTGCAGCATCTGACAGAGATGTTTTTCTAAGGTGAGGTACATGTGTTTCTTCAACTCAGCTGAATTGCCTGTTTGGAACAAAATGAGCCTTTCTCCACCTTGAAAATTGTGATTTGCGGGAACTATTTCTTTCGAAAAGTAACTCAAATTTACAGGCAAGCTATGTGCAAGGTGCTTCAGCTCCTAACACAGATGGCTTTCTTTGGATAGATCCATGTATTCCTTCAACTCAGGTGAAGAAGCCTTTTGGGAGCAAACCGAGCCTATCTCCCCTTGAAATACCTAAGTTTCCTTCCCAAATCTAACTCAATTCTCACAGGGAAAAATGTGCTACATGCTGCTGCTTCTAACACAAATGGACTTCTTTTCAAAAACAAATGTGTTTCTTCAACTTAGCTGAAGAAAGGCCAACTTGGAAAAAATGAGCCTTTCTGCATCTTCCAAACTATGATTTGCACTATGTTCTCCTTTGGAAACTACCTCAGTTCTCACAGGGTAGTGCTTACACACATGGTTTTCTTTCCAGATATATAGGTGTTTCACCAACTCACCTGTACAGCCCTATTTCTAACAAAGAGAGCCTGTCAATGCATTGGAAAGCCCACATAGCAGGAAGTATTCCTTTCAAAAACTAGCTCAAATCTCACAGGGAAACAATGTGCTTGAACCTGCATCTGCTAACATAGATGGTTTTCTTTGGACAGATACATGGGTTGCTTGAAGTCAGCTGCATATACCTATTTGGAGCAAAGAGAGCCTATGTCCACCTTGAATCACCTACGTGGCAGGAAGTCTTCCTTTCAAAAACGAACTAAATTCTCACAGGGAAACAATGTGCTTGATGCTCCTCCTTGTAACACACGTGGTTTTCTGTCGAGAGATGTATTTGTTTCTTCAACGTAGTTGAACAGGCCTATTTAAAAAAATGAGCTTTTCTCCACCTTGAAACTTCTGATTTGTAGTGAGTATTCATTCAAAAACGAACTCCATATTAACACGGAGACAATGTGCAGGAAGCTCGAGCTTCTCACAAAGATGATTTTCTTTCGTGAGATACATGTCTTTCTTCACCTTAGTTGAATCGGTCTAATTGGAACAAAATGAGCCTTTCTCCACCTTGAAAAGTGTAATTTACACGAAGTTTTCCTACTAAAGCATACTCAGTTCTCACAGAGGAACAAAGTGCCAGTTGCTCCTACTTCTAAATAGTGGTTTTCATTCGTGATATACATGTGTTTCACCTTAGCTGAATAGGCCAATTTGGAAGAAAATGAGCCTTACTCTACCTTGAAAACTATGATAAGCAGGAAGTATTCCTTTCAAAAACTACTTCTACTTTTGCCCAGAAACGATGTCACAGATGCTGCAGCTTCTAACATAGATGGTTTTCTTTGCAGTGATGCATGTGCTCTTTAACTCAGCCTAATACGCCTAATTGGAACCAAGAGAGCTTATCTCCACCTTGAAAACCCGAAGTTGCAGGAAGTATTCCTTTGAAAAACGAACTCAATTTTAACAGGGAAATAATGTGCTAGATGCTGTAGCTTCTCACATAGATGGTTTTCTTTTGGAGAGATACATGATTTCCTTCAACTCAGCCAAATAGGCCTATTAGGAGCAGAAAGGGCCAATCTCCACCAGAAACACCTAAGTTGGAGGAAGTATTGCTTTCAAAAACGAATTCAATTCTCACAGGGAAACAACGTGCTGGATGCTCCTGCTTCTAACACAGATTGTCTTTTTACAAAGGATTCATTTGTTTCTTCAACTTCCTTGAAGAGGCCTATTTGGAACAAAATGAGCCTTTCTCCACCTTGAACCCTATGATTTGCAGGAAGTATTCCTTTCAGAAACTAAATGAATTCTGACAGGGAAACAATGTGCCAGATGTTCCTGCTTCTGACTCAGATGGTTTTCTTTTGAGAGATATATGTGTTTCTTCAACTCAGCTGAATAGGCCTATTTGTAGGAAACAGAGCTTATCTCCACCTTGAAACACCCAAGTTGCAGGAAATATTCCTTTCAAAACTAACTCAATGCTCACTGAGTAACAATGTGCTAGTATGTGCAGCTTCTAACAGAAATAGATTTTTTGGAGAGATACTTGCGTTTCTTCAACTCAGGTGAATAGGTGTATTTTGAGCAAACAGATATAGCACCACCTTGAGCAACCTATTGGAGGAAGATTTCCTTTCCAAACGAACTCAAATCTCACAGGGAACAATGTACTATATGCTCCTTCAACTAACACAGATGGTCAACTTTTGAGAGATACCTGTGTTTCTTCTCCTTAGCTGAGTAGGCTTGTTGGGAACAATATGAATCATTCTCCACCTTGAAATTATGATTTGAAGGAAGTATTCCTTTGAAACACTAACTCAGCTCTCACAGGGAAACAATACCATATGTGCTGCAGCTTCTAACATAGATGGTTTTCTTTGGAGATCTACGGGTATTTTTTCAACTGAGCTGAATGGGCCTATTTGGAGCAAACAGAGCCTATCTCCACGTTGAAAAACCAAACTTGCAGGAAGTATTCTTTTCCAAAAGGAATTCAATTCTCAAAGGGAAACAATGTGCTACATAATCCTGATTCTAGCTCAGATGCTTTTCTTTGTAGACATACGTGTGTTTCTTCACCTTAGCTGAATAGGGGAATTTGGAATCAAAGAGCCTTTCTCCACCTTGAAAATTTTGATGTGCAGGAAGTATTCCTTTCAAAAACGAACTAAATGCTCACAGGGAGAAAATGTGCTAAGTACTGCAGGTTCTAACATAGATGGTTTTGTTTGGAGAGGTATATGTGCTGCTTAACTCACCTGAAGAGCCCTACTTGGAACAAAATGATCCTCTCTCCACCTTGAAAACTGTGAATAGCAGGAATTTTTCCTTGCCAAAACTAACTCTATTCTCACAGGGAAATAATGTGCTAGACGCTGCAGCTTCTAACATAGATGGTTTTCTTTGGAGAGAAAGTGAAGTTTCTTCACCTCAACTGAATAGGCCTATTTGGAGCAAAGTGAGCCTATGTCCACCTTGAAACACCTAAGTTGCAGGAAGTATTCCTTTTAAAAACTAACTCATTTTAACATGGAAGCAATATCCTAGTCCTGCTTCAAACACACATGGTTATTTTTGAGAGATTTATGTTTATCTTCAACTTGGCTGTATAGTTCTGTTTGAACAAATGAGCATTTCTGCAGCTCGAAAATTCTGTCTTAAAGTAATTGTTCCTTTCAAAAACTAACTCAGTTCTCACAGGGAGATAATGTGCTAGATGCTGGAGCTTCTAACATGCAGTGATTTCATTGGAGAGATACATGTGTTAATTCAACTCAGCTGATTAGGCCTATTTGTAGCCAATAGAGACTATCTCCACCTTGAAACACCTAAGTTACAGGAAGTATTCCTTTTAAACACTAAGTCAATTTTAACAGGGAAACAATGTGCTAGAGGCCCCTGCTTCTAACACACATGCGTTTCTTTTGAGAGATACATGTGCTTCATCAACTTAGCTGAATAGGCCTATCTGGAACAAAATGAGCCTTTCTCCACCTTGAAAACTTTGATTTGCACAAAGTACTCCTTTGAAAACTAACTTTATTCTCACAGGGAAAGAATGTTCTAGATGCTCCTGCTTCTAAGACAGTTGGTTTTCTTTCGAGAGATACGTGTGTTCCTTCAACTTACTGAAATGGCCTATATGGAACAAAATGAGCCTTTCTCCACTTTGAAAATTCTGTTTTGCAGGAAGTATTTCTTTCAAAACCTAACTATATTCACACACGTAAACAACATGGTGGATGCTAGTGCTTCTAACTAAAATGGCTTTCTTTGGAGAGATACATGTGTTTCATCAACTCAGCTGAATAGGCCTATTTGCAAGAAAGTGAGCCTATCTCCACCTTCAAGAAACAAAGTTGCAGGAAGTATTCCTTTCAAAACCTAACTCAGTTTTCCCAGGGAAACAGTGTGCTAGATGCTGCAGCTTCTAACACAGATTTTTTTTTTTTTTGGAGATATTTATGTGTTTCTTCAACTCGGCTGAATAGGTCTATTTGGAAATGAATGAGCTTTTCTCAACCTGGAAAATTCTGATTTGCAGGAAGTATTCCTTTCAAAAAGTAACTAAATTCTCAGAGGTCAACAATGTGATAGATTCTGCTGCTTTTTACACACATGGGTTTCTTTTGAGGGACATGCGTGATTCATCAACTCAGGTGTATGGGCCTACTTGGAACAAAGAGAGGCTATGTGTACCATGGAAAACCCACCTAGCATGAAGTATTCCCTTCAAAAACTAACTCAGTTCTCAAAAGGAAACAATAGGCTTGATGGTGCAGCTTCTAACAAAGATGTTTTTCTTAGGAGAGGTTCATGGGTTTTGCAACTCAGCTGCATATACCTATTTGGAGCAAACAGAGCCTAACTCCACCTTCAAATCCTAAGTTGCAGAAAAGGATTCCTTTCAAACTCTAAGTCAATTCTCACATGGAAACAATGTGCTAGAATCTGCAGCATCTGACAGAGATGTTTTTCTAAGGTGAGGTACATGTGTTTCTTCAACTCAGCTGAATTGCCTGTTTGGAACAAAATGAGCCTTTCTCCACCTTGAAAATTGTGATTTGCGGGAACTATTTCTTTCGAAAAGTAACTCAAATTTACAGGCAAGCTATGTGCAAGGTGCTTCAGCTCCTAACACAGATGGCTTTCTTTGGATAGATCCATGTATTCCTTCAACTCAGGTGAAGAAGCCTTTTGGGAGCAAACCGAGCCTATCTCCCCTTGAAATACCTAAGTTTCCTTCCCAAATCTAACTCAATTCTCACAGGGAAAAATGTGCTACATGCTGCTGCTTCTAACACAAATGGACTTCTTTTCAAAAACAAATGTGTTTCTTCAACTTAGCTGAAGAAAGGCCAACTTGGAAAAAATGAGCCTTTCTGCATCTTCCAAACTATGATTTGCACTATGTTCTCCTTTGGAAACTACCTCAGTTCTCACAGGGTAGTGCTTACACACATGGTTTTCTTTCCAGATATATAGGTGTTTCACCAACTCACCTGTACAGCCCTATTTCTAACAAAGAGAGCCTGTCAATGCATTGGAAAGCCCACATAGCAGGAAGTATTCCTTTCAAAAACTAGCTCAAATCTCACAGGGAAACAATGTGCTTGAACCTGCATCTGCTAACATAGATGGTTTTCTTTGGACAGATACATGGGTTGCTTGAAGTCAGCTGCATATACCTCTTTGGAGCAAAGAGAGCCTATGTCCACCTTGAATCACCTACGTGGCAGGAAGTCTTCCTTTCAAAAACGAACTAAATTCTCACAGGGAAACAATGTGCTTGATGCTCCTCCTTGTAACACACGTGGTTTTCTGTCGAGAGATGTATTTGTTTCTTCAACGTAGTTGAACAGGCCTATTTAAAAAAATGAGCTTTTCTCCACCTTGAAACTTCTGATTTGTAGTGAGTATTCATTCAAAAACGAACTCCATATTAACAGGGAGACAATGCGCAGGAAGCTCGAGCTTCTCACAAAGATGATTTTCTTTCGTGAGGTACATGTCTTTCTTCACCTTAGTTGAATCGGTCTAATTGGAACAAAATGAGCCTTTCTCCACCTTGAAAAGTGTAATTTACACGAAGTTTTCCTACTAAAGCATACTCAGTTCTCACAGAGGAACAAAGTGCCAGTTGCTCCTACTTCTAAATAGTGGTTTTCATTCGTGATATACATGTGTTTCACCTTAGCTGAATAGGCCAATTTGGAAGAAAATGAGCCTTACTCTACCTTGAAAACTATGATAAGCAGGAAGTATTCCTTTCAAAAACTACTTCTACTTTTGCCCAGAAACGATGTCACAGATGCTGCAGCTTCTAACATAGATGGTTTTCTTTGCAGTGATGCATGTGCTCTTTAACTCAGCCTAATACGCCTAATTGGAACCAAGAGAGCTTATCTCCACCTTGAAAACCCGAAGTTGCAGGAAGTATTCCTTTGAAAAACGAACTCAATTTTAACAGGGAAATAATGTGCTAGATGCTGTAGCTTCTCACATAGATGGTTTTCTTTTGGAGAGATACATGATTTCCTTCAACTCAGCCAAATAGGCCTATTAGGAGCAGAAAGGGCCAATCTCCACCAGAAACACCTAAGTTGGAGGAAGTATTGCTTTCAAAAACGAATTCAATTCTCACAGGGAAACAACGTGCTGGATGCTCCTGCTTCTAACACAGATTGTCTTTTTACAAAGGATTCATTTGTTTCTTCAACTTCATTGAAGAGGCCTATTTGGAACAAAATGAGCCTTTCTCCACCTTGAACCCTATGATTTGCAGGAAGTATTCCTTTCAGAAACTAAATGAATTCTGACAGGGAAACAATGTGCCAGATGTTCCTGCTTCTGACTCAGATGGTTTTCTTTTGAGAGATATATGTGTTTCTTCAACTCAGCTGAATAGGCCTATTTGTAGGAAACAGAGCTTATCTCCACCTTGAAACACCCAAGTTGCAGGAAATATTCCTTTCAAAACTAACTCAATGCTCACTGAGTAACAATGTGCTAGTATGTGCAGCTTCTAACAGAAATAGATTTTTTGGAGAGATACTTGCGTTTCTTCAACTCAGGTGAATAGGCGTATTTTGAGCAAACAGATATAGCACCACCTTGGGCAACCTATTGGAGGAAGATTTCCTTTCCAAACGAACTCAAATCTCACAGGGAACAATGTACTATATGCTCCTTCAACTAACACAGATGGTCAACTTTTGAGAGATACCTGTGTTTCTTCTCCTTAGCTGAGTAGGCTTGTTGGGAACAATATGAATCATTCTCCACCTTGAAATTATGATTTGAAGGAAGTATTCCTTTGAAACACTAACTCAGCTCTCACAGGGAAACAATACCATATGTGCTGCAGCTTCTAACATAGATGGTTTTCTTTGGAGATCTACGGGTATTTTTTCAACTGAGCTGAATGGGCCTATTTGGAGCAAACAGAGCCTATCTCCACGTTGAAAAACCAAACTTGCAGGAAGTATTCTTTTCCAAAAGGAATTCAATTCTCAAAGGGAAACAATGTGCTACATAATCCTGATTCTAGCTCAGATGCTTTTCTTTGTAGACATACGTGTGTTTCTTCACCTTAGCTGAATAGGGGAATTTGGAATCAAAGAGCCTTTCTCCACCTTGAAAATTTTGATGTGCAGGAAGTATTCCTTTCAAAAACGAACTAAATGCTCACAGGGAGAAAATGTGCTAAGTACTGCAGGTTCTAACATAGATGGTTTTGTTTGGAGAGGTATATGTGCTGCTTAACTCACCTGAAGAGCCCTACTTGGAACAAAATGATCCTCTCTCCACCTTGAAAACTGTGAATAGCAGGAATTTTTCCTTCCCAAAACTAACTCTATTCTCACAGGGAAATAATGTGCTAGACGCTGCAGCTTCTAACATAGATGGTTTTCTTTGGAGAGAAAGTGAAGTTTCTTCCCCTCAACTGAATAGGCCTATTTGGAGCCAAGTGAGCCTATGTCCACCTTGAAACACCTAAGTTGCAGGAAGTATTCCTTTTAAAAACTAACTCATTTTAACATGGAAGCAATATCCTAGTCCTGCTTCAAACACACATGGTTATTTTTGAGAGATTTATGTTTATCTTCAACTTGGCTGTATAGTTCTGTTTGAACAAATGAGCATTTCTGCAGCTCGAAAATTCTGTCTTAAAGTAATTGTTCCTTTCAAAAACTAACTCAGTTCTCACAGGGAGATAATGTGCTAGATGCTGGAGCTTCTAACATGCAGTGATTTCATTGGAGAGATACATGTGTTAATTCAACTCAGCTGATTAGGCCTATTTGTAGCCAATAGAGACTATCTCCACCTTGAAACACCTAAGTTACAGGAAGTATTCCTTTTAAACACTAAGTCAATTTTAACAGGGAAACAATGTGCTAGAGGCCCCTGCTTCTAACACACATGCGTTTCTTTTGAGAGATACATGTGCTTCATCAACTTAGCTGAATAGGCCTATCTGGAACAAAATGAGCCTTTCTCCACCTTGAAAACTTTGATTTGCACAAAGTACTCCTTTGAAAACTAACTTTATTCTCACAGGGAAAGAATGTTCTAGATGCTCCTGCTTCTAAGACAGTTGGTTTTCTTTCGAGAGATACGTGTGTTCCTTCAACTTACTGAAATGGCCTATATGGAACAAAATGAACCTTTCTCCACTTTGAAAATTCTGTTTTGCAGGAAGTATTTCTTTCAAAACCTAACTATATTCACACACGTAAACAACATGGTGGATGCTAGTGCTTCTAACTAAAATGGCTTTCTTTGGAGAGATACATGTGTTTCATCAACTCAGCTGAATAGGCCTATTTGCAAGAAAGTGAGCCTATCTCCACCTTCAAGAAACAAAGTTGCAGGAAGTATTCCTTTCAAAACCTAACTCAGTTTTCCCAGGGAAACAGTGTGCTAGATGCTGCAGCTTCTAACACAGATTTTTTTTTTTTTTTGGAGATATTTATGTGTTTCTTCAACTGGGCTGAATAGGTCTATTTGGAAATGAATGAGCTTTTCTCAACCTGGAAAATTCTGATTTGCAGGAAGTATTCCTTTCAAAAAGTAACTAAATTCTCAGAGGTCAACAATGTGATAGATTCTGCTGCTTTTTACACACATGGGTTTCTTTTGAGGGACATGCGTGATTCATCAACTCAGGTGTATGGGCCTACTTGGAACAAAGAGAGGCTATGTGTACCATGGAAAACCCACCTAGCATGAAGTATTCCCTTCAAAAACTAACTCAGTTCTCAAAAGGAAACAATAGGCTTGATGGTGCAGCTTCTAACAAAGATGTTTTTCTTAGGAGAGGTTCATGGGTTTTGCAACTCAGCTGCATATACCTATTTGGAGCAAACAGAGCCTAACTCCACCTTCAAATCCTAAGTTGCAGAAAAGGATTCCTTTCAAACTCTAAGTCAATTCTCACATGGAAACAATGTGCTAGAATCTGCAGCATCTGACAGAGATGTTTTTCTAAGGTGAGGTACATGTGTTTCTTCAACTCAGCTGAATTGCCTGTTTGGAACAAAATGAGCCTTTCTCCACCTTGAAAATTGTGATTTGCGGGAACTATTTCTTTCGAAAAGTAACTCAAATTTACAGGCAAGCTATGTGCAAGGTGCTTCAGCTCCTAACACAGATGGCTTTCTTTGGATAGATCCATGTATTCCTTCAACTCAGGTGAAGAAGCCTTTTGGGAGCAAACCGAGCCTATCTCCCCTTGAAATACCTAAGTTTCCTTCCCAAATCTAACTCAATTCTCACAGGGAAAAATGTGCTACATGCTGCTGCTTCTAACACAAATGGACTTCTTTTCAAAAACAAATGTGTTTCTTCAACTTAGCTGAAGAAAGGCCAACTTGGAAAAAATGAGCCTTTCTGCATCTTCCAAACTATGATTTGCACTATGTTCTCCTTTGGAAACTACCTCAGTTCTCACAGGGTAGTGCTTACACACATGGTTTTCTTTCCAGATATATAGGTGTTTCACCAACTCACCTGTACAGCCCTATTTCTAACAAAGAGAGCCTGTCAATGCATTGGAAAGCCCACATAGCAGGAAGTATTCCTTTCAAAAACTAGCTCAAATCTCACAGGGAAACAATGTGCTTGAACCTGCATCTGCTAACATAGATGGTTTTCTTTGGACAGATACATGGGTTGCTTGAAGTCAGCTGCATATACCTCTTTGGAGCAAAGAGAGCCTATGTCCACCTTGAATCACCTACGTGGCAGGAAGTCTTCCTTTCAAAAACGAACTAAATTCTCACAGGGAAACAATGTGCTTGATGCTCCTCCTTGTAACACACGTGGTTTTCTGTCGAGAGATGTATTTGTTTCTTCAACGTAGTTGAACAGGCCTATTTAAAAAAATGAGCTTTTCTCCACCTTGAAACTTCTGATTTGTAGTGAGTATTCATTCAAAAACGAACTCCATATTAACAGGGAGACAATGCGCAGGAAGCTCGAGCTTCTCACAAAGATGATTTTCTTTCGTGAGATACATGTCTTTCTTCACCTTAGTTGAATCGGTCTAATTGGAACAAAATTAGCCTTTCTCCACCTTGAAAAGTGTAATTTACACGAAGTTTTCCTACTAAAGCATACTCAGTTCTCACAGAGGAACAAAGTGCCAGTTGCTCCTACTTCTAAATAGTGGTTTTCATTCGTGATATACATGTGTTTCACCTTAGCTGAATAGGCCAATTTGGAAGAAAATGAGCCTTACTCTACCTTGAAAACTATGATAAGCAGGAAGTATTCCTTTCAAAAACTACTTCTACTTTTGCCCAGAAACGATGTCACAGATGCTGCAGCTTCTAACATAGATGGTTTTCTTTGCAGTGATGCATGTGCTCTTTAACTCAGCCTAATACGCCTAATTGGAACCAAGAGAGCTTATCTCCACCTTGAAAACCCGAAGTTGCAGGAAGTATTCCTTTGAAAAACGAACTCAATTTTAACAGGGAAATAATGTGCTAGATGCTGTAGCTTCTCACATAGATGGTTTTCTTTTGGAGAGATACATGATTTCCTTCAACTCAGCCAAATAGGCCTATTAGGAGCAGAAAGGGCCAATCTCCACCAGAAACACCTAAGTTGGAGGAAGTATTGCTTTCAAAAACGAATTCAATTCTCACAGGGAAACAACGTGCTGGATGCTCCTGCTTCTAACACAGATTGTCTTTTTACAAAGGATTCATTTGTTTCTTCAACTTCATTGAAGAGGCCTATTTGGAACAAAATGAGCCTTTCTCCACCTTGAACCCTATGATTTGCAGGAAGTATTCCTTTCAGAAACTAAATGAATTCTGACAGGGAAACAATGTGCCAGATGTTCCTGCTTCTGACTCAGATGGTTTTCTTTTGAGAGATATATGTGTTTCTTCAACTCAGCTGAATAGGCCTATTTGTAGGAAACAGAGCTTATCTCCACCTTGAAACACCCAAGTTGCAGGAAATATTCCTTTCAAAACTAACTCAATGCTCACTGAGTAACAATGTGCTAGTATGTGCAGCTTCTAACAGAAATAGATTTTTTGGAGAGATACTTGCGTTTCTTCAACTCAGGTGAATAGGCGTATTTTGAGCAAACAGATATAGCACCACCTTGGGCAACCTATTGGAGGAAGATTTCCTTTCCAAACGAACTCAAATCTCACAGGGAACAATGTACTATATGCTCCTTCAACTAACACAGATGGTCAACTTTTGAGAGATACCTGTGTTTCTTCTCCTTAGCTGAGTAGGCTTGTTGGGAACAATATGAATCATTCTCCACCTTGAAATTATGATTTGAAGGAAGTATTCCTTTGAAACACTAACTCAGCTCTCACAGGGAAACAATACCATATGTGCTGCAGCTTCTAACATAGATGGTTTTCTTTGGAGATCTACGGGTATTTTTTCAACTGAGCTGAATGGGCCTATTTGGAGCAAACAGAGCCTATCTCCACGTTGAAAAACCAAACTTGCAGGAAGTATTCTTTTCCAAAAGGAATTCAATTCTCAAAGGGAAACAATGTGCTACATAATCCTGATTCTAGCTCAGATGCTTTTCTTTGTAGACATACGTGTGTTTCTTCACCTTAGCTGAATAGGGGAATTTGGAATCAAAGAGCCTTTCTCCACCTTGAAAATTTTGATGTGCAGGAAGTATTCCTTTCAAAAACGAACTAAATGCTCACAGGGAGAAAATGTGCTAAGTACTGCAGGTTCTAACATAGATGGTTTTGTTTGGAGAGGTATATGTGCTGCTTAACTCACCTGAAGAGCCCTACTTGGAACAAAATGATCCTCTCTCCACCTTGAAAACTGTGAATAGCAGGAATTTTTCCTTCCCAAAACTAACTCTATTCTCACAGGGAAATAATGTGCTAGACGCTGCAGCTTCTAACATAGATGGTTTTCTTTGGAGAGAAAGTGAAGTTTCTTCCCCTCAACTGAATAGGCCTATTTGGAGCAAAGTGAGCCTATGTCCACCTTGAAACACCTAAGTTGCAGGAAGTATTCCTTTTAAAAACTAACTCATTTTAACATGGAAGCAATATCCTAGTCCTGCTTCAAACACACATGGTTATTTTTGAGAGATTTATGTTTATCTTCAACTTGGCTGTATAGTTCTGTTTGAACAAATGAGCATTTCTGCAGCTCGAAAATTCTGTCTTAAAGTAATTGTTCCTTTCAAAAACTAACTCAGTTCTCACAGGGAGATAATGTGCTAGATGCTGGAGCTTCTAACATGCAGTGATTTCATTGGAGAGATACATGTGTTAATTCAACTCAGCTGATTAGGCCTATTTGTAGCCAATAGAGACTATCTCCACCTTGAAACACCTAAGTTACAGGAAGTATTCCTTTTAAACACTAAGTCAATTTTAACAGGGAAACAATGTGCTAGAGGCCCCTGCTTCTAACACACATGCGTTTCTTTTGAGAGATACATGTGCTTCATCAACTTAGCTGAATAGGCCTATCTGGAACAAAATGAGCCTTTCTCCACCTTGAAAACTTTGATTTGCACAAAGTACTCCTTTGAAAACTAACTTTATTCTCACAGGGAAAGAATGTTCTAGATGCTCCTGCTTCTAAGACAGTTGGTTTTCTTTCGAGAGATACGTGTGTTCCTTCAACTTACTGAAATGGCCTATATGGAACAAAATGAGCCTTTCTCCACTTTGAAAATTCTGTTTTGCAGGAAGTATTTCTTTCAAAACCTAACTATATTCACACACGTAAACAACATGGTAGATGCTAGTGCTTCTAACTCAAATGGCTTTCTTTGGAGAGATACATGTGTTTCATCAACTCAGCTGAATAGGCCTATTTGCAAGAAAGTGAGCCTATCTCCACCTTCAAGAAACAAAGTTGCAGGAAGTATTCCTTTCAAAACCTAACTCAGTTTTCCCAGGGAAACAGTGTGCTAGATGCTGCAGCTTCTAACACAGATTTTTTTTTTTTTTTGGAGATATTTATGTGTTTCTTCAACTCGGCTGAATAGGTCTATTTGGAAATGAATGAGCTTTTCTCAACCTGGAAAATTCTGATTTGCAGGAAGTATTCCTTTCAAAAAGTAACTAAATTCTCAGAGGTCAACAATGTGATAGATTCTGCTGCTTTTTACACACATCGGTTTCTTTTGAGGGGCATGCGTGATTCATCAACTCAGGTGTATGGGCCTACTTGGAGCAAAGAGAGGCTATGTGTACCATGGAAAACCCACCTAGCATGAAGTATTCCCTTCAAAAACTAACTCAGTTCTCAAAAGGAAACAATAGGCTTGATGGTGCAGCTTCTAACAAAGATGTTTTTCTTAGGAGAGGTTCATGGGTTTTGCAACTCAGCTGCATATACCTATTTGGAGCAAACAGAGCCTAACTCCACCTTCAAATCCTAAGTTGCAGAAAAGGATTCCTTTCAAACACTAAGTCAATTCTCACATGGAAACAATGTGCTAGAATCTGCAGCATCTGACAGAGATGTTTTTCTAAGGTGAGGTACATGTGTTTCTTCAACTCAGCTGAATTGCCTGTTTGGAACAAAATGAGCCTTTCTCCACCTTGAAAATTGTGATTTGCAGGAACTATTTCTTTCGAAAAGTAACTCAAATTTACAGGCAAGCTATGTGCAAGGTGCTTCAGTTCCTAACACAGATGGCTTTCTTTGGATAGATCCATGTATTCCTTCAACTCAGGTGAAGAAGCCTTTTGGGAGCAAACCGAGCCTATCTCCCCTCTAAATACCTAAGTTTCCTTCCCAAATCTAACTCAATTCTCACAGGGAAAAATGTGCTACATGCTGCTGCTTCTAACACAAATGGACTTCTTTTCAAAAACAAATGTGTTTCTTCAACTTAGCTGAAGAAAGGCCAACTTGGAAAAAATGAGCCTTTCTGCATCTTCCAAACTATGATTTGCACTATGTTCTCCTTTGGAAACTACCTCAGTTCTCACAGGGTAGTGCTTACACACATGGTTTTCTTTCCAGATATATAGGTGTTTCACCAACTCACCTGTACAGCCCTATTTCTAACAAAGAGAGCCTGTCAATGCATTGGAAAGCCCACATAGCAGGAAGTATTCCTTTCAAAAACTAGCTCAAATCTCACAGGGAAACAATGTGCTTGAACCTGCATCTGCTAACATAGATGGTTTTCTTTGGACAGATACATGGGTTGCTTGAAGTCAGCTGCATATACCTCTTTGGAGCAAAGAGAGCCTATGTCCACCTTGAATCACCTACGTGGCAGGAAGTCTTCCTTTCAAAAACGAACTAAATTCTCACAGGGAAACAATGTGCTAGATGCTCCTCCTTGTAACACACGTGGTTTTCTGTCGAGAGATGTATTTCTTTCTTCAACGTAGTTGAACAGGCCTATTTAAAAAAATGAGCTTTTCTTCACCTTGAAACTTCTGATTTCTAGTGAGTATTCATTCAAAAACGAACTCCATATTAACAGGGAGACAATGTGCAGGAAGCTCGAGCTTCTCACAAAGATGATTTTCTTTCGTGAGATACATGTCTTTCTTCACCTTAGTTGAATCGGTCTAATTGGAACAAAATGAGCCTTTCTCCACCTTGAAAAGTGTAATTTACACGAAGTTTTCCTACTAAAGCATACTCAGTTCTCACAGAGGAACAAAGTGCCAGTTGCTCCTACTTCTAAATAGTGGTTTTCATTCGTGATATACATGTGTTTCACCTTAGCTGAATAGGCCAATTTGCAAGAAAATGAGCCTTACTCTACCTTGAAAACTATGATAAGCAGGAAGTATTCCTTTCAAAAACTACTTCTACTTTTGCACAGAAACGATGTCACAGATGCTGCAGCTTCTAACATAGATGGTTTTCTTTGCAGTGATGCATGTGCTCTTTAACTCAGCCTAATACGCCTAATTGGAACCAAGACAGCTTATCTCCACCTTGAAAACCCGAAGTTGCAGGAAGTATTCCTTTGAAAAACGAACTCAATTTTAACAGGGAAATAATGTGCTAGATGCTGTAGCTTCTCACATAGATGGTTTTCTTTTGGAGAGATACATGATTTCCTTCAACTCAGCCAAATAGGCCTATTAGGAGCAGAAAGGGCCAATCTCCACCAGAAACACCTAAGTTGGAGGAAGTATTGCTTTCAAAAACGAATTCAATTCTGACAGGGAAACAACGTGCTGGATGCTCCTGCTTCTAACACAGATTGTCTTTTTACAAAGGATTCATTTGTTTCTTCAACTTCCTTGAAGAGGCCTATTTGGAACAAAATGAGCCTTTCTCCACCTTGAACCCTATGATTTGCAGGAAGTATTCCTTTCAGAAACTAAATGAATTCTGACAGGGAAACAATGTGCCAGATGTTCCTGCTTCTGACTCAGATGGTTTTCTTTTGAGAGATATATGTGTTTCTTCAACTCAGCTGAATAGGCCTATTTGTAGGAAACAGAGCTTATCTCCACCTTGAAACACCCAAGTTGCAGGAAATATTCCTTTCAAAACTAACTCAATGCTCACTGAGTAACAATGTGCTAGTATGTGCAGCTTCTAACAGAAATAGATTTTTTGGAGAGATACTTGCGTTTCTTCAACTCAGGTGAATAGGTGTATTTTGAGCAAACAGATATAGCACCACCTTGAGCAACCTATTGGAGGAAGATTTCCTTTCCAAACGAACTCAAATCTCACAGGGAACAATGTACTATATGCTCCTTCAACTAACACAGATGGTCAACTTTTGAGAGATACCTGTGTTTCTTCTCCTTAGCTGAGTAGGCTTGTTGGGAACAATATGAATCATTCTCCACCTTGAAATTATGATTTGAAGGAAGTATTCCTTTGAAACACTAACTCAGCTCTCACAGGGAAACAATACCATATGTGCTGCAGCTTCTAACATAGATGGTTTTCTTTGGAGATCTACGGGTATTTTTTCAACTGAGCTGAATGGGCCTATTTGGAGCAAACAGAGCCTATCTCCACGTTGAAAAACCAAACTTGCAGGAAGTATTCTTTTCCAAAAGGAATTCAATTCTCAAAGGGAAACAATGTGCTACATAATCCTGATTCTAGCTCAGATGCTTTTCTTTGTAGACATACGTGTGTTTCTTCACCTTAGCTGAATAGGGGAATTTGGAATCAAAGAGCCTTTCTCCACCTTGAAAATTTTGATGTGCAGGAAGTATTCCTTTCAAAAACGAACTAAATGCTCACAGGGAGAAAATGTGCTAAGTACTGCAGGTTCTAACATAGATGGTTTTGTTTGGAGAGGTATATGTGCTGCTTAACTCACCTGAAGAGCCCTACTTGGAACAAAATGATCCTCTCTCCACCTTGAAAACTGTGAATAGCAGGAATTTTTCCTTCCCAAAACTAACTCTATTCTCACAGGGAAATAATGTGCTAGACGCTGCAGCTTCTAACATAGATGGTTTTCTTTGGAGAGAAAGTGAAGTTTCTTCCCCTCAACTGAATAGGCCTATTTGGAGCAAAGTGAGCCTATGTCCACCTTGAAACACCTAAGTTGCAGGAAGTATTCCTTTTAAAAACTAACTCATTTTAACATGGAAGCAATATCCTAGTCCTGCTTCAAACACACATGGTTATTTTTGAGAGATTTATGTTTATCTTCAACTTGGCTGTATAGTTCTGTTTGAACAAATGAGCATTTCTGCAGCTCGAAAATTCTGTCTTAAAGTAATTGTTCCTTTCAAAAACTAACTCAGTTCTCACAGGGAGATAATGTGCTAGATGCTGGAGCTTCTAACATGCAGTGATTTCATTGGAGAGATACATGTGTTAATTCAACTCAGCTGATTAGGCCTATTTGTAGCCAATAGAGACTATCTCCACCTTGAAACACCTAAGTTACAGGAAGTATTCCTTTTAAACACTAAGTCAATTTTAACAGGGAAACAATGTGCTAGAGGCCCCTGCTTCGAACACACATGCGTTTCTTTTGAGAGATACATGTGCTTCATCAACTTAGCTGAATAGGCCTATCTGGAACAAAATGAGCCTTTCTCCACCTTGAAAACTTTGATTTGCACAAAGTACTCCTTTGAAAACTAACTTTATTCTCACAGGGAAAGAATGTTCTAGATGCTCCTGCTTCTAAGACAGTTGGTTTTCTTTCGAGAGATACGTGTGTTCCTTCAACTTACTGAAATGGCCTATATGGAACAAAATGAGCCTTTCTCCACTTTGAAAATTCTGTTTTGCAGGAAGTATTTCTTTCAAAACCTAACTATATTCACACACGTAAACAACATGGTAGATGCTAGTGCTTCTAACTCAAATGGCTTTCTTTGGAGAGATACATGTGTTTCATCAACTCAGCTGAATAGGCCTATTTGAAAGAAAGTGAGCCTATCTCCACCTTCAAGAAACAAAGTTGCAGGAAGTATTCCTTTCAAAACCTAACTCAGTTTTCCCAGGGAAACAGTGTGCTAGATGCTGCAGCTTCTAACACAGATTTTTTTTTTTTTTTGGAGATATTTATGTGTTTCTTCAACTCGGCTGAATAGGTCTATTTGGAAATGAATGAGCTTTTCTCAACCTGGAAAATTCTGATTTGCAGGAAGTATTCCTTTCAAAAAGTAACTAAATTCTCAGAGGTCAACAATGTGATAGATTCTGCTGCTTTTTACACACATCGGTTTCTTTTGAGGGGCATGCGTGATTCATCAACTCAGGTGTATGGGCCTACTTGGAGCAAAGAGAGGCTATGTGTACCATGGAAAACCCACCTAGCATGAAGTATTCCCTTCAAAAACTAACTCAGTTCTCAAAAGGAAACAATAGGCTTGATGGTGCAGCTTCTAACAAAGATGTTTTTTTTGGAGAGGTTCATGGGTTTTGCAACTCAGCTGCATATACCTATTTGGAGCAAACAGAGCCTAACTCCACCTTCAAATCCTAAGTTGCAGAAAAGGATTCCTTTCAAACACTAAGTCAATTCTCACATGGAAACAATGTGCTAGAATCTGCAGCATCTGACAGAGATGTTTTTCTAAGGTGAGGTACATGTGTTTCTTCAACTCAGCTGAATTGCCTGTTTGGAACAAAATGAGCCTTTCTCCACCTTGAAAATTGTGATTTGCAGGAACTATTTCTTTCGAAAAGTAACTCAAATTTACAGGCAAGCTATGTGCAAGGTGCTTCAGTTCCTAACACAGATGGCTTTCTTTGGATAGATCCATGTATTCCTTCAACTCAGGTGAAGAAGCCTTTTGGGAGCAAACCGAGCCTATCTCCCCTCTAAATACCTAAGTTTCCTTCCCAAATCTAACTCAATTCTCACAGGGAAAAATGTGCTACATGCTGCTGCTTCTAACACAAATGGACTTCTTTTCAAAAACAAATGTGTTTCTTCAACTTAGCTGAAGAAAGGCCAACTTGGAAAAAATGAGCCTTTCTGCATCTTCCAAACTATGATTTGCACTATGTTCTCCTTTGGAAACTACCTCAGTTCTCACAGGGTAGTGCTTACACACATGGTTTTCTTTCCAGATATATAGGTGTTTCACCAACTCACCTGTACAGCCCTATTTCTAACAAAGAGAGCCTGTCAATGCATTGGAAAGCCCACATAGCAGGAAGTATTCCTTTCAAAAACTAGCTCAAATCTCACAGGGAAACAATGTGCTTGAACCTGCATCTGCTAACATAGATGGTTTTCTTTGGACAGATACATGGGTTGCTTGAAGTCAGCTGCATATACCTCTTTGGAGCAAAGAGAGCCTATGTCCACCTTGAATCACCTACGTGGCAGGAAGTCTTCCTTTCAAAAACGAACTAAATTCTCACAGGGAAACAATGTGCTAGATGCTCCTCCTTGTAACACACGTGGTTTTCTGTCGAGAGATGTATTTCTTTCTTCAACGTAGTTGAACAGGCCTATTTAAAAAAATGAGCTTTTCTTCACCTTGAAACTTCTGATTTCTAGTGAGTATTCATTCAAAAACGAACTCCATATTAACAGGGAGACAATGTGCAGGAAGCTCGAGCTTCTCACAAAGATGATTTTCTTTCGTGAGATACATGTCTTTCTTCACCTTAGTTGAATCGGTCTAATTGGAACAAAATGAGCCTTTCTCCACCTTGAAAAGTGTAATTTACACGAAGTTTTCCTACTAAAGCATACTCAGTTCTCACAGAGGAACAAAGTGCCAGTTGCTCCTACTTCTAAATAGTGGTTTTCATTCGTGATATACATGTGTTTCACCTTAGCTGAATAGGCCAATTTGCAAGAAAATGAGCCTTACTCTACCTTGAAAACTATGATAAGCAGGAAGTATTCCTTTCAAAAACTACTTCTACTTTTGCACAGAAACGATGTCACAGATGCTGCAGCTTCTAACATAGATGGTTTTCTTTGCAGTGATGCATGTGCTCTTTAACTCAGCCTAATACGCCTAATTGGAACCAAGAGAGCTTATCTCCACCTTGAAAACCCGAAGTTGCAGGAAGTATTCCTTTGAAAAACGAACTCAATTTTAACAGGGAAATAATGTGCTAGATGTTGTAGCTTCTCACATAGATGGTTTTCTTTTGGAGAGATACATGATTTCCTTCAACTCAGCCAAATAGGCCTATTAGGAGCAGAAAGGGCCAATCTCCACCAGAAACACCTAAGTTGGAGGAAGTATTGCTTTCAAAAACGAATTCAATTCTCACAGGGAAACAACGTGCTGGATGCTCCTGCTTCTAACACAGATTGTCTTTTTACAAAGGATTCATTTGTTTCTTCAACTTCCTTGAAGAGGCCTATTTGGAACAAAATGAGCCTTTCTCCACCTTGAACCCTATGATTTGCAGGAAGTATTCCTTTCAGAAACTAAATGAATTCTGACAGGGAAACAATGTGCCAGATGTTCCTGCTTCTGACTCAGATGGTTTTCTTTTGAGAGATATATGTGTTTCTTCAACTCAGCTGAATAGGCCTATTTGTAGGAAACAGAGCTTATCTCCACCTTGAAACACCCAAGTTGCAGGAAATATTCCTTTCAAAACTAACTCAATGCTCACTGAGTAACAATGTGCTAGTATGTGCAGCTTCTAACAGAAATAGATTTTTTGGAGAGATACTTGCGTTTCTTCAACTCAGGTGAATAGGTGTATTTTGAGCAAACAGATATAGCACCACCTTGAGCAACCTATTGGAGGAAGATTTCCTTTCCAAACGAACTCAAATCTCACAGGGAACAATGTACTATATGCTCCTTCAACTAACACAGATGGTCAACTTTTGAGAGATACCTGTGTTTCTTCTCCTTAGCTGAGTAGGCTTGTTGGGAACAATATGAATCATTCTCCACCTTGAAATTATGATTTGAAGGAAGTATTCCTTTGAAACACTAACTCAGCTCTCACAGGGAAACAATACCATATGTGCTGCAGCTTCTAACATAGATGGTTTTCTTTGGAGATCTACGGGTATTTTTTCAACTGAGCTGAATGGGCCTATTTGGAGCAAACAGAGCCTATCTCCACGTTGAAAAACCAAACTTGCAGGAAGTATTCTTTTCCAAAAGGAATTCAATTCTCAAAGGGAAACAATGTGCTACATAATCCTGATTCTAGCTCAAATGCTTTTCTTTGTAGACATACGTGTGTTTCTTCACCTTAGCTGAATAGGGGAATTTGGAATCAAAGAGCCTTTCTCCACCTTGAAAATTTTGATGTGCAGGAAGTATTCCTTTCAAAAACGAACTAAATGCTCACAGGGAGAAAATGTGCTAAGTACTGCAGGTTCTAACATAGATGGTTTTGTTTGGAGAGGGATATGTGCTGCTTAACTCACCTGAAGAGCCCTACTTGGAACAAAATGATCCTCTCTCCACCTTGAAAACTGTGAATAGCAGGAATTTTTCCTTCCCAAAACTAACTCTATTCTCACAGGGAAATAATGTGCTAGACGCTGCAGCTTCTAACATAGATGGTTTTCTTTCGAGAGAAAGTGAAGTTTCTTCACCTCAACTGAATAGGCCTATTTGGAGCAAAGTGAGCCTATGTCCACCTTGAAACACCTAAGTTGCAGGAAGTATTCCTTTTAAAAACTAACTCATTTTAACATGGAAGCAATATCCTAGTCCTGCTTCAAACACACATGGTTATTTTTGAGAGATTTATGTTTATCTTCAACTTGGCTGTATAGTTCTGTTTGAACAAATGAGCATTTCTGCAGCTCGAAAATTCTGTCTTAAAGTAATTGTTCCTTTCAAAAACTAACTCAGTTCTCACAGGGAGATAATGTGCTAGATGCTGGAGCTTCTAACATGCAGTGATTTCATTGGAGAGATACATGTGTTAATTCAACTCAGCTGATTAGGCCTATTTGTAGCCAATAGAGACTATCTCCACCTTGAAACACCTAAGTTACAGGAAGTATTCCTTTTAAACACTAAGTCAATTTTAACAGGGAAACAATGTGCTAGAGGCCCCTGCTTCTAACACACATGCGTTTCTTTTGAGAGATACATGTGCTTCATCAACTTAGCTGAATAGGCCTATCTGGAACAAAATGAGCCTTTCTCCACCTTGAAAACTTTGATTTGCACAAAGTACTCCTTTGAAAACTAACTTTATTCTCACAGGGAAAGAATGTTGTAGATGCTCCTGCTTCTAAGACAGTTGGTTTTCTTTCGAGAGATACGTGTGTTCCTTCAACTTACTGAAATGGCCTATATGGAACAAAATGAGCCTTTCTCCACTTTGAAAATTCTGTTTTGCAGGAAGTATTTCTTTCTAAACCTAACTATATTCACACACGTAAACAACATGGTAGATGCTAGTGCTTCTAACTCAAATGGCTTTCTTTGGAGAGATACATGTGTTTCATCAACTCAGCTGAATAGGCCTATTTGCAAGAAAGTGAGCCTATCTCCACCTTCAAGAAACAAAGTTGCAGGAAGTATTCCTTTCAAAACCTAACTCAGTTTTCCCAGGGAAACAGTGTGCTAGATGCTGCAGCTTCTAACACAGATTTTTTTTTTTTTTGGAGATATTTATGTGTTTCTTCAACTCGGCTGAATAGGTCTATTTGGAAATGAATGAGCTTTTCTCAACCTGGAAAATTCTGATTTGCAGGAAGTATTCCTTTCAAAAAGTGACTAAATTCTCAGAGGTCAACAATGTGATAGATTCTGCTGCTTTTTACACACATGGGTTTCTTTTGAGGGACATGCGTGATTCATCAACTCAGGTGTATGGGCCTACTTGGAACTAAGAGAGGCTATGTGTACCATGGAAAACCCACCTAGCATGAAGTATTCCCTTCAAAAACTAACTCAGTTCTCAAAAGGAAACAATAGGCTTGATGGTGCAGATTCTAACAAAGATGTTTTTCTTAGGAGAGGTTCATGTGTTTTGCAACTCAGCTGCATATACCTATTTGGAGCAAACAGAGCCTAACTCCACCTTCAAATCCTAAGTTGCAGAAAAGGATTCCTTTCAAACACTAAGTCAATTCTCACATGGAAACAATGTGCTAGAATCTGCAGCATCTGACAGAGATGTTTTTCTAAGGTGAGGTACATGTGTTTCTTCAACTCAGCTGAATTGCCTGTTTGGAACAAAATGAGCCTTTCTCCACCTTGAAAATTGTGATTTGCGGGAACTATTTCTTTCGAAAAGTAATTCAAATTTACAGGCAAGCTATGTGCAAGGTGCTTCAGCTCCTAACACAGATGGCTTTCTTTGGATAGATCCATGTATTCCTTCAACTCAGGTGAAGAAGCCTTTTGGGAGCAAACCGAGCCTATCTCCCCTTGAAATACCTAAGTTTCCTTCCCAAATCTAACTCAATTCTCACAGGGAAAAATGTGCTACATGCTGCTGCTTCTAACACAAATGGACTTCTTTTCAAAAACAAATGTGTTTCTTCAACTTAGCTGAAGAAAGGCCAACTTGGAAAAAATGAGCCTTTCTGCATCTTCCAAACTATGATTTGCACTATGTTCTCCTTTGGAAACTACCTCAGTTCTCACAGGGTAGTGCTTACACACATGGTTTTCTTTCCAGATATATAGGTGTTTCACCAACTCACCTGTACAGCCCTATTTCTAACAAAGAGAGCCTGTCAATGCATTGGAAAGCCCACATAGCAGGAAGTATTCCTTTCAAAAACTAGCTCAAATCTCACAGGGAAACAATGTGCTTGAACCTGCATCTGCTAACATAGATGGTTTTCTTTGGACAGATACATGGGTTGCTTGAAGTCAGCTGCATATACCTCTTTGGAGCAAAGAGAGCCTATGTCCACCTTGAATCACCTACGTGGCAGGAAGTCTTCCTTTCAAAAACGAACTAAATTCTCACAGGGAAACAATGTGCTTGATGCTCCTCCTTGTAACACACGTGGTTTTCTGTCGAGAGATGTATTTGTTTCTTCAACGTAGTTGAACAGGCCTATTTAAAAAAATGAGCTTTTCTCCACCTTGAAACTTCTGATTTGTAGTGAGTATTCATTCAAAAACGAACTCCATATTAACAGGGAGACAATGCGCAGGAAGCTCGAGCTTCTCACAAAGATGATTTTCTTTCGTGAGATACATGTCTTTCTTCACCTTAGTTGAATCGGTCTAATTGGAACAAAATTAGCCTTTCTCCACCTTGAAAAGTGTAATTTACACGAAGTTTTCCTACTAAAGCATACTCAGTTCTCACAGAGGAACAAAGTGCCAGTTGCTCCTACTTCTAAATAGTGGTTTTCATTCGTGATATACATGTGTTTCACCTTAGCTGAATAGGCCAATTTGGAAGAAAATGAGCCTTACTCTACCTTGAAAACTATGATAAGCAGGAAGTATTCCTTTCAAAAACTACTTCTACTTTTGCCCAGAAACGATGTCACAGATGCTGCAGCTTCTAACATAGATGGTTTTCTTTGCAGTGATGCATGTGCTCTTTAACTCAGCCTAATACGCCTAATTGGAACCAAGAGAGCTTATCTCCACCTTGAAAACCCGAAGTTGCAGGAAGTATTCCTTTGAAAAACGAACTCAATTTTAACAGGGAAATAATGTGCTAGATGCTGTAGCTTCTCACATAGATGGTTTTCTTTTGGAGAGATACATGATTTCCTTCAACTCAGCCAAATAGGCCTATTAGGAGCAGAAAGGGCCAATCTCCACCAGAAACACCTAAGTTGGAGGAAGTATTGCTTTCAAAAACGAATTCAATTCTCACAGGGAAACAACGTGCTGGATGCTCCTGCTTCTAACACAGATTGTCTTTTTACAAAGGATTCATTTGTTTCTTCAACTTCATTGAAGAGGCCTATTTGGAACAAAATGAGCCTTTCTCCACCTTGAACCCTATGATTTGCAGGAAGTATTCCTTTCAGAAACTAAATGAATTCTGACAGGGAAACAATGTGCCAGATGTTCCTGCTTCTGACTCAGATGGTTTTCTTTTGAGAGATATATGTGTTTCTTCAACTCAGCTGAATAGGCCTATTTGTAGGAAACAGAGCTTATCTCCACCTTGAAACACCCAAGTTGCAGGAAATATTCCTTTCAAAACTAACTCAATGCTCACTGAGTAACAATGTGCTAGTATGTGCAGCTTCTAACAGAAATAGATTTTTTGGAGAGATACTTGCGTTTCTTCAACTCAGGTGAATAGGCGTATTTTGAGCAAACAGATATAGCACCACCTTGGGCAACCTATTGGAGGAAGATTTCCTTTCCAAACGAACTCAAATCTCACAGGGAACAATGTACTATATGCTCCTTCAACTAACACAGATGGTCAACTTTTGAGAGATACCTGTGTTTCTTCTCCTTAGCTGAGTAGGCTTGTTGGGAACAATATGAATCATTCTCCACCTTGAAATTATGATTTGAAGGAAGTATTCCTTTGAAACACTAACTCAGCTCTCACAGGGAAACAATACCATATGTGCTGCAGCTTCTAACATAGATGGTTTTCTTTGGAGATCTACGGGTATTTTTTCAACTGAGCTGAATGGGCCTATTTGGAGCAAACAGAGCCTATCTCCACGTTGAAAAACCAAACTTGCAGGAAGTATTCTTTTCCAAAAGGAATTCAATTCTCAAAGGGAAACAATGTGCTACATAATCCTGATTCTAGCTCAGATGCTTTTCTTTGTAGACATACGTGTGTTTCTTCACCTTAGCTGAATAGGGGAATTTGGAATCAAAGAGCCTTTCTCCACCTTGAAAATTTTGATGTGCAGGAAGTATTCCTTTCAAAAACGAACTAAATGCTCACAGGGAGAAAATGTGCTAAGTACTGCAGGTTCTAACATAGATGGTTTTGTTTGGAGAGGTATATGTGCTGCTTAACTCACCTGAAGAGCCCTACTTGGAACAAAATGATCCTCTCTCCACCTTGAAAACTGTGAATAGCAGGAATTTTTCCTTCCCAAAACTAACTCTATTCTCACAGGGAAATAATGTGCTAGACGCTGCAGCTTCTAACATAGATGGTTTTCTTTGGAGAGAAAGTGAAGTTTCTTCCCCTCAACTGAATAGGCCTATTTGGAGCAAAGTGAGCCTATGTCCACCTTGAAACACCTAAGTTGCAGGAAGTATTCCTTTTAAAAACTAACTCATTTTAACATGGAAGCAATATCCTAGTCCTGCTTCAAACACACATGGTTATTTTTGAGAGATTTATGTTTATCTTCAACTTGGCTGTATAGTTCTGTTTGAACAAATGAGCATTTCTGCAGCTCGAAAATTCTGTCTTAAAGTAATTGTTCCTTTCAAAAACTAACTCAGTTCTCACAGGGAGATAATGTGCTAGATGCTGGAGCTTCTAACATGCAGTGATTTCATTGGAGAGATACATGTGTTAATTCAACTCAGCTGATTAGGCCTATTTGTAGCCAATAGAGACTATCTCCACCTTGAAACACCTAAGTTACAGGAAGTATTCCTTTTAAACACTAAGTCAATTTTAACAGGGAAACAATGTGCTAGAGGCCCCTGCTTCTAACACACATGCGTTTCTTTTGAGAGATACATGTGCTTCATCAACTTAGCTGAATAGGCCTATCTGGAACAAAATGAGCCTTTCTCCACCTTGAAAACTTTGATTTGCACAAAGTACTCCTTTGAAAACTAACTTTATTCTCACAGGGAAAGAATGTTCTAGATGCTCCTGCTTCTAAGACAGTTGGTTTTCTTTCGAGAGATACGTGTGTTCCTTCAACTTACTGAAATGGCCTATATGGAACAAAATGAGCCTTTCTCCACTTTGAAAATTCTGTTTTGCAGGAAGTATTTCTTTCAAAACCTAACTATATTCACACACGTAAACAACATGGTAGATGCTAGTGCTTCTAACTCAAATGGCTTTCTTTGGAGAGATACATGTGTTTCATCAACTCAGCTGAATAGGCCTATTTGCAAGAAAGTGAGCCTATCTCCACCTTCAAGAAACAAAGTTGCAGGAAGTATTCCTTTCAAAACCTAACTCAGTTTTCCCAGGGAAACAGTGTGCTAGATGCTGCAGCTTCTAACACAGATTTTTTTTTTTTTTTGGAGATATTTATGTGTTTCTTCAACTCGGCTGAATAGGTCTATTTGGAAATGAATGAGCTTTTCTCAACCTGGAAAATTCTGATTTGCAGGAAGTATTCCTTTCAAAAAGTAACTAAATTCTCAGAGGTCAACAATGTGATAGATTCTGCTGCTTTTTACACACATCGGTTTCTTTTGAGGGGCATGCGTGATTCATCAACTCAGGTGTATGGGCCTACTTGGAGCAAAGAGAGGCTATGTGTACCATGGAAAACCCACCTAGCATGAAGTATTCCCTTCAAAAACTAACTCAGTTCTCAAAAGGAAACAATAGGCTTGATGGTGCAGCTTCTAACAAAGATGTTTTTCTTAGGAGAGGTTCATGGGTTTTGCAACTCAGCTGCATATACCTATTTGGAGCAAACAGAGCCTAACTCCACCTTCAAATCCTAAGTTGCAGAAAAGGATTCCTTTCAAACACTAAGTCAATTCTCACATGGAAACAATGTGCTAGAATCTGCAGCATCTGACAGAGATGTTTTTCTAAGGTGAGGTACATGTGTTTCTTCAACTCAGCTGAATTGCCTGTTTGGAACAAAATGAGCCTTTCTCCACCTTGAAAATTGTGATTTGCAGGAACTATTTCTTTCGAAAAGTAACTCAAATTTACAGGCAAGCTATGTGCAAGGTGCTTCAGTTCCTAACACAGATGGCTTTCTTTGGATAGATCCATGTATTCCTTCAACTCAGGTGAAGAAGCCTTTTGGGAGCAAACCGAGCCTATCTCCCCTCTAAATACCTAAGTTTCCTTCCCAAATCTAACTCAATTCTCACAGGGAAAAATGTGCTACATGCTGCTGCTTCTAACACAAATGGACTTCTTTTCAAAAACAAATGTGTTTCTTCAACTTAGCTGAAGAAAGGCCAACTTGGAAAAAATGAGCCTTTCTGCATCTTCCAAACTATGATTTGCACTATGTTCTCCTTTGGAAACTACCTCAGTTCTCACAGGGTAGTGCTTACACACATGGTTTTCTTTCCAGATATATAGGTGTTTCACCAACTCACCTGTACAGCCCTATTTCTAACAAAGAGAGCCTGTCAATGCATTGGAAAGCCCACATAGCAGGAAGTATTCCTTTCAAAAACTAGCTCAAATCTCACAGGGAAACAATGTGCTTGAACCTGCATCTGCTAACATAGATGGTTTTCTTTGGACAGATACATGGGTTGCTTGAAGTCAGCTGCATATACCTCTTTGGAGCAAAGAGAGCCTATGTCCACCTTGAATCACCTACGTGGCAGGAAGTCTTCCTTTCAAAAACGAACTAAATTCTCACAGGGAAACAATGTGCTAGATGCTCCTCCTTGTAACACACGTGGTTTTCTGTCGAGAGATGTATTTCTTTCTTCAACGTAGTTGAACAGGCCTATTTAAAAAAATGAGCTTTTCTTCACCTTGAAACTTCTGATTTCTAGTGAGTATTCATTCAAAAACGAACTCCATATTAACAGGGAGACAATGTGCAGGAAGCTCGAGCTTCTCACAAAGATGATTTTCTTTTGTGAGATACATGTCTTTCTTCACCTTAGTTGAATCGGTCTAATTGGAACAAAATGAGCCTTTCTCCACCTTGAAAAGTGTAATTTACACGAAGTTTTCCTACTAAAGCATACTCAGTTCTCACAGAGGAACAAAGTGCCAGTTGCTCCTACTTCTAAATAGTGGTTTTCATTCGTGATATACATGTGTTTCACCTTAGCTGAATAGGCCAATTTGCAAGAAAATGAGCCTTACTCTACCTTGAAAACTATGATAAGCAGGAAGTATTCCTTTCAAAAACTACTTCTACTTTTGCACAGAAACGATGTCACAGATGCTGCAGCTTCTAACATAGATGGTTTTCTTTGCAGTGATGCATGTGCTCTTTAACTCAGCCTAATACGCCTAATTGGAACCAAGAGAGCTTATCTCCACCTTGAAAACCCGAAGTTGCAGGAAGTATTCCTTTGAAAAACGAACTCAATTTTAACAGGGAAATAATGTGCTAGATGCTGTAGCTTCTCACATAGATGGTTTTCTTTTGGAGAGATACATGATTTCCTTCAACTCAGCCAAATAGGCCTATTAGGAGCAGAAAGGGCCAATCTCCACCAGAAACACCTAAGTTGGAGGAAGTATTGCTTTCAAAAACGAATTCAATTCTGACAGGGAAACAACGTGCTGGATGCTCCTGCTTCTAACACAGATTGTCTTTTTACAAAGGATTCATTTGTTTCTTCAACTTCCTTGAAGAGGCCTATTTGGAACAAAATGAGCCTTTCTCCACCTTGAACCCTATGATTTGCAGGAAGTATTCCTTTCAGAAACTAAATGAATTCTGACAGGGAAACAATGTGCCAGATGTTCCTGCTTCTGACTCAGATGGTTTTCTTTTGAGAGATATATGTGTTTCTTCAACTCAGCTGAATAGGCCTATTTGTAGGAAACAGAGCTTATCTCCACCTTGAAACACCCAAGTTGCAGGAAATATTCCTTTCAAAACTAACTCAATGCTCACTGAGTAACAATGTGCTAGTATGTGCAGCTTCTAACAGAAATAGATTTTTTGGAGAGATACTTGCGTTTCTTCAACTCAGGTGAATAGGTGTATTTTGAGCAAACAGATATAGCACCACCTTGAGCAACCTATTGGAGGAAGATTTCCTTTCCAAACGAACTCAAATCTCACAGGGAACAATGTACTATATGCTCCTTCAACTAACACAGATGGTCAACTTTTGAGAGATACCTGTGTTTCTTCTCCTTAGCTGAGTAGGCTTGTTGGGAACAATATGAATCATTCTCCACCTTGAAATTATGATTTGAAGGAAGTATTCCTTTGAAACACTAACTCAGCTCTCACAGGGAAACAATACCATATGTGCTGCAGCTTCTAACATAGATGGTTTTCTTTGGAGATCTACGGGTATTTTTTCAACTGAGCTGAATGGGCCTATTTGGAGCAAACAGAGCCTATCTCCACGTTGAAAAACCAAACTTGCAGGAAGTATTCTTTTCCAAAAGGAATTCAATTCTCAAAGGGAAACAATGTGCTACATAATCCTGATTCTAGCTCAGATGCTTTTCTTTGTAGACATACGTGTGTTTCTTCACCTTAGCTGAATAGGGGAATTTGGAATCAAAGAGCCTTTCTCCACCTTGAAAATTTTGATGTGCAGGAAGTATTCCTTTCAAAAACGAACTAAATGCTCACAGGGAGAAAATGTGCTAAGTACTGCAGGTTCTAACATAGATGGTTTTGTTTGGAGAGGTATATGTGCTGCTTAACTCACCTGAAGAGCCCTACTTGGAACAAAATGATCCTCTCTCCACCTTGAAAACTGTGAATAGCAGGAATTTTTCCTTCCCAAAACTAACTCTATTCTCACAGGGAAATAATGTGCTAGACGCTGCAGCTTCTAACATAGATGGTTTTCTTTGGAGAGAAAGTGAAGTTTCTTCCCCTCAACTGAATAGGCCTATTTGGAGCAAAGTGAGCCTATGTCCACCTTGAAACACCTAAGTTGCAGGAAGTATTCCTTTTAAAAACTAACTCATTTTAACATGGAAGCAATATCCTAGTCCTGCTTCAAACACACATGGTTATTTTTGAGAGATTTATGTTTATCTTCAACTTGGCTGTATAGTTCTGTTTGAACAAATGAGCATTTCTGCAGCTCGAAAATTCTGTCTTAAAGTAATTGTTCCTTTCAAAAACTAACTCAGTTCTCACAGGGAGATAATGTGCTAGATGCTGGAGCTTCTAACATGCAGTGATTTCATTGGAGAGATACATGTGTTAATTCAACTCAGCTGATTAGGCCTATTTGTAGCCAATAGAGACTATCTCCACCTTGAAACACCTAAGTTACAGGAAGTATTCCTTTTAAACACTAAGTCAATTTTAACAGGGAAACAATGTGCTAGAGGCCCCTGCTTCTAACACACATGCGTTTCTTTTGAGAGATACATGTGCTTCATCAACTTAGCTGAATAGGCCTATCTGGAACAAAATGAGCCTTTCTCCACCTTGAAAACTTTGATTTGCACAAAGTACTCCTTTGAAAACTAACTTTATTCTCACAGGGAAAGAATGTTCTAGATGCTCCTGCTTCTAAGACAGTTGGTTTTCTTTCGAGAGATACGTGTGTTCCTTCAACTTACTGAAATGGCCTATATGGAACAAAATGAGCCTTTCTCCACTTTGAAAATTCTGTTTTGCAGGAAGTATTTCTTTCAAAACCTAACTATATTCACACACGTAAACAACATGGTAGATGCTAGTGCTTCTAACTCAAATGGCTTTCTTTGGAGAGATACATGTGTTTCATCAACTCAGCTGAATAGGCCTATTTGAAAGAAAGTGAGCCTATCTCCACCTTCAAGAAACAAAGTTGCAGGAAGTATTCCTTTCAAAACCTAACTCAGTTTTCCCAGGGAAACAGTGTGCTAGATGCTGCAGCTTCTAACACAGATTTTTTTTTTTTTTTGGAGATATTTATGTGTTTCTTCAACTCGGCTGAATAGGTCTATTTGGAAATGAATGAGCTTTTCTCAACCTGGAAAATTCTGATTTGCAGGAAGTATTCCTTTCAAAAAGTAACTAAATTCTCAGAGGTCAACAATGTGATAGATTCTGCTGCTTTTTACACACATCGGTTTCTTTTGAGGGGCATGCGTGATTCATCAACTCAGGTGTATGGGCCTACTTGGAGCAAAGAGAGGCTATGTGTACCATGGAAAACCCACCTAGCATGAAGTATTCCCTTCAAAAACTAACTCAGTTCTCAAAAGGAAACAATAGGCTTGATGGTGCAGCTTCTAACAAAGATGTTTTTTTTGGAGAGGTTCATGGGTTTTGCAACTCAGCTGCATATACCTATTTGGAGCAAACAGAGCCTAACTCCACCTTCAAATCCTAAGTTGCAGAAAAGGATTCCTTTCAAACACTAAGTCAATTCTCACATGGAAACAATGTGCTAGAATCTGCAGCATCTGACAGAGATGTTTTTCTAAGGTGAGGTACATGTGTTTCTTCAACTCAGCTGAATTGCCTGTTTGGAACAAAATGAGCCTTTCTCCACCTTGAAAATTGTGATTTGCAGGAACTATTTCTTTCGAAAAGTAACTCAAATTTACAGGCAAGCTATGTGCAAGGTGCTTCAGTTCCTAACACAGATGGCTTTCTTTGGATAGATCCATGTATTCCTTCAACTCAGGTGAAGAAGCCTTTTGGGAGCAAACCGAGCCTATCTCCCCTCTAAATACCTAAGTTTCCTTCCCAAATCTAACTCAATTCTCACAGGGAAAAATGTGCTACATGCTGCTGCTTCTAACACAAATGGACTTCTTTTCAAAAACAAATGTGTTTCTTCAACTTAGCTGAAGAAAGGCCAACTTGGAAAAAATGAGCCTTTCTGCATCTTCCAAACTATGATTTGCACTATGTTCTCCTTTGGAAACTACCTCAGTTCTCACAGGGTAGTGCTTACACACATGGTTTTCTTTCCAGATATATAGGTGTTTCACCAACTCACCTGTACAGCCCTATTTCTAACAAAGAGAGCCTGTCAATGCATTGGAAAGCCCACATAGCAGGAAGTATTCCTTTCAAAAACTAGCTCAAATCTCACAGGGAAACAATGTGCTTGAACCTGCATCTGCTAACATAGATGGTTTTCTTTGGACAGATACATGGGTTGCTTGAAGTCAGCTGCATATACCTCTTTGGAGCAAAGAGAGCCTATGTCCACCTTGAATCACCTACGTGGCAGGAAGTCTTCCTTTCAAAAACGAACTAAATTCTCACAGGGAAACAATGTGCTAGATGCTCCTCCTTGTAACACACGTGGTTTTCTGTCGAGAGATGTATTTCTTTCTTCAACGTAGTTGAACAGGCCTATTTAAAAAAATGAGCTTTTCTTCACCTTGAAACTTCTGATTTCTAGTGAGTATTCATTCAAAAACGAACTCCATATTAACAGGGAGACAATGTGCAGGAAGCTCGAGCTTCTCACAAAGATGATTTTCTTTCGTGAGATACATGTCTTTCTTCACCTTAGTTGAATCGGTCTAATTGGAACAAAATGAGCCTTTCTCCACCTTGAAAAGTGTAATTTACACGAAGTTTTCCTACTAAAGCATACTCAGTTCTCACAGAGGAACAAAGTGCCAGTTGCTCCTACTTCTAAATAGTGGTTTTCATTCGTGATATACATGTGTTTCACCTTAGCTGAATAGGCCAATTTGCAAGAAAATGAGCCTTACTCTACCTTGAAAACTATGATAAGCAGGAAGTATTCCTTTCAAAAACTACTTCTACTTTTGCACAGAAACGATGTCACAGATGCTGCAGCTTCTAACATAGATGGTTTTCTTTGCAGTGATGCATGTGCTCTTTAACTCAGCCTAATACGCCTAATTGGAACCAAGAGAGCTTATCTCCACCTTGAAAACCCGAAGTTGCAGGAAGTATTCCTTTGAAAAACGAACTCAATTTTAACAGGGAAATAATGTGCTAGATGTTGTAGCTTCTCACATAGATGGTTTTCTTTTGGAGAGATACATGATTTCCTTCAACTCAGCCAAATAGGCCTATTAGGAGCAGAAAGGGCCAATCTCCACCAGAAACACCTAAGTTGGAGGAAGTATTGCTTTCAAAAACGAATTCAATTCTCACAGGGAAACAACGTGCTGGATGCTCCTGCTTCTAACACAGATTGTCTTTTTACAAAGGATTCATTTGTTTCTTCAACTTCCTTGAAGAGGCCTATTTGGAACAAAATGAGCCTTTCTCCACCTTGAACCCTATGATTTGCAGGAAGTATTCCTTTCAGAAACTAAATGAATTCTGACAGGGAAACAATGTGCCAGATGTTCCTGCTTCTGACTCAGATGGTTTTCTTTTGAGAGATATATGTGTTTCTTCAACTCAGCTGAATAGGCCTATTTGTAGGAAACAGAGCTTATCTCCACCTTGAAACACCCAAGTTGCAGGAAATATTCCTTTCAAAACTAACTCAATGCTCACTGAGTAACAATGTGCTAGTATGTGCAGCTTCTAACAGAAATAGATTTTTTGGAGAGATACTTGCGTTTCTTCAACTCAGGTGAATAGGTGTATTTTGAGCAAACAGATATAGCACCACCTTGAGCAACCTATTGGAGGAAGATTTCCTTTCCAAACGAACTCAAATCTCACAGGGAACAATGTACTATATGCTCCTTCAACTAACACAGATGGTCAACTTTTGAGAGATACCTGTGTTTCTTCTCCTTAGCTGAGTAGGCTTGTTGGGAACAATATGAATCATTCTCCACCTTGAAATTATGATTTGAAGGAAGTATTCCTTTGAAACACTAACTCAGCTCTCACAGGGAAACAATACCATATGTGCTGCAGCTTCTAACATAGATGGTTTTCTTTGGAGATCTACGGGTATTTTTTCAACTGAGCTGAATGGGCCTATTTGGAGCAAACAGAGCCTATCTCCACGTTGAAAAACCAAACTTGCAGGAAGTATTCTTTTCCAAAAGGAATTCAATTCTCAAAGGGAAACAATGTGCTACATAATCCTGATTCTAGCTCAAATGCTTTTCTTTGTAGACATACGTGTGTTTCTTCACCTTAGCTGAATAGGGGAATTTGGAATCAAAGAGCCTTTCTCCACCTTGAAAATTTTGATGTGCAGGAAGTATTCCTTTCAAAAACGAACTAAATGCTCACAGGGAGAAAATGTGCTAAGTACTGCAGGTTCTAACATAGATGGTTTTGTTTGGAGAGGTATATGTGCTGCTTAACTCACCTGAAGAGCCCTACTTGGAACAAAATGATCCTCTCTCCACCTTGAAAACTGTGAATAGCAGGAATTTTTCCTTCCCAAAACTAACTCTATTCTCACAGGGAAATAATGTGCTAGACGCTGCAGCTTCTAACATAGATGGTTTTCTTTGGAGAGAAAGTGAAGTTTCTTCACCTCAACTGAATAGGCCTATTTGGAGCAAAGTGAGCCTATGTCCACCTTGAAACACCTAAGTTGCAGGAAGTATTCCTTTTAAAAACTAACTCATTTTAACATGGAAGCAATATCCTAGTCCTGCTTCAAACACACATGGTTATTTTTGAGAGATTTATGTTTATCTTCAACTTGGCTGTATAGTTCTGTTTGAACAAATGAGCATTTCTGCAGCTCGAAAATTCTGTCTTAAAGTAATTGTTCCTTTCAAAAACTAACTCAGTTCTCACAGGGAGATAATGTGCTAGATGCTGGAGCTTCTAACATGCAGTGATTTCATTGGAGAGATACATGTGTTAATTCAACTCAGCTGATTAGGCCTATTTGTAGCCAATAGAGACTATCTCCACCTTGAAACACCTAAGTTACAGGAAGTATTCCTTTTAAACACTAAGTCAATTTTAACAGGGAAACAATGTGCTAGAGGCCCCTGCTTCTAACACACATGCGTTTCTTTTGAGAGATACATGTGCTTCATCAACTTAGCTGAATAGGCCTATCTGGAACAAAATGAGCCTTTCTCCACCTTGAAAACTTTGATTTGCACAAAGTACTCCTTTGAAAACTAACTTTATTCTCACAGGGAAAGAATGTTGTAGATGCTCCTGCTTCTAAGACAGTTGGTTTTCTTTCGAGAGATACGTGTGTTCCTTCAACTTACTGAAATGGCCTATATGGAACAAAATGAGCCTTTCTCCACTTTGAAAATTCTGTTTTGCAGGAAGTATTTCTTTCAAAACCTAACTATATTCACACACGTAAACAACATGGTAGATGCTAGTGCTTCTAACTCAAATGGCTTTCTTTGGAGAGATACATGTGTTTCATCAACTCAGCTGAATAGGCCTATTTGCAAGAAAGTGAGCCTATCTCCACCTTCAAGAAACAAAGTTGCAGGAAGTATTCCTTTCAAAACCTAACTCAGTTTTCCCAGGGAAACAGTGTGCTAGATGCTGCAGCTTCTAACACAGATTTTTTTTTTTTGGAGATATTTATGTGTTTCTTCAACTCGGCTGAATAGGTCTATTTGGAAATGAATGAGCTTTTCTCAACCTGGAAAATTCTGATTTGCAGGAAGTATTCCTTTCAAAAAGTGACTAAATTCTCAGAGGTCAACAATGTGATAGATTCTGCTGCTTTTTACACACATGGGTTTCTTTTGAGGGACATGCGTGATTCATCAACTCAGGTGTATGGGCCTACTTGGAACTAAGAGAGGCTATGTGTACCATGGAAAACCCACCTAGCATGAAGTATTCCCTTCAAAAACTAACTCAGTTCTCAAAAGGAAACAATAGGCTTGATGGTGCAGCTTCTAACAAAGATGTTTTTCTTAGGAGAGGTTCATGGGTTTTGCAACTCAGCTGCATATACCTATTTGGAGCAAACAGAGCCTAACTCCACCTTCAAATCCTAAGTTGCAGAAAAGGATTCCTTTCAAACACTAAGTCAATTCTCACATGGAAACAATGTGCTAGAATCTGCAGCATCTGACAGAGATGTTTTTCTAAGGTGAGGTACATGTGTTTCTTCAACTCAGCTGAATTGCCTGTTTGGAACAAAATGAGCCTTTCTCCACCTTGAAAATTGTGATTTGCGGGAACTATTTCTTTCGAAAAGTAATTCAAATTTACAGGCAAGCTATGTGCAAGGTGCTTCAGCTCCTAACACAGATGGCTTTCTTTGGATAGATCCATGTATTCCTTCAACTCAGGTGAAGAAGCCTTTTGGGAGCAAACCGAGCCTATCTCCCCTTGAAATACCTAAGTTTCCTTCCCAAATCTAACTCAATTCTCACAGGGAAAAATGTGCTACATGCTGCTGCTTCTAACACAAATGGACTTCTTTTCAAAAACAAATGTGTTTCTTCAACTTAGCTGAAGAAAGGCCAACTTGGAAAAAAATGAGCCTTTCTGCATCTTCCAAACTATGATTTGCACTATGTACTCCTTTGGAAACTACCTCAGTTCTCACAGGGTAGTGCTTACACACATGGTTTTCTTTCCAGATATATAGGTGTTTCACCAACTCACCTGTACAGCCCTATTTCTAACAAAGAGAGCCTGTCAATGCATTGGAAAGCCCACATAGCAGGAAGTATTCCTTTCAAAAACTAGCTCAAATCTCACAGGGAAACAATGTGCTTGAACCTGCATCTGCTAACATAGATGGTTTTCTTTGGACAGATACATGGGTTGCTTGAAGTCAGCTGCATATACCTCTTTGGAGCAAAGAGAGCCTATGTCCACCTTGAATCACCTACGTGGCAGGAAGTCTTCCTTTCATAAACGAACTAAATTCTCACAGGGAAACAATGTGCTAGATGCTCCTCCTTGTAACACACGTGGTTTTCTGTCGAGAGATGTGTTTTTTCTTCAACGTAGTTGAACAGGCCTACTTAAAAAAATGAGCTTTTCTCCACCTTGAAACTTCTGATTTGTAGTGAGTATTCATTCAAAAACGAACTCCATATTAACAGGGAGACAATGTGCAGGAAGCTCGAGCTTCTCACAAACATGATTTTCTTTCGTGAGATACATGTCTTTCTTCACCTTAGTTGAATCGGTCTATTTGGAACAAAATGAGCCTTTCTCCACCTTGAAAAGTGTAATTTACACGAAGTTTTCCTACTAAAGCATACTCAGTTCTCACAGAGGAACAAAGTGCCAGTTGCTCCTACTTCTAAATAGTGGTTTTCATTCGTGATATACATGTGTTTCACCTTAGCTGAATAGGCCAATTTGGAAGAAAATGAGCCTTACTCTACCTTGAAAACTATGATAAGCAGGAAGTATTCCTTTCAAAAACTACTTCTACTTTTGCACAGAAACGATGTCACAGATGCTGCAGCTTCTAACATAGATGGTTTTCTTTGCAGTGATGCATGTGCTCTTTAACTCAGCCTAATACGCCTAATTGGAACCAAGAGAGCTTATCTCCACCTTGAAAACCCGAAGTTGCAGGAAGTATTCCTTTGAAAAACGAACTCAATTTTAACAGGGAAATAATGTGCTAGATGCTGTAGCTTCTCACATAGATGGTTTTCTTTTGGAGAGATACATGATTTCCTTCAACTCAGCCAAATAGGCCTATTAGGAGCAGAAAGGGCCAGTCTCCACCAGAAACACCTAAGTTGGAGGAAGTATTGCTTTCAAAAACGAATTCAATTCTCACAGGGAAACAACGTGCTGGATGCTCCTGCTTCTAACACAGATTGTCTTTTTACAAAGGATTCATTTGTTTCTTCAACTTCCTTGAAGAGGCCTATTTGGAACAAAATGAGCCTTTCTCCACCTTGAACCCTATGATTTGCAGGAAGTATTCCTTTCAGAAACTAAATGAATTCTGACAGGGAAACAATGTGCCAGATGTTCCTGCTTCTGACTCAGATGGTTTTCTTTTGAGAGATATATGTGTTTCTTCAACTCAGCTGAATAGGCCTATTTGTAGGAAACAGAGCTTATCTCCACCTTGAAACACCCAAGTTGCAGGAAATATTCCTTTCAAAACTAACTCAATGCTCACTGAGTAACAATGTGCTAGTATGTGCAGCTTCTAACAGAAATAGATTTTTTGGAGAGATACTTGCGTTTCTTCAACTCAGGTGAATAGGTGTATTTTGAGCAAACAGATATAGCACCACCTTGAGCAACCTATTGGAGGAAGATTTCCTTTCCAAACGAACTCAAATCTCACAGGGAACAATGTACTATATGCTCCTTCAACTAACACAGATGGTCAACTTTTGAGAGATACCTGTGTTTCTTCTCCTTAGCTGAGTAGGCTTGTTGGGAACAATATGAATCATTCTCCACCTTGAAATTATGATTTGAAGGAAGTATTCCTTTGAAACACTAACTCAGCTCTCACAGGGAAACAATACCATATGTGCTGCAGCTTCTAACATAGATGGATTTCTTTGGAGATCTACGGGTATTTTTTCAACTGAGCTGAATGGGCCTATTTGGAGCAAACAGAGCCTATCTCCACGTTGAAAAACCAAACTTGCAGGAAGTATTCTTTTCCAAAAGGAATTCAATTCTCAAAGGGAAACAATGTGCTACATAATCCTGATTCTAGCTCAGATGCTTTTCTTTGTAGACATACGTGTGTTTCTTCACCTTAGCTGAATAGGGGAATTTGGAATCAAAGAGCCTTTCTCCACCTTGAAAATTTTGATGTGCAGGAAGTATTCCTTTCAAAAACGAACTAAATGCTCACAGGGAGAAAATGTGCTAAGTACTGCAGGTTCTAACATAGATGGTTTTGTTTGGAGAGGTATATGTGCTGCTTAACTCACCTGAAGAGCCCTACTTGGAACAAAATGATCCTCTCTCCACCTTGAAAACTGTGAATAGCAGGAATTTTTCCTTCCCAAAACTAACTCTATTCTCACAGGGAAATAATGTGCTAGACGCTGCAGCTTCTAACATAGATGGTTTTCTTTGGAGAGAAAGTGAAGTTTCTTCACCTCAACTGAATAGGCCTATTTGGAGCAAAGTGAGCCTATGTCCACCTTGAAACACCTAAGTTGCAGGAAGTATTCCTTTTAAAAACTAACTCATTTTAACATGGAAGCAATATCCTAGTCCTGCTTCAAACACACATGGTTATTTTTGAGAGATTTATGTTTATCTTCAACTTGGCTGTATAGTTCTGTTTGAACAAATGAGCATTTCTGCAGCTCGAAAATTCTGTCTTAAAGTAATTGTTCCTTTCAAAAACTAACTCAGTTCTCACAGGGAGATAATGTGCTAGATGCTGGAGCTTCTAACATGCAGTGATTTCATTGGAGAGATACATGTGTTAATTCAACTCAGCTGATTAGGCCTATTTGTAGCCAATAGAGACTATCTCCACCTTGAAACACCTAAGTTACAGGAAGTATTCCTTTTAAACACTAAGTCAATTTTAACAGGGAAACAATGTGCTAGAGGCCCCTGCTTCTAACACACATGCGTTTCTTTTGAGAGATACATGTGCTTCATCAACTTAGCTGAATAGGCCTATCTGGAACAAAATGAGCCTTTCTCCACCTTGAAAACTTTGATTTGCACAAAGTACTCCTTTGAAAACTAACTTTATTCTCACAGGGAAAGAATGTTCTAGATGCTCCTGCTTCTAAGACAGTTGGTTTTCTTTCGAGAGATACGTGTGTTCCTTCAACTTACTGAAATGGCCTATATGGAACAAAATGAGCCTTTCTCCACTTTGAAAATTCTGTTTTGCAGGAAGTATTTCTTTCAAAACCTAACTATATTCACACACGTAAACAACATGGTAGATGCTAGTGCTTCTAACTCAAATGGCTTTCTTTGGAGAGATACATGTGTTTCATCAACTCAGCTGAATAGGCCTATTTGCAAGAAAGTGAGCCTATCTCCACCTTCAAGAAACAAAGTTGCAGGAAGTATTCCTTTCAAAACCTAACTCAGTTTTCCCAGGGAAACAGTGTGCTAGATGCTGCAGCTTCTAACACAGATTTTTTTTTTTTGGAGATATTTATGTGTTTCTTCAACTCGGCTGAATAGGTCTATTTGGAAATGAATGAGCTTTTCTCAACCTGGAAAATTCTGATTTGCAGGAAGTATTCCTTTCAAAAAGTAACTAAATTCTCAGAGGTCAACAATGTGATAGATTCTGCTGCTTTTTACACACATGGGTTTCTTTTGAGGGACATGCGTGATTCATCAACTCAGGTGTATGGGCCTACTTGGAACAAAGAGAGGCTATGTGTACCATGGAAAACCCACCTAGCATGAAGTATTCCCTTCAAAAACTAACTCAGTTCTCAAAAGGAAACAATAGGCTTGATGGTGCAGCTTCTAACAAAGATGTTTTTCTTAGGAGAGGTTCATGGGTTTTGCAACTCAGCTGCATATACCTATTTGGAGCAAACAGAGCCTAACTCCACCTTCAAATCCTAAGTTGCAGAAAAGGATTCCTTTCAAACTCTAAGTCAATTCTCACATGGAAACAATGTGCTAGAATCTGCAGCATCTGACAGAGATGTTTTTCTAAGGTGAGGTACATGTGTTTCTTCAACTCAGCTGAATTGCCTGTTTGGAACAAAATGAGCCTTTCTCCACCTTGAAAATTGTGATTTGCGGGAACTATTTCTTTCGAAAAGTAATTCAAATTTACAGGCAAGCTATGTGCAAGGTGCTTCAGCTCCTAACACAGATGGCTTTCTTTGGATAGATCCATGTATTCCTTCAACTCAGGTGAAGAAGCCTTTTGGGAGCAAACCGAGCCTATCTCCCCTTGAAATACCTAAGTTTCCTTCCCAAATCTAACTCAATTCTCACAGGGAAAAATGTGCTACATGCTGCTGCTTCTAACACAAATGGACTTCTTTTCAAAAACAAATGTGTTTCTTCAACTTAGCTGAAGAAAGGCCAACTTGGAAAAAAATGAGCCTTTCTGCATCTTCCAAACTATGATTTGCACTATGTACTCCTTTGGAAACTACCTCAGTTCTCACAGGGTAGTGCTTACACACATGGTTTTCTTTCCAGATATATAGGTGTTTCACCAACTCACCTGTACAGCCCTATTTCTAACAAAGAGAGCCTGTCAATGCATTGGAAAGCCCACATAGCAGGAAGTATTCCTTTCAAAAACTAGCTCAAATCTCACAGGGAAACAATGTGCTTGAACCTGCATCTGCTAACATAGATGGTTTTCTTTGGACAGATACATGGGTTGCTTGAAGTCAGCTGCATATACCTCTTTGGAGCAAAGAGAGCCTATGTCCACCTTGAATCACCTACGTGGCAGGAAGTCTTCCTTTCATAAACGAACTAAATTCTCACAGGGAAACAATGTGCTAGATGCTCCTCCTTGTAACACACGTGGTTTTCTGTCGAGAGATGTGTTTTTTCTTCAACGTAGTTGAACAGGCCTACTTAAAAAAATGAGCTTTTCTCCACCTTGAAACTTCTGATTTGTAGTGAGTATTCATTCAAAAACGAACTCCATATTAACAGGGAGACAATGTGCAGGAAGCTCGAGCTTCTCACAAACATGATTTTCTTTCGTGAGATACATGTCTTTCTTCACCTTAGTTGAATCGGTCTATTTGGAACAAAATGAGCCTTTCTCCACCTTGAAAAGTGTAATTTACACGAAGTTTTCCTACTAAAGCATACTCAGTTCTCACAGAGGAACAAAGTGCCAGTTGCTCCTACTTCTAAATAGTGGTTTTCATTCGTGATATACATGTGTTTCACCTTAGCTGAATAGGCCAATTTGGAAGAAAATGAGCCTTACTCTACCTTGAAAACTATGATAAGCAGGAAGTATTCCTTTCAAAAACTACTTCTACTTTTGCACAGAAACGATGTCACAGATGCTGCAGCTTCTAACATAGATGGTTTTCTTTGCAGTGATGCATGTGCTCTTTAACTCAGCCTAATACGCCTAATTGGAACCAAGAGAGCTTATCTCCACCTTGAAAACCCGAAGTTGCAGGAAGTATTCCTTTGAAAAACGAACTCAATTTTAACAGGGAAATAATGTGCTAGATGCTGTAGCTTCTCACATAGATGGTTTTCTTTTGGAGAGATACATGATTTCCTTCAACTCAGCCAAATAGGCCTATTAGGAGCAGAAAGGGCCAGTCTCCACCAGAAACACCTAAGTTGGAGGAAGTATTGCTTTCAAAAACGAATTCAATTCTCACAGGGAAACAACGTGCTGGATGCTCCTGCTTCTAACACAGATTGTCTTTTTACAAAGGATTCATTTGTTTCTTCAACTTCCTTGAAGAGGCCTATTTGGAACAAAATGAGCCTTTCTCCACCTTGAACCCTATGATTTGCAGGAAGTATTCCTTTCAGAAACTAAATGAATTCTGACAGGGAAACAATGTGCCAGATGTTCCTGCTTCTGACTCAGATGGTTTTCTTTTGAGAGATATATGTGTTTCTTCAACTCAGCTGAATAGGCCTATTTGTAGGAAACAGAGCTTATCTCCACCTTGAAACACCCAAGTTGCAGGAAATATTCCTTTCAAAACTAACTCAATGCTCACTGAGTAACAATGTGCTAGTATGTGCAGCTTCTAACAGAAATAGATTTTTTGGAGAGATACTTGCGTTTCTTCAACTCAGGTGAATAGGTGTATTTTGAGCAAACAGATATAGCACCACCTTGAGCAACCTATTGGAGGAAGATTTCCTTTCCAAACGAACTCAAATCTCACAGGGAACAATGTACTATATGCTCCTTCAACTAACACAGATGGTCAACTTTTGAGAGATACCTGTGTTTCTTCTCCTTAGCTGAGTAGGCTTGTTGGGAACAATATGAATCATTCTCCACCTTGAAATTATGATTTGAAGGAAGTATTCCTTTGAAACACTAACTCAGCTCTCACAGGGAAACAATACCATATGTGCTGCAGCTTCTAACATAGATGGATTTCTTTGGAGATCTACGGGTATTTTTTCAACTGAGCTGAATGGGCCTATTTGGAGCAAACAGAGCCTATCTCCACGTTGAAAAACCAAACTTGCAGGAAGTATTCTTTTCCAAAAGGAATTCAATTCTCAAAGGGAAACAATGTGCTACATAATCCTGATTCTAGCTCAGATGCTTTTCTTTGTAGACATACGTGTGTTTCTTCACCTTAGCTGAATAGGGGAATTTGGAATCAAAGAGCCTTTCTCCACCTTGAAAATTTTGATGTGCAGGAAGTATTCCTTTCAAAAACGAACTAAATGCTCACAGGGAGAAAATGTGCTAAGTACTGCAGGTTCTAACATAGATGGTTTTGTTTGGAGAGGTATATGTGCTGCTTAACTCACCTGAAGAGCCCTACTTGGAACAAAATGATCCTCTCTCCACCTTGAAAACTGTGAATAGCAGGAATTTTTCCTTCCCAAAACTAACTCTATTCTCACAGGGAAATAATGTGCTAGACGCTGCAGCTTCTAACATAGATGGTTTTCTTTGGAGAGAAAGTGAAGTTTCTTCACCTCAACTGAATAGGCCTATTTGGAGCAAAGTGAGCCTATGTCCACCTTGAAACACCTAAGTTGCAGGAAGTATTCCTTTTAAAAACTAACTCATTTTAACATGGAAGCAATATCCTAGTCCTGCTTCAAACACACATGGTTATTTTTGAGAGATTTATGTTTATCTTCAACTTGGCTGTATAGTTCTGTTTGAACAAATGAGCATTTCTGCAGCTCGAAAATTCTGTCTTAAAGTAATTGTTCCTTTCAAAAACTAACTCAGTTCTCACAGGGAGATAATGTGCTAGATGCTGGAGCTTCTAACATGCAGTGATTTCATTGGAGAGATACATGTGTTAATTCAACTCAGCTGATTAGGCCTATTTGTAGCCAATAGAGACTATCTCCACCTTGAAACACCTAAGTTACAGGAAGTATTCCTTTTAAACACTAAGTCAATTTTAACAGGGAAACAATGTGCTAGAGGCCCCTGCTTCTAACACACATGCGTTTCTTTTGAGAGATACATGTGCTTCATCAACTTAGCTGAATAGGCCTATCTGGAACAAAATGAGCCTTTCTCCACCTTGAAAACTTTGATTTGCACAAAGTACTCCTTTGAAAACTAACTTTATTCTCACAGGGAAAGAATGTTCTAGATGCTCCTGCTTCTAAGACAGTTGGTTTTCTTTCGAGAGATACGTGTGTTCCTTCAACTTACTGAAATGGCCTATATGGAACAAAATGAGCCTTTCTCCACTTTGAAAATTCTGTTTTGCAGGAAGTATTTCTTTCAAAACCTAACTATATTCACACACGTAAACAACATGGTAGATGCTAGTGCTTCTAACTCAAATGGCTTTCTTTGGAGAGATACATGTGTTTCATCAACTCAGCTGAATAGGCCTATTTGCAAGAAAGTGAGCCTATCTCCACCTTCAAGAAACAAAGTTGCAGGAAGTATTCCTTTCAAAACCTAACTCAGTTTTCCCAGGGAAACAGTGTGCTAGATGCTGCAGCTTCTAACACAGATTTTTTTTTTTTGGAGATATTTATGTGTTTCTTCAACTCGGCTGAATAGGTCTATTTGGAAATGAATGAGCTTTTCTCAACCTGGAAAATTCTGATTTGCAGGAAGTATTCCTTTCAAAAAGTAACTAAATTCTCAGAGGTCAACAATGTGATAGATTCTGCTGCTTTTTACACACATGGGTTTCTTTTGAGGGACATGCGTGATTCATCAACTCAGGTGTATGGGCCTACTTGGAACAAAGAGAGGCTATGTGTACCATGGAAAACCCACCTAGCATGAAGTATTCCCTTCAAAAACTAACTCAGTTCTCAAAAGGAAACAATAGGCTTGATGGTGCAGCTTCTAACAAAGATGTTTTTCTTAGGAGAGGTTCATGGGTTTTGCAACTCAGCTGCATATACCTATTTGGAGCAAACAGAGCCTAACTCCACCTTCAAATCCTAAGTTGCAGAAAAGGATTCCTTTCAAACTCTAAGTCAATTCTCACATATAAACAATGTGCTAGAATCTGCAGCATCTGACAGAGATGTTTTTCTAAGGTGAGGTACATGTGTTTCTTCAACTCAGCTGAATTGCCTGTTTGGAACAAAATGAGCCTTTCTCCACCTTGAAAATTGTGATTTGCGGGAACTATTTCTTTCGAAAAGTAACTCAAATTTACAGGCAAGCTATGTGCAAGGTGCTTCAGCTCCTAACACAGATGGCTTTCTTTGGATAGATCCATGTATTCCTTCAACTCAGGTGAAGAAGCCTTTTGGGAGCAAACCGAGCCTATCTCCCCTTGAAATACCTAAGTTTCCTTCCCAAATCTAACTCAATTCTCACAGGGAAAAATGTGCTACATGCTGCTGCTTCTAACACAAATGGACTTCTTTTCAAAAACAAATGTGTTTCTTCAACTTAGCTGAAGAAAGGCCAACTTGGAAAAAATGAGCCTTTCTGCATCTTCCAAACTATGATTTGCACTATGTTCTCCTTTGGAAACTACCTCAGTTCTCACAGGGTAGTGCTTACACACATGGTTTTCTTTCCAGATATATAGGTGTTTCACCAACTCACCTGTACAGCCCTATTTCTAACAAAGAGAGCCTGTCAATGCATTGGAAAGCCCACATAGCAGGAAGTATTCCTTTCAAAAACTAGCTCAAATCTCACAGGGAAACAATGTGCTTGAACCTGCATCTGCTAACATAGATGGTTTTCTTTGGACAGATACATGGGTTGCTTGAAGTCAGCTGCATATACCTATTTGGAGCAAAGAGAGCCTATGTCCACCTTGAATCACCTACGTGGCAGGAAGTCTTCCTTTCAAAAACGAACTAAATTCTCACAGGGAAACAATGTGCTTGATGCTCCTCCTTGTAACACACGTGGTTTTCTGTCGAGAGATGTATTTGTTTCTTCAACGTAGTTGAACAGGCCTATTTAAAAAAATGAGCTTTTCTCCACCTTGAAACTTCTGATTTGTAGTGAGTATTCATTCAAAAACGAACTCCATATTAACAGGGAGACAATGTGCAGGAAGCTCGAGCTTCTCACAAAGATGATTTTCTTTCGTGAGATACATGTCTTTCTTCACCTTAGTTGAATCGGTCTAATTGGAACAAAATGAGCCTTTCTCCACCTTGAAAAGTGTAATTTACACGAAGTTTTCCTACTAAAGCATACTCAGTTCTCACAGAGGAACAAAGTGCCAGTTGCTCCTACTTCTAAATAGTGGTTTTCATTCGTGATATACATGTGTTTCACCTTAGCTGAATAGGCCAATTTGGAAGAAAATGAGCCTTACTCTACCTTGAAAACTATGATAAGCAGGAAGTATTCCTTTCAAAAACTACTTCTACTTTTGCCCAGAAACGATGTCACAGATGCTGCAGCTTCTAACATAGATGGTTTTCTTTGCAGTGATGCATGTGCTCTTTAACTCAGCCTAATACGCCTAATTGGAACCAAGAGAGCTTATCTCCACCTTGAAAACCCGAAGTTGCAGGAAGTATTCCTTTGAAAAACGAACTCAATTTTAACAGGGAAATAATGTGCTAGATGCTGTAGCTTCTCACATAGATGGTTTTCTTTTGGAGAGATACATGATTTCCTTCAACTCAGCCAAATAGGCCTATTAGGAGCAGAAAGGGCCAATCTCCACCAGAAACACCTAAGTTGGAGGAAGTATTGCTTTCAAAAACGAATTCAATTCTCACAGGGAAACAACGTGCTGGATGCTCCTGCTTCTAACACAGATTGTCTTTTTACAAAGGATTCATTTGTTTCTTCAACTTCCTTGAAGAGGCCTATTTGGAACAAAATGAGCCTTTCTCCACCTTGAACCCTATGATTTGCAGGAAGTATTCCTTTCAGAAACTAAATGAATTCTGACAGGGAAACAATGTGCCAGATGTTCCTGCTTCTGACTCAGATGGTTTTCTTTTGAGAGATATATGTGTTTCTTCAACTCAGCTGAATAGGCCTATTTGTAGGAAACAGAGCTTATCTCCACCTTGAAACACCCAAGTTGCAGGAAATATTCCTTTCAAAACTAACTCAATGCTCACTGAGTAACAATGTGCTAGTATGTGCAGCTTCTAACAGAAATAGATTTTTTGGAGAGATACTTGCGTTTCTTCAACTCAGGTGAATAGGTGTATTTTGAGCAAACAGATATAGCACCACCTTGAGCAACCTATTGGAGGAAGATTTCCTTTCCAAACGAACTCAAATCTCACAGGGAACAATGTACTATATGCTCCTTCAACTAACACAGATGGTCAACTTTTGAGAGATACCTGTGTTTCTTCTCCTTAGCTGAGTAGGCTTGTTGGGAACAATATGAATCATTCTCCACCTTGAAATTATGATTTGAAGGAAGTATTCCTTTGAAACACTAACTCAGCTCTCACAGGGAAACAATACCATATGTGCTGCAGCTTCTAACATAGATGGTTTTCTTTGGAGATCTACGGGTATTTTTTCAACTGAGCTGAATGGGCCTATTTGGAGCAAACAGAGCCTATCTCCACGTTGAAAAACCAAACTTGCAGGAAGTATTCTTTTCCAAAAGGAATTCAATTCTCAAAGGGAAACAATGTGCTACATAATCCTGATTCTAGCTCAGATGCTTTTCTTTGTAGACATACGTGTGTTTCTTCACCTTAGCTGAATAGGGGAATTTGGAATCAAAGAGCCTTTCTCCACCTTGAAAATTTTGATGTGCAGGAAGTATTCCTTTCAAAAACGAACTAAATGCTCACAGGGAGAAAATGTGCTAAGTACTGCAGGTTCTAACATAGATGGTTTTGTTTGGAGAGGTATATGTGCTGCTTAACTCACCTGAAGAGCCCTACTTGGAACAAAATGATCCTCTCTCCACCTTGAAAACTGTGAATAGCAGGAATTTTTCCTTCCCAAAACTAACTCTATTCTCACAGGGAAATAATGTGCTAGACGCTGCAGCTTCTAACATAGATGGTTTTCTTTGGAGAGAAAGTGAAGTTTCTTCACCTCAACTGAATAGGCCTATTTGGAGCAAAGTGAGCCTATGTCCACCTTGAAACACCTAAGTTGCAGGAAGTATTCCTTTTAAAAACTAACTCATTTTAACATGGAAGCAATATCCTAGTCCTGCTTCAAACACACATGGTTATTTTTGAGAGATTTATGTTTATCTTCAACTTGGCTGTATAGTTCTGTTTGAACAAATGAGCATTTCTGCAGCTCGAAAATTCTGTCTTAAAGTAATTGTTCCTTTCAAAAACTAACTCAGTTCTCACAGGGAGATAATGTGCTAGATGCTGGAGCTTCTAACATGCAGTGATTTCATTGGAGAGATACATGTGTTAATTCAACTCAGCTGATTAGGCCTATTTGTAGCCAATAGAGACTATCTCCACCTTGAAACACCTAAGTTACAGGAAGTATTCCTTTTAAACACTAAGTCAATTTTAACAGGGAAACAATGTGCTAGAGGCCCCTGCTTCTAACACACATGCGTTTCTTTTGAGAGATACATGTGCTTCATCAACTTAGCTGAATAGGCCTATCTGGAACAAAATGAGCCTTTCTCCACCTTGAAAACTTTGATTTGCACAAAGTACTCCTTTGAAAACTAACTTTATTCTCACAGGGAAAGAATGTTCTAGATGCTCCTGCTTCTAAGACAGTTGGTTTTCTTTCGAGAGATACGTGTGTTCCTTCAACTTACTGAAATGGCCTATATGGAACAAAATGAGCCTTTCTCCACTTTGAAAATTCTGTTTTGCAGGAAGTATTTCTTTCAAAACCTAACTATATTCACACACGTAAACAACATGGTAGATGCTAGTGCTTCTAACTCAAATGGCTTTCTTTGGAGAGATACATGTGTTTCATCAACTCAGCTGAATAGGCCTATTTGCAAGAAAGTGAGCCTATCTCCACCTTCAAGAAACAAAGTTGCAGGAAGTATTCCTTTCAAAACCTAACTCAGTTTTCCCAGGGAAACAGTGTGCTAGATGCTGCAGCTTCTAACACAGATTTTTTTTTTTTGGAGATATTTATGTGTTTCTTCAACTCGGCTGAATAGGTCTATTTGGAAATGAATGAGCTTTTCTCAACCTGGAAAATTCTGATTTGCAGGAAGTATTCCTTTCAAAAAGTAACTAAATTCTCAGAGGTCAACAATGTGATAGATTCTGCTGCTTTTTACACACATGGGTTTCTTTTGAGGGACATGCGTGATTCATCAACTCAGGTGTATGGGCCTACTTGGAACAAAGAGAGGCTATGTGTACCATGGAAAACCCACCTAGCATGAAGTATTCCCTTCAAAAACTAACTCAGTTCTCAAAAGGAAACAATAGGCTTGATGGTGCAGCTTCTAACAAAGATGTTTTTCTTAGGAGAGGTTCATGGGTTTTGCAACTCAGCTGCATATACCTATTTGGAGCAAACAGAGCCTAACTCCACCTTCAAATCCTAAGTTGCAGAAAAGGATTCCTTTCAAACTCTAAGTCAATTCTCACATATAAACAATGTGCTAGAATCTGCAGCATCTGACAGAGATGTTTTTCTAAGGTGAGGTACATGTGTTTCTTCAACTCAGCTGAATTGCCTGTTTGGAACAAAATGAGCCTTTCTCCACCTTGAAAATTGTGATTTGCGGGAACTATTTCTTTCGAAAAGTAACTCAAATTTACAGGCAAGCTATGTGCAAGGTGCTTCAGCTCCTAACACAGATGGCTTTCTTTGGATAGATCCATGTATTCCTTCAACTCAGGTGAAGAAGCCTTTTGGGAGCAAACCGAGCCTATCTCCCCTTGAAATACCTAAGTTTCCTTCCCAAATCTAACTCAATTCTCACAGGGAAAAATGTGCTACATGCTGCTGCTTCTAACACAAATGGACTTCTTTTCAAAAACAAATGTGTTTCTTCAACTTAGCTGAAGAAAGGCCAACTTGGAAAAAATGAGCCTTTCTGCATCTTCCAAACTATGATTTGCACTATGTTCTCCTTTGGAAACTACCTCAGTTCTCACAGGGTAGTGCTTACACACATGGTTTTCTTTCCAGATATATAGGTGTTTCACCAACTCACCTGTACAGCCCTATTTCTAACAAAGAGAGCCTGTCAATGCATTGGAAAGCCCACATAGCAGGAAGTATTCCTTTCAAAAACTAGCTCAAATCTCACAGGGAAACAATGTGCTTGAACCTGCATCTGCTAACATAGATGGTTTTCTTTGGACAGATACATGGGTTGCTTGAAGTCAGCTGCATATACCTATTTGGAGCAAAGAGAGCCTATGTCCACCTTGAATCACCTACGTGGCAGGAAGTCTTCCTTTCAAAAACGAACTAAATTCTCACAGGGAAACAATGTGCTTGATGCTCCTCCTTGTAACACACGTGGTTTTCTGTCGAGAGATGTATTTGTTTCTTCAACGTAGTTGAACAGGCCTATTTAAGAAAATGAGCTTTTCTCCACCTTGAAACTTCTGATTTGTAGTGAGTATTCATTCAAAAACGAACTCCATATTAACAGGGAGACAATGTGCAGGAAGCTCGAGCTTCTCACAAAGATGATTTTCTTTCGTGAGATACATGTCTTTCTTCACCTTAGTTGAATCGGTCTAATTGGAACAAAATGAGCCTTTCTCCACCTTGAAAAGTGTAATTTACACGAAGTTTTCCTACTAAAGCATACTCAGTTCTCACAGAGGAACAAAGTGCCAGTTGCTCCTACTTCTAAATAGTGGTTTTCATTCGTGATATACATGTGTTTCACCTTAGCTGAATAGGCCAATTTGGAAGAAAATGAGCCTTACTCTACCTTGAAAACTATGATAAGCAGGAAGTATTCCTTTCAAAAACTACTTCTACTTTTGCCCAGAAACGATGTCACAGATGCTGCAGCTTCTAACATAGATGGTTTTCTTTGCAGTGATGCATGTGCTCTTTAACTCAGCCTAATACGCCTAATTGGAACCAAGAGAGCTTATCTCCACCTTGAAAACCCGAAGTTGCAGGAAGTATTCCTTTGAAAAACGAACTCAATTTTAACAGGGAAATAATGTGCTAGATGCTGTAGCTTCTCACATAGATGGTTTTCTTTTGGAGAGATACATGATTTCCTTCAACTCAGCCAAATAGGCCTATTAGGAGCAGAAAGGGCCAATCTCCACCAGAAACACCTAAGTTGGAGGAAGTATTGCTTTCAAAAACGAATTCAATTCTCACAGGGAAACAACGTGCTGGATGCTCCTGCTTCTAACACAGATTGTCTTTTTACAAAGGATTCATTTGTTTCTTCAACTTCCTTGAAGAGGCCTATTTGGAACAAAATGAGCCTTTCTCCACCTTGAACCCTATGATTTGCAGGAAGTATTCCTTTCAGAAACTAAATGAATTCTGACAGGGAAACAATGTGCCAGATGTTCCTGCTTCTGACTCAGATGGTTTTCTTTTGAGAGATATATGTGTTTCTTCAACTCAGCTGAATAGGCCTATTTGTAGGAAACAGAGCTTATCTCCACCTTGAAACACCCAAGTTGCAGGAAATATTCCTTTCAAAACTAACTCAATGCTCACTGAGTAACAATGTGCTAGTATGTGCAGCTTCTAACAGAAATAGATTTTTTGGAGAGATACTTGCGTTTCTTCAACTCAGGTGAATAGGTGTATTTTGAGCAAACAGATATAGCACCACCTTGAGCAACCTATTGGAGGAAGATTTCCTTTCCAAACGAACTCAAATCTCACAGGGAACAATGTACTATATGCTCCTTCAACTAACACAGATGGTCAACTTTTGAGAGATACCTGTGTTTCTTCTCCTTAGCTGACTAGGCTTGTTGGGAACAATATGAATCATTCTCCACCTTGAAATTATGATTTGAAGGAAGTATTCCTTTGAAACACTAACTCAGCTCTCACAGGGAAACAATACCATATGTGCTGCAGCTTCTAACATAGATGGTTTTCTTTGGAGATCTACGGGTATTTTTTCAACTGAGCTGAATGGGCCTATTTGGAGCAAACAGAGCCTATCTCCACGTTGAAAAACCAAACTTGCAGGAAGTATTCTTTTCCAAAAGGAATTCAATTCTCAAAGGGAAACAATGTGCTACATAATCCTGATTCTAGCTCAGATGCTTTTCTTTGTAGACATACGTGTGTTTCTTCACCTTAGCTGAATAGGGGAATTTGGAATCAAAGAGCCTTTCTCCACCTTGAAAATTTTGATGTGCAGGAAGTATTCCTTTCAAAAACGAACTAAATGCTCACAGGGAGAAAATGTGCTAAGTACTGCAGGTTCTAACATAGATGGTTTTGTTTGGAGAGGTATATGTGCTGCTTAACTCACCTGAAGAGCCCTACTTGGAACAAAATGATCCTCTCTCCACCTTGAAAACTGTGAATAGCAGGAATTTTTCCTTCCCAAAACTAACTCTATTCTCACAGGGAAATAATGTGCTAGACGCTGCAGCTTCTAACATAGATGGTTTTCTTTGGAGAGAAAGTGAAGTTTCTTCACCTCAACTGAATAGGCCTATTTGGAGCAAAGTGAGCCTATGTCCACCTTGAAACACCTAAGTTGCAGGAAGTATTCTTTTTAAAAACTAACTCATTTTAACATGGAAGCAATATCCTAGTCCTGCTTCAAACACACATGGTTATTTTTGAGAGATTTATGTTTATCTTCAACTTGGCTGTATAGTTCTGTTTGAACAAATGAGCATTTCTGCAGCTCGAAAATTCTGTCTTAAAGTAATTGTTCCTTTCAAAAACTAACTCAGTTCTCACAGGGAGATAATGTGCTAGATGCTGGAGCTTCTAACATGCAGTGATTTCATTGGAGAGATACATGTGTTAATTCAACTCAGCTGATTAGGCCTATTTGTAGCCAATAGAGACTATCTCCACCTTGAAACACCTAAGTTACAGGAAGTATTCCTTTTAAACACTAAGTCAATTTTAACAGGGAAACAATGTGCTAGAGGCCCCTGCTTCTAACACACATGCGTTTCTTTTGAGAGATACATGTGCTTCATCAACTTAGCTGAATAGGCCTATCTGGAACAAAATGAGCCTTTCTCCACCTTGAAAACTTTGATTTGCACAAAGTACTCCTTTGAAAACTAACTTTATTCTCACAGGGAAAGAATGTTGTAGATGCTCCTGCTTCTAAGACAGTTGGTTTTCTTTCGAGAGATACGTGTGTTCCTTCAACTTACTGAAATGGCCTATATGGAACAAAATGAGCCTTTCTCCACTTTGAAAATTCTGTTTTGCAGGAAGTATTTCTTTCAAAACCTAACTATATTCACACACGTAAACAACATGGTGGATGCTAGTGCTTCTAACTAAAATGGCTTTCTTTGGAGAGATACATGTGTTTCATCAACTCAGCTGAATAGGCCTATTTGCAAGAAAGTGAGCCTATCTCCACCTTCAAGAAACAAAGTTGCAGGAAGTATTCCTTTCAAAACCTAACTCAGTTTTCCCAGGGAAACAGTGTGCTAGATGCTGCAGCTTCTAACACAGATTTTTTTTTTTTTTGGAGATATTTATGTGTTTCTTCAACTCGGCTGAATAGGTCTATTTGGAAATGAATGAGCTTTTCTCAACCTGGAAAATTCTGATTTGCAGGAAGTATTCCTTTCAAAAAGTAACTAAATTCTCAGAGGTCAACAATGTGATAGATTCTGCTGCTTTTTACACACATGGGTTTCTTTTGAGGGACATGCGTGATTCATCAACTCAGGTGTATGGGCCTACTTGGAACAAAGAGAGGCTATGTGTACCATGGAAAACCCACCTAGCATGAAGTATTCCCTTCAAAAACTAACTCAGTTCTCAAAAGGAAACAATAGGCTTGATGGTGCAGCTTCTAACAAAGATGTTTTTCTTAGGAGAGGTTCATGGGTTTTGCAACTCAGCTGCATATACCTATTTGGAGCAAACAGAGCCTAACTCCACCTTCAAATCCTAAGTTGCAGAAAAGGATTCCTTTCAAACTCTAAGTCAATTCTCACATGGAAACAATGTGCTAGAATCTGCAGCATCTGACAGAGATGTTTTTCTAAGGTGAGGTACATGTGTTTCTTCAACTCAGCTGAATTGCCTGTTTGGAACAAAATGAGCCTTTCTCCACCTTGAAAATTGTGATTTGCGGGAACTATTTCTTTCGAAAAGTAACTCAAATTTACAGGCAAGCTATGTGCAAGGTGCTTCAGCTCCTAACACAGATGGCTTTCTTTGGATAGATCCATGTATTCCTTCAACTCAGGTGAAGAAGCCTTTTGGGAGCAAACCGAGCCTATCTCCCCTTGAAATACCTAAGTTTCCTTCCCAAATCTAACTCAATTCTCACAGGGAAAAATGTGCTACATGCTGCTGCTTCTAACACAAATGGACTTCTTTTCAAAAACAAATGTGTTTCTTCAACTTAGCTGAAGAAAGGCCAACTTGGAAAAAATGAGCCTTTCTGCATCTTCCAAACTATGATTTGCACTATGTTCTCCTTTGGAAACTACCTCAGTTCTCACAGGGTAGTGCTTACACACATGGTTTTCTTTCCAGATATATAGGTGTTTCACCAACTCACCTGTACAGCCCTATTTCTAACAAAGAGAGCCTGTCAATGCATTGGAAAGCCCACATAGCAGGAAGTATTCCTTTCAAAAACTAGCTCAAATCTCACAGGGAAACAATGTGCTTGAACCTGCATCTGCTAACATAGATGGTTTTCTTTGGACAGATACATGGGTTGCTTGAAGTCAGCTGCATATACCTATTTGGAGCAAAGAGAGCCTATGTCCACCTTGAATCACCTACGTGGCAGGAAGTCTTCCTTTCAAAAACGAACTAAATTCTCACAGGGAAACAATGTGCTTGATGCTCCTCCTTGTAACACACGTGGTTTTCTGTCGAGAGATGTATTTGTTTCTTCAACGTAGTTGAACAGGCCTATTTAAAAAAATGAGCTTTTCTCCACCTTGAAACTTCTGATTTGTAGTGAGTATTCATTCAAAAACGAACTCCATATTAACAGGGAGACAATGTGCAGGAAGCTCGAGCTTCTCACAAAGATGATTTTCTTTCGTGAGATACATGTCTTTCTTCACCTTAGTTGAATCGGTCTAATTGGAACAAAATGAGCCTTTCTCCACCTTGAAAAGTGTAATTTACACGAAGTTTTCCTACTAAAGCATACTCAGTTCTCACAGAGGAACAAAGTGCCAGTTGCTCCTACTTCTAAATAGTGGTTTTCATTCGTGATATACATGTGTTTCACCTTAGCTGAATAGGCCAATTTGGAAGAAAATGAGCCTTACTCTACCTTGAAAACTATGATAAGCAGGAAGTATTCCTTTCAAAAACTACTTCTACTTTTGCCCAGAAACGATGTCACAGATGCTGCAGCTTCTAACATAGATGGTTTTCTTTGCAGTGATGCATGTGCTCTTTAACTCAGCCTAATACGCCTAATTGGAACCAAGAGAGCTTATCTCCACCTTGAAAACCCGAAGTTGCAGGAAGTATTCCTTTGAAAAACGAACTCAATTTTAACAGGGAAATAATGTGCTAGATGCTGTAGCTTCTCACATAGATGGTTTTCTTTTGGAGAGATACATGATTTCCTTCAACTCAGCCAAATAGGCCTATTAGGAGCAGAAAGGGCCAATCTCCACCAGAAACACCTAAGTTGGAGGAAGTATTGCTTTCAAAAACGAATTCAATTCTCACAGGGAAACAACGTGCTGGATGCTCCTGCTTCTAACACAGATTGTCTTTTTACAAAGGATTCATTTGTTTCTTCAACTTCCTTGAAGAGGCCTATTTGGAACAAAATGAGCCTTTCTCCACCTTGAACCCTATGATTTGCAGGAAGTATTCCTTTCAGAAACTAAATGAATTCTGACAGGGAAACAATGTGCCAGATGTTCCTGCTTCTGACTCAGATGGTTTTCTTTTGAGAGATATATGTGTTTCTTCAACTCAGCTGAATAGGCCTATTTGTAGGAAACAGAGCTTATCTCCACCTTGAAACACCCAAGTTGCAGGAAATATTCCTTTCAAAACTAACTCAATGCTCACTGAGTAACAATGTGCTAGTATGTGCAGCTTCTAACAGAAATAGATTTTTTGGAGAGATACTTGCGTTTCTTCAACTCAGGTGAATAGGTGTATTTTGAGCAAACAGATATAGCACCACCTTGAGCAACCTATTGGAGGAAGATTTCCTTTCCAAACGAACTCAAATCTCACAGGGAACAATGTACTATATGCTCCTTCAACTAACACAGATGGTCAACTTTTGAGAGATACCTGTGTTTCTTCTCCTTAGCTGAGTAGGCTTGTTGGGAACAATATGAATCATTCTCCACCTTGAAATTATGATTTGAAGGAAGTATTCCTTTGAAACACTAACTCAGCTCTCACAGGGAAACAATACCATATGTGCTGCAGCTTCTAACATAGATGGTTTTCTTTGGAGATCTACGGGTATTTTTTCAACTGAGCTGAATGGGCCTATTTGGAGCAAACAGAGCCTATCTCCACGTTGAAAAACCAAACTTGCAGGAAGTATTCTTTTCCAAAAGGAATTCAATTCTCAAAGGGAAACAATGTGCTACATAATCCTGATTCTAGCTCAGATGCTTTTCTTTGTAGACATACGTGTGTTTCTTCACCTTAGCTGAATAGGGGAATTTGGAATCAAAGAGCCTTTCTCCACCTTGAAAATTTTGATGTGCAGGAAGTATTCCTTTCAAAAACGAACTAAATGCTCACAGGGAGAAAATGTGCTAAGTACTGCAGGTTCTAACATAGATGGTTTTGTTTGGAGAGGTATATGTGCTGCTTAACTCACCTGAAGAGCCCTACTTGGAACAAAATGATCCTCTCTCCACCTTGAAAACTGTGAATAGCAGGAATTTTTCCTTCCCAAAACTAACTCTATTCTCACAGGGAAATAATGTGCTAGACGCTGCAGCTTCTAACATAGATGGTTTTCTTTCGAGAGAAAGTGAAGTTTCTTCACCTCAACTGAATAGGCCTATTTGGAGCAAAGTGAGCCTATGTCCACCTTGAAACACCTAAGTTGCAGGAAGTATTCCTTTTAAAAACTAACTCATTTTAACATGGAAGCAATATCCTAGTCCTGCTTCAAACACACATGGTTATTTTTGAGAGATTTATGTTTATCTTCAACTTGGCTGTATAGTTCTGTTTGAACAAATGAGCATTTCTGCAGCTCGAAAATTCTGTCTTAAAGTAATTGTTCCTTTCAAAAACTAACTCAGTTCTCACAGGGAGATAATGTGCTAGATGCTGGAGCTTCTAACATGCAGTGATTTCATTGGAGAGATACATGTGTTAATTCAACTCAGCTGATTAGGCCTATTTGTAGCCAATAGAGACTATCTCCACCTTGAAACACCTAAGTTACAGGAAGTATTCCTTTTAAACACTAAGTCAATTTTAACAGGGAAACAATGTGCTAGAGGCCCCTGCTTCTAACACACATGCGTTTCTTTTGAGAGATACATGTGCTTCATCAACTTAGCTGAATAGGCCTATCTGGAACAAAATGAGCCTTTCTCCACCTTGAAAACTTTGATTTGCACAAAGTACTCCTTTGAAAACTAACTTTATTCTCACAGGGAAAGAATGTTCTAGATGCTCCTGCTTCTAAGACAGTTGGTTTTCTTTCGAGAGATACGTGTGTTCCTTCAACTTACTGAAATGGCCTATATGGAACAAAATGAGCCTTTCTCCACTTTGAAAATTCTGTTTTGCAGGAAGTATTTCTTTCAAAACCTAACTATATTCACACACGTAAACAACATGGTAGATGCTAGTGCTTCTAACTCAAATGGCTTTCTTTGGAGAGATACATGTGTTTCATCAACTCAGCTGAATAGGCCTATTTGCAAGAAAGTGAGCCTATCTCCACCTTCAAGAAACAAAGTTGCAGGAAGTATTCCTTTCAAAACCTAACTCAGTTTTCCCAGGGAAACAGTGTGCTAGATGCTGCAGCTTCTAACACAGATTTTTTTTTTTTGGAGATATTTATGTGTTTCTTCAACTCGGCTGAATAGGTCTATTTGGAAATGAATGAGCTTTTCTCAACCTGGAAAATTCTGATTTGCAGGAAGTATTCCTTTCAAAAAGTAACTAAATTCTCAGAGGTCAACAATGTGATAGATTCTGCTGCTTTTTACACACATGGGTTTCTTTTGAGGGACATGCGTGATTCATCAACTCAGGTGTATGGGCCTACTTGGAACAAAGAGAGGCTATGTGTACCATGGAAAACCCACCTAGCATGAAGTATTCCCTTCAAAAACTAACTCAGTTCTCAAAAGGAAACAATAGGCTTGATGGTGCAGCTTCTAACAAAGATGTTTTTCTTAGGAGAGGTTCATGGGTTTTGCAACTCAGCTGCATATACCTATTTGGAGCAAACAGAGCCTAACTCCACCTTCAAATCCTAAGTTGCAGAAAAGGATTCCTTTCAAACTCTAAGTCAATTCTCACATATAAACAATGTGCTAGAATCTGCAGCATCTGACAGAGATGTTTTTCTAAGGTGAGGTACATGTGTTTCTTCAACTCAGCTGAATTGCCTGTTTGGAACAAAATGAGCCTTTCTCCACCTTGAAAATTGTGATTTGCGGGAACTATTTCTTTCGAAAAGTAACTCAAATTTACAGGCAAGCTATGTGCAAGGTGCTTCAGCTCCTAACACAGATGGCTTTCTTTGGATAGATCCATGTATTCCTTCAACTCAGGTGAAGAAGCCTTTTGGGAGCAAACCGAGCCTATCTCCCCTTGAAATACCTAAGTTTCCTTCCCAAATCTAACTCAATTCTCACAGGGAAAAATGTGCTACATGCTGCTGCTTCTAACACAAATGGACTTCTTTTCAAAAACAAATGTGTTTCTTCAACTTAGCTGAAGAAAGGCCAACTTGGAAAAAATGAGCCTTTCTGCATCTTCCAAACTATGATTTGCACTATGTTCTCCTTTGGAAACTACCTCAGTTCTCACAGGGTAGTGCTTACACACATGGTTTTCTTTCCAGATATATAGGTGTTTCACCAACTCACCTGTACAGCCCTATTTCTAACAAAGAGAGCCTGTCAATGCATTGGAAAGCCCACATAGCAGGAAGTATTCCTTTCAAAAACTAGCTCAAATCTCACAGGGAAACAATGTGCTTGAACCTGCATCTGCTAACATAGATGGTTTTCTTTGGACAGATACATGGGTTGCTTGAAGTCAGCTGCATATACCTATTTGGAGCAAAGAGAGCCTATGTCCACCTTGAATCACCTACGTGGCAGGAAGTCTTCCTTTCAAAAACGAACTAAATTCTCACAGGGAAACAATGTGCTTGATGCTCCTCCTTGTAACACACGTGGTTTTCTGTCGAGAGATGTATTTGTTTCTTCAACGTAGTTGAACAGGCCTATTTAAGAAAATGAGCTTTTCTCCACCTTGAAACTTCTGATTTGTAGTGAGTATTCATTCAAAAACGAACTCCATATTAACAGGGAGACAATGTGCAGGAAGCTCGAGCTTCTCACAAAGATGATTTTCTTTCGTGAGATACATGTCTTTCTTCACCTTAGTTGAATCGGTCTAATTGGAACAAAATGAGCCTTTCTCCACCTTGAAAAGTGTAATTTACACGAAGTTTTCCTACTAAAGCATACTCAGTTCTCACAGAGGAACAAAGTGCCAGTTGCTCCTACTTCTAAATAGTGGTTTTCATTCGTGATATACATGTGTTTCACCTTAGCTGAATAGGCCAATTTGGAAGAAAATGAGCCTTACTCTACCTTGAAAACTATGATAAGCAGGAAGTATTCCTTTCAAAAACTACTTCTACTTTTGCCCAGAAACGATGTCACAGATGCTGCAGCTTCTAACATAGATGGTTTTCTTTGCAGTGATGCATGTGCTCTTTAACTCAGCCTAATACGCCTAATTGGAACCAAGAGAGCTTATCTCCACCTTGAAAACCCGAAGTTGCAGGAAGTATTCCTTTGAAAAACGAACTCAATTTTAACAGGGAAATAATGTGCTAGATGCTGTAGCTTCTCACATAGATGGTTTTCTTTTGGAGAGATACATGATTTCCTTCAACTCAGCCAAATAGGCCTATTAGGAGCAGAAAGGGCCAATCTCCACCAGAAACACCTAAGTTGGAGGAAGTATTGCTTTCAAAAACGAATTCAATTCTCACAGGGAAACAACGTGCTGGATGCTCCTGCTTCTAACACAGATTGTCTTTTTACAAAGGATTCATTTGTTTCTTCAACTTCCTTGAAGAGGCCTATTTGGAACAAAATGAGCCTTTCTCCACCTTGAACCCTATGATTTGCAGGAAGTATTCCTTTCAGAAACTAAATGAATTCTGACAGGGAAACAATGTGCCAGATGTTCCTGCTTCTGACTCAGATGGTTTTCTTTTGAGAGATATATGTGTTTCTTCAACTCAGCTGAATAGGCCTATTTGTAGGAAACAGAGCTTATCTCCACCTTGAAACACCCAAGTTGCAGGAAATATTCCTTTCAAAACTAACTCAATGCTCACTGAGTAACAATGTGCTAGTATGTGCAGCTTCTAACAGAAATAGATTTTTTGGAGAGATACTTGCGTTTCTTCAACTCAGGTGAATAGGTGTATTTTGAGCAAACAGATATAGCACCACCTTGAGCAACCTATTGGAGGAAGATTTCCTTTCCAAACGAACTCAAATCTCACAGGGAACAATGTACTATATGCTCCTTCAACTAACACAGATGGTCAACTTTTGAGAGATACCTGTGTTTCTTCTCCTTAGCTGAGTAGGCTTGTTGGGAACAATATGAATCATTCTCCACCTTGAAATTATGATTTGAAGGAAGTATTCCTTTGAAACACTAACTCAGCTCTCACAGGGAAACAATACCATATGTGCTGCAGCTTCTAACATAGATGGTTTTCTTTGGAGATCTACGGGTATTTTTTCAACTGAGCTGAATGGGCCTATTTGGAGCAAACAGAGCCTATCTCCACGTTGAAAAACCAAACTTGCAGGAAGTATTCTTTTCCAAAAGGAATTCAATTCTCAAAGGGAAACAATGTGCTACATAATCCTGATTCTAGCTCAGATGCTTTTCTTTGTAGACATACGTGTGTTTCTTCACCTTAGCTGAATAGGGGAATTTGGAATCAAAGAGCCTTTCTCCACCTTGAAAATTTTGATGTGCAGGAAGTATTCCTTTCAAAAACGAACTAAATGCTCACAGGGAGAAAATGTGCTAAGTACTGCAGGTTCTAACATAGATGGTTTTGTTTGGAGAGGTATATGTGCTGCTTAACTCACCTGAAGAGCCCTACTTGGAACAAAATGATCCTCTCTCCACCTTGAAAACTGTGAATAGCAGGAATTTTTCCTTCCCAAAACTAACTCTATTCTCACAGGGAAATAATGTGCTAGACGCTGCAGCTTCTAACATAGATGGTTTTCTTTGGAGAGAAAGTGAAGTTTCTTCACCTCAACTGAATAGGCCTATTTGGAGCAAAGTGAGCCTATGTCCACCTTGAAACACCTAAGTTGCAGGAAGTATTCTTTTTAAAAACTAACTCATTTTAACATGGAAGCAATATCCTAGTCCTGCTTCAAACACACATGGTTATTTTTGAGAGATTTATGTTTATCTTCAACTTGGCTGTATAGTTCTGTTTGAACAAATGAGCATTTCTGCAGCTCGAAAATTCTGTCTTAAAGTAATTGTTCCTTTCAAAAACTAACTCAGTTCTCACAGGGAGATAATGTGCTAGATGCTGGAGCTTCTAACATGCAGTGATTTCATTGGAGAGATACATGTGTTAATTCAACTCAGCTGATTAGGCCTATTTGTAGCCAATAGAGACTATCTCCACCTTGAAACACCTAAGTTACAGGAAGTATTCCTTTTAAACACTAAGTCAATTTTAACAGGGAAACAATGTGCTAGAGGCCCCTGCTTCTAACACACATGCGTTTCTTTTGAGAGATACATGTGCTTCATCAACTTAGCTGAATAGGCCTATCTGGAACAAAATGAGCCTTTCTCCACCTTGAAAACTTTGATTTGCACAAAGTACTCCTTTGAAAACTAACTTTATTCTCACAGGGAAAGAATGTTCTAGATGCTCCTGCTTCTAAGACAGTTGGTTTTCTTTCGAGAGATACGTGTGTTCCTTCAACTTACTGAAATGGCCTATATGGAACAAAATGAGCCTTTCTCCACTTTGAAAATTCTGTTTTGCAGGAAGTATTTCTTTCAAAACCTAACTATATTCACACACGTAAACAACATGGTGGATGCTAGTGCTTCTAACTAAAATGGCTTTCTTTGGAGAGATACATGTGTTTCATCAACTCAGCTGAATAGGCCTATTTGCAAGAAAGTGAGCCTATCTCCACCTTCAAGAAACAAAGTTGCAGGAAGTATTCCTTTCAAAACCTAACTCAGTTTTCCCAGGGAAACAGTGTGCTAGATGCTGCAGCTTCTAACACAGATTTTTTTTTTTTTTGGAGATATTTATGTGTTTCTTCAACTCGGCTGAATAGGTCTATTTGGAAATGAATGAGCTTTTCTCAACCTGGAAAATTCTGATTTGCAGGAAGTATTCCTTTCAAAAAGTAACTAAATTCTCAGAGGTCAACAATGTGATAGATTCTGCTGCTTTTTACACACATGGGTTTCTTTTGAGGGACATGCGTGATTCATCAACTCAGGTGTATGGGCCTACTTGGAACAAAGAGAGGCTATGTGTACCATGGAAAACCCACCTAGCATGAAGTATTCCCTTCAAAAACTAACTCAGTTCTCAAAAGGAAACAATAGGCTTGATGGTGCAGCTTCTAACAAAGATGTTTTTCTTAGGAGAGGTTCATGGGTTTTGCAACTCAGCTGCATATACCTATTTGGAGCAAACAGAGCCTAACTCCACCTTCAAATCCTAAGTTGCAGAAAAGGATTCCTTTCAAACTCTAAGTCAATTCTCACATGGAAACAATGTGCTAGAATCTGCAGCATCTGACAGAGATGTTTTTCTAAGGTGAGGTACATGTGTTTCTTCAACTCAGCTGAATTGCCTGTTTGGAACAAAATGAGCCTTTCTCCACCTTGAAAATTGTGATTTGCGGGAACTATTTCTTTCGAAAAGTAACTCAAATTTACAGGCAAGCTATGTGCAAGGTGCTTCAGCTCCTAACACAGATGGCTTTCTTTGGATAGATCCATGTATTCCTTCAACTCAGGTGAAGAAGCCTTTTGGGAGCAAACCGAGCCTATCTCCCCTTGAAATACCTAAGTTTCCTTCCCAAATCTAACTCAATTCTCACAGGGAAAAATGTGCTACATGCTGCTGCTTCTAACACAAATGGACTTCTTTTCAAAAACAAATGTGTTTCTTCAACTTAGCTGAAGAAAGGCCAACTTGGAAAAAATGAGCCTTTCTGCATCTTCCAAACTATGATTTGCACTATGTTCTCCTTTGGAAACTACCTCAGTTCTCACAGGGTAGTGCTTACACACATGGTTTTCTTTCCAGATATATAGGTGTTTCACCAACTCACCTGTACAGCCCTATTTCTAACAAAGAGAGCCTGTCAATGCATTGGAAAGCCCACATAGCAGGAAGTATTCCTTTCAAAAACTAGCTCAAATCTCACAGGGAAACAATGTGCTTGAACCTGCATCTGCTAACATAGATGGTTTTCTTTGGACAGATACATGGGTTGCTTGAAGTCAGCTGCATATACCTATTTGGAGCAAAGAGAGCCTATGTCCACCTTGAATCACCTACGTGGCAGGAAGTCTTCCTTTCAAAAACGAACTAAATTCTCACAGGGAAACAATGTGCTTGATGCTCCTCCTTGTAACACACGTGGTTTTCTGTCGAGAGATGTATTTGTTTCTTCAACGTAGTTGAACAGGTCTATTTAAAAAAATGAGCTTTTCTCCACCTTGAAACTTCTGATTTGTAGTGAGTATTCATTCAAAAACGAACTCCATATTAACAGGGAGACAATGTGCAGGAAGCTCGAGCTTCTCACAAAGATGATTTTCTTTCGTGAGATACATGTCTTTCTTCACCTTAGTTGAATCGGTCTAATTGGAACAAAATGAGCCTTTCTCCACCTTGAAAAGTGTAATTTACACGAAGTTTTCCTACTAAAGCATACTCAGTTCTCACAGAGGAACAAAGTGCCAGTTGCTCCTACTTCTAAATAGTGGTTTTCATTCGTGATATACATGTGTTTCACCTTAGCTGAATAGGCCAATTTGGAAGAAAATGAGCCTTACTCTACCTTGAAAACTATGATAAGCAGGAAGTATTCCTTTCAAAAACTACTTCTACTTTTGCCCAGAAACGATGTCACAGATGCTGCAGCTTCTAACATAGATGGTTTTCTTTGCAGTGATGCATGTGCTCTTTAACTCAGCCTAATACGCCTAATTGGAACCAAGAGAGCTTATCTCCACCTTGAAAACCCGAAGTTGCAGGAAGTATTCCTTTGAAAAACGAACTCAATTTTAACAGGGAAATAATGTGCTAGATGCTGTAGCTTCTCACATAGATGGTTTTCTTTTGGAGAGATACATGATTTCCTTCAACTCAGCCAAATAGGCCTATTAGGAGCAGAAAGGGCCAATCTCCACCAGAAACACCTAAGTTGGAGGAAGTATTGCTTTCAAAAACGAATTCAATTCTCACAGGGAAACAACGTGCTGGATGCTCCTGCTTCTAACACAGATTGTCTTTTTACAAAGGATTCATTTGTTTCTTCAACTTCATTGAAGAGGCCTATTTGGAACAAAATGAGCCTTTCTCCACCTTGAACCCTATGATTTGCAGGAAGTATTCCTTTCAGAAACTAAATGAATTCTGACAGGGAAACAATGTGCAAGATGTTCCTGCTTCTGACTCAGATGGTTTTCTTTTGAGAGATATATGTGTTTCTTCAACTCAGCTGAATAGGCCTATTTGTAGGAAACAGAGCTTATCTCCACCTTGAAACACCCAAGTTGCAGGAAATATTCCTTTCAAAACTAACTCAATGCTCACTGAGTAACAATGTGCTAGTATGTGCAGCTTCTAACAGAAATAGATTTTTTGGAGAGATACTTGCGTTTCTTCAACTCAGGTGAATAGGCGTATTTTGAGCAAACAGATATAGCACCACCTTGGGCAACCTATTGGAGGAAGATTTCCTTTCCAAACGAACTCAAATCTCACAGGGAACAATGTACTATATGCTCCTTCAACTAACACAGATGGTCAACTTTTGAGAGATACCTGTGTTTCTTCTCCTTAGCTGAGTAGGCTTGTTGGGAACAATATGAATCATTCTCCACCTTGAAATTATGATTTGAAGGAAGTATTCCTTTGAAACACTAACTCAGCTCTCACAGGGAAACAATACCATATGTGCTGCAGCTTCTAACATAGATGGTTTTCTTTGGAGATCTACGGGTATTTTTTCAACTGAGCTGAATGGGCCTATTTGGAGCAAACAGAGCCTATCTCCACGTTGAAAAACCAAACTTGCAGGAAGTATTCTTTTCCAAAAGGAATTCAATTCTCAAAGGGAAACAATGTGCTACATAATCCTGATTCTAGCTCAGATGCTTTTCTTTGTAGACATACGTGTGTTTCTTCACCTTAGCTGAATAGGGGAATTTGGAATCAAAGAGCCTTTCTCCACCTTGAAAATTTTGATGTGCAGGAAGTATTCCTTTCAAAAACGAACTAAATGCTCACAGGGAGAAAATGTGCTAAGTACTGCAGGTTCTAACATAGATGGTTTTGTTTGGAGAGGTATATGTGCTGCTTAACTCACCTGAAGAGCCCTACTTGGAACAAAATGATCCTCTCTCCACCTTGAAAACTGTGAATAGCAGGAATTTTTCCTTCCCAAAACTAACTCTATTCTCACAGGGAAATAATGTGCTAGACGCTGCAGCTTCTAACATAGATGGTTTTCTTTGGAGAGAAAGTGAAGTTTCTTCACCTCAACTGAATAGGCCTATTTGGAGCAAAGTGAGCCTATGTCCACCTTGAAACACCTAAGTTGCAGGAAGTATTCCTTTTAAAAACTAACTCATTTTAACATGGAAGCAATATCCTAGTCCTGCTTCAAACACACATGGTTATTTTTGAGAGATTTATGTTTATCTTCAACTTGGCTGTTTAGTTCTGTTTGAACAAATGAGCATTTCTGCAGCTCGAAAATTCTGTCTTAAAGTAATTGTTCCTTTCAAAAACTAACTCAGTTCTCACAGGGAGATAATGTGCTAGATGCTGGAGCTTCTAACATGCAGTGATTTCATTGGAGAGATACATGTGTTAATTCAACTCAGCTGATTAGGCCTATTTGTAGCCAATAGAGACTATCTCCACCTTGAAACACCTAAGTTACAGGAAGTATTCCTTTTAAACACTAAGTCAATTTTAACAGGGAAACAATGTGCTAGAGGCCCCTGCTTCTAACACACATGCGTTTCTTTTGAGAGATACATGTGCTTCATCAACTTAGCTGAATAGTCCTATCTGGAACAAAATGAGCCTTTCTCCACCTTGAAAACTTTGATTTGCACAAAGTACTCCTTTGAAAACTAACTTTATTCTCACAGGGAAAGAATGTTCTAGATGCTCCTGCTTCTAAGACAGTTGGTTTTCTTTCGAGAGATACGTGTGTTCCTTCAACTTACTGAAATGGCCTATATGGAACAAAATGAGCCTTTCTCCACTTTGAAAATTCTGTTTTGCAGGAAGTATTTCTTTCAAAACCTAACTATATTCACACACGTAAACAACATGGTGGATGCTAGTGCTTCTAACTAAAATGGCTTTCTTTGGAGAGATACATGTGTTTCATCAACTCAGCTGAATAGGCCTATTTGCAAGAAAGTGAGCCTATCTCCACCTTCAAGAAACAAAGTTGCAGGAAGTATTCCTTTCAAAACCTAACTCAGTTTTCCCAGGGAAACAGTGTGCTAGATGCTGCAGCTTCTAACACAGATTTTTTTTTTTTTTGGAGATATTTATGTGTTTCTTCAACTCGGCTGAATAGGTCTATTTGGAAATGAATGAGCTTTTCTCAACCTGGAAAATTCTGATTTGCAGGAAGTATTCCTTTCAAAAAGTAACTAAATTCTCAGAGGTCAACAATGTGATAGATTCTGCTGCTTTTTACACACATGGGTTTCTTTTGAGGGACATGCGTGATTCATCAACTCAGGTGTATGGGCCTACTTGGAACAAAGAGAGGCTATGTGTACCATGGAAAACCCACCTAGCATGAAGTATTCCCTTCAAAAACTAACTCAGTTCTCAAAAGGAAACAATAGGCTTGATGGTGCAGCTTCTAACAAAGATGTTTTTCTTAGGAGAGGTTCATGGGTTTTGCAACTCAGCTGCATATACCTATTTGGAGCAAACAGAGCCTAACTCCACCTTCAAATCCTAAGTTGCAGAAAAGGATTCCTTTCAAACTCTAAGTCAATTCTCACATGGAAACAATGTGCTAGAATCTGCAGCATCTGACAGAGATGTTTTTCTAAGGTGAGGTACATGTGTTTCTTCAACTCAGCTGAATTGCCTGTTTGGAACAAAATGAGCCTTTCTCCACCTTGAAAATTGTGATTTGCGGGAACTATTTCTTTCGAAAAGTAACTCAAATTTACAGGCAAGCTATGTGCAAGGTGCTTCAGCTCCTAACACAGATGGCTTTCTTTGGATAGATCCATGTATTCCTTCAACTCAGGTGAAGAAGCCTTTTGGGAGCAAACCGAGCCTATCTCCCCTTGAAATACCTAAGTTTCCTTCCCAAATCTAACTCAATTCTCACAGGGAAAAATGTGCTACATGCTGCTGCTTCTAACACAAATGGACTTCTTTTCAAAAACAAATGTGTTTCTTCAACTTAGCTGAAGAAAGGCCAACTTGGAAAAAATGAGCCTTTCTGCATCTTCCAAACTATGATTTGCACTATGTTCTCCTTTGGAAACTACCTCAGTTCTCACAGGGTAGTGCTTACACACATGGTTTTCTTTCCAGATATATAGGTGTTTCACCAACTCACCTGTACAGCCCTATTTCTAACAAAGAGAGCCTGTCAATGCATTGGAAAGCCCACATAGCAGGAAGTATTCCTTTCAAAAACTAGCTCAAATCTCACAGGGAAACAATGTGCTTGAACCTGCATCTGCTAACATAGATGGTTTTCTTTGGACAGATACATGGGTTGCTTGAAGTCAGCTGCATATACCTATTTGGAGCAAAGAGAGCCTATGTCCACCTTGAATCACCTACGTGGCAGGAAGTCTTCCTTTCAAAAACGAACTAAATTCTCACAGGGAAACAATGTGCTTGATGCTCCTCCTTGTAACACACGTGGTTTTCTGTCGAGAGATGTATTTGTTTCTTCAACGTAGTTGAACAGGCCTATTTAAAAAAATGAGCTTTTCTCCACCTTGAAACTTCTGATTTGTAGTGAGTATTCATTCAAAAACGAACTCCATATTAACAGGGAGACAATGTGCAGGAAGCTCGAGCTTCTCACAAAGATGATTTTCTTTCGTGAGATACATGTCTTTCTTCACCTTAGTTGAATCGGTCTAATTGGAACAAAATGAGCCTTTCTCCACCTTGAAAAGTGTAATTTACACGAAGTTTTCCTACTAAAGCATACTCAGTTCTCACAGAGGAACAAAGTGCCAGTTGCTCCTACTTCTAAATAGTGGTTTTCATTCGTGATATACATGTGTTTCACCTTAGCTGAATAGGCCAATTTGGAAGAAAATGAGCCTTACTCTACCTTGAAAACTATGATAAGCAGGAAGTATTCCTTTCAAAAACTACTTCTACTTTTGCCCAGAAACGATGTCACAGATGCTGCAGCTTCTAACATAGATGGTTTTCTTTGCAGTGATGCATGTGCTCTTTAACTCAGCCTAATACGCCTAATTGGAACCAAGAGAGCTTATCTCCACCTTGAAAACCCGAAGTTGCAGGAAGTATTCCTTTGAAAAACGAACTCAATTTTAACAGGGAAATAATGTGCTAGATGCTGTAGCTTCTCACATAGATGGTTTTCTTTTGGAGAGATACATGATTTCCTTCAACTCAGCCAAATAGGCCTATTAGGAGCAGAAAGGGCCAATCTCCACCAGAAACACCTAAGTTGGAGGAAGTATTGCTTTCAAAAACGAATTCAATTCTCACAGGGAAACAACGTGCTGGATGCTCCTGCTTCTAACACAGATTGTCTTTTTACAAAGGATTCATTTGTTTCTTCAACTTCATTGAAGAGGCCTATTTGGAACAAAATGAGCCTTTCTCCACCTTGAACCCTATGATTTGCAGGAAGTATTCCTTTCAGAAACTAAATGAATTCTGACAGGGAAACAATGTGCCAGATGTTCCTGCTTCTGACTCAGATGGTTTTCTTTTGAGAGATATATGTGTTTCTTCAACTCAGCTGAATAGGCCTATTTGTAGGAAACAGAGCTTATCTCCACCTTGAAACACCCAAGTTGCAGGAAATATTCCTTTCAAAACTAACTCAATGCTCACTGAGTAACAATGTGCTAGTATGTGCAGCTTCTAACAGAAATAGATTTTTTGGAGAGATACTTGCGTTTCTTCAACTCAGGTGAATAGGCGTATTTTGAGCAAACAGATATAGCACCACCTTGGGCAACCTATTGGAGGAAGATTTCCTTTCCAAACGAACTCAAATCTCACAGGGAACAATGTACTATATGCTCCTTCAACTAACACAGATGGTCAACTTTTGAGAGATACCTGTGTTTCTTCTCCTTAGCTGAGTAGGCTTGTTGGGAACAATATGAATCATTCTCCACCTTGAAATTATGATTTGAAGGAAGTATTCCTTTGAAACACTAACTCAGCTCTCACAGGGAAACAATACCATATGTGCTGCAGCTTCTAACATAGATGGTTTTCTTTGGAGATCTACGGGTATTTTTTCAACTGAGCTGAATGGGCCTATTTGGAGCAAACAGAGCCTATCTCCACGTTGAAAAACCAAACTTGCAGGAAGTATTCTTTTCCAAAAGGAATTCAATTCTCAAAGGGAAACAATGTGCTACATAATCCTGATTCTAGCTCAGATGCTTTTCTTTGTAGACATACGTGTGTTTCTTCACCTTAGCTGAATAGGGGAATTTGGAATCAAAGAGCCTTTCTCCACCTTGAAAATTTTGATGTGCAGGAAGTATTCCTTTCAAAAACGAACTAAATGCTCACAGGGAGAAAATGTGCTAAGTACTGCAGGTTCTAACATAGATGGTTTTGTTTGGAGAGGTATATGTGCTGCTTAACTCACCTGAAGAGCCCTACTTGGAACAAAATGATCCTCTCTCCACCTTGAAAACTGTGAATAGCAGGAATTTTTCCTTCCCAAAACTAACTCTATTCTCACAGGGAAATAATGTGCTAGACGCTGCAGCTTCTAACATAGATGGTTTTCTTTGGAGAGAAAGTGAAGTTTCTTCACCTCAACTGAATAGGCCTATTTGGAGCAAAGTGAGCCTATGTCCACCTTGAAACACCTAAGTTGCAGGAAGTATTCCTTTTAAAAACTAACTCATTTTAACATGGAAGCAATATCCTAGTCCTGCTTCAAACACACATGGTTATTTTTGAGAGATTTATGTTTATCTTCAACTTGGCTGTATAGTTCTGTTTGAACAAATGAGCATTTCTGCAGCTCGAAAATTCTGTCTTAAAGTAATTGTTCCTTTCAAAAACTAACTCAGTTCTCACAGGGAGATAATGTGCTAGATGCTGGAGCTTCTAACATGCAGTGATTTCATTGGAGAGATACATGTGTTAATTCAACTCAGCTGATTAGGCCTATTTGTAGCCAATAGAGACTATCTCCACCTTGAAACACCTAAGTTACAGGAAGTATTCCTTCTAAACACTAAGTCAATTTTAACAGGGAAACAATGTGCTAGAGGCCCCTGCTTCTAACACACATGCGTTTCTTTTGAGAGATACATGTGCTTCATCAACTTAGCTGAATAGGCCTATCTGGAACAAAATGAGCCTTTCTCCACCTTGAAAACTTTGATTTGCACAAAGTACTCCTTTGAAAACTAACTTTATTCTCACAGGGAAAGAATGTTCTAGATGCTCCTGCTTCTAAGACAGTTGGTTTTCTTTCGAGAGATACGTGTGTTCCTTCAACTTACTGAAATGGCCTATATGGAACAAAATGAACCTTTCTCCACTTTGAAAATTCTGTTTTGCAGGAAGTATTTCTTTCAAAACCTAACTATATTCACACACGTAAACAACATGGTGGATGCTAGTGCTTCTAACTAAAATGGCTTTCTTTGGAGAGATACATGTGTTTCATCAACTCAGCTGAATAGGCCTATTTGCAAGAAAGTGAGCCTATCTCCACCTTCAAGAAACAAAGTTGCAGGAAGTATTCCTTTCAAAACCTAACTCAGTTTTCCCAGGGAAACAGTGTGCTAGATGCTGCAGCTTCTAACACAGATTTTTTTTTTTTTTTTGGAGATATTTATGTGTTTCTTCAACTCGGCTGAATAGGTCTATTTGGAAATGAATGAGCTTTTCTCAACCTGGAAAATTCTGATTTGCAGGAAGTATTCCTTTCAAAAAGTAACTAAATTCTCAGAGGTCAACAATGTGATAGATTCTGCTGCTTTTTACACACATGGGTTTCTTTTGAGGGACATGCGTGATTCATCAACTCAGGTGTATGGGCCTACTTGGAACAAAGAGAGGCTATGTGTACCATGGAAAACCCACCTAGCATGAAGTATTCCCTTCAAAAACTAACTCAGTTCTCAAAAGGAAACAATAGGCTTGATGGTGCAGCTTCTAACAAAGATGTTTTTCTTAGGAGAGGTTCATGGGTTTTGCAACTCAGCTGCATATACCTATTTGGAGCAAACAGAGCCTAACTCCACCTTCAAATCCTAAGTTGCAGAAAAGGATTCCTTTCAAACTCTAAGTCAATTCTCACATGGAAACAATGTGCTAGAATCTGCAGCATCTGACAGAGATGTTTTTCTAAGGTGAGGTACATGTGTTTCTTCAACTCAGCTGAATTGCCTGTTTGGAACAAAATGAGCCTTTCTCCACCTTGAAAATTGTGATTTGCGGGAACTATTTCTTTCGAAAAGTAACTCAAATTTACAGGCAAGCTATGTGCAAGGTGCTTCAGCTCCTAACACAGATGGCTTTCTTTGGATAGATCCATGTATTCCTTCAACTCAGGTGAAGAAGCCTTTTGGGAGCAAACCGAGCCTATCTCCCCTTGAAATACCTAAGTTTCCTTCCCAAATCTAACTCAATTCTCACAGGGAAAAATGTGCTACATGCTGCTGCTTCTAACACAAATGGACTTCTTTTCAAAAACAAATGTGTTTCTTCAACTTAGCTGAAGAAAGGCCAACTTGGAAAAAATGAGCCTTTCTGCATCTTCCAAACTATGATTTGCACTATGTTCTCCTTTGGAAACTACCTCAGTTCTCACAGGGTAGTGCTTACACACATGGTTTTCTTTCCAGATATATAGGTGTTTCACCAACTCACCTGTACAGCCCTATTTCTAACAAAGAGAGCCTGTCAATGCATTGGAAAGCCCACATAGCAGGAAGTATTCCTTTCAAAAACTAGCTCAAATCTCACAGGGAAACAATGTGCTTGAACCTGCATCTGCTAACATAGATGGTTTTCTTTGGACAGATACATGGGTTGCTTGAAGTCAGCTGCATATACCTATTTGGAGCAAAGAGAGCCTATGTCCACCTTGAATCACCTACGTGGCAGGAAGTCTTCCTTTCAAAAACGAACTAAATTCTCACAGGGAAACAATGTGCTTGATGCTCCTCCTTGTAACACACGTGGTTTTCTGTCGAGAGATGTATTTGTTTCTTCAACGTAGTTGAACAGGCCTATTTAAAAAAATGAGCTTTTCTCCACCTTGAAACTTCTGATTTGTAGTGAGTATTCATTCAAAAACGAACTCCATATTAACAGGGAGACAATGTGCAGGAAGCTCGAGCTTCTCACAAAGATGATTTTCTTTCGTGAGATACATGTCTTTCTTCACCTTAGTTGAATCGGTCTAATTGGAACAAAATGAGCCTTTCTCCACCTTGAAAAGTGTAATTTACACGAAGTTTTCCTACTAAAGCATACTCAGTTCTCACAGAGGAACAAAGTGCCAGTTGCTCCTACTTCTAAATAGTGGTTTTCATTCGTGATATACATGTGTTTCACCTTAGCTGAATAGGCCAATTTGGAAGAAAATGAGCCTTACTCTACCTTGAAAACTATGATAAGCAGGAAGTATTCCTTTCAAAAACTACTTCTACTTTTGCCCAGAAACGATGTCACAGATGCTGCAGCTTCTAACATAGATGGTTTTCTTTGCAGTGATGCATGTGCTCTTTAACTCAGCCTAATACGCCTAATTGGAACCAAGAGAGCTTATCTCCACCTTGAAAACCCGAAGTTGCAGGAAGTATTCCTTTGAAAAACGAACTCAATTTTAACAGGGAAATAATGTGCTAGATGCTGTAGCTTCTCACATAGATGGTTTTCTTTTGGAGAGATACATGATTTCCTTCAACTCAGCCAAATAGGCCTATTAGGAGCAGAAAGGGCCAATCTCCACCAGAAACACCTAAGTTGGAGGAAGTATTGCTTTCAAAAACGAATTCAATTCTCACAGGGAAACAACGTGCTGGATGCTCCTGCTTCTAACACAGATTGTCTTTTTACAAAGGATTCATTTGTTTCTTCAACTTCATTGAAGAGGCCTATTTGGAACAAAATGAGCCTTTCTCCACCCTGAACCCTATGATTTGCAGGAAGTATTCCTTTCAGAAACTAAATGAATTCTGACAGGGAAACAATGTGCCAGATGTTCCTGCTTCTGACTCAGATGGTTTTCTTTTGAGAGATATATGTGTTTCTTCAACTCAGCTGAATAGGCCTATTTGTAGGAAACAGAGCTTATCTCCACCTTGAAACACCCAAGTTGCAGGAAATATTCCTTTCAAAACTAACTCAATGCTCACTGAGTAACAATGTGCTAGTATGTGCAGCTTCTAACAGAAATAGATTTTTTGGAGAGATACTTGCGTTTCTTCAACTCAGGTGAATAGGCGTATTTTGAGCAAACAGATATAGCACCACCTTGGGCAACCTATTGGAGGAAGATTTCCTTTCCAAACGAACTCAAATCTCACAGGGAACAATGTACTATATGCTCCTTCAACTAACACAGATGGTCAACTTTTGAGAGATACCTGTGTTTCTTCTCCTTAGCTGAGTAGGCTTGTTGGGAACAATATGAATCATTCTCCACCTTGAAATTATGATTTGAAGGAAGTATTCCTTTGAAACACTAACTCAGCTCTCACAGGGAAACAATACCATATGTGCTGCAGCTTCTAACATAGATGGTTTTCTTTGGAGATCTACGGGTATTTTTTCAACTGAGCTGAATGGGCCTATTTGGAGCAAACAGAGCCTATCTCCACGTTGAAAAACCAAACTTGCAGGAAGTATTCTTTTCCAAAAGGAATTCAATTCTCAAAGGGAAACAATGTGCTACATAATCCTGATTCTAGCTCAGATGCTTTTCTTTGTAGACATACGTGTGTTTCTTCACCTTAGCTGAATAGGGGAATTTGGAATCAAAGAGCCTTTCTCCACCTTGAAAATTTTGATGTGCAGGAAGTATTCCTTTCAAAAACGAACTAAATGCTCACAGGGAGAAAATGTGCTAAGTACTGCAGGTTCTAACATAGATGGTTTTGTTTGGAGAGGTATATGTGCTGCTTAACTCACCTGAAGAGCCCTACTTGGAACAAAATGATCCTCTCTCCACCTTGAAAACTGTGAATAGCAGGAATTTTTCCTTCCCAAAACTAACTCTATTCTCACAGGGAAATAATGTGCTAGACGCTGCAGCTTCTAACATAGATGGTTTTCTTTGGAGAGAAAGTGAAGTTTCTTCCCCTCAACTGAATAGGCCTATTTGGAGCAAAGTGAGCCTATGTCCACCTTGAAACACCTAAGTTGCAGGAAGTATTCCTTTTAAAAACTAACTCATTTTAACATGGAAGCAATATCCTAGTCCTGCTTCAAACACACATGGTTATTTTTGAGAGATTTATGTTTATCTTCAACTTGGCTGTATAGTTCTGTTTGAACAAATGAGCATTTCTGCAGCTCGAAAATTCTGTCTTAAAGTAATTGTTCCTTTCAAAAACTAACTCAGTTCTCACAGGGAGATAATGTGCTAGATGCTGGAGCTTCTAACATGCAGTGATTTCATTGGAGAGATACATGTGTTAATTCAACTCAGCTGATTAGGCCTATTTGTAGCCAATAGAGACTATCTCCACCTTGAAACACCTAAGTTACAGGAAGTATTCCTTTTAAACACTAAGTCAATTTTAACAGGGAAACAATGTGCTAGAGGCCCCTGCTTCTAACACACATGCGTTTCTTTTGAGAGATACATGTGCTTCATCAACTTAGCTGAATAGGCCTATCTGGAACAAAATGAGCCTTTCTCCACCTTGAAAACTTTGATTTGCACAAAGTACTCCTTTGAAAACTAACTTTATTCTCACAGGGAAAGAATGTTCTAGATGCTCCTGCTTCTAAGACAGTTGGTTTTCTTTCGAGAGATACGTGTGTTCGTTCAACTTACTGAAATGGCCTATATGGAACAAAATGAACCTTTCTCCACTTTGAAAATTCTGTTTTGCAGGAAGTATTTCTTTCAAAACCTAACTATATTCACACACGTAAACAACATGGTAGATGCTAGTGCTTCTAACTCAAATGGCTTTCTTTGGAGAGATACATGTGTTTCATCAACTCAGCTGAATAGGCCTATTTGCAAGAAAGTGAGCCTATCTCCACCTTCAAGAAACAAAGTTGCAGGAAGTATTCCTTTCAAAACCTAACTCAGTTTTCCCAGGGAAACAGTGTGCTAGATGCTGCAGCTTCTAACACAGATTTTTTTTTTTTTGGAGATATTTATGTGTTTCTTCAACTCGGCTGAATAGGTCTATTTGGAAATGAATGAGCTTTTCTCAACCTGGAAAATTCTGATTTGCAGGAAGTATTCCTTTCAAAAAGTAACTAAATTCTCAGAGGTCAACAATGTGATAGATTCTGCTGCTTTTTACACACATGGGTTTCTTTTGAGGGGCATGCGTGATTCATCAACTCAGGTGTATGGGCCTACTTGGAACAAAGAGAGGCTATGTGTACCATGGAAAACCCACCTAGCATGAAGTATTCCCTTCAAAAACTAACTCAGTTCTCAAAAGGAAACAATAGTCTTGATGGTGCAGCTTCTAACAAAGATGTTTCTCTTAGGAGAGGTTCATGGGTTTTGCAACTCAGCTGAATATACCTATTTGGAGCAAACAGAGCCTAACTCCACCTTCAAATCCTAAGTTGCAGAAAAGGATTCCTTTCAAACACTAAGTCAATTCTCACATGGAAACAATGTGCTAGAATCTGCAGCATCTGACAGAGATGTTTTTCTAAGGTGAGGTACATGTGTTTCTTCAACTCAGCTGAATTGCCTGTTTGGAACAAAATGAGCCTTTCTCCACCTTGAAAATTGTGATTTGCAGGAACTATTTCTTTCGAAAAGTAACTCAAATTTACAGGCAGGCTATGTGCAAGGTGCTTCAGCTCCTAACACAGATGGCTTTCTTTGGATAGATCCATGTATTCCTTCAACTCAGGTGAAGAAGCCTTTTGGGAGCAAACCGAGCCTATCTCCCCTTGAAATACCTAAGTTTCCTTCCCAAATCTAACTCAATTCTCACAGGGAAAAATGTGCTACATGCTGCTGCTTCTAACACAAATGGACTTCTTTTCAAAAACAAATGTGTTTCTTCAACTTAGCTGAAGAAAGGCCAACTTGGAAAAAATGAGCCTTTCTGCATCTTCCAAACTATGATTTGCACTATGTTCTCCTTTGGAAACTACCTCAGTTCTCACAGGGTAGTGCTTACACACATGGTTTTCTTTCCAGATATATAGGTGTTTCACCAACTCACCTGTACAGCCCTATTTCTAACAAAGAGAGCCTGTCAATGCATTGGAAAGCCCACATAGCAGGAAGTATTCCTTTCAAAAACTAGCTCAAATCTCACAGGGAAACAATGTGCTTGAACCTGCATCTGCTAACATAGATGGTTTTCTTTGGACAGATACATGGGTTGCTTGAAGTCAGCTGCATATACCTCTTTGGAGCAAAGAGAGCCTATGTCCACCTTGAATCACCTACGTGGCAGGAAGTCTTCCTTTCAAAAACGAACTAAATTCTCACAGGGAAACAATGTGCTTGATGCTCCTCCTTGTAACACACGTGGTTTTCTGTCGAGAGATGTATTTGTTTCTTCAACGTAGTTGAACAGGCCTATTTAAAAAAATGAGCTTTTCTCCACCTTGAAACTTCTGATTTGTAGTGAGTATTCATTCAAAAACGAACTCCATATTAACAGGGAGACAATGTGCAGGAAGCTCGAGCTTCTCACAAAGATGATTTTCTTTCGTGAGATACATGTCTTTCTTCACCTTAGTTGAATCGGTCTAATTGGAACAAAATGAGCCTTTCTCCACCTTGAAAAGTGTAATTTACACGAAGTTTTCCTACTAAAGCATACTCAGTTCTCACAGAGGAACAAAGTGCCAGTTGCTCCTACTTCTAAATAGTGGTTTTCATTCGTGATATACATGTGTTTCACCTTAGCTGAATAGGCCAATTTGGAAGAAAATGAGCCTTACTCTACCTTGAAAACTATGATAAGCAGGAAGTATTCCTTTCAAAAACTACTTCTACTTTTGCCCAGAAACGATGTCACAGATGCTGCAGCTTCTAACATAGATGGTTTTCTTTGCAGTGATGCATGTGCTCTTTAACTCAGCCTAATACGCCTAATTGGAACCAAGAGAGCTTATCTCCACCTTGAAAACCCGAAGTTGCAGGAAGTATTCCTTTGAAAAACGAACTCAATTTTAACAGGGAAATAATGTGCTAGATGCTGTAGCTTCTCACATAGATGGTTTTCTTTTGGAGAGATACATGATTTCCTTCAACTCAGCCAAATAGGCCTATTAGGAGCAGAAAGGGCCAATCTCCACCAGAAACACCTAAGTTGGAGGAAGTATTGCTTTCAAAAACGAATTCAATTCTCACAGGGAAACAACGTGCTGGATGCTCCTGCTTCTAACACAGATTGTCTTTTTACAAAGGATTCATTTGTTTCTTCAACTTCCTTGAAGAGGCCTATTTGGAACAAAATGAGCCTTTCTCCACCTTGAACCCTATGATTTGCAGGAAGTATTCCTTTCAGAAACTAAATGAATTCTGACAGGGAAACAATGTGCCAGATGTTCCTGCTTCTGACTCAGATGGTTTTCTTTTGAGAGATATATGTGTTTCTTCAACTCAGCTGAATAGGCCTATTTGTAGGAAACAGAGCTTATCTCCACCTTGAAACACCCAAGTTGCAGGAAATATTCCTTTCAAAACTAACTCAATGCTCACTGAGTAACAATGTGCTAGTATGTGCAGCTTCTAACAGAAATAGATTTTTTGGAGAGATACTTGCGTTTCTTCAACTCAGGTGAATAGGCGTATTTTGAGCAAACAGATATAGCACCACCTTGGGCAACCTATTGGAGGAAGATTTCCTTTCCAAACGAACTCAAATCTCACAGGGAACAATGTACTATATGCTCCTTCAACTAACACAGATGGTCAACTTTTGAGAGATACCTGTGTTTCTTCTCCTTAGCTGAGTAGGCTTGTTGGGAACAATATGAATCATTCTCCACCTTGAAATTATGATTTGAAGGAAGTATTCCTTTGAAACACTAACTCAGCTCTCACAGGGAAACAATACCATATGTGCTGCAGCTTCTAACATAGATGGTTTTCTTTGGAGATCTACGGGTATTTTTTCAACTGAGCTGAATGGGCCTATTTGGAGCAAACAGAGCCTATCTCCACGTTGAAAAACCAAACTTGCAGGAAGTATTCTTTTCCAAAAGGAATTCAATTCTCAAAGGGAAACAATGTGCTACATAATCCTGATTCTAGCTCAGATGCTTTTCTTTGTAGACATACGTGTGTTTCTTCACCTTAGCTGAATAGGGGAATTTGGAATCAAAGAGCCTTTCTCCACCTTGAAAATTTTGATGTGCAGGAAGTATTCCTTTCAAAAACGAACTAAATGCTCACAGGGAGAAAATGTGCTAAGTACTGCAGGTTCTAACATAGATGGTTTTGTTTGGAGAGGTATATGTGCTGCTTAACTCACCTGAAGAGCCCTACTTGGAACAAAATGATCCTCTCTCCACCTTGAAAACTGTGAATAGCAGGAATTTTTCCTTCCCAAAACTAACTCTATTCTCACAGGGAAATAATGTGCTAGACGCTGCAGCTTCTAACATAGATGGTTTTCTTTGGAGAGAAAGTGAAGTTTCTTCACCTCAACTGAATAGGCCTATTTGGAGCAAAGTGAGCCTATGTCCACCTTGAAACACCTAAGTTGCAGGAAGTATTCCTTTTAAAAACTAACTCATTTTAACATGGAAGCAATATCCTAGTCCTGCTTCAAACACACATGGTTATTTTTGAGAGATTTATGTTTATCTTCAACTTGGCTGTATAGTTCTGTTTGAACAAATGAGCATTTCTGCAGCTCGAAAATTCTGTCTTAAAGTAATTGTTCCTTTCAAAAACTAACTCAGTTCTCACAGGGAGATAATGTGCTAGATGCTGGAGCTTCTAACATGCAGTGATTTCATTGGAGAGATACATGTGTTAATTCAACTCAGCTGATTAGGCCTATTTGTAGCCAATAGAGACTATCTCCACCTTGAAACACCTAAGTTACAGGAAGTATTCCTTTTAAACACTAAGTCAATTTTAACAGGGAAACAATGTGCTAGAGGCCCCTGCTTCTAACACACATGCGTTTCTTTTGAGAGATACATGTGCTTCATCAACTTAGCTGAATAGGCCTATCTGGAACAAAATGAGCCTTTCTCCACCTTGAAAACTTTGATTTGCACAAAGTACTCCTTTGAAAACTAACTTTATTCTCACAGGGAAAGAATGTTCTAGATGCTCCTGCTTCTAAGACAGTTGGTTTTCTTTCGAGAGATACGTGTGTTCGTTCAACTTACTGAAATGGCCTATATGGAACAAAATGAACCTTTCTCCACTTTGAAAATTCTGTTTTGCAGGAAGTATTTCTTTCAAAACCTAACTATATTCACACACGTAAACAACATGGTAGATGCTAGTGCTTCTAACTCAAATGGCTTTCTTTGGAGAGATACATGTGTTTCATCAACTCAGCTGAATAGGCCTATTTGCAAGAAAGTGAGCCTATCTCCACCTTCAAGAAACAAAGTTGCAGGAAGTATTCCTTTCAAAACCTAACTCAGTTTTCCCAGGGAAACAGTGTGCTAGATGCTGCAGCTTCTAACACAGATTTTTTTTTTTTTGGAGATATTTATGTGTTTCTTCAACTCGGCTGAATAGGTCTATTTGGAAATGAATGAGCTTTTCTCAACCTGGAAAATTCTGATTTGCAGGAAGTATTCCTTTCAAAAAGTAACTAAATTCTCAGAGGTCAACAATGTGATAGATTCTGCTGCTTTTTACACACATGGGTTTCTTTTGAGGGGCATGCGTGATTCATCAACTCAGGTGTATGGGCCTACTTGGAACAAAGAGAGGCTATGTGTACCATGGAAAACCCACCTAGCATGAAGTATTCCCTTCAAAAACTAACTCAGTTCTCAAAAGGAAACAATAGGCTTGATGGTGCAGCTTCTAACAAAGATGTTTCTCTTAGGAGAGGTTCATGGGTTTTGCAACTCAGCTGAATATACCTATTTGGAGCAAACAGAGCCTAACTCCACCTTCAAATCCTAAGTTGCAGAAAAGGATTCCTTTCAAACACTAAGTCAATTCTCACATGGAAACAATGTGCTAGAATCTGCAGCATCTGACAGAGATGTTTTTCTAAGGTGAGGTACATGTGTTTCTTCAACTCAGCTGAATTGCCTGTTTGGAACAAAATGAGCCTTTCTCCACCTTGAAAATTGTGATTTGCAGGAACTATTTCTTTCGAAAAGTAACTCAAATTTACAGGCAGGCTATGTGCAAGGTGCTTCAGCTCCTAACACAGATGGCTTTCTTTGGATAGATCCATGTATTCCTTCAACTCAGGTGAAGAAGCCTTTTGGGAGCAAACCGAGCCTATCTCCCCTTGAAATACCTAAGTTTCCTTCCCAAATCTAACTCAATTCTCACAGGGAAAAATGTGCTACATGCTGCTGCTTCTAACACAAATGGACTTCTTTTCAAAAACAAATGTGTTTCTTCAACTTAGCTGAAGAAAGGCCAACTTGGAAAAAATGAGCCTTTCTGCATCTTCCAAACTATGATTTGCACTATGTTCTCCTTTGGAAACTACCTCAGTTCTCACAGGGTAGTGCTTACACACATGGTTTTCTTTCCAGATATATAGGTGTTTCACCAACTCACCTGTACAGCCCTATTTCTAACAAAGAGAGCCTGTCAATGCATTGGAAAGCCCACATAGCAGGAAGTATTCCTTATAAAAACTAGCTCAAATCTCACAGGGAAACAATGTGCTTGAACCTGCATCTGCTAACATAGATGGTTTTCTTTGGACAGATACATGGGTTGCTTGAAGTCAGCTGCATATACCTCTTTGGAGCAAAGAGAGCCTATGTCCACCTTGAATCACCTACGTGGCAGGAAGTCTTCCTTTCAAAAACGAACTAAATTCTCACAGGGAAACAATGTGCTTGATGCTCCTCCTTGTAACACACGTGGTTTTCTGTCGAGAGATGTATTTGTTTCTTCAACGTAGTTGAACAGGCCTATTTAAAAAAATGAGCTTTTCTCCACCTTGAAACTTCTGATTTGTAGTGAGTATTCATTCAAAAACGAACTCCATATTAACAGGGAGACAATGTGCAGGAAGCTCGAGCTTCTCACAAAGATGATTTTCTTTCGTGAGATACATGTCTTTCTTCACCTTAGTTGAATCGGTCTAATTGGAACAAAATGAGCCTTTCTCCACCTTGAAAAGTGTAATTTACACGAAGTTTTCCTACTAAAGCATACTCAGTTCTCACAGAGGAACAAAGTGCCAGTTGCTCCTACTTCTAAATAGTGGTTTTCATTCGTGATATACATGTGTTTCACCTTAGCTGAATAGGCCAATTTGGAAGAAAATGAGCCTTACTCTACCTTGAAAACTATGATAAGCAGGAAGTATTCCTTTCAAAAACTACTTCTACTTTTGCCCAGAAACGATGTCACAGATGCTGCAGCTTCTAACATAGATGGTTTTCTTTGCAGTGATGCATGTGCTCTTTAACTCAGCCTAATACGCCTAATTGGAACCAAGAGAGCTTATCTCCACCTTGAAAACCCGAAGTTGCAGGAAGTATTCCTTTGAAAAACGAACTCAATTTTAACAGGGAAATAATGTGCTAGATGCTGTAGCTTCTCACATAGATGGTTTTCTTTTGGAGAGATACATGATTTCCTTCAACTCAGCCAAATAGGCCTATTAGGAGCAGAAAGGGCCAATCTCCACCAGAAACACCTAAGTTGGAGGAAGTATTGCTTTCAAAAACGAATTCAATTCTCACAGGGAAACAACGTGCTGGATGCTCCTGCTTCTAACACAGATTGTCTTTTTACAAAGGATTCATTTGTTTCTTCAACTTCATTGAAGAGGCCAATTTGGAACAAAATGAGCCTTTCTCCACCTTGAACCCTATGATTTGCAGGAAGTATTCCTTTCAGAAACTAAATGAATTCTGACAGGGAAACAATGTGCCAGATGTTCCTGCTTCTGACTCAGATGGTTTTCTTTTGAGAGATATATGTGTTTCTTCAACTCAGCTGAATAGGCCTATTTGTAGGAAACAGAGCTTATCTCCACCTTGAAACACCCAAGTTGCAGGAAATATTCCTTTCAAAACTAACTCAATGCTCACAGAGTAACAATGTGCTAGTATGTGCAGCTTCTAACAGAAATAGATTTTTTGGAGAGATACTTGCGTTTCTTCAACTCAGGTGAATAGGCGTATTTTGAGCAAACAGATATAGCACCACCTTGGGCAACCTATTGGAGGAAGATTTCCTTTCCAAACGAACTCAAATTTCACAGGGAACAATGTACTATATGCTCCTTCAACTAACGCAGATGGTCAACTTTTGAGAGATACCTGTGTTTCTTCTCCTTAGCTGAGTAGGCTTGTTGGGAACAATATGAATCATTCTCCACCTTGAAATTATGATTTGAAGGAAGTATTCCTTTGAAACACTAACTCAGCTCTCACAGGGAAACAATACCATATGTGCTGCAGCTTCTAACATAGATGGTTTTCTTTGGAGATCTACGGGTATTTTTTCAACTGAGCTGAATGGGCCTATTTGGAGCAAACAGAGCCTATCTCCACGTTGAAAAACCAAACTTGCAGGAAGTATTCTTTTCCAAAAGGAATTCAATTCTCAAAGGGAAACAATGTGCTACATAATCCTGATTTTAGCTCAGATGCTTTTCTTTGTAGACATACGTGTGTTTCTTCACCTTAGCTGAATAGGGGAATTTGGAATCAAAGAGCCTTTCTCCACCTTGAAAATTTTGATGTGCAGGAAGTATTCCTTTCAAAAACGAACTAAATGCTCACAGGGAGAAAATGTGCTAAGTACTGCAGGTTCTAACATAGATGGTTTTGTTTGGAGAGGTATATGTGCTGCTTAACTCACCTGAAGAGCCCTACTTGGAACAAAATGATCCTCTCTCCACCTTGAAAACTGTGAATAGCAGGAATTTTTCCTTCCCAAAACTAACTCTATTCTCACAGGGAAATAATGTGCTAGACGCTGCAGCTTCTAACATAGATGATTTTCTTTGGAGAGAAAGTGAAGTTTCTTCACCTCAACTGAATAGGCCTATTTGGAGCAAAGTGAGCCTATGTCCACCTTGAAACACCTAAGTTGCAGGAAGTATTCCTTTTAAAAACTAACTCATTTTAACATGGAAGCAATATCCTAGTCCTGCTTCAAACACACATGGTTATTTTTGAGAGATTTATGTTTATCTTCAACTTGGCTGTATAGTTCTGTTTGAACAAATGAGCATTTCTGCAGCTCGAAAATTCTGTCTTAAAGTAATTGTTCCTTTCAAAAACTAACTCAGTTCTCACAGGGAGATAATGTGCTAGATGCTGGAGCTTCTAACATGCAGTGATTTCATTGGAGAGATACATGTGTTAATTCAACTCAGCTGATTAGGCCTATTTGTAGCCAATAGAGACTATCTCCACCTTGAAACACCTAAGTTACAGGAAGTATTCCTTTTAAACACTAAGTCAATTTTAACAGGGAAACAATGTGCTAGAGGCCCCTGCTTCTAACACACATGCGTTTCTTTTGAGAGATACATGTGCTTCATCAACTTAGCTGAATAGGCCTATCTGGAACAAAATGAGCCTTTCTCCACCTTGAAAACTTTGATTTGCACAAAGTACTCCTTTGAAAACTAACTTTATTCTCACAGGGAAAGAATGTTCTAGATGCTCCTGCTTCTAAGACAGTTGGTTTTCTTTCGAGAGATACGTGTGTTCCTTCAACTTACTGAAATGGCCTATATGGAACAAAATGAGCCTTTCTCCACTTTGAAAATTCTGTTTTGCAGGAAGTATTTCTTTCAAAACCTAACTATATTCACACACGTAAACAACATGGTAGATGCTAGTGCTTCTAACTCAAATGGCTTTCTTTGGAGAGATACATGTGTTTCATCAACTCAGCTGAATAGGCCTATTTGCAAGAAAGTGAGCCTATCTCCACCTTCAAGAAACAAAGTTGCAGGAAGTATTCCTTTCAAAACCTAACTCAGTTTTCCCAGGGAAACAGTGTGCTAGATGCTGCAGCTTCTAACACAGATTTTTTTTTTTTGGAGATATTTATGTGTTTCTTCAACTCGGCTGAATAGGTCTATTTGGAAATGAATGAGCTTTTCTCAACCTGGAAAATTCTGATTTGCAGGAAGTATTCCTTTCAAAAAGTAACTAAATTCTCAGAGGTCAACAATGTGATAGATTCTGCTGCTTTTTACACACATGGGTTTCTTTTGAGGGGCATGCGTGATTCATCAACTCAGGTGTATGGGCCTACTTGGAACAAAGAGAGGCTATGTGTACCATGGAAAACCCACCTAGCATGAAGTATTCCCTTCAAAAACTAACTCAGTTCTCAAAAGGAAACAATAGGCTTGATGGTGCAGCTTCTAACAAAGATGTTTCTCTTAGGAGAGGTTCATGGGTTTTGCAACTCAGCTGAATATACCTATTTGGAGCAAACAGAGCCTAACTCCACCTTCAAATCCTAAGTTGCAGAAAAGGATTCCTTTCAAACACTAAGTCAATTCTCACATGGAAACAATGTGCTAGAATCTGCAGCATCTGACAGAGATGTTTTTCTAAGGTGAGGTACATGTGTTTCTTCAACTCAGCTGAATTGCCTGTTTGGAACAAAATGAGCCTTTCTCCACCTTGAAAATTGTGATTTGCAGGAACTATTTCTTTCGAAAAGTAACTCAAATTTACAGGCAGGGTATGTGCAAGGTGCTTCAGCTCCTAACACCGATGGCTTTCTTTGGATAGATCCATGTATTCCTTCAACTCAGGTGAAGAAGCCTTTTGGGAGCAAACCGAGCCTATCTCCCCTTGAAATACCTAAGTTTCCTTCCCAAATCTAACTCAATTCTCACAGGGAAAAATGTGCTACATGCTGCTGCTTCTAACACAAATGGACTTCTTTTCAAAAACAAATGTGTTTCTTCAACTTAGCTGAAGAAAGGCCAACTTGGAAAAAATGAGCCTTTCTGCATCTTCCAAACTATGATTTGCACTATGTTCTCCTTTGGAAACTACCTCAGTTCTCACAGGGTAGTGCTTACACACATGGTTTTCTTTCCAGATATATAGGTGTTTCACCAACTCACCTGTACAGCCCTATTTCTAACAAAGAGAGCCTGTCAATGCATTGGAAAGCCCACATAGCAGGAAGTATTCCTTTCAAAAACTAGCTCAAATCTCACAGGGAAACAATGTGCTTGAACCTGCATCTGCTAACATAGATGGTTTTCTTTGGACAGATACATGGGTTGCTTGAAGTCAGCTGCATATACCTCTTTGGAGCAAAGAGAGCCTATGTCCACCTTGAATCACCTACGTGGCAGGAAGTCTTCCTTTCAAAAACGAACTAAATTCTCACAGGGAAACAATGTGCTAGATGCTCCTCCTTGTAACACACGTGGTTTTCTGTCGAGAGATGTATTTCTTTCTTCAACGTAGTTGAACAGGCCTATTTAAAAAAATGAGCTTTTCTCCACCTTGAAACTTCTGATTTGTAGTGAGTATTCATTCAAAAACGAACTCCATATTAACAGGGAGACAATGTGCAGGAAGCTCGAGCTTCTCACAAAGATGATTTTCTTTCGTGAGATACATGTCTTTCTTCACCTTAGTTGAATCGGTCTAATTGGAACAAAATTAGCCTTTCTCCACCTTGAAAAGTGTAATTTACACGAAGTTTTCCTACTAAAGCATACTCAGTTCTCACAGAGGAACAAAGTGCCAGTTGGTCCTACTTCTAAATAGTGGTTTTCATTCGTGATATACATGTGTTTCACCTTAGCTGAATAGGCCAATTTGGAAGAAAATGAGCCTTACTCTACCTTGAAAACTATGATAAGCAGGAAGTATTCCTTTCAAAAACTACTTCTACTTTTGCACAGAAACGATGTCACAGATGCTGCAGCTTCTAACATAGATGGTTTTCTTTGCAGTGATGCATGTGCTCTTTAACTCAGCCTAATACGCCTAATTGGAACCAAGAGAGCTTATCTCCACCTTGAAAACCCGAAGTTGCAGGAAGTATTCCTTTGAAAAACGAACTCAATTTTAACAGGGAAATAATGTGCTAGATGCTGTCGCTTCTCACATAGATGGTTTTCTTTTGGAGAGATACATGATTTCCTTCAACTCAGCCAAATAGGCCTATTAGGAGCAGAAAGGGCCAGTCTCCACCAGAAACACCTAAGTTGGAGGAAGTATTGCTTTCAAAAACGAATTCAATTCTCACAGGGAAACAACGTGCTGGATGCTCCTGCTTCTAACACAGATTGTCTTTTTACAACGGATTCATTTGTTTCTTCAACTTCCTTGAAGAGGCCTATTTGGAACAAAATGAGCCTTTCTCCACCTTGAACCCTATGATTTGCAGGAAGTATTCCTTTCAGAAACTAAATGAATTCTGACAGGGAAACAATGTGCCAGATGTTCCTGCTTCTGACTCAGATGGTTTTCTTTTGAGAGATATATGTGTTTCTTCAACTCAGCTGAATAGGCCTATTTGTAGGAAACAGAGCTTATCTCCACCTTGAAACACCCAAGTTGCAGGAAATATTCCTTTCAAAACTAACTCAATGCTCACTGAGTAACAATGTGCTAGTATGTGCAGCTTCTAACAGAAATAGATTTTTTGGAGAGATACTTGCGTTTCTTCAACTCAGGTGAATAGGTGTATTTTGAGCAAACAGATATAGCACCACCTTGAGCAACCTATTGGAGGAAGATTTCCTTTCCAAACGAACTCAAATCTCACAGGGAACAATGTACTATATGCTCCTTCAACTAACGCAGATGGTCAACTTTTGAGAGATACCTGTGTTTCTTCTCCTTAGCTGAGTAGGCTTGTTGGGAACAATATGAATCATTCTCCACCTTGAAATTATGATTTGAAGGAAGTATTCCTTTGAAACACTAACTCAGCTCTCACAGGGAAACAATACCATATGTGCTGCAGCTTCTAACATAGATGGTTTTCTTTGGAGATCTATGGGTATTTTTTCAACTGAGCTGAATGGGCCTATTTGGAGCAAACAGAGCCTATCTCCACGTTGAAAAACCAAACTTGCAGGAAGTATTCTTTTCCAAAAGGAATTCAATTCTCAAAGGGAAACAATGTGCTACATAATCCTGATTCTAGCTCAGATGCTTTTCTTTGTAGACATACGTGTGTTTCTTCACCTTAGCTGAATAGGGGAATTTGGAATCAAAGAGCCTTTCTCCACCTTGAAAATTTTGATGTGCAGGAAGTATTCCTTTCAAAAACGAACTAAATGCTCACAGGGAAAAAATGTGCTAAGTACTGCAGGTTCTAACATAGATGGTTTTGTTTGGAGAGGTATATGTGCTGCTTAACTCACCTGAAGAGCCCTACTTGGAACAAAATGATCCTCTCTCCACCTTGAAAACTGTGAATAGCAGGAATTTTTCCTTCCCAAAACTAACTCTATTCTCACAGGGAAATAATGTGCTAGACGCTGCAGCTTCTAACATAGATGGTTTTCTTTCGAGAGAAAGTGAAGTTTCTTCACCTCAACTGAATAGGCCTATTTGGAGCAAAGTGAGCCTATGTCCACCTTGAAACACCTAAGTTGCAGGAAGTATTCCTTTTAAAAACTAACTCATTTTAACATGGAAGCAATATCCTAGTCCTGCTTCAAACACACATGGTTATTTTTGAGAGATTTATGTTTATCTTCAACTTGGCTGTATAGTTCTGTTTGAACAAATGAGCATTTCTGCAGCTCGAAAATTCTGTCTTAAAGTAATTGTTCCTTTCAAAAACTAACTCAGTTCTCACAGGGAGATAATGTGCTAGATGCTGGAGCTTCTAACATGCAGTGATTTCATTGGAGAGATACATGTGTTAATTCAACTCAGCTGATTAGGCCTATTTGTAGCCAATAGAGACTATCTCCACCTTGAAACACCTAAGTTACAGGAAGTATTCCTTTTAAACACTAAGTCAATTTTAACAGGGAAACAATGTGCTAGAGGCCCCTGCTTCTAACACACATGCGTTTCTTTTGAGAGATACATGTGCTTCATCAACTTAGCTGAATAGGCCTATCTGGAACAAAATGAGCCTTTCTCCACCTTGAAAACTTTGATTTGCACAAAGTACTCCTTTGAAAACTAACTTTATTCTCACAGGGAAAGAATGTTCTAGATGCTCCTGCTTCTAAGACAGTTGGTTTTCTTTCGAGAGATACGTGTGTTCCTTCAACTTACTGAAATGGCCTATATGGAACAAAATGAGCCTTTCTCCACTTTGAAAATTCTGTTTTGCAGGAAGTATTTCTTTCAAAACCTAACTATATTCACACACGTAAACAACATGGTAGATGCTAGTGCTTCTAACTCAAATGGCTTTCTTTGGAGAGATACATGTGTTTCATCAACTCAGCTGAATAGGCCTATTTGCAAGAAAGTGAGCCTATCTCCACCTTCAAGAAACAAAGTTGCAGGAAGTATTCCTTTCAAAACCTAACTCAGTTTTCCCAGGGAAACAGTGTGCTAGATGCTGCAGCTTCTAACACAGATTTTTTTTTTTTGGAGATATTTATGTGTTTCTTCAACTCGGCTGAATAGGTCTATTTGGAAATGAATGAGCTTTTCTCAACCTGGAAAATTCTGATTTGCAGGAAGTATTCCTTTCAAAAAGTAACTAAATTCTCAGAGGTCAACAATGTGATAGATTCTGCTGCTTTTTACACACATGGGTTTCTTTTGAGGGGCATGCGTGATTCATCAACTCAGGTGTATGGGCCTACTTGGAACAAAGAGAGGCTATGTGTACCATGGAAAACCCACCTAGCATGAAGTATTCCCTTCAAAAACTAACTCAGTTCTCAAAAGGAAACAATAGGCTTGATGGTGCAGCTTCTAACAAAGATGTTTCTCTTAGGAGAGGTTCATGGGTTTTGCAACTCAGCTGAATATACCTATTTGGAGCAAACAGAGCCTAACTCCACCTTCAAATCCTAAGTTGCAGAAAAGGATTCCTTTCAAACACTAAGTCAATTCTCACATGGAAACAATGTGCTAGAATCTGCAGCATCTGACAGAGATGTTTTTCTAAGGTGAGGTACATGTGTTTCTTCAACTCAGCTGAATTGCCTGTTTGGAACAAAATGAGCCTTTCTCCACCTTGAAAATTGTGATTTGCAGGAACTATTTCTTTCGAAAAGTAACTCAAATTTACAGGCAAGCTATGTGCAAGGTGCTTCAGCTCCTAACACAGATGGCTTTCTTTGGATAGATCCATGTATTCCTTCAACTCAGGTGAAGAAGCCTTTTGGGAGCAAACCGAGCCTATCTCCCCTTGAAATACCTAAGTTTCCTTCCCAAATCTAACTCAATTCTCACAGGGAAAAATGTGCTACATGCTGCTGCTTCTAACACAAATGGACTTCTTTTCAAAAACAAATGTGTTTCTTCAACTTAGCTGAAGAAAGGCCAACTTGGAAAAAATGAGCCTTTCTGCATCTTCCAAACTATGATTTGCACTATGTTCTCCTTTGGAAACTACCTCAGTTCTCACAGGGTAGTGCTTACACACATGGTTTTCTTTCCAGATATATAGGTGTTTCACCAACTCACCTGTACAGCCCTATTTCTAACAAAGAGAGCCTGTCAATGCATTGGAAAGCCCACATAGCAGGAAGTATTCCTTTCAAAAACTAGCTCAAATCTCACAGGGAAACAATGTGCTTGAACCTGCATCTGCTAACATAGATGGTTTTCTTTGGACAGATACATGGGTTGCTTGAAGTCAGCTGCATATACCTCTTTGGAGCAAAGAGAGCCTATGTCCACCTTGAATCACCTACGTGGCAGGAAGTCTTCCTTTCAAAAACGAACTAAATTCTCACAGGGAAACAATGTGCTAGATGCTCCTCCTTGTAACACACGTGGTTTTCTGTCGAGAGATGTATTTCTTTCTTCAACGTAGTTGAACAGGCCTATTTAAAAAAATGAGCTTTTCTCCACCTTGAAACTTCTGATTTGTAGTGAGTATTCATTCAAAAACGAACTCCATATTAACAGGGAGACAATGTACAGGAAGCTCGAGCTTCTCACAAAGATGATTTTCTTTCGTGAGATACATGTCTTTCTTCACATTAGTTGAATCGGTCTAATTGGAACAAAATGAGCCTTTCTCCACCTTGAAAAGTGTAATTTACACGAAGTTTTCCTACTAAAGCATACTCAGTTCTCACAGAGGAACAAAGTGCCAGTTGGTCCTACTTCTAAATAGTGGTTTTCATTCGTGATATACATGTGTTTCACCTTAGCTGAATAGGCCAATTTGGAAGAAAATGAGCCTTACTCTACCTTGAAAACTATGATAAGCAGGAAGTATTCCTTTCAAAAACTACTTCTACTTTTGCACAGAAACGATGTCACAGATGCTGCAGCTTCTAACATAGATGGTTTTCTTTGCAGTGATGCATGTGCTCTTTAACTCAGCCTAATACGCCTAATTGGAACCAAGAGAGCTTATCTCCACCTTGAAAACCCGAAGTTGCAGGAAGTATTCCTTTGAAAAACGAACTCAATTTTAACAGGGAAATAATGTGCTAGATGCTGTCGCTTCTCACATAGATGGTTTTCTTTTGGAGAGATACATGATTTCCTTCAACTCAGCCAAATAGGCCTATTAGGAGCAGAAAGGGCCAGTCTCCACCAGAAACACCTAAGTTGGAGGAAGTATTGCTTTCAAAAACGAATTCAATTCTCACAGGGAAACAACGTGCTGGATGCTCCTGCTTCTAACACAGATTGTCTTTTTACAAAGGATTCATTTGTTTCTTCAACTTCCTTGAAGAGGCCTATTTGGAACAAAATGAGCCTTTCTCCACCTTGAACCCTATGATTTGCAGGAAGTATTCCTTTCAGAAACTAAATGAATTCTGACAGGGAAACAATGTGCCAGATGTTCCTGCTTCTGACTCAGATGGTTTTCTTTTGAGAGATATATGTGTTTCTTCAACTCAGCTGAATAGGCCTATTTGTAGGAAACAGAGCTTATCTCCACCTTGAAACACCCAAGTTGCAGGAAATATTCCTTTCAAAACTAACTCAATGCTCACTGAGTAACAATGTGCTAGTATGTGCAGCTTCTAACAGAAATAGATTTTTTGGAGAGATACTTGCGTTTCTTCAACTCAGGTGAATAGGCGTATTTTGAGCAAACAGATATAGCACCACCTTGGGCAACCTATTGGAGGAAGATTTCCTTTCCAAACGAACTCAAATCTCACAGGGAACAATGTACTATATGCTCCTTCAACTAACACAGATGGTCAACTTTTGAGAGATACCTGTGTTTCTTCTCCTTAGCTGAGTAGGCTTGTTGGGAACAATATGAATCATTCTCCACCTTGAAATTATGATTTGAAGGAAGTATTCCTTTGAAACACTAACTCAGCTCTCACAGGGAAACAATACCATATGTGCTGCAGCTTCTAACATAGATGGTTTTCTTTGGAGATCTATGGGTATTTTTTCAACTGAGCTGAATGGGCCTATTTGGAGCAAACAGAGCCTATCTCCACGTTGAAAAACCAAACTTGCAGGAAGTATTCTTTTCCAAAAGGAATTCAATTCTCAAAGGGAAACAATGTGCTACATAATCCTGATTCTAGCTCAGATGCTTTTCTTTGTAGACATACGTGTGTTTCTTCACCTTAGCTGAATAGGGGAATTTGGAATCAACGAGCCTTTCTCCACCTTGAAAATTTTGATGTGCAGGAAGTATTCCTTTCAAAAACGAACTAAATGCTCACAGGGAGAAAATGTGCTAAGTACTGCAGGTTCTAACATAGATGGTTTTGTTTGGAGAGGTATATGTGCTGCTTAACTCACCTGAAGAGCCCTACTTGGAACAAAATGATCCTCTCTCCACCTTGAAAACTGTGAATAGCAGGAATTTTTCCTTCCCAAAACTAACTCTATTCTCACAGGGAAATAATGTGCTAGACGCTGCAGCTTCTAACATAGATGGTTTTCTTTCGAGAGAAAGTGAAGTTTCTTCACCTCAACTGAATAGGCCTATTTGGAGCAAAGTGAGCCTATGTCCACCTTGAAACACCTAAGTTGCAGGAAGTATTCCTTTTAAAAACTAACTCATTTTAACATGGAAGCAATATCCTAGTCCTGCTTCAAACACACATGGTTATTTTTGAGAGATTTATGTTTATCTTCAACTTGGCTGTATAGTTCTGTTTGAACAAATGAGCATTTCTGCAGCTCGAAAATTCTGTCTTAAAGTAATTGTTCCTTTCAAAAACTAACTCAGTTCTCACAGGGAGATAATGTGCTAGATGCTGGAGCTTCTAACATGCAGTGATTTCATTGGAGAGATACATGTGTTAATTCAACTCAGCTGATTAGGCCTATTTGTAGCCAATAGAGACTATCTCCACCTTGAAACACCTAAGTTACAGGAAGTATTCCTTTTAAACACTAAGTCAATTTTAACAGGGAAACAATGTGCTAGAGGCCCCTGCTTCTAACACACATGCGTTTCTTTTGAGAGATACATGTGCTTCATCAACTTAGCTGAATAGGCCTATCTGGAACAAAATGAGCCTTTCTCCACCTTGAAAACTTTGATTTGCACAAAGTACTCCTTTGAAAACTAACTTTATTCTCACAGGGAAAGAATGTTCTAGATGCTCCTGCTTCTAAGACAGTTGGTTTTCTTTCGAGAGATACGTGTGTTCCTTCAACTTACTGAAATGGCCTATATGGAACAAAATGAACCTTTCTCCACTTTGAAAATTCTGTTTTGCAGGAAGTATTTCTTTCAAAACCTAACTATATTCACACACGTAAACAACATGGTGGATGCTAGTGCTTCTAACTAAAATGGCTTTCTTTGGAGAGATACATGTGTTTCATCAACTCAGCTGAATAGGCCTATTTGCAAGAAAGTGAGCCTATCTCCACCTTCAAGAAACAAAGTTGCAGGAAGTATTCCTTTCAAAACCTAACTCAGTTTTCCCAGGGAAACAGTGTGCTAGATGCTGCAGATTCTAACACAGATTTTTTTTTTTTTGGAGATATTTATGTGTTTCTTCAACTCGGCTGAATAGGTCTATTTGGAAATGAATGAGCTTTTCTCAACCTGGAAAATTCTGATTTGCAGGAAGTATTCCTTTCAAAAAGTAACTAAATTCTCAGAGGTCAACAATGTGATAGATTCTGCTGCTTTTTACACACATGGGTTTCTTTTGAGGGACATGCGTGATTCATCAACTCAGGTGTATGGGCCTACTTGGAACAAAGAGAGGCTATGTGTACCATGGAAAACCCACCTAGCATGAAGTATTCCCTTCAAAAACTAACTCAGTTCTCAAAAGGAAACAATAGGCTTGATGGTGCAGCTTCTAACAAAGATGTTTTTCTTAGGAGAGGTTCATGGGTTTTGCAACTCAGCTGCATATACCTATTTGGAGCAAACAGAGCCTAACTCCACCTTCAAATCCTAAGTTGCAGAAAAGGATTCCTTTCAAACTCTAAGTCAATTCTCACATGGAAACAATGTGCTAGAATCTGCAGCATCTGACAGAGATGTTTTTCTAAGGTGAGGTACATGTGTTTCTTCAACTCAGCTGAATTGCCTGTTTGGAACAAAATGAGCCTTTCTCCACCTTGAAAATTGTGATTTGCGGGAATTATTTCTTTCGAAAAGTAACTCAAATTTACAGGCAAGCTATGTGCAAGGTGCTTCAGCTCCTAACACAGATGGCTTTCTTTGGATAGATCCATGTATTCCTTCAACTCAGGTGAAGAAGCCTTTTGGGAGCAAACCGAGCCTATCTCCCCTTGAAATACCTAAGTTTCCTTCCCAAATCTAACTCAATTCTCACAGGGAAAAATGTGCTACATGCTGCTGCTTCTAACACAAATGGACTTCTTTTCAAAAACAAATGTGTTTCTTCAACTTAGCTGAAGAAAGGCCAACTTGGAAAAAATGAGCCTTTCTGCATCTTCCAAACTATGATTTGCACTATGTTCTCCTTTGGAAACTACCTCAGTTCTCACAGGGTAGTGCTTACACACATGGTTTTCTTTCCAGATATATAGGTGTTTCACCAACTCACCTGTACAGCCCTATTTCTAACAAAGAGAGCCTGTCAATGCATTGGAAAGCCCACATAGCAGGAAGTATTCCTTTCAAAAACTAGCTCAAATCTCACAGGGAAACAATGTGCTTGAACCTGCATCTGCTAACATAGATGGTTTTCTTTGGACAGATACATGGGTTGCTTGAAGTCAGCTGCATATACCTCTTTGGAGCAAAGAGAGCCTATGTCCACCTTGAATCACCTACGTGGCAGGAAGTCTTCCTTTCAAAAACGAACTAAATTCTCACAGGGAAACAATGTGCTAGATGCTCCTCCTTGTAACACACGTGGTTTTCTGTCGAGAGATGTATTTCTTTCTTCAACGTAGTTGAACAGGCCTATTTAAAAAAATGAGCTTTTCTCCACCTTGAAACTTCTGATTTGTAGTGAGTATTCATTCAAAAACGAACTCCATATTAACAGGGAGACAATGTACAGGAAGCTCGAGCTTCTCACAAAGATGATTTTCTTTCGTGAGATACATGTCTTTCTTCACATTAGTTGAATCGGTCTAATTGGAACAAAATGAGCCTTTCTCCACCTTGAAAAGTGTAATTTACACGAAGTTTTCCTACTAAAGCATACTCAGTTCTCACAGAGGAACAAAGTGCCAGTTGGTCCTACTTCTAAATAGTGGTTTTCATTCGTGATATACATGTGTTTCACCTTAGCTGAATAGGCCAATTTGGAAGAAAATGAGCCTTACTCTACCTTGAAAACTATGATAAGCAGGAAGTATTCCTTTCAAAAACTACTTCTACTTTTGCACAGAAACGATGTCACAGATGCTGCAGCTTCTAACATAGATGGTTTTCTTTGCAGTGATGCATGTGCTCTTTAACTCAGCCTAATACGCCTAATTGGAACCAAGAGAGCTTATCTCCACCTTGAAAACCCGAAGTTGCAGGAAGTATTCCTTTGAAAAACGAACTCAATTTTAACAGGGAAATAATGTGCTAGATGCTGTCGCTTCTCACATAGATGGTTTTCTTTTGGAGAGATACATGATTTCCTTCAACTCAGCCAAATAGGCCTATTAGGAGCAGAAAGGGCCAGTCTCCACCAGAAACACCTAAGTTGGAGGAAGTATTGCTTTCAAAAACGAATTCAATTCTCACAGGGAAACAACGTGCTGGATGCTCCTGCTTCTAACACAGATTGTCTTTTTACAAAGGATTCATTTGTTTCTTCAACTTCCTTGAAGAGGCCTATTTGGAACAAAATGAGCCTTTCTCCACCTTGAACCCTATGATTTGCAGGAAGTATTCCTTTCAGAAACTAAATGAATTCTGACAGGGAAACAATGTGCCAGATGTTCCTGCTTCTGACTCAGATGGTTTTCTTTTGAGAGATATATGTGTTTCTTCAACTCAGCTGAATAGGCCTATTTGTAGGAAACAGAGCTTATCTCCACCTTGAAACACCCAAGTTGCAGGAAATATTCCTTTCAAAACTAACTCAATGCTCACTGAGTAACAATGTGCTAGTATGTGCAGCTTCTAACAGAAATAGATTTTTTGGAGAGATACTTGCGTTTCTTCAACTCAGGTGAATAGGCGTATTTTGAGCAAACAGATATAGCACCACCTTGGGCAACCTATTGGAGGAAGATTTCCTTTCCAAACGAACTCAAATCTCACAGGGAACAATGTACTATATGCTCCTTCAACTAACACAGATGGTCAACTTTTGAGAGATACCTGTGTTTCTTCTCCTTAGCTGAGTAGGCTTGTTGGGAACAATATGAATCATTCTCCACCTTGAAATTATGATTTGAAGGAAGTATTCCTTTGAAACACTAACTCAGCTCTCACAGGGAAACAATACCATATGTGCTGCAGCTTCTAACATAGATGGTTTTCTTTGGAGATCTATGGGTATTTTTTCAACTGAGCTGAATGGGCCTATTTGGAGCAAACAGAGCCTATCTCCACGTTGAAAAACCAAACTTGCAGGAAGTATTCTTTTCCAAAAGGAATTCAATTCTCAAAGGGAAACAATGTGCTACATAATCCTGATTCTAGCTCAGATGCTTTTCTTTGTAGACATACGTGTGTTTCTTCACCTTAGCTGAATAGGGGAATTTGGAATCAAAGAGCCTTTCTCCACCTTGAAAATTTTGATGTGCAGGAAGTATTCCTTTCAAAAACGAACTAAATGCTCACAGGGAGAAAATGTGCTAAGTACTGCAGGTTCTAACATAGATGGTTTTGTTTGGAGAGGTATATGTGCTGCTTAACTCACCTGAAGAGCCCTACTTGGAACAAAATGATCCTCTCTCCACCTTGAAAACTGTGAATAGCAGGAATTTTTCCTTCCCAAAACTAACTCTATTCTCACAGGGAAATAATGTGCTAGACGCTGCAGCTTCTAACATAGATGGTTTTCTTTCGAGAGAAAGTGAAGTTTCTTCACCTCAACTGAATAGGCCTATTTGGAGCAAAGTGAGCCTATGTCCACCTTGAAACACCTAAGTTGCAGGAAGTATTCCTTTTAAAAACTAACTCATTTTAACATGGAAGCAATATCCTAGTCCTGCTTCAAACACACATGGTTATTTTTGAGAGATTTATGTTTATCTTCAACTTGGCTGTATAGTTCTGTTTGAACAAATGAGCATTTCTGCAGCTCGAAAATTCTGTCTTAAAGTAATTGTTCCTTTCAAAAACTAACTCAGTTCTCACAGGGAGATAATGTGCTAGATGCTGGAGCTTCTAACATGCAGTGATTTCATTGGAGAGATACATGTGTTAATTCAACTCAGCTGATTAGGCCTATTTGTAGCCAATAGAGACTATCTCCACCTTGAAACACCTAAGTTACAGGAAGTATTCCTTTTAAACACTAAGTCAATTTTAACAGGGAAACAATGTGCTAGAGGCCCCTGCTTCTAACACACATGCGTTTCTTTTGAGAGATACATGTGCTTCATCAACTTAGCTGAATAGGCCTATCTGGAACAAAATGAGCCTTTCTCCACCTTGAAAACTTTGATTTGCACAAAGTACTCCTTTGAAAACTAACTTTATTCTCACAGGGAAAGAATGTTCTAGATGCTCCTGCTTCTAAGACAGTTGGTTTTCTTTCGAGAGATACGTGTGTTCCTTCAACTTACTGAAATGGCCTATATGGAACAAAATGAACCTTTCTCCACTTTGAAAATTCTGTTTTGCAGGAAGTATTTCTTTCAAAACCTAACTATATTCACACACGTAAACAACATGGTGGATGCTAGTGCTTCTAACTAAAATGGCTTTCTTTGGAGAGATACATGTGTTTCATCAACTCAGCTGAATAGGCCTATTTGCAAGAAAGTGAGCCTATCTCCACCTTCAAGAAACAAAGTTGCAGGAAGTATTCCTTTCAAAACCTAACTCAGTTTTCCCAGGGAAACAGTGTGCTAGATGCTGCAGATTCTAACACAGATTTTTTTTTTTTTGGAGATATTTATGTGTTTCTTCAACTCGGCTGAATAGGTCTATTTGGAAATGAATGAGCTTTTCTCAACCTGGAAAATTCTGATTTGCAGGAAGTATTCCTTTCAAAAAGTAACTAAATTCTCAGAGGTCAACAATGTGATAGATTCTGCTGCTTTTTACACACATGGGTTTCTTTTGAGGGACATGCGTGATTCATCAACTCAGGTGTATGGGCCTACTTGGAACAAAGAGAGGCTATGTGTACCATGGAAAACCCACCTAGCATGAAGTATTCCCTTCAAAAACTAACTCAGTTCTCAAAAGGAAACAATAGGCTTGATGGTGCAGCTTCTAACAAAGATGTTTTTCTTAGGAGAGGTTCATGGGTTTTGCAACTCAGCTGCATATACCTATTTGGAGCAAACAGAGCCTAACTCCACCTTCAAATCCTAAGTTGCAGAAAAGGATTCCTTTCAAACTCTAAGTCAATTCTCACATGGAAACAATGTGCTAGAATCTGCAGCATCTGACAGAGATGTTTTTCTAAGGTGAGGTACATGTGTTTCTTCAACTCAGCTGAATTGCCTGTTTGGAACAAAATGAGCCTTTCTCCACCTTGAAAATTGTGATTTGCGGGAATTATTTCTTTCGAAAAGTAACTCAAATTTACAGGCAAGCTATGTGCAAGGTGCTTCAGCTCCTAACACAGATGGCTTTCTTTGGATAGATCCATGTATTCCTTCAACTCAGGTGAAGAAGCCTTTTGGGAGCAAACCGAGCCTATCTCCCCTTGAAATACCTAAGTTTCCTTCCCAAATCTAACTCAATTCTCACAGGGAAAAATGTGCTACATGCTGCTGCTTCTAACACAAATGGACTTCTTTTCAAAAACAAATGTGTTTCTTCAACTTAGCTGAAGAAAGGCCAACTTGGAAAAAATGAGCCTTTCTGCATCTTCCAAACTATGATTTGCACTATGTTCTCCTTTGGAAACTACCTCAGTTCTCACAGGGTAGTGCTTACACACATGGTTTTCTTTCCAGATATATAGGTGTTTCACCAACTCACCTGTACAGCCCTATTTCTAACAAAGAGAGCCTGTCAATGCATTGGAAAGCCCACATAGCAGGAAGTATTCCTTTCAAAAACTAGCTCAAATCTCACAGGGAAACAATGTGCTTGAACCTGCATCTGCTAACATAGATGGTTTTCTTTGGACAGATACATGGGTTGCTTGAAGTCAGCTGCATATACCTCTTTGGAGCAAAGAGAGCCTATGTCCACCTTGAATCACCTACGTGGCGGGAAGTCTTCCTTTCAAAAACGAACTAAATTCTCACAGGGAAACAATGTGCTAGATGCTCCTCCTTGTAACACACGTGGTTTTCTGTCGAGAGATGTATTTCTTTCTTCAACGTAGTTGAACAGGCCTATTTAAAAAAATGAGCTTTTCTCCACCTTGAAACTTCTGATTTGTAGTGAGTATTCATTCAAAAACGAACTCCATATTAACAGGGAGACAATGTACAGGAAGCTCGAGCTTCTCACAAAGATGATTTTCTTTCGTGAGATACATGTCTTTCTTCACATTAGTTGAATCGGTCTAATTGGAACAAAATGAGCCTTTCTCCACCTTGAAAAGTGTAATTTACACGAAGTTTTCCTACTAAAGCATACTCAGTTCTCACAGAGGAACAAAGTGCCAGTTGGTCCTACTTCTAAATAGTGGTTTTCATTCGTGATATACATGTGTTTCACCTTAGCTGAATAGGCCAATTTGGAAGAAAATGAGCCTTACTCTACCTTGAAAACTATGATAAGCAGGAAGTATTCCTTTCAAAAACTACTTCTACTTTTGCACAGAAACGATGTCACAGATGCTGCAGCTTCTAACATAGATGGTTTTCTTTGCAGTGATGCATGTGCTCTTTAACTCAGCCTAATACGCCTAATTGGAACCAAGAGAGCTTATCTCCACCTTGAAAACCCGAAGTTGCAGGAAGTATTCCTTTGAAAAACGAACTCAATTTTAACAGGGAAATAATGTGCTAGATGCTGTCGCTTCTCACATAGATGGTTTTCTTTTGGAGAGATACATGATTTCCTTCAACTCAGCCAAATAGGCCTATTAGGAGCAGAAAGGGCCAGTCTCCACCAGAAACACCTAAGTTGGAGGAAGTATTGCTTTCAAAAACGAATTCAATTCTCACAGGGAAACAACGTGCTGGATGCTCCTGCTTCTAACACAGATTGTCTTTTTACAAAGGATTCATTTGTTTCTTCAACTTCCTTGAAGAGGCCTATTTGGAACAAAATGAGCCTTTCTCCACCTTGAACCCTATGATTTGCAGGAAGTATTCCTTTCAGAAACTAAATGAATTCTGACAGGGAAACAATGTGCCAGATGTTCCTGCTTCTGACTCAGATGGTTTTCTTTTGAGAGATATATGTGTTTCTTCAACTCAGCTGAATAGGCCTATTTGTAGGAAACAGAGCTTATCTCCACCTTGAAACACCCAAGTTGCAGGAAATATTCCTTTCAAAACTAACTCAATGCTCACTGAGTAACAATGTGCTAGTATGTGCAGCTTCTAACAGAAATAGATTTTTTGGAGAGATACTTGCGTTTCTTCAACTCAGGTGAATAGGCGTATTTTGAGCAAACAGATATAGCACCACCTTGGGCAACCTATTGGAGGAAGATTTCCTTTCCAAACGAACTCAAATCTCACAGGGAACAATGTACTATATGCTCCTTCAACTAACACAGATGGTCAACTTTTGAGAGATACCTGTGTTTCTTCTCCTTAGCTGAGTAGGCTTGTTGGGAACAATATGAATCATTCTCCACCTTGAAATTATGATTTGAAGGAAGTATTCCTTTGAAACACTAACTCAGCTCTCACAGGGAAACAATACCATATGTGCTGCAGCTTCTAACATAGATGGTTTTCTTTGGAGATCTATGGGTATTTTTTCAACTGAGCTGAATGGGCCTATTTGGAGCAAACAGAGCCTATCTCCACGTTGAAAAACCAAACTTGCAGGAAGTATTCTTTTCCAAAAGGAATTCAATTCTCAAAGGGAAACAATGTGCTACATAATCCTGATTCTAGCTCAGATGCTTTTCTTTGTAGACATACGTGTGTTTCTTCACCTTAGCTGAATAGGGGAATTTGGAATCAAAGAGCCTTTCTCCACCTTGAAAATTTTGATGTGCAGGAAGTATTCCTTTCAAAAACGAACTAAATGCTCACAGGGAGAAAATGTGCTAAGTACTGCAGGTTCTAACATAGATGGTTTTGTTTGGAGAGGTATATGTGCTGCTTAACTCACCTGAAGAGCCCTACTTGGAACAAAATGATCCTCTCTCCACCTTGAAAACTGTGAATAGCAGGAATTTTTCCTTCCCAAAACTAACTCTATTCTCACAGGGAAATAATGTGCTAGACGCTGCAGCTTCTAACATAGATAGTTTTCTTTGGAGAGAAAGTGAAGTTTCTTCACCTCAACTGAATAGGCCTATTTGGAGCAAAATGAGCCTATGTCCACCTTGAAACACCTAAGTTGCAGGAAGTATTCCTTTTAAAAACTAACTCATTTTAACATGGAAGCAATATCCTAGTCCTGCTTCAAACACACATGGTTATTTTTGAGAGATTTATGTTTATCTTCAACTTGGCTGTATAGTTCTGTTTGAACAAATGAGCATTTCTGCAGCTCGAAAATTCTGTCTTAAAGTAATTGTTCCTTTCAAAAACTAACTCAGTTCTCACAGGGAGATAATGTGCTAGATGCTGGAGCTTCTAACATGCAGTGATTTCATTGGAGAGATACATGTGTTAATTCAACTCAGCTGATTAGGCCTATTTGTAGCCAATAGAGACTATCTCCACCTTGAAACACCTAAGTTACAGGAAGTATTCCTTTTAAACACTAAGTCAATTTTAACAGGGAAACAATGTGCTAGAGGCCCCTGCTTCTAACACACATGCGTTTCTTTTGAGAGATACATGTGCTTCATCAACTTAGCTGAATAGGCCTATCTGGAACAAAATGAGCCTTTCTCCACCTTGAAAACTTTGATTTGCACAAAGTACTCCTTTGAAAACTAACTTTATTCTCACAGGGAAAGAATGTTCTAGATGCTCCTGCTTCTAAGACAGTTGGTTTTCTTTCGAGAGATACGTGTGTTCCTTCAACTTACTGAAATGGCCTATATGGAACAAAATGAACCTTTCTCCACTTTGAAAATTCTGTTTTGCAGGAAGTATTTCTTTCAAAACCTAACTATATTCACACACGTAAACAACATGGTGGATGCTAGTGCTTCTAACTAAAATGGCTTTCTTTGGAGAGATACATGTGTTTCATCAACTCAGCTGAATAGGCCTATTTGCAAGAAAGTGAGCCTATCTCCACCTTCAAGAAACAAAGTTGCAGGAAGTATTCCTTTCAAAACCTAACTCAGTTTTCCCAGGGAAACAGTGTGCTAGATGCTGCAGATTCTAACACAGATTTTTTTTTTTTTGGAGATATTTATGTGTTTCTTCAACTCGGCTGAATAGGTCTATTTGGAAATGAATGAGCTTTTCTCAACCTGGAAAATTCTGATTTGCAGGAAGTATTCCTTTCAAAAAGTAACTAAATTCTCAGAGGTCAACAATGTGATAGATTCTGCTGCTTTTTACACACATGGGTTTCTTTTGAGGGACATGCGTGATTCATCAACTCAGGTGTATGGGCCTACTTGGAACAAAGAGAGGCTATGTGTACCATGGAAAACCCACCTAGCATGAAGTATTCCCTTCAAAAACTAACTCAGTTCTCAAAAGGAAACAATAGGCTTGATGGTGCAGCTTCTAACAAAGATGTTTTTCTTAGGAGAGGTTCATGGGTTTTGCAACTCAGCTGCATATACCTATTTGGAGCAAACAGAGCCTAACTCCACCTTCAAATCCTAAGTTGCAGAAAAGGATTCCTTTCAAACTCTAAGTCAATTCTCACATGGAAACAATGTGCTAGAATCTGCAGCATCTGACAGAGATGTTTTTCTAAGGTGAGGTACATGTGTTTCTTCAACTCAGCTGAATTGCCTGTTTGGAACAAAATGAGCCTTTCTCCACCTTGAAAATTGTGATTTGCGGGAATTATTTCTTTCGAAAAGTAACTCAAATTTACAGGCAAGCTATGTGCAAGGTGCTTCAGCTCCTAACACAGATGGCTTTCTTTGGATAGATCCATGTATTCCTTCAACTCAGGTGAAGAAGCCTTTTGGGAGCAAACCGAGCCTATCTCCCCTTGAAATACCTAAGTTTCCTTCCCAAATCTAACTCAATTCTCACAGGGAAAAATGTGCTACATGCTGCTGCTTCTAACACAAATGGACTTCTTTTCAAAAACAAATGTGTTTCTTCAACTTAGCTGAAGAAAGGCCAACTTGGAAAAAATGAGCCTTTCTGCATCTTCCAAACTATGATTTGCACTATGTTCTCCTTTGGAAACTACCTCAGTTCTCACAGGGTAGTGCTTACACACATGGTTTTCTTTCCAGATATATAGGTGTTTCACCAACTCACCTGTACAGCCCTATTTCTAACAAAGAGAGCCTGTCAATGCATTGGAAAGCCCACATAGCAGGAAGTATTCCTTTCAAAAACTAGCTCAAATCTCACAGGGAAACAATGTGCTTGAACCTGCATCTGCTAACATAGATGGTTTTCTTTGGACAGATACATGGGTTGCTTGAAGTCAGCTGCATATACCTCTTTGGAGCAAAGAGAGCCTATGTCCACCTTGAATCACCTACGTGGCGGGAAGTCTTCCTTTCAAAAACGAACTAAATTCTCACAGGGAAACAATGTGCTAGATGCTCCTCCTTGTAACACACGTGGTTTTCTGTCGAGAGATGTATTTCTTTCTTCAACGTAGTTGAACAGGCCTATTTAAAAAAATGAGCTTTTCTCCACCTTGAAACTTCTGATTTGTAGTGAGTATTCATTCAAAAACGAACTCCATATTAACAGGGAGACAATGTACAGGAAGCTCGAGCTTCTCACAAAGATGATTTTCTTTCGTGAGATACATGTCTTTCTTCACATTAGTTGAATCGGTCTAATTGGAACAAAATGAGCCTTTCTCCACCTTGAAAAGTGTAATTTACACGAAGTTTTCCTACTAAAGCATACTCAGTTCTCACAGAGGAACAAAGTGCCAGTTGGTCCTACTTCTAAATAGTGGTTTTCATTCGTGATATACATGTGTTTCACCTTAGCTGAATAGGCCAATTTGGAAGAAAATGAGCCTTACTCTACCTTGAAAACTATGATAAGCAGGAAGTATTCCTTTCAAAAACTACTTCTACTTTTGCACAGAAACGATGTCACAGATGCTGCAGCTTCTAACATAGATGGTTTTCTTTGCAGTGATGCATGTGCTCTTTAACTCAGCCTAATACGCCTAATTGGAACCAAGAGAGCTTATCTCCACCTTGAAAACCCGAAGTTGCAGGAAGTATTCCTTTGAAAAACGAACTCAATTTTAACAGGGAAATAATGTGCTAGATGCTGTCGCTTCTCACATAGATGGTTTTCTTTTGGAGAGATACATGATTTCCTTCAACTCAGCCAAATAGGCCTATTAGGAGCAGAAAGGGCCAGTCTCCACCAGAAACACCTAAGTTGGAGGAAGTATTGCTTTCAAAAACGAATTCAATTCTCACAGGGAAACAACGTGCTGGATGCTCCTGCTTCTAACACAGATTGTCTTTTTACAAAGGATTCATTTGTTTCTTCAACTTCCTTGAAGAGGCCTATTTGGAACAAAATGAGCCTTTCTCCACCTTGAACCCTATGATTTGCAGGAAGTATTCCTTTCAGAAACTAAATGAATTCTGACAGGGAAACAATGTGCCAGATGTTCCTGCTTCTGACTCAGATGGTTTTCTTTTGAGAGATATATGTGTTTCTTCAACTCAGCTGAATAGGCCTATTTGTAGGAAACAGAGCTTATCTCCACCTTGAAACACCCAAGTTGCAGGAAATATTCCTTTCAAAACTAACTCAATGCTCACTGAGTAACAATGTGCTAGTATGTGCAGCTTCTAACAGAAATAGATTTTTTGGAGAGATACTTGCGTTTCTTCAACTCAGGTGAATAGGCGTATTTTGAGCAAACAGATATAGCACCACCTTGGGCAACCTATTGGAGGAAGATTTCCTTTCCAAACGAACTCAAATCTCACAGGGAACAATGTACTATATGCTCCTTCAACTAACACAGATGGTCAACTTTTGAGAGATACCTGTGTTTCTTCTCCTTAGCTGAGTAGGCTTGTTGGGAACAATATGAATCATTCTCCACCTTGAAATTATGATTTGAAGGAAGTATTCCTTTGAAACACTAACTCAGCTCTCACAGGGAAACAATACCATATGTGCTGCAGCTTCTAACATAGATGGTTTTCTTTGGAGATCTATGGGTATTTTTTCAACTGAGCTGAATGGGCCTATTTGGAGCAAACAGAGCCTATCTCCACGTTGAAAAACCAAACTTGCAGGAAGTATTCTTTTCCAAAAGGAATTCAATTCTCAAAGGGAAACAATGTGCTACATAATCCTGATTCTAGCTCAGATGCTTTTCTTTGTAGACATACGTGTGTTTCTTCACCTTAGCTGAATAGGGGAATTTGGAATCAAAGAGCCTTTCTCCACCTTGAAAATTTTGATGTGCAGGAAGTATTCCTTTCAAAAACGAACTAAATGCTCACAGGGAGAAAATGTGCTAAGTACTGCAGGTTCTAACATAGATGGTTTTGTTTGGAGAGGTATATGTGCTGCTTAACTCACCTGAAGAGCCCTACTTGGAACAAAATGATCCTCTCTCCACCTTGAAAACTGTGAATAGCAGGAATTTTTCCTTCCCAAAACTAACTCTATTCTCACAGGGAAATAATGTGCTAGACGCTGCAGCTTCTAACATAGATAGTTTTCTTTGGAGAGAAAGTGAAGTTTCTTCACCTCAACTGAATAGGCCTATTTGGAGCAAAGTGAGCCTATGTCCACCTTGAAACACCTAAGTTGCAGGAAGTATTCCTTTTAAAAACTAACTCATTTTAACATGGAAGCAATATCCTAGTCCTGCTTCAAACACACATGGTTATTTTTGAGAGATTTATGTTTATCTTCAACTTGGCTGTATAGTTCTGTTTGAACAAATGAGCATTTCTGCAGCTCGAAAATTCTGTCTTAAAGTAATTGTTCCTTTCAAAAACTAACTCAGTTCTCACAGGGAGATAATGTGCTAGATGCTGGAGCTTCTAACATGCAGTGATTTCATTGGAGAGATACATGTGTTAATTCAACTCAGCTGATTAGGCCTATTTGTAGCCAATAGAGACTATCTCCACCTTGAAACACCTAAGTTACAGGAAGTATTCCTTTTAAACACTAAGTCAATTTTAACAGGGAAACAATGTGCTAGAGGCCCCTGCTTCTAACACACATGCGTTTCTTTTGAGAGATACATGTGCTTCATCAACTTAGCTGAATAGGCCTATCTGGAACAAAATGAGCCTTTCTCCACCTTGAAAACTTTGATTTGCACAAAGTACTCCTTTGAAAACTAACTTTATTCTCACAGGGAAAGAATGTTCTAGATGCTCCTGCTTCTAAGACAGTTGGTTTTCTTTCGAGAGATACGTGTGTTCCTTCAACTTACTGAAATGGCCTATATGGAACAAAATGAGCCTTTCTCCACTTTGAAAATTCTGTTTTGCAGGAAGTATTTCTTTCAAAACCTAACTATATTCACACACGTAAACAACATGGTAGATGCTAGTGCTTCTAACTCAAATGGCTTTCTTTGGAGAGATACATGTGTTTCATCAACTCAGCTGAATAGGCCTATTTGCAAGAAAGTGAGCCTATCTCCACCTTCAAGAAACAAAGTTGCAGGAAGTATTCCTTTCAAAACCTAACTCAGTTTTCCCAGGGAAACAGTGTGCTAGATGCTGCAGCTTCTAACACAGATTTTTTTTTTTTGGAGATATTTATGTGTTTCTTCAACTCGGCTGAATAGGTCTATTTGGAAATGAATGAGCTTTTCTCAACCTGGAAAATTCTGATTTGCAGGAAGTATTCCTTTCAAAAAGTAACTAAATTCTCAGAGGTCAACAATGTGATAGATTCTGCTGCTTTTTACACACATGGGTTTCTTTTGAGGGGCATGCGTGATTCATCAACTCAGGTGTATGGGCCTACTTGGAACAAAGAGAGGCTATGTGTACCATGGAAAACCCACCTAGCATGAAGTATTCCCTTCAAAAACTAACTCAGTTCTCAAAAGGAAACAATAGGCTTGATGGTGCAGCTTCTAACAAAGATGTTTCTCTTAGGAGAGGTTCATGGGTTTTGCAACTCAGCTGAATATACCTATTTGGAGCAAACAGAGCCTAACTCCACCTTCAAATCCTAAGTTGCAGAAAAGGATTCCTTTCAAACACTAAGTCAATTCTCACATGGAAACAATGTGCTAGAATCTGCAGCATCTGACAGAGATGTTTTTCTAAGGTGAGGTACATGTGTTTCTTCAACTCAGCTGAATTGCCTGTTTGGAACAAAATGAGCCTTTCTCCACCTTGAAAATTGTGATTTGCAGGAACTATTTCTTTCGAAAAGTAACTCAAATTTACAGGCAGGGTATGTGCAAGGTGCTTCAGCTCCTAACACAGATGGCTTTCTTTGGATAGATCCATGTATTCCTTCAACTCAGGTGAAGAAGCCTTTTGGGAGCAAACCGAGCCTATCTCCCCTTGAAATACCTAAGTTTCCTTCCCAAATCTAACTCAATTCTCACAGGGAAAAATGTGCTACATGCTGCTGCTTCTAACACAAATGGACTTCTTTTCAAAAACAAATGTGTTTCTTCAACTTAGCTGAAGAAAGGCCAACTTGGAAAAAATGAGCCTTTCTGCATCTTCCAAACTATGATTTGCACTATGTTCTCCTTTGGAAACTACCTCAGTTCTCACAGGGTAGTGCTTACACACATGGTTTTCTTTCCAGATATATAGGTGTTTCACCAACTCACCTGTACAGCCCTATTTCTAACAAAGAGAGCCTGTCAATGCATTGGAAAGCCCACATAGCAGGAAGTATTCCTTTCAAAAACTAGCTCAAATCTCACAGGGAAACAATGTGCTTGAACCTGCATCTGCTAACATAGATGGTTTTCTTTGGACAGATACATGGGTTGCTTGAAGTCAGCTGCATATACCTCTTTGGAGCAAAGAGAGCCTATGTCCACCTTGAATCACCTACGTGGCAGGAAGTCTTCCTTTCAAAAACGAACTAAATTCTCACAGGGAAACAATGTGCTAGATGCTCCTCCTTGTAACACACGTGGTTTTCTGTCGAGAGATGTATTTCTTTCTTCAACGTAGTTGAACAGGCCTATTTAAAAAAATGAGCTTTTCTCCACCTTGAAACTTCTGATTTGTAGTGAGTATTCATTCAAAAACGAACTCCATATTAACAGGGAGACAATGTGCAGGAAGCTCGAGCTTCTCACAAAGATGATTTTCTTTCGTGAGATACATGTCTTTCTTCACCTTAGTTGAATCGGTCTAATTGGAACAAAATTAGCCTTTCTCCACCTTGAAAAGTGTAATTTACACGAAGTTTTCCTACTAAAGCATACTCAGTTCTCACAGAGGAACAAAGTGCCAGTTGCTCCTACTTCTAAATAGTGGTTTTCATTCGTGATATACATGTGTTTCACCTTAGCTGAATAGGCCAATTTGGAAGAAAATGAGCCTTACTCTACCTTGAAAACTATGATAAGCAGGAAGTATTCCTTTCAAAAACTACTTCTACTTTTGCACAGAAACGATGTCACAGATGCTGCAGCTTCTAACATAGATGGTTTTCTTTGCAGTGATGCATGTGCTCTTTAACTCAGCCTAATACGCCTAATTGGAACCAAGAGAGCTTATCTCCACCTTGAAAACCCGAAGTTGCAGGAAGTATTCCTTTGAAAAACGAACTCAATTTTAACAGGGAAATAATGTGCTAGATGCTGTCGCTTCTCACATAGATGGTTTTCTTTTGGAGAGATACATGATTTCCTTCAACTCAGCCAAATAGGCCTATTAGGAGCAGAAAGGGCCAGTCTCCACCAGAAACACCTAAGTTGGAGGAAGTATTGCTTTCAAAAACGAATTCAATTCTCACAGGGAAACAACGTGCTGGATGCTCCTGCTTCTAACACAGATTGTCTTTTTACAAAGGATTCATTTGTTTCTTCAACTTCCTTGAAGAGGCCTATTTGGAACAAAATGAGCCTTTCTCCACCTTGAACCCTATGATTTGCAGGAAGTATTCCTTTCAGAAACTAAATGAATTCTGACAGGGAAACAATGTGCCAGATGTTCCTGCTTCTGACTCAGATGGTTTTCTTTTGAGAGATATATGTGTTTCTTCAACTCAGCTGAATAGGCCTATTTGTAGGAAACAGAGCTTATCTCCACCTTGAAACACCCAAGTTGCAGGAAATATTCCTTTCAAAACTAACTCAATGCTCACTGAGTAACAATGTGCTAGTATGTGCAGCTTCTAACAGAAATAGATTTTTTGGAGAGATACTTGCGTTTCTTCAACTCAGGTGAATAGGTGTATTTTGAGCAAACAGATATAGCACCACCTTGAGCAACCTATTGGAGGAAGATTTCCTTTCCAAACGAACTCAAATCTCACAGGGAACAATGTACTATATGCTCCTTCAACTAACGCAGATGGTCAACTTTTGAGAGATACCTGTGTTTCTTCTCCTTAGCTGAGTAGGCTTGTTGGGAACAATATGAATCATTCTCCACCTTGAAATTATGATTTGAAGGAAGTATTCCTTTGAAACACTAACTCAGCTCTCACAGGGAAACAATACCATATGTGCTGCAGCTTCTAACATAGATGGTTTTCTTTGGAGATCTATGGGTATTTTTTCAACTGAGCTGAATGGGCCTATTTGGAGCAAACAGAGCCTATCTCCACGTTGAAAAACCAAACTTGCAGGAAGTATTCTTTTCCAAAAGGAATTCAATTCTCAAAGGGAAACAATGTGCTACATAATCCTGATTCTAGCTCAGATGCTTTTCTTTGTAGACATACGTGTGTTTCTTCACCTTAGCTGAATAGGGGAATTTGGAATCAAAGAGCCTTTCTCCACCTTGAAAATTTTGATGTGCAGGAAGTATTCCTTTCAAAAACGAACTAAATGCTCACAGGGAGAAAATGTGCTAAGTACTGCAGGTTCTAACATAGATGGTTTTGTTTGGAGAGGTATATGTGCTGCTTAACTCACCTGAAGAGCCCTACTTGGAACAAAATGATCCTCTCTCCACCTTGAAAACTGTGAATAGCAGGAATTTTTCCTTCCCAAAACTAACTCTATTCTCACAGGGAAATAATGTGCTAGACGCTGCAGCTTCTAACATAGATAGTTTTCTTTGGAGAGAAAGTGAAGTTTCTTCACCTCAACTGAATAGGCCTATTTGGAGCAAAGTGAGCCTATGTCCACCTTGAAACACCTAAGTTGCAGGAAGTATTCCTTTTAAAAACTAACTCATTTTAACATGGAAGCAATATCCTAGTCCTGCTTCAAACACACATGGTTATTTTTGAGAGATTTATGTTTATCTTCAACTTGGCTGTATAGTTCTGTTTGAACAAATGAGCATTTCTGCAGCTCGAAAATTCTGTCTTAAAGTAATTGTTCCTTTCAAAAACTAACTCAGTTCTCACAGGGAGATAATGTGCTAGATGCTGGAGCTTCTAACATGCAGTGATTTCATTGGAGAGATACATGTGTTAATTCAACTCAGCTGATTAGGCCTATTTGTAGCCAATAGAGACTATCTCCACCTTGAAACACCTAAGTTACAGGAAGTATTCCTTTTAAACACTAAGTCAATTTTAACAGGGAAACAATGTGCTAGAGGCCCCTGCTTCTAACACACATGCGTTTCTTTTGAGAGATACATGTGCTTCATCAACTTAGCTGAATAGGCCTATCTGGAACAAAATGAGCCTTTCTCCACCTTGAAAACTTTGATTTGCACAAAGTACTCCTTTGAAAACTAACTTTATTCTCACAGGGAAAGAATGTTCTAGATGCTCCTGCTTCTAAGACAGTTGGTTTTCTTTCGAGAGATACGTGTGTTCCTTCAACTTACTGAAATGGCCTATATGGAACAAAATGAGCCTTTCTCCACTTTGAAAATTCTGTTTTGCAGGAAGTATTTCTTTCAAAACCTAACTATATTCACACACGTAAACAACATGGTAGATGCTAGTGCTTCTAACTCAAATGGCTTTCTTTGGAGAGATACATGTGTTTCATCAACTCAGATGAATAGGCCTATTTGCAAGAAAGTGAGCCTATCTCCACCTTCAAGAAACAAAGTTGCAGGAAGTATTCCTTTCAAAACCTAACTCAGTTTTCCCAGGGAAACAGTGTGCTAGATGCTGCAGCTTCTAACACAGATTTTTTTTTTTTGGAGATATTTATGTGTTTCTTCAACTCGGCTGAATAGGTCTATTTGGAAATGAATGAGCTTTTCTCAACCTGGAAAATTCTGATTTGCAGGAAGTATTCCTTTCAAAAAGTAACTAAATTCTCAGAGGTCAACAATGTGATAGATTCTGCTGCTTTTTACACACATGGGTTTCTTTTGAGGGGCATGCGTGATTCATCAACTCAGGTGTATGGGCCTACTTGGAACAAAGAGAGGCTATGTGTACCATGGAAAACCCACCTAGCATGAAGTATTCCCTTCAAAAACTAACTCAGTTCTCAAAAGGAAACAATAGGCTTGATGGTGCAGCTTCTAACAAAGATGTTTCTCTTAGGAGAGGTTCATGGGTTTTGCAACTCAGCTGAATATACCTATTTGGAGCAAACAGAGCCTAACTCCACCTTCAAATCCTAAGTTGCAGAAAAGGATTCCTTTCAAACACTAAGTCAATTCTCACATGGAAACAATGTGCTAGAATCTGCAGCATCTGACAGAGATGTTTTTCTAAGGTGAGGTACATGTGTTTCTTCAACTCAGCTGAATTGCCTGTTTGGAACAAAATGAGCCTTTCTCCACCTTGAAAATTGTGATTTGCAGGAACTATTTCTTTCGAAAAGTAACTCAAATTTACAGGCAGGGTATGTGCAAGGTGCTTCAGCTCCTAACACAGATGGCTTTCTTTGGATAGATCCATGTATTCCTTCAACTCAGGTGAAGAAGCCTTTTGGGAGCAAACCGAGCCTATCTCCCCTTGAAATACCTAAGTTTCCTTCCCAAATCTAACTCAATTCTCACAGGGAAAAATGTGCTACATGCTGCTGCTTCTAACACAAATGGACTTCTTTTCAAAAACAAATGTGTTTCTTCAACTTAGCTGAAGAAAGGCCAACTTGGAAAAAATGAGCCTTTCTGCATCTTCCAAACTATGATTTGCACTATGTTCTCCTTTGGAAACTACCTCAGTTCTCACAGGGTAGTGCTTACACACATGGTTTTCTTTCCAGATATATAGGTGTTTCACCAACTCACCTGTACAGCCCTATTTCTAACAAAGAGAGCCTGTCAATGCATTGGAAAGCCCACATAGCAGGAAGTATTCCTTTCAAAAACTAGCTCAAATCTCACAGGGAAACAATGTGCTTGAACCTGCATCTGCTAACATAGATGGTTTTCTTTGGACAGATACATGGGTTGCTTGAAGTCAGCTGCATATACCTCTTTGGAGCAAAGAGAGCCTATGTCCACCTTGAATCACCTACGTGGCAGGAAGTCTTCCTTTCAAAAACGAACTAAATTCTCACAGGGAAACAATGTGCTAGATGCTCCTCCTTGTAACACACGTGGTTTTCTGTCGAGAGATGTATTTCTTTCTTCAACGTAGTTGAACAGGCCTATTTAAAAAAATGAGCTTTTCTCCACCTTGAAACTTCTGATTTGTAGTGAGTATTCATTCAAAAACGAACTCCATATTAACAGGGAGACAATGTGCAGGAAGCTCGAGCTTCTCACAAAGATGATTTTCTTTCGTGAGATACATGTCTTTCTTCACCTTAGTTGAATCGGTCTAATTGGAACAAAATTAGCCTTTCTCCACCTTGAAAAGTGTAATTTACACGAAGTTTTCCTACTAAAGCATACTCAGTTCTCACAGAGGAACAAAGTGCCAGTTGCTCCTACTTCTAAATAGTGGTTTTCATTCGTGATATACATGTGTTTCACCTTAGCTGAATAGGCCAATTTGGAAGAAAATGAGCCTTACTCTACCTTGAAAACTATGATAAGCAGGAAGTATTCCTTTCAAAAACTACTTCTACTTTTGCACAGAAACGATGTCACAGATGCTGCAGCTTCTAACATAGATGGTTTTCTTTGCAGTGATGCATGTGCTCTTTAACTCAGCCTAATACGCCTAATTGGAACCAAGAGAGCTTATCTCCACCTTGAAAACCCGAAGTTGCAGGAAGTATTCCTTTGAAAAACGAACTCAATTTTAACAGGGAAATAATGTGCTAGATGCTGTCGCTTCTCACATAGATGGTTTTCTTTTGGAGAGATACATGATTTCCTTCAACTCAGCCAAATAGGCCTATTAGGAGCAGAAAGGGCCAGTCTCCACCAGAAACACCTAAGTTGGAGGAAGTATTGCTTTCAAAAACGAATTCAATTCTCACAGGGAAACAACGTGCTGGATGCTCCTGCTTCTAACACAGATTGTCTTTTTACAAAGGATTCATTTGTTTCTTCAACTTCCTTGAAGAGGCCTATTTGGAACAAAATGAGCCTTTCTCCACCTTGAACCCTATGATTTGCAGGAAGTATTCCTTTCAGAAACTAAATGAATTCTGACAGGGAAACAATGTGCCAGATGTTCCTGCTTCTGACTCAGATGGTTTTCTTTTGAGAGATATATGTGTTTCTTCAACTCAGCTGAATAGGCCTATTTGTAGGAAACAGAGCTTATCTCCACCTTGAAACACCCAAGTTGCAGGAAATATTCCTTTCAAAACTAACTCAATGCTCACTGAGTAACAATGTGCTAGTATGTGCAGCTTCTAACAGAAATAGATTTTTTGGAGAGATACTTGCGTTTCTTCAACTCAGGTGAATAGGTGTATTTTGAGCAAACAGATATAGCACCACCTTGAGCAACCTATTGGAGGAAGATTTCCTTTCCAAACGAACTCAAATCTCACAGGGAACAATGTACTATATGCTCCTTCAACTAACGCAGATGGTCAACTTTTGAGAGATACCTGTGTTTCTTCTCCTTAGCTGAGTAGGCTTGTTGGGAACAATATGAATCATTCTCCACCTTGAAATTATGATTTGAAGGAAGTATTCCTTTGAAACACTAACTCAGCTCTCACAGGGAAACAATACCATATGTGCTGCAGCTTCTAACATAGATGGTTTTCTTTGGAGATCTATGGGTATTTTTTCAACTGAGCTGAATGGGCCTATTTGGAGCAAACAGAGCCTATCTCCACGTTGAAAAACCAAACTTGCAGGAAGTATTCTTTTCCAAAAGGAATTCAATTCTCAAAGGGAAACAATGTGCTACATAATCCTGATTCTAGCTCAGATGCTTTTCTTTGTAGACATACGTGTGTTTCTTCACCTTAGCTGAATAGGGGAATTTGGAATCAAAGAGCCTTTCTCCACCTTGAAAATTTTGATGTGCAGGAAGTATTCCTTTCAAAAACGAACTAAATGCTCACAGGGAGAAAATGTGCTAAGTACTGCAGGTTCTAACATAGATGGTTTTGTTTGGAGAGGTATATGTGCTGCTTAACTCACCTGAAGAGCCCTACTTGGAACAAAATGATCCTCTCTCCACCTTGAAAACTGTGAATAGCAGGAATTTTTCCTTCCCAAAACTAACTCTATTCTCACAGGGAAATAATGTGCTAGACGCTGCAGCTTCTAACATAGATGGTTTTCTTTGGAGAGAAAGTGAAGTTTCTTCACCTCAACTGAATAGGCCTATTTGGAGCAAAATGAGCCTATGTCCACCTTGAAACACCTAAGTTGCAGGAAGTATTCCTTTTAAAAACTAACTCATTTTAACATGGAAGCAATATCCTAGTCCTGCTTCAAACACACATGGTTATTTTTGAGAGATTTATGTTTATCTTCAACTTGGCTGTATAGTTCTGTTTGAACAAATGAGCATTTCTGCAGCTCGAAAATTCTGTCTTAAAGTAATTGTTCCTTTCAAAAACTAACTCAGTTCTCACAGGGAGATAATGTGCTAGATGCTGGAGCTTCTAACATGCAGTGATTTCATTGGAGAGATACATGTGTTAATTCAACTCAGCTGATTAGGCCTATTTGTAGCCAATAGAGACTATCTCCACCTTGAAACACCTAAGTTACAGGAAGTATTCCTTTTAAACACTAAGTCAATTTTAACAGGGAAACAATGTGCTAGAGGCCCCTGCTTCTAACACACATGCGTTTCTTTTGAGAGATACATGTGCTTCATCAACTTAGCTGAATAGGCCTATCTGGAACAAAATGAGCCTTTCTCCACCTTGAAAACTTTGATTTGCACAAAGTACTCCTTTGAAAACTAACTTTATTCTCACAGGGAAAGAATGTTCTAGATGCTCCTGCTTCTAAGACAGTTGGTTTTCTTTCGAGAGATACGTGTGTTCCTTCAACTTACTGAAATGGCCTATATGGAACAAAATGAGCCTTTCTCCACTTTGAAAATTCTGTTTTGCAGGAAGTATTTCTTTCAAAACCTAACTATATTCACACACGTAAACAACATGGTAGATGCTAGTGCTTCTAACTCAAATGGCTTTCTTTGGAGAGATACATGTGTTTCATCAACTCAGCTGAATAGGCCTATTTGCAAGAAAGTGAGCCTATCTCCACCTTCAAGAAACAAAGTTGCAGGAAGTATTCCTTTCAAAACCTAACTCAGTTTTCCCAGGGAAACAGTGTGCTAGATGCTGCAGCTTCTAACACAGATTTTTTTTTTTTGGAGATATTTATGTGTTTCTTCAACTCGGCTGAATAGGTCTATTTGGAAATGAATGAGCTTTTCTCAACCTGGAAAATTCTGATTTGCAGGAAGTATTCCTTTCAAAAAGTAACTAAATTCTCAGAGGTCAACAATGTGATAGATTCTGCTGCTTTTTACACACATGGGTTTCTTTTGAGGGGCATGCGTGATTCATCAACTCAGGTCTATGGGCCTACTTGGAACAAAGAGAGGCTATGTGTACCATGGAAAACCCACCTAGCATGAAGTATTCCCTTCAAAAACTAACTCAGTTCTCAAAAGGAAACAATAGGCTTGATGGTGCAGCTTCTAACAAAGATGTTTCTCTTAGGAGAGGTTCATGGGTTTTGCAACTCAGCTGAATATACCTATTTGGAGCAAACAGAGCCTAACTCCACCTTCAAATCCTAAGTTGCAGAAAAGGATTCCTTTCAAACACTAAGTCAATTCTCACATGGAAACAATGTGCTAGAATCTGCAGCATCTGACAGAGATGTTTTTCTAAGGTGAGGTACATGTGTTTCTTCAACTCAGCTGAATTGCCTGTTTGGAACAAAATGAGCCTTTCTCCACCTTGAAAATTGTGATTTGCAGGAACTATTTCTTTCGAAAAGTAACTCAAATTTACAGGCAAGCTATGTGCAAGGTGCTTCAGCTCCTAACACAGATGGCTTTCTTTGGATAGATCCATGTATTCCTTCAACTCAGGTGAAGAAGCCTTTTGGGAGCAAACCGAGCCTATCTCCCCTTGAAATACCTAAGTTTCCTTCCCAAATCTAACTCAATTCTCACAGGGAAAAATGTGCTACATGCTGCTGCTTCTAACACAAATGGACTTCTTTTCAAAAACAAATGTGTTTCTTCAACTTAGCTGAAGAAAGGCCAACTTGGAAAAAATGAGCCTTTCTGCATCTTCCAAACTATGATTTGCACTATGTTCTCCTTTGGAAACTACCTCAGTTCTCACAGGGTAGTGCTTACACACATGGTTTTCTTTCCAGATATATAGGTGTTTCACCAACTCACCTGTACAGCCCTATTTCTAACAAAGAGAGCCTGTCAATGCATTGGAAAGCCCACATAGCAGGAAGTATTCCTTTCAAAAACTAGCTCAAATCTCACAGGGAAACAATGTGCTTGAACCTGCATCTGCTAACATAGATGGTTTTCTTTGGACAGATACATGGGTTGCTTGAAGTCAGCTGCATATACCTCTTTGGAGCAAAGAGAGCCTATGTCCACCTTGAATCACCTACGTGGCAGGAAGTCTTCCTTTCAAAAACGAACTAAATTCTCACAGGGAAACAATGTGCTAGATGCTCCTCCTTGTAACACACGTGGTTTTCTGTCGAGAGATGTATTTCTTTCTTCAACGTAGTTGAACAGGCCTATTTAAAAAAATGAGCTTTTCTCCACCTTGAAACTTCTGATTTGTAGTGAGTATTCATTCAAAAACGAACTCCATATTAACAGGGAGACAATGTACAGGAAGCTCGAGCTTCTCACAAAGATGATTTTCTTTCGTGAGATACATGTCTTTCTTCACCTTAGTTGAATCGGTCTAATTGGAACAAAATGAGCCTTTCTCCACCTTGAAAAGTGTAATTTACACGAAGTTTTCCTACTAAAGCATACTCAGTTCTCACAGAGGAACAAAGTGCCAGTTGGTCCTACTTCTAAATAGTGGTTTTCATTCGTGATATACATGTGTTTCACCTTAGCTGAATAGGCCAATTTGGAAGAAAATGAGCCTTACTCTACCTTGAAAACTATGATAAGCAGGAAGTATTCCTTTCAAAAACTACTTCTACTTTTGCACAGAAACGATGTCACAGATGCTGCAGCTTCTAACATAGATGGTTTTCTTTGCAGTGATGCATGTGCTCTTTAACTCAGCCTAATACGCCTAATTGGAACCAAGAGAGCTTATCTCCACCTTGAAAACCCGAAGTTGCAGGAAGTATTCCTTTGAAAAACGAACTCAATTTTAACAGGGAAATAATGTGCTAGATGCTGTCGCTTCTCACATAGATGGTTTTCTTTTGGAGAGATACATGATTTCCTTCAACTCAGCCAAATAGGCCTATTAGGAGCAGAAAGGGCCAGTCTCCACCAGAAACACCTAAGTTGGAGGAAGTATTGCTTTCAAAAACGAATTCAATTCTGACAGGGAAACAACGTGCTGGATGCTCCTGCTTCTAACACAGATTGTCTTTTTACAAAGGATTCATTTGTTTCTTCAACTTCCTTGAAGAGGCCTATTTGGAACAAAATGAGCCTTTCTCCACCTTGAACCCTATGATTTGCAGGAAGTATTCCTTTCAGAAACTAAATGAATTCTGACAGGGAAACAATGTGCCAGATGTTCCTGCTTCTGACTCAGATGGTTTTCTTTTGAGAGATATATGTGTTTCTTCAACTCAGCTGAATAGGCCTATTTGTAGGAAACAGAGCTTATCTCCACCTTGAAACACCCAAGTTGCAGGAAATATTCCTTTCAAAACTAACTCAATGCTCACTGAGTAACAATGTGCTAGTATGTGCAGCTTCTAACAGAAATAGATTTTTTGGAGAGATACTTGCGTTTCTTCAACTCAGGTGAATAGGTGTATTTTGAGCAAACAGATATAGCACCACCTTGAGCAACCTATTGGAGGAAGATTTCCTTTCCAAACGAACTCAAATCTCACAGGGAACAATGTACTATATGCTCCTTCAACTAACGCAGATGGTCAACTTTTGAGAGATACCTGTGTTTCTTCTCCTTAGCTGAGTAGGCTTGTTGGGAACAATATGAATCATTCTCCACCTTGAAATTATGATTTGAAGGAAGTATTCCTTTGAAACACTAACTCAGCTCTCACAGGGAAACAATACCATATGTGCTGCAGCTTCTAACATAGATGGTTTTCTTTGGAGATCTATGGGTATTTTTTCAACTGAGCTGAATGGGCCTATTTGGAGCAAACAGAGCCTATCTCCACGTTGAAAAACCAAACTTGCAGGAAGTATTCTTTTCCAAAAGGAATTCAATTCTCAAAGGGAAACAATGTGCTACATAATCCTGATTCTAGCTCAGATGCTTTTCTTTGTAGACATACGTGTGTTTCTTCACCTTAGCTGAATAGGGGAATTTGGAATCAAAGAGCCTTTCTCCACCTTGAAAATTTTGATGTGCAGGAAGTATTCCTTTCAAAAACGAACTAAATGCTCACAGGGAGAAAATGTGCTAAGTACTGCAGGTTCTAACATAGATGGTTTTGTTTGGAGAGGTATATGTGCTGCTTAACTCACCTGAAGAGCCCTACTTGGAACAAAATGATCCTCTCTCCACCTTGAAAACTGTGAATAGCAGGAATTTTTCCTTCCCAAAACTAACTCTATTCTCACAGGGAAATAATGTGCTAGACGCTGCAGCTTCTAACATAGATGGTTTTCTTTGGAGAGAAAGTGAAGTTTCTTCACCTCAACTGAATAGGCCTATTTGGAGCAAAGTGAGCCTATGTCCACCTTGAAACACCTAAGTTGCAGGAAGTATTCCTTTTAAAAACTAACTCATTTTAACATGGAAGCAATATCCTAGTCCTGCTTCAAACACACATGGTTATTTTTGAGAGATTTATGTTTATCTTCAACTTGGCTGTATAGTTCTGTTTGAACAAATGAGCATTTCTGCAGCTCGAAAATTCTGTCTTAAAGTAATTGTTCCTTTCAAAAACTAACTCAGTTCTCACAGGGAGATAATGTGCTAGATGCTGGAGCTTCTAACATGCAGTGATTTCATTGGAGAGATACATGTGTTAATTCAACTCAGCTGATTAGGCCTATTTGTAGCCAATAGAGACTATCTCCACCTTGAAACACCTAAGTTACAGGAAGTATTCCTTTTAAACACTAAGTCAATTTTAACAGGGAAACAATGTGCTAGAGGCCCCTGCTTCTAACACACATGCGTTTCTTTTGAGAGATACATGTGCTTCATCAACTTAGCTGAATAGGCCTATCTGGAACAAAATGAGCCTTTCTCCACCTTGAAAACTTTGATTTGCACAAAGTACTCCTTTGAAAACTAACTTTATTCTCACAGGGAAAGAATGTTCTAGATGCTCCTGCTTCTAAGACAGTTGGTTTTCTTTCGAGAGATACGTGTGTTCCTTCAACTTACTGAAATGGCCTATATGGAACAAAATGAGCCTTTCTCCACTTTGAAAATTCTGTTTTGCAGGAAGTATTTCTTTCAAAACCTAACTATATTCACACACGTAAACAACATGGTAGATGCTAGTGCTTCTAACTCAAATGGCTTTCTTTGGAGAGATACATGTGTTTCATCAACTCAGCTGAATAGGCCTATTTGCAAGAAAGTGAGCCTATCTCCACCTTCAAGAAACAAAGTTGCAGGAAGTATTCCTTTCAAAACCTAACTCAGTTTTCCCAGGGAAACAGTGTGCTAGATGCTGCAGCTTCTAACACAGATTTTTTTTTTTTGGAGATATTTATGTGTTTCTTCAACTCGGCTGAATAGGTCTATTTGGAAATGAATGAGCTTTTCTCAACCTGGAAAATTCTGATTTGCAGGAAGTATTCCTTTCAAAAAGTAACTAAATTCTCAGAGGTCAACAATGTGATAGATTCTGCTGCTTTTTACACACATGGGTTTCTTTTGAGGGGCATGCGTGATTCATCAACTCAGGTGTATGGGCCTACTTGGAGCAAAGAGAGGCTATGTGTACCATGGAAAACCCACCTAGCATGAAGTATTCCCTTCAAAAACTAACTCAGTTCTCAAAAGGAAACAATAGGCTTGATGGTGCAGCTTCTAACAAAGATGTTTCTCTTAGGAGAGGTTCATGGGTTTTGCAACTCAGCTGAATATACCTATTTGGAGCAAACAGAGCCTAACTCCACCTTCAAATCCTAAGTTGCAGAAAAGGATTCCTTTCAAACACTAAGTCAATTCTCACATGGAAACAATGTGCTAGAATCTGCAGCATCTGACAGAGATGTTTTTCTAAGGTGAGGTACATGTGTTTCTTCAACTCAGCTGAATTGCCTGTTTGGAACAAAATGAGCCTTTCTCCACCTTGAAAATTGTGATTTGCAGGAACTATTTCTTTCGAAAAGTAACTCAAATTTACAGGCAAGCTATGTGCAAGGTGCTTCAGCTCCTAACACAGATGGCTTTCTTTGGATAGATCCATGTATTCCTTCAACTCAGGTGAAGAAGCCTTTTGGGAGCAAACCGAGCCTATCTCCCCTTGAAATACCTAAGTTTCCTTCCCAAATCTAACTCAATTCTCACAGGGAAAAATGTGCTACATGCTGCTGCTTCTAACACAAATGGACTTCTTTTCAAAAACAAATGTGTTTCTTCAACTTAGCTGAAGAAAGGCCAACTTGGAAAAAATGAGCCTTTCTGCATCTTCCAAACTATGATTTGCACTATGTTCTCCTTTGGAAACTACCTCAGTTCTCACAGGGTAGTGCTTACACACATGGTTTTCTTTCCAGATATATAGGTGTTTCACCAACTCACCTGTACAGCCCTATTTCTAACAAAGAGAGCCTGTCAATGCATTGGAAAGCCCACATAGCAGGAAGTATTCCTTTCAAAAACTAGCTCAAATCTCACAGGGAAACAATGTGCTTGAACCTGCATCTGCTAACATAGATGGTTTTCTTTGGACAGATACATGGGTTGCTTGAAGTCAGCTGCATATACCTCTTTGGAGCAAAGAGAGCCTATGTCCACCTTGAATCACCTACGTGGCAGGAAGTCTTCCTTTCAAAAACGAACTAAATTCTCACAGGGAAACAATGTGCTAGATGCTCCTCCTTGTAACACACGTGGTTTTCTGTCGAGAGATGTATTTCTTTCTTCAACGTAGTTGAACAGGCCTATTTAAAAAAATGAGCTTTTCTCCACCTTGAAACTTCTGATTTGTAGTGAGTATTCATTCAAAAACGAACTCCATATTAACAGGGAGACAATGTACAGGAAGCTCGAGCTTCTCACAAAGATGATTTTCTTTCGTGAGATACATGTCTTTCTTCACATTAGTTGAATCGGTCTAATTGGAACAAAATGAGCCTTTCTCCACCTTGAAAAGTGTAATTTACACGAAGTTTTCCTACTAAAGCATACTCAGTTCTCACAGAGGAACAAAGTGCCAGTTGGTCCTACTTCTAAATAGTGGTTTTCATTCGTGATATACATGTGTTTCACCTTAGCTGAATAGGCCAATTTGGAAGAAAATGAGCCTTACTCTACCTTGAAAACTATGATAAGCAGGAAGTATTCCTTTCAAAAACTACTTCTACTTTTGCACAGAAACGATGTCACAGATGCTGCAGCTTCTAACATAGATGGTTTTCTTTGCAGTGATGCATGTGCTCTTTAACTCAGCCTAATACGCCTAATTGGAACCAAGAGAGCTTATCTCCACCTTGAAAACCCGAAGTTGCAGGAAGTATTCCTTTGAAAAACGAACTCAATTTTAACAGGGAAATAATGTGCTAGATGCTGTCGCTTCTCACATAGATGGTTTTCTTTTGGAGAGATACATGATTTCCTTCAACTCAGCCAAATAGGCCTATTAGGAGCAGAAAGGGCCAGTCTCCACCAGAAACACCTAAGTTGGAGGAAGTATTGCTTTCAAAAACGAATTCAATTCTCACAGGGAAACAACGTGCTGGATGCTCCTGCTTCTAACACAGATTGTCTTTTTACAAAGGATTCATTTGTTTCTTCAACTTCCTTGAAGAGGCCTATTTGGAACAAAATGAGCCTTTCTCCACCTTGAACCCTATGATTTGCAGGAAGTATTCCTTTCAGAAACTAAATGAATTCTGACAGGGAAACAATGTGCCAGATGTTCCTGCTTCTGACTCAGATGGTTTTCTTTTGAGAGATATATGTGTTTCTTCAACTCAGCTGAATAGGCCTATTTGTAGGAAACAGAGCTTATCTCCACCTTGAAACACCCAAGTTGCAGGAAATATTCCTTTCAAAACTAACTCAATGCTCACTGAGTAACAATGTGCTAGTATGTGCAGCTTCTAACAGAAATAGATTTTTTGGAGAGATACTTGCGTTTCTTCAACTCAGGTGAATAGGTGTATTTTGAGCAAACAGATATAGCACCACCTTGAGCAACCTATTGGAGGAAGATTTCCTTTCCAAACGAACTCAAATCTCACAGGGAACAATGTACTATATGCTCCTTCAACTAACGCAGATGGTCAACTTTTGAGAGATACCTGTGTTTCTTCTCCTTAGCTGAGTAGGCTTGTTGGGAACAATATGAATCATTCTCCACCTTGAAATTATGATTTGAAGGAAGTATTCCTTTGAAACACTAACTCAGCTCTCACAGGGAAACAATACCATATGTGCTGCAGCTTCTAACATAGATGGTTTTCTTTGGAGATCTATGGGTATTTTTTCAACTGAGCTGAATGGGCCTATTTGGAGCAAACAGAGCCTATCTCCACGTTGAAAAACCAAACTTGCAGGAAGTATTCTTTTCCAAAAGGAATTCAATTCTCAAAGGGAAACAATGTGCTACATAATCCTGATTCTAGCTCAGATGCTTTTCTTTGTAGACATACGTGTGTTTCTTCACCTTAGCTGAATAGGGGAATTTGGAATCAAAGAGCCTTTCTCCACCTTGAAAATTTTGATGTGCAGTAAGTATTCCTTTCAAAAACGAACTAAATGCTCACAGGGAGAAAATGTGCTAAGTACTGCAGGTTCTAACATAGATGGTTTTGTTTGGAGAGGTATATGTGCTGCTTAACTCACCTGAAGAGCCCTACTTGGAACAAAATGATCCTCTCTCCACCTTGAAAACTGTGAATAGCAGGAATTTTTCCTTCCCAAAACTAACTCTATTCTCACAGGGAAATAATGTGCTAGACGCTGCAGCTTCTAACATAGATGGTTTTCTTTGGAGAGAAAGTGAAGTTTCTTCACCTCAACTGAATAGGCCTATTTGGAGCAAAGTGAGCCTATGTCCACCTTGAAACACCTAAGTTGCAGGAAGTATTCCTTTTAAAAACTAACTCATTTTAACATGGAAGCAATATCCTAGTCCTGCTTCAAACACACATGGTTATTTTTGAGAGATTTATGTTTATCTTCAACTTGGCTGTATAGTTCTTTTTGAACAAATGAGCATTTCTGCAGCTCGAAAATTCTGTCTTAAAGTAATTGTTCCTTTCAAAAACTAACTCAGTTCTCACAGGGAGATAATGTGCTAGATGCTGGAGCTTCTAACATGCAGTGATTTCATTGGAGAGATACATGTGTTAATTCAACTCAGCTGATTAGGCCTATTTGTAGCCAATAGAGACTATCTCCACCTTGAAACACCTAAGTTACAGGAAGTATTCCTTTTAAACACTAAGTCAATTTTAACAGGGAAACAATGTGCTAGAGGCCCCTGCTTCTAACACACATGCGTTTCTTTTGAGAGATACATGTGCTTCATCAACTTAGCTGAATAGGCCTATCTGGAACAAAATGAGCCTTTCTCCACCTTGAAAACTTTGATTTGCACAAAGTACTCCTTTGAAAACTAACTTTATTCTCACAGGGAAAGAATGTTCTAGATGCTCCTGCTTCTAAGACAGTTGGTTTTCTTTCGAGAGATACGTGTGTTCCTTCAACTTACTGAAATGGCCTATATGGAACAAAATGAGCCTTTCTCCACTTTGAAAATTCTGTTTTGCAGGAAGTATTTCTTTCAAAACCTAACTATATTCACACACGTAAACAACATGGTAGATGCTAGTGCTTCTAACTCAAATGGCTTTCTTTGGAGAGATACATGTGTTTCATCAACTCAGCTGAATAGGCCTATTTGCAAGAAAGTGAGCCTATCTCCACCTTCAAGAAACAAAGTTGCAGGAAGTATTCCTTTCAAAACCTAACTCAGTTTTCCCAGGGAAACAGTGTGCTAGATGCTGCAGCTTCTAACACAGATTTTTTTTTTTTTGGAGATATTTATGTGTTTCTTCAACTCGGCTGAATAGGTCTATTTGGAAATGAATGAGCTTTTCTCAACCTGGAAAATTCTGATTTGCAGGAAGTATTCCTTTCAAAAAGTAACTAAATTCTCAGAGGTCAACAATGTGATAGATTCTGCTGCTTTTTACACACATGGGTTTCTTTTGAGGGGCATGCGTGATTCATCAACTCAGGTGTATGGGCCTACTTGGAACAAAGAGAGGCTATGTGTACCATGGAAAACCCACCTAGCATGAAGTATTCCCTTCAAAAACTAACTCAGTTCTCAAAAGGAAACAATAGGCTTGATGGTGCAGCTTCTAACAAAGATGTTTCTCTTAGGAGAGGTTCATGGGTTTTGCAACTCAGCTGCATATACCTATTTGGAGCAAACAGAGCCTAACTCCACCTTCAAATCCTAAGTTGCAGAAAAGGATTCCTTTCAAACACTAAGTCAATTCTCACATGGAAACAATGTGCTAGAATCTGCAGCATCTGACAGAGATGTTTTTCTAAGGTGAGGTACATGTGTTTCTTCAACTCAGCTGAATTGCCTGTTTGGAACAAAACGAGCCTTTCTCCACCTTGAAAATTGTGATTTGCAGGAACTATTTCTTTCGAAAAGTAACTCAAATTTACAGGCAAGCTATGTGCAAGGTGCTTCAGCTCCTAACACAGATGGCTTTCTTTGGATAGATCCATGTATTCCTTCAACTCAGGTGAAGAAGCCTTTTGGGAGCAAACCGAGCCTATCTCCCCTTGAAATACCTAAGTTTCCTTCCCAAATCTAACTCAATTCTCACAGGGAAAAATGTGCTACATGCTGCTGCTTCTAACACAAATGGACTTCTTTTCAAAAACAAATGTGTTTCTTCAACTTAGCTGAAGAAAGGCCAACTTGGAAAAAATGAGCCTTTCTGCATCTTCCAAACTATGATTTGCACTATGTTCTCCTTTGGAAACTACCTCAGTTCTCACAGGGTAGTGCTTACACACATGGTTTTCTTTCCAGATATATAGGTGTTTCACCAACTCACCTGTACAGCCCTATTTCTAACAAAGAGAGCCTGTCAATGCATTGGAAAGCCCACATAGCAGGAAGTATTCCTTTCAAAAACTAGCTCAAATCTCACAGGGAAACAATGTGCTTGAACCTGCATCTGCTAACATAGATGGTTTTCTTTGGACAGATACATGGGTTGCTTGAAGTCAGCTGCATATACCTCTTTGGAGCAAAGAGAGCCTATGTCCACCTTGAATCACCTACGTGGCAGGAAGTCTTCCTTTCAAAAACGAACTAAATTCTCACAGGGAAACAATGTGCTAGATGCTCCTCCTTGTAACACACGTGGTTTTCTGTCGAGAGATGTATTTCTTTCTTCAACGTAGTTGAACAGGCCTATTTAAAAAAATGAGCTTTTCTCCACCTTGAAACTTCTGATTTGTAGTGAGTATTCATTCAAAAACGAACTCCATATTAACAGGGAGACAATGTGCAGGAAGCTCGAGCTTCTCACAAAGATGATTTTCTTTCGTGAGATACATGTCTTTCTTCACCTTAGTTGAATCGGTCTAATTGGAACAAAATGAGCCTTTCTCCACCTTGAAAAGTGTAATTTACACGAAGTTTTCCTACTAAAGCATACTCAGTTCTCACAGAGGAACAAAGTGCCAGTTGGTCCTACTTCTAAATAGTGGTTTTCATTCGTGATATACATGTGTTTCACCTTAGCTGAATAGGCCAATTTGGAAGAAAATGAGCCTTACTCTACCTTGAAAACTATGATAAGCAGGAAGTATTCCTTTCAAAAACTACTTCTACTTTTGCACAGAAACGATGTCACAGATGCTGCAGCTTCTAACATAGATGGTTTTCTTTGCAGTGATGCATGTGCTCTTTAACTCAGCCTAATACGCCTAATTGGAACCAAGAGAGCTTATCTCCACCTTGAAAACCCGAAGTTGCAGGAAGTATTCCTTTGAAAAACGAACTCAATTTTAACAGGGAAATAATGTGCTAGATGCTGTCGCTTCTCACATAGATGGTTTTCTTTTGGAGAGATACATGATTTCCTTCAACTCAGCCAAATAGGCCTATTAGGAGCAGAAAGGGCCAGTCTCCACCAGAAACACCTAAGTTGGAGGAAGTATTGCTTTCAAAAACGAATTCAATTCTCACAGGGAAACAACGTGCTGGATGCTCCTGCTTCTAACACAGATTGTCTTTTTACAAAGGATTCATTTGTTTCTTCAACTTCCTTGAAGAGGCCTATTTGGAACAAAATGAGCCTTTCTCCACCTTGAACCCTATGATTTGCAGGAAGTATTCCTTTCAGAAACTAAATGAATTCTGACAGGGAAACAATGTGCCAGATGTTCCTGCTTCTGACTCAGATGGTTTTCTTTTGAGAGATATATGTGTTTCTTCAACTCAGCTGAATAGGCCTATTTGTAGGAAACAGAGCTTATCTCCACCTTGAAACACCCAAGTTGCAGGAAATATTCCTTTCAAAACTAACTCAATGCTCACTGAGTAACAATGTGCTAGTATGTGCAGCTTCTAACAGAAATAGATTTTTTGGAGAGATACTTGCGTTTCTTCAACTCAGGTGAATAGGCGTATTTTGAGCAAACAGATATAGCACCACCTTGAGCAACCTATTGGAGGAAGATTTCCTTTCCAAACGAACTCAAATCTCACAGGGAACAATGTACTATATGCTCCTTCAACTAACACAGATGGTCAACTTTTGAGAGATACCTGTGTTTCTTCTCCTTAGCTGAGTAGGCTTGTTGGGAACAATATGAATCATTGTCCACCTTGAAATTATGATTTGAAGGAAGTATTCCTTTGAAACACTAACTCAGCTCTCACAGGGAAACAATACCATATGTGCTGCAGCTTCTAACATAGATGGTTTTCTTTGGAGATCTACGGGTATTTTTTCAACTGAGCTGAATGGGCCTATTTGGAGCAAACAGAGCCTATCTCCACGTTGAAAAACCAAACTTGCAGGAAGTATTCTTTTCCAAAAGGAATTCAATTCTCAAAGGGAAACAATGTGCTACATAATCCTGATTCTAGCTCAGATGCTTTTCTTTGTAGACATACGTGTGTTTCTTCACCTTAGCTGAATAGGGGAATTTGGAATCAAAGAGCCTTTCTCCACCTTGAAAATTTTGATGTGCAGGAAGTATTCCTTTCAAAAACGAACTAAATGCTCACAGGGAGAAAATGTGCTAAGTACTGCAGGTTCTAACATAGATGGTTTTGTTTGGAGAGGTATATGTGCTGCTTAACTCACCTGAAGAGCCCTACTTGGAACAAAATGATCCTCTCTCCACCTTGAAAACTGTGAATAGCAGGAATTTTTCCTTCCCAAAACTAACTCTATTCTCACAGGGAAATAATGTGCTAGACGCTGCAGCTTCTAACATAGATGGTTTTCTTTGGAGAGAAAGTGAAGTTTCTTCACCTCAACTGAATAGGCCTATTTGGAGCAATGTGAGCCTATGTCCACCTTGAAACACCTAAGTTGCAGGAAGTATTCCTTTTAAAAACTAACTCATTTTAACATGGAAGCAATATCCTAGTCCTGCTTCAAACACACATGGTTATTTTTGAGAGATTTATGTTTATCTTCAACTTGGCTGTATAGTTCTGTTTGAACAAATGAGCATTTCTGCAGCTCGAAAATTCTGTCTTAAAGTAATTGTTCCTTTCAAAAACTAACTCAGTTCTCACAGGGAGATAATGTGCTAGATGCTGGAGCTTCTAACATGCAGTGATTTCATTGGAGAGATACATGTGTTAATTCAACTCAGCTGATTAGGCCTATTTGTAGCCAATAGAGACTATCTCCACCTTGAAACACCTAAGTTACAGGAAGTATTCCCTTTAAACACTAAGTCAATTTTAACAGGGAAACAATGTGCTAGAGGCCCCTGCTTCTAACACACATGCGTTTCTTTTGAGAGATACATGTGCTTCATCAACTTAGCTGAATAGGCCTATCTGGAACAAAATGAGCCTTTCTCCACCTTGAAAACTTTGATTTGCACAAAGTACTCCTTTGAAAACTAACTTTATTCTCACAGGGAAAGAATGTTCTAGATGCTCCTGCTTCTAAGACAGTTGGTTTTCTTTCGAGAGATACGTGTGTTCCTTCAACTTACTGAAATGGCCTATATGGAACAAAATGAGCCTTTCTCCACTTTGAAAATTCTGTTTTGCAGGAAGTATTTCTTTCAAAACCTAACTATATTCACACACGTAAACAACATGGTAGATGCTAGTGCTTCTAACTCAAATGGCTTTCTTTGGAGAGATACATGTGTTTCATCAACTCAGCTGAATAGGCCTATTTGCAAGAAAGTGAGCCTATCTCCACCTTCAAGAAACAAAGTTGCAGGAAGTATTCCTTTCAAAACCTAACTCAGTTTTCCCAGGGAAACAGTGTGCTAGATGCTGCAGCTTCTAACACAGATTTTTTTTTTTTTTGGAGATATTTATGTGTTTCTTCAACTCGGCTGAATAGGTCTATTTGGAAATGAATGAGCTTTTCTCAACCTGGAAAATTCTGATTTGCAGGAAGTATTCCTTTCAAAAAGTAACTAAATTCTCAGAGGTCAACAATGTGATAGATTCTGCTGCTTTTTAAACACATGGGTTTCTTTTGAGGGACATGCGTGATTCATCAACTCAGGTGTATGGGCCTACTTGGAACAAAGAGAGGCTATGTGTACCATGGAAAACCCACCTAGCATGAAGTATTCCCTTCAAAAACTAACTCAGTTCTCAAAAGGAAACAATAGGCTTGATGGTGCAGCTTCTAACAAAGATGTTTTTCTTAGGAGAGGTTCATGGGTTTTGCAACTCAGCTGCATATACCTATTTGGAGCAAACAGAGCCTAACTCCACCTTCAAATCCTAAGTTGCAGAAAAGGATTCCTTTCAAACACTAAGTCAATTCTCACATGGAAACAATGTGCTAGAATCTGCAGCATCTGACAGAGATGTTTTTCTAAGGTGAGGTACATGTGTTTCTTCAACTCAGCTGAATTGCCTGTTTGGAACAAAATGAGCCTTTCTCCACCTTGAAAATTGTGATTTGCAGGAACTATTTCTTTCGAAAAGTAACTCAAATTTACAGGCAAGCTATGTGCAAGGTGCTTCAGCTCCTAACACAGATGGCTTTCTTTGGATAGATCCATGTATTCCTTCAACTCAGGTGAAGAAGCCTTTTGGGAGCAAACCGAGCCTATCTCCCCTTGAAATACCTAAGTTTCCTTCCCAAATCTAACTCACTTCTCACAGGGAAAAATGTGCTACATGCTGCTGCTTCTAACACAAATGGACTTCTTTTCAAAAACAAATGTGTTTCTTCAACTTAGCTGAAGAAAGGCCAACTTGGAAAAAATGAGCCTTTCTGCATCTTCCAAACTATGATTTGCACTATGTTCTCCTTTGGAAACTACCTCAGTTCTCACAGGGTAGTGCTTACACACATGGTTTTCTTTCCAGATATATAGGTGTTTCACCAACTCACCTGTACAGCCCTATTTCTAACAAAGAGAGCCTGTCAATGCATTGGAAAGCCCACATAGCAGGAAGTATTCCTTTCAAAAACTAGCTCAAATCTCACAGGGAAACAATGTGCTTGAACCTGCATCTGCTAACATAGATGGTTTTCTTTGGACAGATACATGGGTTGCTTGAAGTCAGCTGCATATACCTCTTTGGAGCAAAGAGAGCCTATGTCCACCTTGAATCACCTACGTGGCAGGAAGTCTTCCTTTCAAAAACGAACTAAATTCTCACAGGGAAACAATGTGCTAGATGCTCCTCCTTGTAACACACGTGGTTTTCTGTCGAGAGATGTATTTCTTTCTTCAATGTAGTTGAACAGGCCTATTTAAAAAAATGAGCTTTTCTCCACCTTGAAACTTCTGATTTGTAGTGAGTATTCATTCAAAAACGAACTCCATATTAACAGGGAGACAATGTGCAGGAAGCTCGAGCTTCTCACAAAGATGATTTTCTTTCGTGAGATACATGTCTTTCTTCACCTTAGTTGAATCGGTCTAATTGGAACAAAATGAGCCTTTCTCCACCTTGAAAAGTGTAATTTACACGAAGTTTTCCTACTAAAGCATACTCAGTTCTCACAGAGGAACAAAGTGCCAGTTGCTCCTACTTCTAAATAGTGGTTTTCATTCGTGATATACATGTGTTTCACCTTAGCTGAATAGGCCAATTTGGAAGAAAATGAGCCTTACTCTACCTTGAAAACTATGATAAGCAGGAAGTATTCCTTTCAAAAACTACTTCTACTTTTGCCCAGAAACGATGTCACAGATGCTGCAGCTTCTAACATAGATGGTTTTCTTTGCAGTGATGCATGTGCTCTTTAACTCAGCCTAATACGCCTAATTGGAACCAAGAGAGCTTATCTCCACCTTGAAAACCCGAAGTTGCAGGAAGTATTCCTTTGAAAAACGAACTCAATTTTAACAGGGAAATAATGTGCTAGATGCTGTCGCTTCTCACATAGATGGTTTTCTTTTGGAGAGATACATGATTTCCTTCAACTCAGCCAAATAGGCCTATTAGGAGCAGAAAGGGCCAGTCTCCACCAGAAACACCTAAGTTGGAGGAAGTATTGCTTTCAAAAACGAATTCAATTCTCACAGGGAAACAACGTGCTGGATGCTCCTGCTTCTAACACAGATTGTCTTTTTACAAAGGATTCATTTGTTTCTTCAACTTCCTTGAAGAGGCCTATTTGGAACAAAATGAGCCTTTCTCCACCTTGAACCCTATGATTTGCAGGAAGTATTCCTTTCAGAAACTAAATGAATTCTGACAGGGAAACAATGTGCCAGATGTTCCTGCTTCTGACTCAGATGGTTTTCTTTTGAGAGATATATGTGTTTCTTCAACTCAGCTGAATAGGCCTATTTGTAGGAAACAGAGCTTATCTCCACCTTGAAACACCCAAGTTGCAGGAAATATTCCTTTCAAAACTAACTCAATGCTCACTGAGTAACAATGTGCTAGTATGTGCAGCTTCTAACAGAAATAGATTTTTTGGAGAGATACTTGCGTTTCTTCAACTCAGGTGAATAGGCGTATTTTGAGCAAACAGATATAGCACCACCTTGAGCAACCTATTGGAGGAAGATTTCCTTTCCAAACGAACTCAAATCTCACAGGGAACAATGTACTATATGCTCCTTCAACTAACACAGATGGTCAACTTTTGAGAGATACCTGTGTTTCTTCTCCTTAGCTGAGTAGGCTTGTTGGGAACAATATGAATCATTGTCCACCTTGAAATTATGATTTGAAGGAAGTATTCCTTTGAAACACTAACTCAGCTCTCACAGGGAAACAATACCATATGTGCTGCAGCTTCTAACATAGATGGTTTTCTTTGGAGATCTACGGGTATTTTTTCAACTGAGCTGAATGGGCCTATTTGGAGCAAACAGAGCCTATCTCCACGTTGAAAAACCAAACTTGCAGGAAGTATTCTTTTCCAAAAGGAATTCAATTCTCAAAGGGAAACAATGTGCTACATAATCCTGATTCTAGCTCAGATGCTTTTCTTTGTAGACATACGTGTGTTTCTTCACCTTAGCTGAATAGGGGAATTTGGAATCAAAGAGCCTTTCTCCACCTTGAAAATTTTGATGTGCAGGAAGTATTCCTTTCAAAAACGAACTAAATGCTCACAGGGAGAAAATGTGCTAAGTACTGCAGGTTCTAACATAGATGGTTTTGTTTGGAGAGGTATATGTGCTGCTTAACTCACCTGAAGAGCCCTACTTGGAACAAAATGATCCTCTCTCCACCTTGAAAACTGTGAATAGCAGGAATTTTTCCTTCCCAAAACTAACTCTATTCTCACAGGGAAATAATGTGCTAGACGCTGCAGCTTCTAACATAGATGGTTTTCTTTGGAGAGAAAGTGAAGTTTCTTCACCTCAACTGAATAGGCCTATTTGGAGCAATGTGAGCCTATGTCCACCTTGAAACACCTAAGTTGCAGGAAGTATTCCTTTTAAAAACTAACTCATTTTAACATGGAAGCAATATCCTAGTCCTGCTTCAAACACACATGGTTATTTTTGAGAGATTTATGTTTATCTTCAACTTGGCTGTATAGTTCTGTTTGAACAAATGAGCATTTCTGCAGCTCGAAAATTCTGTCTTAAAGTAATTGTTCCTTTCAAAAACTAACTCAGTTCTCACAGGGAGATAATGTGCTAGATGCTGGAGCTTCTAACATGCAGTGATTTCATTGGAGAGATACATGTGTTAATTCAACTCAGCTGATTAGGCCTATTTGTAGCCAATAGAGACTATCTCCACCTTGAAACACCTAAGTTACAGGAAGTATTCCCTTTAAACACTAAGTCAATTTTAACAGGGAAACAATGTGCTAGAGGCCCCTGCTTCTAACACACATGCGTTTCTTTTGAGAGATACATGTGCTTCATCAACTTAGCTGAATAGGCCTATCTGGAACAAAATGAGCCTTTCTCCACCTTGAAAACTTTGATTTGCACAAAGTACTCCTTTGAAAACTAACTTTATTCTCACAGGGAAAGAATGTTCTAGATGCTCCTGCTTCTAAGACAGTTGGTTTTCTTTCGAGAGATACGTGTGTTCCTTCAACTTACTGAAATGGCCTATATGGAACAAAATGAGCCTTTCTCCACTTTGAAAATTCTGTTTTGCAGGAAGTATTTCTTTCAAAACCTAACTATATTCACACACGTAAACAACATGGTAGATGCTAGTGCTTCTAACTCAAATGGCTTTCTTTGGAGAGATACATGTGTTTCATCAACTCAGCTGAATAGGCCTATTTGCAAGAAAGTGAGCCTATCTCCACCTTCAAGAAACAAAGTTGCAGGAAGTATTCCTTTCAAAACCTAACTCAGTTTTCCCAGGGAAACAGTGTGCTAGATGCTGCAGCTTCTAACACAGATTTTTTTTTTTTTTGGAGATATTTATGTGTTTCTTCAACTCGGCTGAATAGGTCTATTTGGAAATGAATGAGCTTTTCTCAACCTGGAAAATTCTGATTTGCAGGAAGTATTCCTTTCAAAAAGTAACTAAATTCTCAGAGGTCAACAATGTGATAGATTCTGCTGCTTTTTAAACACATGGGTTTCTTTTGAGGGACATGCGTGATTCATCAACTCAGGTGTATGGGCCTACTTGGAACAAAGAGAGGCTATGTGTACCATGGAAAACCCACCTAGCATGAAGTATTCCCTTCAAAAACTAACTCAGTTCTCAAAAGGAAACAATAGGCTTGATGGTGCAGCTTCTAACAAAGATGTTTTTCTTAGGAGAGGTTCATGGGTTTTGCAACTCAGCTGCATATACCTATTTGGAGCAAACAGAGCCTAACTCCACCTTCAAATCCTAAGTTGCAGAAAAGGATTCCTTTCAAACACTAAGTCAATTCTCACATGGAAACAATGTGCTAGAATCTGCAGCATCTGACAGAGATGTTTTTCTAAGGTGAGGTACATGTGTTTCTTCAACTCAGCTGAATTGCCTGTTTGGAACAAAATGAGCCTTTCTCCACCTTGAAAATTGTGATTTGCAGGAACTATTTCTTTCGAAAAGTAACTCAAATTTACAGGCAAGCTATGTGCAAGGTGCTTCAGCTCCTAACACAGATGGCTTTCTTTGGATAGATCCATGTATTCCTTCAACTCAGGTGAAGAAGCCTTTTGGGAGCAAACCGAGCCTATCTCCCCTTGAAATACCTAAGTTTCCTTCCCAAATCTAACTCACTTCTCACAGGGAAAAATGTGCTACATGCTGCTGCTTCTAACACAAATGGACTTCTTTTCAAAAACAAATGTGTTTCTTCAACTTAGCTGAAGAAAGGCCAACTTGGAAAAAATGAGCCTTTCTGCATCTTCCAAACTATGATTTGCACTATGTTCTCCTTTGGAAACTACCTCAGTTCTCACAGGGTAGTGCTTACACACATGGTTTTCTTTCCAGATATATAGGTGTTTCACCAACTCACCTGTACAGCCCTATTTCTAACAAAGAGAGCCTGTCAATGCATTGGAAAGCCCACATAGCAGGAAGTATTCCTTTCAAAAACTAGCTCAAATCTCACAGGGAAACAATGTGCTTGAACCTGCATCTGCTAACATAGATGGTTTTCTTTGGACAGATACATGGGTTGCTTGAAGTCAGCTGCATATACCTCTTTGGAGCAAAGAGAGCCTATGTCCACCTTGAATCACCTACGTGGCAGGAAGTCTTCCTTTCAAAAACGAACTAAATTCTCACAGGGAAACAATGTGCTAGATGCTCCTCCTTGTAACACACGTGGTTTTCTGTCGAGAGATGTATTTCTTTCTTCAATGTAGTTGAACAGGCCTATTTAAAAAAATGAGCTTTTCTCCACCTTGAAACTTCTGATTTGTAGTGAGTATTCATTCAAAAACGAACTCCATATTAACAGGGAGACAATGTGCAGGAAGCTCGAGCTTCTCACAAAGATGATTTTCTTTCGTGAGATACATGTCTTTCTTCACCTTAGTTGAATCGGTCTAATTGGAACAAAATGAGCCTTTCTCCACCTTGAAAAGTGTAATTTACACGAAGTTTTCCTACTAAAGCATACTCAGTTCTCACAGAGGAACAAAGTGCCAGTTGCTCCTACTTCTAAATAGTGGTTTTCATTCGTGATATACATGTGTTTCACCTTAGCTGAATAGGCCAATTTGGAAGAAAATGAGCCTTACTCTACCTTGAAAACTATGATAAGCAGGAAGTATTCCTTTCAAAAACTACTTCTACTTTTGCCCAGAAACGATGTCACAGATGCTGCAGCTTCTAACATAGATGGTTTTCTTTGCAGTGATGCATGTGCTCTTTAACTCAGCCTAATACGCCTAATTGGAACCAAGAGAGCTTATCTCCACCTTGAAAACCCGAAGTTGCAGGAAGTATTCCTTTGAAAAACGAACTCAATTTTAACAGGGAAATAATGTGCTAGATGCTGTCGCTTCTCACATAGATGGTTTTCTTTTGGAGAGATACATGATTTCCTTCAACTCAGCCAAATAGGCCTATTAGGAGCAGAAAGGGCCAGTCTCCACCAGAAACACCTAAGTTGGAGGAAGTATTGCTTTCAAAAACGAATTCAATTCTCACAGGGAAACAACGTGCTGGATGCTCCTGCTTCTAACACAGATTGTCTTTTTACAAAGGATTCATTTGTTTCTTCAACTTCCTTGAAGAGGCCTATTTGGAACAAAATGAGCCTTTCTCCACCTTGAACCCTATGATTTGCAGGAAGTATTCCTTTCAGAAACTAAATGAATTCTGACAGGGAAACAATGTGCCAGATGTTCCTGCTTCTGACTCAGATGGTTTTCTTTTGAGAGATATATGTGTTTCTTCAACTCAGCTGAATAGGCCTATTTGTAGGAAACAGAGCTTATCTCCACCTTGAAACACCCAAGTTGCAGGAAATATTCCTTTCAAAACTAACTCAATGCTCACTGAGTAACAATGTGCTAGTATGTGCAGCTTCTAACAGAAATAGATTTTTTGGAGAGATACTTGCGTTTCTTCAACTCAGGTGAATAGGCGTATTTTGAGCAAACAGATATAGCACCACCTTGAGCAACCTATTGGAGGAAGATTTCCTTTCCAAACGAACTCAAATCTCACAGGGAACAATGTACTATATGCTCCTTCAACTAACACAGATGGTCAACTTTTGAGAGATACCTGTGTTTCTTCTCCTTAGCTGAGTAGGCTTGTTGGGAACAATATGAATCATTGTCCACCTTGAAATTATGATTTGAAGGAAGTATTCCTTTGAAACACTAACTCAGCTCTCACAGGGAAACAATACCATATGTGCTGCAGCTTCTAACATAGATGGTTTTCTTTGGAGATCTACGGGTATTTTTTCAACTGAGCTGAATGGGCCTATTTGGAGCAAACAGAGCCTATCTCCACGTTGAAAAACCAAACTTGCAGGAAGTATTCTTTTCCAAAAGGAATTCAATTCTCAAAGGGAAACAATGTGCTACATAATCCTGATTCTAGCTCAGATGCTTTTCTTTGTAGACATACGTGTGTTTCTTCACCTTAGCTGAATAGGGGAATTTGGAATCAAAGAGCCTTTCTCCACCTTGAAAATTTTGATGTGCAGGAAGTATTCCTTTCAAAAACGAACTAAATGCTCACAGGGAGAAAATGTGCTAAGTACTGCAGGTTCTAACATAGATGGTTTTGTTTGGAGAGGTATATGTGCTGCTTAACTCACCTGAAGAGCCCTACTTGGAACAAAATGATCCTCTCTCCACCTTGAAAACTGTGAATAGCAGGAATTTTTCCTTCCCAAAACTAACTCTATTCTCACAGGGAAATAATGTGCTAGACGCTGCAGCTTCTAACATAGATGGTTTTCTTTGGAGAGAAAGTGAAGTTTCTTCACCTCAACTGAATAGGCCTATTTGGAGCAATGTGAGCCTATGTCCACCTTGAAACACCTAAGTTGCAGGAAGTATTCCTTTTAAAAACTAACTCATTTTAACATGGAAGCAATATCCTAGTCCTGCTTCAAACACACATGGTTATTTTTGAGAGATTTATGTTTATCTTCAACTTGGCTGTATAGTTCTGTTTGAACAAATGAGCATTTCTGCAGCTCGAAAATTCTGTCTTAAAGTAATTGTTCCTTTCAAAAACTAACTCAGTTCTCACAGGGAGATAATGTGCTAGATGCTGGAGCTTCTAACATGCAGTGATTTCATTGGAGAGATACATGTGTTAATTCAACTCAGCTGATTAGGCCTATTTGTAGCCAATAGAGACTATCTCCACCTTGAAACACCTAAGTTACAGGAAGTATTCCCTTTAAACACTAAGTCAATTTTAACAGGGAAACAATGTGCTAGAGGCCCCTGCTTCTAACACACATGCGTTTCTTTTGAGAGATACATGTGCTTCATCAACTTAGCTGAATAGGCCTATCTGGAACAAAATGAGCCTTTCTCCACCTTGAAAACTTTGATTTGCACAAAGTACTCCTTTGAAAACTAACTTTATTCTCACAGGGAAAGAATGTTCTAGATGCTCCTGCTTCTAAGACAGTTGGTTTTCTTTCGAGAGATACGTGTGTTCCTTCAACTTACTGAAATGGCCTATATGGAACAAAATGAGCCTTTCTCCACTTTGAAAATTCTGTTTTGCAGGAAGTATTTCTTTCAAAACCTAACTATATTCACACACGTAAACAACATGGTAGATGCTAGTGCTTCTAACTCAAATGGCTTTCTTTGGAGAGATACATGTGTTTCATCAACTCAGCTGAATAGGCCTATTTGCAAGAAAGTGAGCCTATCTCCACCTTCAAGAAACAAAGTTGCAGGAAGTATTCCTTTCAAAACCTAACTCAGTTTTCCCAGGGAAACAGTGTGCTAGATGCTGCAGCTTCTAACACAGATTTTTTTTTTTTTTGGAGATATTTATGTGTTTCTTCAACTCGGCTGAATAGGTCTATTTGGAAATGAATGAGCTTTTCTCAACCTGGAAAATTCTGATTTGCAGGAAGTATTCCTTTCAAAAAGTAACTAAATTCTCAGAGGTCAACAATGTGATAGATTCTGCTGCTTTTTAAACACATGGGTTTCTTTTGAGGGACATGTGTGATTCATCAACTCAGGTGTATGGGCCTACTTGGAACAAAGAGAGGCTATGTGTACCATGGAAAACCCACCTAGCATGAAGTATTCCCTTCAAAAACTAACTCAGTTCTCAAAAGGAAACAATAGGCTTGATGGTGCAGCTTCTAACAAAGATGTTTTTCTTAGGAGAGGTTCATGGGTTTTGCAACTCAGCTGCATATACCTATTTGGAGCAAACAGAGCCTAACTCCACCTTCAAATCCTAAGTTGCAGAAAAGGATTCCTTTCAAACACTAAGTCAATTCTCACATGGAAACAATGTGCTAGAATCTGCAGCATCTGACAGAGATGTTTTTCTAAGGTGAGGTACATGTGTTTCTTCAACTCAGCTGAATTGCCTGTTTGGAACAAAATGAGCCTTTCTCCACCTTGAAAATTGTGATTTGCAGGAACTATTTCTTTCGAAAAGTAACTCAAATTTACAGGCAAGCTATGTGCAAGGTGCTTCAGCTCCTAACACAGATGGCTTTCTTTGGATAGATCCATGTATTCCTTCAACTCAGGTGAAGAAGCCTTTTGGGAGCAAACCGAGCCTATCTCCCCTTGAAATACCTAAGTTTCCTTCCCAAATCTAACTCAATTCTCACAGGGAAAAATGTGCTACATGCTGCTGCTTCTAACACAAATGGACTTCTTTTCAAAAACAAATGTGTTTCTTCAACTTAGCTGAAGAAAGGCCAACTTGGAAAAAATGAGCCTTTCTGCATCTTCCAAACTATGATTTGCACTATGTTCTCCTTTGGAAACTACCTCAGTTCTCACAGGGTAGTGCTTACACACATGGTTTTCTTTCCAGATATATAGGTGTTTCACCAACTCACCTGTACAGCCCTATTTCTAACAAAGAGAGCCTGTCAATGCATTGGAAAGCCCACATAGCAGGAAGTATTCCTTTCAAAAACTAGCTCAAATCTCACAGGGAAACAATGTGCTTGAACCTGCATCTGCTAACATAGATGGTTTTCTTTGGACAGATACATGGGTTGCTTGAAGTCAGCTGCATATACCTCTTTGGAGCAAAGAGAGCCTATGTCCACCTTGAATCACCTACGTGGCAGGAAGTCTTCCTTTCAAAAACGAACTAAATTCTCACAGGGAAACAATGTGCTAGATGCTCCTCCTTGTAACACACGTGGTTTTCTGTCGAGAGATGTATTTCTTTCTTCAACGTAGTTGAACAGGCCTATTTAAAAAAATGAGCTTTTCTCCACCTTGAAACTTCTGATTTCTAGTGAGTATTCATTCAAAAACGAACTCCATATTAACAGGGAGACAATGTGCAGGAAGCTCGAGCTTCTCACAAAGATGATTTTATTTCGTGAGATACATGTCTTTCTTCACCTTAGTTGAATCGGTCTAATTGGAACAAATTGAGCCTTTCTCCACCTTGAAAAGTGTAATTTACACGAAGTTTTCCTACTAAAGCATACTCAGTTCACACAGAGGAACAAAGTGCCAGTTGCTCCTACTTCTAAATAGTGGTTTTCATTCGTGATATACATGTGTTTCACCTTAGCTGAATAGGCCAATTTGGAAGAAAATGAGCCTTACTCTACCTTGAAAACTATGATAAGCAGGAAGTATTCCTTTCAAAAACTACTTCTACTTTTGCCCAGAAACGATGTCACAGATGCTGCAGCTTCTAACATAGATGGTTTTCTTTGCAGTGATGCATGTGCTCTTTAACAGCCTAATACGCCTAATTGGAACCAAGAGAGCTTATCTCCACCTTGAAAACCCGAAGTTGCAGGAAGTATTCCTTTGAAAAACGAACTCAATTTTAACAGGGAAATAATGTGCTAGATGCTGTAGCTTCTCACATAGATGGTTTTCTTTTGGAGAGATACATGATTTCCTTCAACTCAGCCAAATAGGCCTATTAGGAGCAGAAAGGGCCAATCTCCACCAGAAACACCTAAGTTGGAGGAAGTATTGCTTTCAAAAACGAATTCAATTCTCACAGGGAAACAACGTGCTGGATGCTACTGCTTCTAACACAGATTGTCTTTTTACAAAGGATTCATTTGTTTCTTCAACTTCATTGAAGAGGCCAATTTGGAACAAAATGAGCCTTTCTCCACCTTGAACCCTATGATTTGCAGGAAGTATTCCTTTCAGAAACTAAATGAATTCTGACAGGGAAACAATGTGCCAGATGTTCCTGCTTCTGACTCAGATGGTTTTCTTTTGAGAGATATATGTGTTTCTTCAACTCAGCTGAATAGGCCTATTTGTAGGAAACAGAGCTTATCTCCACCTTGAAACACCCAAGTTGCAGGAAATATTCCTTTCAAAACTAACTCAATGCTCACTGAGTAACAATGTGCTAGTATGTGCAGCTTCTAACAGAAATAGATTTTTTGGAGAGATACTTGCGTTTCTTCAACTCAGGTGAATAGGCGTATTTTGAGCAAACAGATATAGCACCACCTTGGGCAACCTATTGGAGGAAGATTTCCTTTCCAAACGAACTCAAATCTCACAGGGAACAATGTACTATATGCTCCTTCAACTAACACAGATGGTCAACTTTTGAGAGATACCTGTGTTTCTTCTCCTTAGCTGAGTAGGCTTGTTGGGAACAATATGAATCATTCTCCACCTTGAAATTATGATTTGAAGGAAGTATTCCTTTGAAACACTAACTCAGCTCTCACAGGGAAACAATACCATATGTGCTGCAGCTTCTAACATAGATGGTTTTCTTTGGAGATCTACGGGTATTTTTTCAACTGAGCTGAATGGGCCTATTTGGAGCAAACAGAGCCTATCTCCACGTTGAAAAACCAAACTTGCAGGAAGTATTCTTTTCCAAAAGGAATTCAATTCTCAAAGGGAAACAATGTGCTACATAATCCTGATTCTAGCTCAGATGCTTTTCTTTGTAGACATACGTGTGTTTCTTCACCTTAGCTGAATAGGGGAATTTGGAATCAAAGAGCCTTTCTCCACCTTGAAAATTTTGATGTGCAGGAAGTATTCCTTTCAAAAACGATCTAAATGCTCACAGGGAGAAAATGTGCTAAGTACTGCAGGTTCTAACATAGATGGTTTTGTTTGGAGAGGTATATGTGCTGCTTAACTCACCTGAAGAGCCCTACTTGGAACAAAATGATCCTCTCTCCACCTTGAAAACTGTGAATAGCAGGAATTTTTCCTTCCCAAAACTAACTCTATTCTCACAGGGAAATAATGTGCTAGACGCTGCAGCTTCTAACATAGATGGTTTTCTTTGGAGAGAAAGTGAAGTTTCTTCACCTCAACTGAATAGGCCTATTTGGAGCAATGTGAGCCTATGTCCACCTTGAAACACCTAAGTTGCAGGAAGTATTCCTTTTAAAAACTAACTCATTTTAACATGGAAGCAATATCCTAGTCCTGCTTCAAACACACATGGTTATTTTTGAGAGATTTATGTTTATCTTCAACTTGGCTGTATAGTTCTGTTTGAACAAATGAGCATTTCTGCAGCTCGAAAATTCTGTCTTAAAGTAATTGTTCCTTTCAAAAACTAACTCAGTTCTCACAGGGAGATAATGTGCTAGATGCTGGAGCTTCTAACATGCAGTGATTTCATTGGAGAGATACATGTGTTAATTCAACTCAGCTGATTAGGCCTATTTGTAGCCAATAGAGACTATCTCCACCTTGAAACACCTAAGTTACAGGAAGTATTCCCTTTAAACACTAAGTCAATTTTAACAGGGAAACAATGTGCTAGAGGCCCCTGCTTCTAACACACATGCGTTTCTTTTGAGAGATACATGTGCTTCATCAACTTAGCTGAATAGGCCTATCTGGAACAAAATGAGCCTTTCTCCACCTTGAAAACTTTGATTTGCACAAAGTACTCCTTTGAAAACTAACTTTATTCTCACAGGGAAAGAATGTTCTAGATGCTCCTGCTTCTAAGACAGTTGGTTTTCTTTCGAGGGATACGTGTGTTCCTTCAACTTACTGAAATGGCCTATATGGAACAAAATGAGCCTTTCTCCACTTTGAAAATTCTGTTTTGCAGGAAGTATTTCTTTCAAAACCTAACTATATTCACACACGTAAACAACATGGTAGATGCTAGTGCTTCTAACTCAAATGGCTTTCTTTGGAGAGATACATGTGTTTCATCAACTCAGCTGAATAGGCCTATTTGCAAGAAAGTGAGCCTATCTCCACCTTCAAGAAACAAAGTTGCAGGAAGTATTCCTTTCAAAACCTAACTCAGTTTTCCCAGGGAAACAGTGTGCTAGATGCTGCAGCTTCTAACACAGATTTTTTTTTTTTTGGAGATATTTATGTGTTTCTTCAACTCGGCTGAATAGGTCTATTTGGAAATGAATGAGCTTTTCTCAACCTGGAAAATTCTGATTTGCAGGAAGTATTCCTTTCAAAAAGTAACTAAATTCTCAGAGGTCAACAATGTGATAGATTCTGCTGCTTTTTAAACACATGGGTTTCTTTTGAGGGACATGCGTGATTCATCAACTCAGGTGTATGGGCCTACTTGGAGCAAAGAGAGGCTATGTGTACCATGGAAAACCCACCTAGCATGAAGTATTCCCTTCAAAAACTAACTCAGTTCTCAAAAGGAAACAATAGGCTTGATGGTGCAGCTTCTAACAAAGATGTTTTTCTTAGGAGAGGTTCATGGGTTTTGCAACTCAGCTGCATATACCTATTTGGAGCAAACAGAGCCTAACTCCACCTTCAAATCCTAAGTTGCAGAAAAGGATTCCTTTCAAACACTAAGTCAATTCTCACATGGAAACAATGTGCTAGAATCTGCAGCATCTGACAGAGATGTTTTTCTAAGGTGAGGTACATGTGTTTCTTCAACTCAGCTGAATTGCCTGTTTGGAACAAAATGAGCCTTTCTCCACCTTGAAAATTGTGATTTGCAGGAACTATTTCTTTCGAAAAGTAACTCAAATTTACAGGCAAGCTATGTGCAAGGTGCTTCAGCTCCTAACACAGATGGCTTTCTTTGGATAGATCCATGTATTCCTTCAACTCAGGTGAAGAAGCCTTTTGGGAGCAAACCGAGCCTATCTCCCCTTGAAATACCTAAGTTTCCTTCCCAAATCTAACTCAATTCTCACAGGGAAAAATGTGCTACATGCTGCTGCTTCTAACACAAATGGACTTCTTTTCAAAAACAAATGTGTTTCTTCAACTTAGCTGAAGAAAGGCCAACTTGGAAAAAATGAGCCTTTCTGCATCTTCCAAACTATGATTTGCACTATGTTCTCCTTTGGAAACTACCTCAGTTCTCACAGGGTAGTGCTTACACACATGGTTTTCTTTCCAGATATATAGGTGTTTCACCAACTCACCTGTACAGCCCTATTTCTAACAAAGAGAGCCTGTCAATGCATTGGAAAGCCCACATAGCAGGAAGTATTCCTTTCAAAAACTAGCTCAAATCTCACAGGGAAACAATGTGCTTGAACCTGCATCTGCTAACATAGATGGTTTTCTTTGGACAGATACATGGGTTGCTTGAAGTCAGCTGCATATACCTCTTTGGAGCAAAGAGAGCCTATGTCCACCTTGAATCACCTACGTGGCAGGAAGTCTTCCTTTCAAAAACGAACTAAATTCTCACAGGGAAACAATGTGCTAGATGCTCCTCCTTGTAACACACGTGGTTTTCTGTCGAGAGATGTATTTGTTTCTTCAACGTAGTTGAACAGGCCTATTTAAAAAAATGAGCTTTTCTCCACCTTGAAACTTCTGATTTCTAGTGAGTATTCATTCAAAAACGAACTCCATATTAACAGGGAGACAATGTGCAGGAAGCTCGAGCTTCTCACAAAGATGATTTTCTTTCGTGAGATACATGTCTTTCTTCACCTTAGTTGAACCGGTCTAATTGGAACAAAATGAGCCTTTCTCCACCTTGAAAAGTGTAATTTACACGAAGTTTTCCTACTAAAGCATACTCAGTTCTCACAGAGGAACAAAGTGCCAGTTGCTCCTACTTCTAAATAGTGGTTTTCATTCGTGATATACATGTGTTTCACCTTAGCTGAATAGGCCAATTTGCAAGAAAATGAGCCTTACTCTACCTTGAAAACTATGATAAGCAGGAAGTATTCCTTTCAAAAACTACTTCTACTTTTGCACAGAAACGATGTCACAGATGCTGCAGCTTCTAACATAGATGGTTTTCTTTGCAGTGATGCATGTGCTCTTTAACTCAGCCTAATACGCCTAATTGGAACCAAGAGAGCTTATCTCCACCTTGAAAACCCGAAGTTGCAGGAAGTATTCCTTTGAAAAACGAACTCAATTTTAACAGGGAAATAATGTGCTAGATGCTGTAGCTTCTCACATAGATGGTTTTCTTTTGGAGAGATACATGATTTCCTTCAACTCAGCCAAATAGGCCTATTAGGAGCAGAAAGGGCCAATCTCCACCAGAAACACCTAAGTTGGAGGAAGTATTGCTTTCAAAAACGAATTCAATTCTCACAGGGAAACAACGTGCTGGATGCTCCTGCTTCTAACACAGATTGTCTTTTTACAAAGGATTCATTTGTTTCTTCAACTTCCTTGAAGAGGCCTATTTGGAACAAAATGAGCCTTTCTCCACCTTGAACCCTATGATTTGCAGGAAGTATTCCTTTCAGAAACTAAATGAATTCTGACAGGGAAACAATGTGCCAGATGTTCCTGCTTCTGACTCAGATGGTTTTCTTTTGAGAGATATATGTGTTTCTTCAACTCAGCTGAATAGGCCTATTTGTAGGAAACAGAGCTTATCTCCACCTTGAAACACCCAAGTTGCAGGAAATATTCCTTTCAAAACTAACTGAATGCTCACTGAGTAACAATGTGCTAGTATGTGCAGCTTCTAACAGAAATAGATTTTTTGGAGAGATACTTGCGTTTCTTCAACTCAGGTGAATAGGTGTATTTTGAGCAAACAGATATAGCACCACCTTGAGCAACCTATTGGAGGAAGATTTCCTTTCCAAACGAACTCAAATCTCACAGGGAACAATGTACTATATGCTCCTTCAACTAACACAGATGGTCAACTTTTGAGAGATACCTGTGTTTCTTCTCCTTAGCTGAGTAGGCTTGTTGGGAACAATATGAATCATTCTCCACCTTGAAATTATGATTTGAAGGAAGTATTCCTTTGAAACACTAACTCAGCTCTCACAGGGAAACAATACCATATGTGCTGCAGCTTCTAACATAGATGGTTTTCTTTGGAGATCTACGGGTATTTTTTCAACTGAGCTGAATGGGCCTATTTGGAGCAAACAGATCCTATCTCCACGTTGAAAAACCAAACTTGCAGGAAGTATTCTTTTCCAAAAGGAATTCAATTCTCAAAGGGAAACAATGTGCTACATAATCCTGATTCTAGCTCAGATGCTTTTCTTTGTAGACATACGTGTGTTTCTTCACCTTAGCTGAATAGGGGAATTTGGAATCAAAGAGCCTTTCTCCACCTTGAAAATTTTGATGTGCAGGAAGTATTCCTTTCAAAAACGAACTAAATGCTCACAGGGAGAAAATGTGCTAAGTACTGCAGGTTCTAACATAGATGGTTTTGTTTGGAGAGGTATATGTGCTGCTTAACTCACCTGAAGAGCCCTACTTGGAACAAAATGATCCTCTCTCCACCTTGAAAACTGTGAATAGCAGGAATTTTTCCTTCCCAAAACTAACTCTATTCTCACAGGGAAATAATGTGCTAGACGCTGCAGCTTCTAACATAGATGGTTTTCTTTCGAGAGAAAGTGAAGTTTCTTCACCTCAACTGAATAGGCCTATTTGGAGCAAAGTGAGCCTATGTCCACCTTGAAACACCTAAGTTGCAGGAAGTATTCCTTTTAAAAACTAACTCATTTTAACATGGAAGCAATATCCTAGTCCTGCTTCAAACACACATGGTTATTTTTGAGAGATTTATGTTTATCTTCAACTTGGCTGTATAGTTCTGTTTGAACAAATGAGCATTTCTGCAGCTCGAAAATTCTGTCTTAAAGTAATTGTTCCTTTCAAAAACTAACTCAGTTCTCACAGGGAGATAATGTGCTAGATGCTGGAGCTTCTAACATGCAGTGATTTCATTGGAGAGATACATGTGTTAATTCAACTCAGCTGATTAGGCCTATTTGTAGCCAATAGAGACTATCTCCACCTTGAAACACCTAAGTTACAGGAAGTATTCCTTTTAAACACTAAGTCAATTTTAACAGGGAAACAATGTGCTAGAGGCCCCTGCTTCTAACACACATGCGTTTCTTTTGAGAGATACATGTGCTTCATCAACTTAGCTGAATAGGCCTATCTGGAACAAAATGAGCCTTTCTCCACCTTGAAAACTTTGATTTGCACAAAGTACTCCTTTGAAAACTAACTTTATTCTCACAGGGAAAGAATGTTCTAGATGCTCCTGCTTCTAAGACAGTTGGTTTTCTTTCGAGAGATACGTGTGTTCCTTCAACTTACTGAAATGGCCTATATGGAACAAAATGAGCCTTTCTCCACTTTGAAAATTCTGTTTTGCAGGAAGTATTTCTTTCAAAACCTAACTATATTCACACACGTAAACAACATGGTAGATGCTAGTGCTTCTAACTCAAATGGCTTTCTTTGGAGAGATACATGTGTTTCATCAACTCAGCTGAATAGGCCTATTTGCAAGAAAGTGAGCCTATCTCCACCTTCAAGAAACAAAGTTGCAGGAAGTATTCCTTTCAAAACCTAACTCAGTTTTCCCAGGGAAACAGTGTGCTAGATGCTGCAGCTTCTAACACAGATTTTTTTTTTTTTTTTGGAGATATTTATGTGTTTCTTCAACTCGGCTGAATAGGTCTATTTGGAAATGAATGAGCTTTTCTCAACCTGGAAAATTCTGATTTGCAGGAAGTATTCCTTTCAAAAAGTAACTAAATTCTCAGAGGTCAACAATGTGATAGATTCTGCTGCTTTTTAAACACATGGGTTTCTTTTGAGGGACATGCGTGATTCATCAACTCAGGTGTATGGGCCTACTTGGAGCAAAGAGAGGCTATGTGTACCATGGAAAACCCACCTAGCATGAAGTATTCCCTTCAAAAACTAACTCAGTTCTCAAAAGGAAACAATAGGCTTGATGGTGCAGCTTCTAACAAAGATGTTTTTCTTAGGAGAGGTTCATGGGTTTTGCAACTCAGCTGCATATACCTATTTGGAGCAAACAGAGCCTAACTCCACCTTCAAATCCTAAGTTGCAGAAAAGGATTCCTTTCAAACACTAAGTCAATTCTCACATGGAAACAATGTGCTAGAATCTGCAGCATCTGACAGAGATGTTTTTCTAAGGTGAGGTACATGTGTTTCTTCAACTCAGCTGAATTGCCTGTTTGGAACAAAATGAGCCTTTCTCCACCTTGAAAATTGTGATTTGCAGGAACTATTTCTTTCGAAAAGTAACTCAAATTTACAGGCAAGCTATGTGCAAGGTGCTTCAGCTCCTAACACAGATGGCTTTCTTTGGATAGATCCATGTATTCCTTCAACTCAGGTGAAGAAGCCTTTTGGGAGCAAACCGAGCCTATCTCCCCTTGAAATACCTAAGTTTCCTTCCCAAATCTAACTCAATTCTCACAGGGAAAAATGTGCTACATGCTGCTGCTTCTAACACAAATGGACTTCTTTTCAAAAACAAATGTGTTTCTTCAACTTAGCTGAAGAAAGGCCAACTTGGAAAAAATGAGCCTTTCTGCATCTTCCAAACTATGATTTGCACTATGTTCTCCTTTGGAAACTACCTCAGTTCTCACAGGGTAGTGCTTACACACATGGTTTTCTTTCCAGATATATAGGTGTTTCACCAACTCACCTGTACAGCCCTATTTCTAACAAAGAGAGCCTGTCAATGCATTGGAAAGCCCACATAGCAGGAAGTATTCCTTTCAAAAACTAGCTCAAATCTCACAGGGAAACAATGTGCTTGAACCTGCATCTGCTAACATAGATGGTTTTCTTTGGACAGATACATGGGTTGCTTGAAGTCAGCTGCATATACCTCTTTGGAGCAAAGAGAGCCTATGTCCACCTTGAATCACCTACGTGGCAGGAAGTCTTCCTTTCAAAAACGAACTAAATTCTCACAGGGAAACAATGTGCTAGATGCTCCTCCTTGTAACACACGTGGTTTTCTGTCGAGAGATGTATTTCTTTCTTCAACGTAGTTGAACAGGCCTATTTAAAAAAATGAGCTTTTCTCCACCTTGAAACTTCTGATTTCTAGTGAGTATTCATTCAAAAACGAACTCCATATTAACAGGGAGACAATGTGCAGGAAGCTCGAGCTTCTCACAAAGATGATTTTCTTTCGTGAGATACATGTCTTTCTTCACCTTAGTTGAACCGGTCTAATTGGAACAAAATGAGCCTTTCTCCACCTTGAAAAGTGTAATTTACACGAAGTTTTCCTACTAAAGCATACTCAGTTCTCACAGAGGAACAAAGTGCCAGTTGCTCCTACTTCTAAATAGTGGTTTTCATTCGTGATATACATGTGTTTCACCTTAGCTGAATAGGCCAATTTGCAAGAAAATGAGCCTTACTCTACCTTGAAAACTATGATAAGCAGGAAGTATTCCTTTCAAAAACTACTTCTACTTTTGCCCAGAAACGATGTCACAGATGCTGCAGCTTCTAACATAGATGGTTTTCTTTGCAGTGATGCATGTGCTCTTTAACTCAGCCTAATACGCCTAATTGGAACCAAGAGAGCTTATCTCCACCTTGAAAACCCGAAGTTGCAGGAAGTATTCCTTTGAAAAACGAACTCAATTTTAACAGGGAAATAATGTGCTAGATGCTGTAGCTTCTCACATAGATGGTTTTCTTTTGGAGAGATACATGATTTCCTTCAACTCAGCCAAATAGGCCTATTAGGAGCAGAAAGGGCCAATCTCCACCAGAAACACCTAAGTTGGAGGAAGTATTGCTTTCAAAAACGAATTCAATTCTCACAGGGAAACAACGTGCTGGATGCTCCTGCTTCTAACACAGATTGTCTTTTTACAAAGGATTCATTTGTTTCTTCAACTTCCTTGAAGAGGCCTATTTGGAACAAAATGAGCCTTTCTCCACCTTGAACCCTATGATTTGCAGGAAGTATTCCTTTCAGAAACTAAATGAATTCTGACAGGGAAACAATGTGCCAGATGTTCCTGCTTCTGACTCAGATGGTTTTCTTTTGAGAGATATATGTGTTTCTTCAACTCAGCTGAATAGGCCTATTTGTAGGAAACAGAGCTTATCTCCACCTTGAAACACCCAAGTTGCAGGAAATATTCCTTTCAAAACTAACTCAATGCTCACTGAGTAACAATGTGCTAGTATGTGCAGCTTCTAACAGAAATAGATTTTTTGGAGAGATACTTGCGTTTCTTCAACTCAGGTGAATAGGTGTATTTTGAGCAAACAGATATAGCACCACCTTGAGCAACCTATTGGAGGAAGATTTCCTTTCCAAACGAACTCAAATCTCACAGGGAACAATGTACTATATGCTCCTTCAACTAACACAGATGGTCAACTTTTGAGAGATACCTGTGTTTCTTCTCCTTAGCTGAGTAGGCTTGTTGGGAACAATATGAATCATTCTCCACCTTGAAATTATGATTTGAAGGAAGTATTCCTTTGAAACACTAACTCAGCTCTCACAGGGAAACAATACCATATGTGCTGCAGCTTCTAACATAGATGGTTTTCTTTGGAGATCTACGGGTATTTTTTCAACTGAGCTGAATGGGCCTATTTGGAGCAAACAGATCCTATCTCCACGTTGAAAAACCAAACTTGCAGGAAGTATTCTTTTCCAAAAGGAATTCAATTCTCAAAGGGAAACAATGTGCTACATAATCCTGATTCTAGCTCAGATGCTTTTCTTTGTAGACATACGTGTGTTTCTTCACCTTAGCTGAATAGGGGAATTTGGAATCAAAGAGCCTTTCTCCACCTTGAAAATTTTGATGTGCAGGAAGTATTCCTTTCAAAAACGAACTAAATGCTCACAGGGAGAAAATGTGCTAAGTACTGCAGGTTCTAACATAGATGGTTTTGTTTGGAGAGGTATATGTGCTGCTTAACTCACCTGAAGAGCCCTACTTGGAACAAAATGATCCTCTCTCCACCTTGAAAACTGTGAATAGCAGGAATTTTTCCTTCCCAAAACTAACTCTATTCTCACAGGGAAATAATGTGCTAGACGCTGCAGCTTCTAACATAGATGGTTTTCTTTCGAGAGAAAGTGAAGTTTCTTCACCTCAACTGAATAGGCCTATTTGGAGCAAAGTGAGCCTATGTCCACCTTGAAACACCTAAGTTGCAGGAAGTATTCCTTTTAAAAACTAACTCATTTTAACATGGAAGCAATATCCTAGTCCTGCTTCAAACACACATGGTTATTTTTGAGAGATTTATGTTTATCTTCAACTTGGCTGTATAGTTCTGTTTGAACAAATGAGCATTTCTGCAGCTCGAAAATTCTGTCTTAAAGTAATTGTTCCTTTCAAAAACTAACTCAGTTCTCACAGGGAGATAATGTGCTAGATGCTGGAGCTTCTAACATGCAGTGATTTCATTGGAGAGATACATGTGTTAATTCAACTCAGCTGATTAGGCCTATTTGTAGCCAATAGAGACTATCTCCACCTTGAAACACCTAAGTTACAGGAAGTATTCCTTTTAAACACTAAGTCAATTTTAACAGGGAAACAATGTGCTAGAGGCCCCTGCTTCTAACACACATGCGTTTCTTTTGAGAGATACATGTGCTTCATCAACTTAGCTGAATAGGCCTATCTGGAACAAAATGAGCCTTTCTCCACCTTGAAAACTTTGATTTGCACAAAGTACTCCTTTGCAAACTAACTTTATTCTCACAGGGAAAGAATGTTCTAGATGCTCCTGCTTCTAAGACAGTTGGTTTTCTTTCGAGAGATACGTGTGTTCCTTCAACTTACTGAAATGGCCTATATGGAACAAAATGAGCCTTTCCCCACTTTGAAAATTCTGTTTTGCAGGAAGTATTTCTTTCAAAACCTAACTATATTCACACACGTAAACAACATGGTAGATGCTAGTGCTTCTAACTCAAATGGCTTTCTTTGGAGAGATACATGTGTTTCATCAACTCAGCTGAATAGGCCTATTTGCAAGAAAGTGAGCCTATCTCCACCTTCAAGAAACAAAGTTGCAGGAAGTATTCCTTTCAAAACCTAACTCAGTTTTCCCAGGGAAACAGTGTGCTAGATGCTGCAGCTTCTAACACAGATTTTTTTTTTTTTTTGGAGATATTTATGTGTTTCTTCAACTCGGCTGAATAGGTCTATTTGGAAATGAATGAGCTTTTCTCAACCTGGAAAATTCTGATTTGCAGGAAGTATTCCTTTCAAAAAGTAACTAAATTCTCAGAGGTCAACAATGTGATAGATTCTGCTGCTTTTTACACACATCGGTTTCTTTTGAGGGGCATGCGTGATTCATCAACTCAGGTGTATGGGCCTACTTGGAACAAAGAGAGGCTATGTGTACCATGGAAAACCCACCTAGCATGAAGTATTCCCTTCAAAAACTAACTCAGTTCTCAAAAGGAAACAATAGGCTTGATGGTGCAGCTTCTAACAAAGATGTTTTTCTTAGGAGAGGTTCATGGGTTTTGCAACTCAGCTGCATATACCTATTTGGAGCAAACAGAGCCTAACTCCACCTTCAAATCCTAAGTTGCAGAAAAGGATTCCTTTCAAACACTAAGTCAATTCTCACATGGAAACAATGTGCTAGAATCTGCAGCATCTGACAGAGATGTTTTTCTAAGGTGAGGTACATGTGTTTCTTCAACTCAGCTGAATTGCCTGTTTGGAACAAAATGAGCCTTTCTCCACCTTGAAAATTGTGATTTGCAGGAACTATTTCTTTCGAAAAGTAACTCAAATTTACAGGCAAGCTATGTGCAAGGTGCTTCAGCTCCTAACACAGATGGCTTTCTTTGGATAGATCCATGTATTCCTTCAACTCAGGTGAAGAAGCCTTTTGGGAGCAAACCGAGCCTATCTCCCCTTGAAATACCTAAGTTTCCTTCCCAAATCTAACTCAATTCTCACAGGGAAAAATGTGCTACATGCTGCTGCTTCTAACACAAATGGACTTCTTTTCAAAAACAAATGTGTTTCTTCAACTTAGCTGAAGAAAGGCCAACTTGGAAAAAATGAGCCTTTCTGCATCTTCCAAACTATGATTTGCACTATGTTCTCCTTTGGAAACTACCTCAGTTCTCACAGGGTAGTGCTTACACACATGGTTTTCTTTCCAGATATATAGGTGTTTCACCAACTCACCTGTACAGCCCTATTTCTAACAAAGAGAGCCTGTCAATGCATTGGAAAGCCCACATAGCAGGAAGTATTCCTTTCAAAAACTAGCTCAAATCTCACAGGGAAACAATGTGCTTGAACCTGCATCTGCTAACATAGATGGTTTTCTTTGGACAGATACATGGGTTGCTTGAAGTCAGCTGCATATACCTCTTTGGAGCAAAGAGAGCCTATGTCCACCTTGAATCACCTACGTGGCAGGAAGTCTTCCTTTCAAAAACGAACTAAATTCTCACAGGGAAACAATGTGCTAGATGCTCCTCCTTGTAACACACGTGGTTTTCTGTCGAGAGATGTATTTCTTTCTTCAACGTAGTTGAACAGGCCTATTTAAAAAAATGAGCTTTTCTCCACCTTGAAACTTCTGATTTCTAGTGAGTATTCATTCAAAAACGAACTCCATATTAACAGGGAGACAATGTGCAGGAAGCTCGAGCTTCTCACAAAGATGATTTTCTTTCGTGAGATACATGTCTTTCTTCACCTTAGTTGAACCGGTCTAATTGGAACAAAATGAGCCTTTCTCCACCTTGAAAAGTGTAATTTACACGAAGTTTTCCTACTAAAGCATACTCAGTTCTCACAGAGGAACAAAGTGCCAGTTGCTCCTACTTCTAAATAGTGGTTTTCATTCGTGATATACATGTGTTTCACCTTAGCTGAATAGGCCAATTTGGAAGAAAATGAGCCTTACTCTACCTTGAAAACTATGATAAGCAGGAAGTATTCCTTTCAAAAACTACTTCTACTTTTGCCCAGAAACGATGTCACAGATGCTGCAGCTTCTAACATAGATGGTTTTCTTTGCAGTGATGCATGTGCTCTTTAACTCAGCCTAATACGCCTAATTGGAACCAAGAGAGCTTATCTCCACCTTGAAAACCCGAAGTTGCAGGAAGTATTCCTTTGAAAAACGAACTCAATTTTAACAGGGAAATAATGTGCTAGATGCTGTAGCTTCTCACATAGATGGTTTTCTTTTGGAGAGATACATGATTTCCTTCAACTCAGCCAAATAGGCCTATTAGGAGCAGAAAGGGCCAATCTCCACCAGAAACACCTAAGTTGGAGGAAGTATTGCTTTCAAAAACGAATTCAATTCTCACAGGGAAACAACGTGCTGGATGCTCCTGCTTCTAACACAGATTGTCTTTTTACAAAGGATTCATTTGTTTCTTCAACTTCCTTGAAGAGGCCTATTTGGAACAAAATGAGCCTTTCTCCACCTTGAACCCTATGATTTGCAGGAAGTATTCCTTTCAGAAACTAAATGAATTCTGACAGGGAAACAATGTGCCAGATGTTCCTGCTTCTGACTCAGATGGTTTTCTTTTGAGAGATATATGTGTTTCTTCAACTCAGCTGAATAGGCCTATTTGTAGGAAACAGAGCTTATCTCCACCTTGAAACACCCAAGTTGCAGGAAATATTCCTTTCAAAACTAACTCAATGCTCACTGAGTAACAATGTGCTAGTATGTGCAGCTTCTAACAGAAATAGATTTTTTGGAGAGATACTTGCGTTTCTTCAACTCAGGTGAATAGGTGTATTTTGAGCAAACAGATATAGCACCACCTTGAGCAACCTATTGGAGGAAGATTTCCTTTCCAAACGAACTCAAATCTCACAGGGAACAATGTACTGTATGCTCCTTCAACTAACACAGATGGTCAACTTTTCAGAGATACCTGTGTTTCTTCTCCTTAGCTGAGTAGGCTTGTTGGGAACAATATGAATCATTCTCCACCTTGAAATTATGATTTGAAGGAAGTATTCCTTTGAAACACTAACTCAGCTCTCACAGGGAAACAATACCATATGTGCTGCAGCTTCTAACATAGATGGTTTTCTTTGGAGATCTACGGGTATTTTTTCAACTGAGCTGAATGGGCCTATTTGGAGCAAACAGATCCTATCTCCACGTTGAAAAACCAAACTTGCAGGAAGTATTCTTTTCCAAAAGGAATTCAATTCTCAAAGGGAAACAATGTGCTACATAATCCTGATTCTAGCTCAGATGCTTTTCTTTGTAGACATACGTGTGTTTCTTCACCTTAGCTGAATAGGGGAATTTGGAATCAAAGAGCCTTTCTCCACCTTGAAAATTTTGATGTGCAGGAAGTATTCCTTTCAAAAACGAACTAAATGCTCACAGGGAGAAAATGTGCTAAGTACTGCAGGTTCTAACATAGATGGTTTTGTTTGGAGAGGTATATGTGCTGCTTAACTCACCTGAAGAGCCCTACTTGGAACAAAATGATCCTCTCTCCACCTTGAAAACTGTGAATAGCAGGAATTTTTCCTTCCCAAAACTAACTCTATTCTCACAGGGAAATAATGTGCTAGACGCTGCAGCTTCTAACATAGATGGTTTTCTTTCGAGAGAAAGTGAAGTTTCTTCACCTCAACTGAATAGGCCTATTTGGAGCAAAGTGAGCCTATGTCCACCTTGAAACACCTAAGTTGCAGGAAGTATTCCTTTTAAAAACTAACTCATTTTAACATGGAAGCAATATCCTAGTCCTGCTTCAAACACACATGGTTATTTTTGAGAGATTTATGTTTATCTTCAACTTGGCTGTATAGTTCTGTTTGAACAAATGAGCATTTCTGCAGCTCGAAAATTCTGTCTTAAAGTAATTGTTCCTTTCAAAAACTAACTCAGTTCTCACAGGGAGATAATGTGCTAGATGCTGGAGCTTCTAACATGCAGTGATTTCATTGGAGAGATACATGTGTTAATTCAACTCAGCTGATTAGGCCTATTTGTAGCCAATAGAGACTATCTCCACCTTGAAACACCTAAGTTACAGGAAGTATTCCTTTTAAACACTAAGTCAATTTTAACAGGGAAACAATGTGCTAGAGGCCCCTGCTTCTAACACACATGCGTTTCTTTTGAGAGATACATGTGCTTCATCAACTTAGCTGAATAGGCCTATCTGGAACAAAATGAGCCTTTCTCCACCTTGAAAACTTTGATTTGCACAAAGTACTCCTTTGAAAACTAACTTTATTCTCACAGGGAAAGAATGTTCTAGATGCTCCTGCTTCTAAGACAGTTGGTTTTCTTTCGAGAGATACGTGTGTTCCTTCAACTTACTGAAATGGCCTATATGGAACAAAATGAGCCTTTCTCCACTTTGAAAATTCTGTTTTGCAGGAAGTATTTCTTTCAAAACCTAACTATATTCACACACGTAAACAACATGGTAGATGCTAGTGCTTCTAACTCAAATGGCTTTCTTTGGAGAGATACATGTGTTTCATCAACTCAGCTGAATAGGCCTATTTGCAAGAAAGTGAGCCTATCTCCACCTTCAAGAAACAAAGTTGCAGGAAGTATTCCTTTCAAAACCTAACTCAGTTTTCCCAGGGAAACAGTGTGCTAGATGCTGCAGCTTCTAACACAGATTTTTTTTTTTTTTGGAGATATTTATGTGTTTCTTCAACTCGGCTGAATAGGTCTATTTGGAAATGAATGAGCTTTTCTCAACCTGGAAAATTCTGATTTGCAGGAAGTATTCCTTTCAAAAAGTAACTAAATTCTCAGAGGTCAACAATGTGATAGATTCTGCTGCTTTTTACACACATGGGTTTCTTTTGAGGGGCATGCGTGATTCATCAACTCAGGTGTATGGGCCTACTTGGAACAAAGAGAGGCTATGTGTACCATGGAAAACCCACCTAGCATGAAGTATTCCCTTCAAAAACTAACTCAGTTCTCAAAAGGAAACAATAGGCTTGATGGTGCAGCTTCTAACAAAGATGTTTTTCTTAGGAGAGGTTCATGGGTTTTGCAACTCAGCTGCATATACCTATTTGGAGCAAACAGAGCCTAACTCCACCTTCAAATCCTAAGTTGCAGAAAAGGATTCCTTTCAAACACTAAGTCAATTCTCACATGGAAACAATGTGCTAGAATCTGCAGCATCTGACAGAGATGTTTTTCTAAGGTGAGGTACATGTGTTTCTTCAACTCAGCTGAATTGCCTGTTTGGAACAAAATGAGCCTTTCTCCACCTTGAAAATTGTGATTTGCAGGAACTATTTCTTTCGAAAAGTAACTCAAATTTACAGGCAAGCTATGTGCAAGGTGCTTCGGCTCCTAACACAGATGGCTTTCTTTGGATAGATCCATGTATTCCTTCAACTCAGGTGAAGAAGCCTTTTGGGAGCAAACCGAGCCTATCTCCCCTTGAAATACCTAAGTTTCCTTCCCAAATCTAACTCAATTCTCACAGGGAAAAATGTGCTACATGCTGCTGCTTCTAACACAAATGGACTTCTTTTCAAAAACAAATGTGTTTCTTCAACTTAGCTGAAGAAAGGCCAACTTGGAAAAAATGAGCCTTTCTGCATCTTCCAAACTATGATTTGCACTATGTTCTCCTTTGGAAACTACCTCAGTTCTCACAGGGTAGTGCTTACACACATGGTTTTCTTTCCAGATATATAGGTGTTTCACCAACTCACCTGTACAGCCCTATTTCTAACAAAGAGAGCCTGTCAATGCATTGGAAAGCCCACATAGCAGGAAGTATTCCTTTCAAAAACTAGCTCAAATCTCACAGGGAAACAATGTGCTTGAACCTGCATCTGCTAACATAGATGGTTTTCTTTGGACAGATACATGGTTTGCTTGAAGTCAGCTGCATATACCTCTTTGGAGCAAAGAGAGCCTATGTCCACCTTGAATCACCTACGTGGCAGGAAGTCTTCCTTTCAAAAACGAACTAAATTCTCACAGGGAAACAATGTGCTAGATGCTCCTCCTTGTAACACACGTGGTTTTCTGTCGAGAGATGTATTTCTTTCTTCAACGTAGTTGAACAGGCCTATTTAAAAAAATGAGCTTTTCTCCACCTTGAAACTTCTGATTTGTAGTGAGTATTCATTCAAAAACGAACTCCATATTAACAGGGAGACAATGTGCAGGAAGCTCGAGCTTCTCACAAAGATGATTTTCTTTCGTGAGATACATGTCTTTCTTCACCTTAGTTGAATCGGTCTAATTGGAACAAAATGAGCCTTTCTCCACCTTGAAAAGTGTAATTTACACGAAGTTTTCCTACTAAAGCATACTCAGTTCTCACAGAGGAACAAAGTGCCAGTTGCTCCTACTTCTAAATAGTGGTTTTCATTCGTGATATACATGTGTTTCACCTTAGCTGAATAGGCCAATTTGGAAGAAAATGAGCCTTACTCTACCTTGAAAACTATGATAAGCAGGAAGTATTCCTTTCAAAAACTACTTCTACTTTTGCCCAGAAACGATGTCACAGATGCTGCAGCTTCTAACATAGATGGTTTTCTTTGCAGTGATGCATGTGCTCTTTAACTCAGCCTAATACGCCTAATTGGAACCAAGAGAGCTTATCTCCACCTTGAAAACCCGAAGTTGCAGGAAGTATTCCTTTGAAAAACGAACTCAATTTTAACAGGGAAATAATGTGCTAGATGCTGTAGCTTCTCACATAGATGGTTTTCTTTTGGAGAGATACATGATTTCCTTCAACTCAGCCAAATAGGCCTATTAGGAGCAGAAAGGGCCAATCTCCACCAGAAACACCTAAGTTGGAGGAAGTATTGCTTTCAAAAACGAATTCAATTCTCACAGGGAAACAACGTGCTGGATGCTCCTGCTTCTAACACAGATTGTCTTTTTACAAAGGATTCATTTGTTTCTTCAACTTCCTTGAAGAGGCCTATTTGGAACAAAATGAGCCTTTCTCCACCTTGAACCCTATGATTTGCAGGAAGTATTCCTTTCAGAAACTAAATGAATTCTGACAGGGAAACAATGTGCCAGATGTTCCTGCTTCTGACTCAGATGGTTTTCTTTTGAGAGATATATGTGTTTCTTCAACTCAGCTGAATAGGCCTATTTGTAGGAAACAGAGCTTATCTCCACCTTGAAACACCCAAGTTGCAGGAAATATTCCTTTCAAAACTAACTCAATGCTCACTGAGTAACAATGTGCTAGTATGTGCAGCTTCTAACAGAAATAGATTTTTTGGAGAGATACTTGCGTTTCTTCAACTCAGGTGAATAGGTGTATTTTGAGCAAACAGATATAGCACCACCTTGAGCAACCTATTGGAGGAAGATTTCCTTTCCAAACGAACTCAAATCTCACAGGGAACAATGTACTGTATGCTCCTTCAACTAACACAGATGGTCAACTTTTGAGAGATACCTGTGTTTCTTCTCCTTAGCTGAGTAGGCTTGTTGGGAACAATATGAATCATTCTCCACCTTGAAATTATGATTTGAAGGAAGTATTCCTTTGAAACACTAACTCAGCTCTCACAGGGAAACAATACCATATGTGCTGCAGCTTCTAACATAGATGGTTTTCTTTGGAGATCTACGGGTATTTTTTCAACTGAGCTGAATGGGCCTATTTGGAGCAAACAGATCCTATCTCCACGTTGAAAAACCAAACTTGCAGGAAGTATTCTTTTCCAAAAGGAATTCAATTCTCAAAGGGAAACAATGTGCTACATAATCCTGATTCTAGCTCAGATGCTTTTCTTTGTAGACATACGTGTGTTTCTTCACCTTAGCTGAATAGGGGAATTTGGAATCAAAGAGCCTTTCTCCACCTTGAAAATTTTGATGTGCAGGAAGTATTCCTTTCAAAAACGAACTAAATGCTCACAGGGAGAAAATGTGCTAAGTACTGCAGGTTCTAACATAGATGGTTTTGTTTGGAGAGGTATATGTGCTGCTTAACTCACCTGAAGAGCCCTACTTGGAACAAAATGATCCTCTCTCCACCTTGAAAACTGTGAATAGCAGGAATTTTTCCTTCCCAAAACTAACTCTATTCTCACAGGGAAATAATGTGCTAGACGCTGCAGCTTCTAACATAGATGGTTTTCTTTCGAGAGAAAGTGAAGTTTCTTCACCTCAACTGAATAGGCCTATTTGGAGCAAAGTGAGCCTATGTCCACCTTGAAACACCTAAGTTGCAGGAAGTATTCCTTTTAAAAACTAACTCATTTTAACATGGAAGCAATATCCTAGTCCTGCTTCAAACACACATGGTTATTTTTGAGAGATTTATGTTTATCTTCAACTTGGCTGTATAGTTCTGTTTGAACAAATGAGCATTTCTGCAGCTCGAAAATTCTGTCTTAAAGTAATTGTTCCTTTCAAAAACTAACTCAGTTCTCACAGGGAGATAATGTGCTAGATGCTGGAGCTTCTAACATGCAGTGATTTCATTGGAGAGATACATGTGTTAATTCAACTCAGCTGATTAGGCCTATTTGTAGCCAATAGAGACTATCTCCACCTTGAAACACCTAAGTTACAGGAAGTATTCCTTTTAAACACTAAGTCAATTTTAACAGGGAAACAATGTGCTAGAGGCCCCTGCTTCTAACACACATGCGTTTCTTTTGAGAGATACATGTGCTTCATCAACTTAGCTGAATAGGCCTATCTGGAACAAAATGAGCCTTTCTCCACCTTGAAAACTTTGATTTGCACAAAGTACTCCTTTGAAAACTAACTTTATTCTCACAGGGAAAGAATGTTCTAGATGCTCCTGCTTCTAAGACAGTTGGTTTTCTTTCGAGAGATACGTGTGTTCCTTCAACTTACTGAAATGGCCTATATGGAACAAAATGAGCCTTTCTCCACTTTGAAAATTCTGTTTTGCAGGAAGTATTTCTTTCAAAACCTAACTATATTCACACACGTAAACAACATGGTAGATGCTAGTGCTTCTAACTCAAATGGCTTTCTTTGGAGAGATACATGTGTTTCATCAACTCAGCTGAATAGGCCTATTTGCAAGAAAGTGAGCCTATCTCCACCTTCAAGAAACAAAGTTGCAGGAAGTATTCCTTTCAAAACCTAACTCAGTTTTCCCAGGGAAACAGTGTGCTAGATGCTGCAGCTTCTAACACAGATTTTTTTTTTTTTTGGAGATATTTATGTGTTTCTTCAACTCGGCTGAATAGGTCTATTTGGAAATGAATGAGCTTTTCTCAACCTGGAAAATTCTGATTTGCAGGAAGTATTCCTTTCAAAAAGTAACTAAATTCTCAGAGGTCAACAATGTGATAGATTCTGCTGCTTTTTACACACATGGGTTTCTTTTGAGGGGCATGCGTGATTCATCAACTCAGGTGTATGGGCCTACTTGGAACAAAGAGAGGCTATGTGTACCATGGAAAACCCACCTAGCATGAAGTATTCCCTTCAAAAACTAACTCAGTTCTCAAAAGGAAACAATAGGCTTGATGGTGCAGCTTCTAACAAAGATGTTTTTCTTAGGAGAGGTTCATGGGTTTTGCAACTCAGCTGCATATACCTATTTGGAGCAAACAGAGCCTAACTCCACCTTCAAATCCTAAGTTGCAGAAAAGGATTCCTTTCAAACACTAAGTCAATTCTCACATGGAAACAATGTGCTAGAATCTGCAGCATCTGACAGAGATGTTTTTCTAAGGTGAGGTACATGTGTTTCTTCAACTCAGCTGAATTGCCTGTTTGGAACAAAATGAGCCTTTCTCCACCTTGAAAATTGTGATTTGCAGGAACTATTTCTTTCGAAAAGTAACTCAAATTTACAGGCAAGCTATGTGCAAGGTGCTTCGGCTCCTAACACAGATGGCTTTCTTTGGATAGATCCATGTATTCCTTCAACTCAGGTGAAGAAGCCTTTTGGGAGCAAACCGAGCCTATCTCCCCTTGAAATACCTAAGTTTCCTTCCCAAATCTAACTCAATTCTCACAGGGAAAAATGTGCTACATGCTGCTGCTTCTAACACAAATGGACTTCTTTTCAAAAACAAATGTGTTTCTTCAACTTAGCTGAAGAAAGGCCAACTTGGAAAAAATGAGCCTTTCTGCATCTTCCAAACTATGATTTGCACTATGTTCTCCTTTGGAAACTACCTCAGTTCTCACAGGGTAGTGCTTACACACATGGTTTTCTTTCCAGATATATAGGTGTTTCACCAACTCACCTGTACAGCCCTATTTCTAACAAAGAGAGCCTGTCAATGCATTGGAAAGCCCACATAGCAGGAAGTATTCCTTTCAAAAACTAGCTCAAATCTCACAGGGAAACAATGTGCTTGAACCTGCATCTGCTAACATAGATGGTTTTCTTTGGACAGATACATGGGTTGCTTGAAGTCAGCTGCATATACCTCTTTGGAGCAAAGAGAGCCTATGTCCACCTTGAATCACCTACGTGGCAGGAAGTCTTCCTTTCAAAAACGAACTAAATTCTCACAGGGAAACAATGTGCTAGATGCTCCTCCTTGTAACACACGTGGTTTTCTGTCGAGAGATGTATTTCTTTCTTCAACGTAGTTGAACAGGCCTATTTAAAAAAATGAGCTTTTCTCCACCTTGAAACTTCTGATTTGTAGTGAGTATTCATTCAAAAACGAACTCCATATTAACAGGGAGACAATGTGCAGGAAGCTCGAGCTTCTCACAAAGATGATTTTCTTTCGTGAGATACATGTCTTTCTTCACCTTAGTTGAATCGGTCTAATTGGAACAAAATGAGCCTTTCTCCACCTTGAAAAGTGTAATTTACACGAAGTTTTCCTACTAAAGCATACTCAGTTCTCACAGAGGAACAAAGTGCCAGTTGCTCCTACTTCTAAATAGTGGTTTTCATTCGTGATATACATGTGTTTCACCTTAGCTGAATAGGCCAATTTGCAAGAAAATGAGCCTTACTCTACCTTGAAAACTATGATAAGCAGGAAGTATTCCTTTCAAAAACTACTTCTACTTTTGCACAGAAACGATGTCACACATGCTGCAGCTTCTAACATAGATGGTTTTCTTTGCAGTGATGCATGTGCTCTTTAACTCAGCCTAATACGCCTAATTGGAACCAAGAGAGCTTATCTCCACCTTGAAAACCCGAAGTTGCAGGAAGTATTCCTTTGAAAAACGAACTCAATTTTAACAGGGAAATAATGTGCTAGATGCTGTAGCTTCTCACATAGATGGTTTTCTTTTGGAGAGATACATGATTTCCTTCAACTCAGCCAAATAGGCCTATTAGGAGCAGAAAGGGCCAATCTCCACCAGAAACACCTAAGTTGGAGGAAGTATTGCTTTCAAAAACGAATTCAATTCTCACAGGGAAACAACGTGCTGGATGCTCCTGCTTCTAACACAGATTGTCTTTTTACAAAGGATTCATTTGTTTCTTCAACTTCCTTGAAGAGGCCTATTTGGAACAAAATGAGCCTTTCTCCACCTTGAACCCTATGATTTGCAGGAAGTATTCCTTTCAGAAACTAAATGAATTCTGACAGGGAAACAATGTGCCAGATGTTCCTGCTTCTGACTCAGATGGTTTTCTTTTGAGAGATATATGTGTTTCTTCAACTCAGCTGAATAGGCCTATTTGTAGGAAACAGAGCTTATCTCCACCTTGAAACACCCAAGTTGCAGGAAATATTCCTTTCAAAACTAACTCAATGCTCACTGAGTAACAATGTGCTAGTATGTGCAGCTTCTAACAGAAATAGATTTTTTGGAGAGATACTTGCGTTTCTTCAACTCAGGTGAATAGGTGTATTTTGAGCAAACAGATATAGCACCACCTTGAGCAACCTATTGGAGGAAGATTTCCTTTCCAAACGAACTCAAATCTCACAGGGAACAATGTACAGTATGCTCCTTCAACTAACACAGCTGGTCAACTTTTCAGAGATACCTGTGTTTCTTCTCCTTAGCTGAGTAGGCTTGTTGGGAACAATATGAATCATTCTCCACCTTGAAATTATGATTTGAAGGAAGTATTCCTTTGAAACACTAACTCAGCTCTCACAGGGAAACAATACCATATGTGCTGCAGCTTCTAACATAGATGGTTTTCTTTGGAGATCTACGGGTATTTTTTCAACTGAGCTGAATGGGCCTATTTGGAGCAAACAGATCCTATCTCCACGTTGAAAAACCAAACTTGCAGGAAGTATTCTTTTCCAAAAGGAATTCAATTCTCAAAGGGAAACAATGTGCTACATAATCCTGATTCTAGCTCAGATGCTTTTCTTTGTAGACATACGTGTGTTTCTTCACCTTAGCTGAATAGGGGAATTTGGAATCAAAGAGCCTTTCTCCACCTTGAAAATTTTGATGTGCAGGAAGTATTCCTTTCAAAAACGAACTAAATGCTCACAGGGAGAAAATGTGCTAAGTACTGCAGGTTCTAACATAGATGGTTTTGTTTGGAGAGGTATATGTGCTGCTTAACTCACCTGAAGAGCCCTACTTGGAACAAAATGATCCTCTCTCCACCTTGAAAACTGTGAATAGCAGGAATTTTTCCTTCCCAAAACTAACTCTATTCTCACAGGGAAATAATGTGCTAGACGCTGCAGCTTCTAACATAGATGGTTTTCTTTCGAGAGAAAGTGAAGTTTCTTCACCTCAACTGAATAGGCCTATTTGGAGCAAAGTGAGCCTATGTCCACCTTGAAACACCTAAGTTGCAGGAAGTATTCCTTTTAAAAACTAACTCATTTTAACATGGAAGCAATATCCTAGTCCTGCTTCAAACACACATGGTTATTTTTGAGAGATTTATGTTTATCTTCAACTTGGCTGTATAGTTCTGTTTGAACAAATGAGCATTTCTGCAGCTCGAAAATTCTGTCTTAAAGTAATTGTTCCTTTCAAAAACTAACTCAGTTCTCACAGGGAGATAATGTGCTAGATGCTGGAGCTTCTAACATGCAGTGATTTCATTGGAGAGATACATGTGTTAATTCAACTCAGCTGATTAGGCCTATTTGTAGCCAATAGAGACTATCTCCACCTTGAAACACCTAAGTTACAGGAAGTATTCCTTTTAAACACTAAGTCAATTTTAACAGGGAAACAATGTGCTAGAGGCCCCTGCTTCTAACACACATGCGTTTCTTTTGAGAGATACATGTGCTTCATCAACTTAGCTGAATAGGCCTATCTGGAACAAAATGAGCCTTTCTCCACCTTGAAAACTTTGATTTGCACAAAGTACTCCTTTGAAAACTAACTTTATTCTCACAGGGAAAGAATGTTCTAGATGCTCCTGCTTCTAAGACAGTTGGTTTTCTTTCGAGAGATACGTGTGTTCCTTCAACTTACTGAAATGGCCTATATGGAACAAAATGAGCCTTTCTCCACTTTGAAAATTCTGTTTTGCAGGAAGTATTTCTTTCAAAACCTAACTATATTCACACACGTAAACAACATGGTAGATGCTAGTGCTTCTAACTCAAATGGCTTTCTTTGGAGAGATACATGTGTTTCATCAACTCAGCTGAATAGGCCTATTTGCAAGAAAGTGAGCCTATCTCCACCTTCAAGAAACAAAGTTGCAGGAAGTATTCCTTTCAAAACCTAACTCAGTTTTCCCAGGGAAACAGTGTGCTAGATGCTGCAGCTTCTAACACAGATTTTTTTTTTTTTTTTGGAGATATTTATGTGTTTCTTCAACTCGGCTGAATAGGTCTATTTGGAAATGAATGAGCTTTTCTCAACCTGGAAAATTCTGATTTGCAGGAAGTATTCCTTTCAAAAAGTAACTAAATTCTCAGAGGTCAACAATGTGATAGATTCTGCTGCTTTTTACACACATGGGTTTCTTTTGAGGGGCATGCGTGATTCATCAACTCAGGTGTATGGGCCTACTTGGAACAAAGAGAGGCTATGTGTACCATGGAAAACCCACCTAGCATGAAGTATTCCCTTCAAAAACTAACTCAGTTCTCAAAAGGAAACAATAGGCTTGATGGTGCAGCTTCTAAGAAAGATGTTTTTCTTAGGAGAGGTTCATGGGTTTTGCAACTCAGCTGCATATACCTATTTGGAGCAAACAGAGCCTAACTCCACCTTCAAATCCTAAGTTGCAGAAAAGGATTCCTTTCAAACACTAAGTCAATTCTCACATGGAAACAATGTGCTAGAATCTGCAGCATCTGACAGAGATGTTTTTCTAAGGTGAGGTACATGTGTTTCTTCAACTCAGCTGAATTGCCTGTTTGGAACAAAATGAGCCTTTCTCCACCTTGAAAATTGTGATTTGCAGGAACTATTTCTTTCGAAAAGTAACTCAAATTTACAGGCAAGCTATGTGCAAGGTGCTTCGGCTCCTAACACAGATGGCTTTCTTTGGATAGATCCATGTATTCCTTCAACTCAGGTGAAGAAGCCTTTTGGGAGCAAACCGAGCCTATCTCCCCTTGAAATACCTAAGTTTCCTTCCCAAATCTAACTCAATTCTCACAGGGAAAAATGTGCTACATGCTGCTGCTTCTAACACAAATGGACTTCTTTTCAAAAACAAATGTGTTTCTTCAACTTAGCTGAAGAAAGGCCAACTTGGAAAAAATGAGCCTTTCTGCATCTTCCAAACTATGATTTGCACTATGTTCTCCTTTGGAAACTACCTCAGTTCTCACAGGGTAGTGCTTACACACATGGTTTTCTTTCCAGATATATAGGTGTTTCACCAACTCACCTGTACAGCCCTATTTCTAACAAAGAGAGCCTGTCAATGCATTGGAAAGCCCACATAGCAGGAAGTATTCCTTTCAAAAACTAGCTCAAATCTCACAGGGAAACAATGTGCTTGAACCTGCATCTGCTAACATAGATGGTTTTCTTTGGACAGATACATGGGTTGCTTGAAGTCAGCTGCATATACCTCTTTGGAGCAAAGAGAGCCTATGTCCACCTTGAATCACCTACGTGGCAGGAAGTCTTCCTTTCAAAAACGAACTAAATTCTCACAGGGAAACAATGTGCTAGATGCTCCTCCTTGTAACACACGTGGTTTTCTGTCGAGAGATGTATTTCTTTCTTCAACGTAGTTGAACAGGCCTATTTAAAAAAATGAGCTTTTCTCCACCTTGAAACTTCTGATTTGTAGTGAGTATTCATTCAAAAACGAACTCCATATTAACAGGGAGACAATGTGCAGGAAGCTCGAGCTTCTCACAAAGATGATTTTCTTTCGTGAGATACATGTCTTTCTTCACCTTAGTTGAATCGGTCTAATTGGAACAAAATGAGCCTTTCTCCACCTTGAAAAGTGTAATTTACACGAAGTTTTCCTACTAAAGCATACTCAGTTCTCACAGAGGAACAAAGTGCCAGTTGCTCCTACTTCTAAATAGTGGTTTTCATTCGTGATATACATGTGTTTCACCTTAGCTGAATAGGCCAATGTGCAAGAAAATGAGCCTTACTCTACCTTGAAAACTATGATAAGCAGGAAGTATTCCTTTCAAAAACTACTTCTACTTTTGCACAGAAACGATGTCACAGATGCTGCAGCTTCTAACATAGATGGTTTTCTTTGCAGTGATGCATGTGCTCTTTAACTCAGCCTAATACGCCTAATTGGAACCAAGAGAGCTTATCTCCACCTTGAAAACCCGAAGTTGCAGGAAGTATTCCTTTGAAAAACGAACTCAATTTTAACAGGGAAATAATGTGCTAGATGCTGTAGCTTCTCACATAGATGGTTTTCTTTTGGAGAGATACATGATTTCCTTCAACTCAGCCAAATAGGCCTATTAGGAGCAGAAAGGGCCAATCTCCACCAGAAACACCTAAGTTGGAGGAAGTATTGCTTTCAAAAACGAATTCAATTCTCACAGGGAAACAACGTGCTGGATGCTCCTGCTTCTAACACAGATTGTCTTTTTACAAAGGATTCATTTGTTTCTTCAACTTCCTTGAAGAGGCCTATTTGGAACAAAATGAGCCTTTCTCCACCTTGAACCCTATGATTTGCAGGAAGTATTCCTTTCAGAAACTAAATGAATTCTGACAGGGAAACAATGTGCCAGATGTTCCTGCTTCTGACTCAGATGGTTTTCTTTTGAGAGATATGTGTTTCTTCAACTCAGCTGAATAGGCCTATTTGTAGGAAACAGAGCTTATCTCCACCTTGAAACACCCAAGTTGCAGGAAATATTCCTTTCAAAACTAACTCAATGCTCACTGAGTAACAATGTGCTAGTATGTGCAGCTTCTAACAGAAATAGATTTTTTGGAGAGATACTTGCGTTTCTTCAACTCAGGTGAATAGGTGTATTTTGAGCAAACAGATATAGCACCACCTTGGGCAACCTATTGGAGGAAGATTTCCTTTCCAAACGAACTCAAATCTCACAGGGAACAATGTACTGTATGCTCCTTCAACTAACACAGATGGTCAACTTTTGAGAGATACCTGTGTTTCTTCTCCTTAGCTGAGTAGGCTTGTTGGGAACAATATGAATCATTCTCCACCTTGAAATTATGATTTGAAGGAAGTATTCCTTTGAAACACTAACTCAGCTCTCACAGGGAAACAATACCATATGTGCTGCAGCTTCTAACATAGATGGCTTTCTTTGGAGATCTACGGGTATTTTTTCAACTGAGCTGAATGGGCCTATTTGGAGCAAACAGATCCTATCTCCACGTTGAAAAACCAAACTTGCAGGAAGTATTCTTTTCCAAAAGGAATTCAATTCTCAAAGGGAAACAATGTGCTACATAATCCTGATTCTAGCTCAGATGCTTTTCTTTGTAGACATACGTGTGTTTCTTCACCTTAGCTGAATAGGGGAATTTGGAATCAAAGAGCCTTTCTCCACCTTGAAAATTTTGATGTGCAGGAAGTATTCCTTTCAAAAACGAACTAAATGCTCACAGGGAGAAAATGTGCTAAGTACTGCAGGTTCTAACATTGATGGTTTTGTTTGGAGAGGTATATGTGCTGCTTAACTCACCTGAAGAGCCCTACTTGGAACAAAATGATCCTCTCTCCACCTTGAAAACTGTGAATAGCAGGAATTTTTCCTTCCCAAAACTAACTCTATTCTCACAGGGAAATAATGTGCTAGACGCTGCAGCTTCTAACATAGATGGTTTTCTTTCGAGAGAAAGTGAAGTTTCTTCACCTCAACTGAATAGGCCTATTTGGAGCAAAGTGAGCCTATGTCCACCTTGAAACACCTAAGTTGCAGGAAGTATTCCTTTTAAAAACTAACTCATTTTAACATGGAAGCAATATCCTAGTCCTGCTTCAAACACACATGGTTATTTTTGAGAGATTTATGTTTATCTTCAACTTGGCTGTATAGTTCTGTTTGAACAAATGAGCATTTCTGCAGCTCGAAAATTCTGTCTTAAAGTAATTGTTCCTTTCAAAAACTAACTCAGTTCTCACAGGGAGATAATGTGCTAGATGCTGGAGCTTCTAACATGCAGTGATTTCATTGGAGAGATACATGTGTTAATTCAACTCAGCTGATTAGGCCTATTTGTAGCCAATAGAGACTATCTCCACCTTGAAACACCTAAGTTACAGGAAGTATTCCTTTTAAACACTAAGTCAATTTTAACAGGGAAACAATGTGCTAGAGGCCCCTGCTTCTAACACACATGCGTTTCTTTTGAGAGATACATGTGCTTCATCAACTTAGCTGAATAGGCCTATCTGGAACAAAATGAGCCTTTCTCCACCTTGAAAACTTTGATTTGCACAAAGTACTCCTTTGAAAACTAACTTTATTCTCACAGGGAAAGAATGTTCTAGATGCTCCTGCTTCTAAGACAGTTGGTTTTCTTTCGAGAGATACGTGTGTTCCTTCAACTTACTGAAATGGCCTATATGGAACAAAATGAGCCTTTCTCCACTTTGAAAATTCTGTTTTGCAGGAAGTATTTCTTTCAAAACCTAACTATATTCACACACGTAAACAACATGGTAGATGCTAGTGCTTCTAACTCAAATGGCTTTCTTTGGAGAGATACATGTGTTTCATCAACTCAGCTGAATAGGCCTATTTGCAAGAAAGTGAGCCTATCTCCACCTTCAAGAAACAAAGTTGCAGGAAGTATTCCTTTCAAAACCTAACTCAGTTTTCCCAGGGAAACAGTGTGCTAGATGCTGCAGCTTCTAACACAGATTTTTTTTTTTTTTTGGAGATATTTATGTGTTTCTTCAACTCGGCTGAATAGGTCTATTTGGAAATGAATGAGCTTTTCTCAACCTGGAAAATTCTGATTTGCAGGAAGTATTCCTTTCAAAAAGTAACTAAATTCTCAGAGGTCAACAATGTGATAGATTCTGCTGCTTTTTACACACATCGGTTTCTTTTGAGGGGCATGCGTGATTCATCAACTCAGGTGTATGGGCCTACTTGGAACAAAGAGAGGCTATGTGTACCATGGAAAACCCACCTAGCATGAAGTATTCCCTTCAAAAACTAACTCAGTTCTCAAAAGGAAACAATAGGCTTGATGGTGCAGCTTCTAACAAAGATGTTTTTCTTAGGAGAGGTTCATGGGTTTTGCAACTCAGCTGCATATACCTATTTGGAGCAAACAGAGCCTAACTCCACCTTCAAATCCTAAGTTGCAGAAAAGGATTCCTTTCAAACACTAAGTCAATTCTCACATGGAAACAATGTGCTAGAATCTGCAGCATCTGACAGAGATGTTTTTCTAAGGTGAGGTACATGTGTTTCTTCAACTCAGCTGAATTGCCTGTTTGGAACAAAATGAGCCTTTCTCCACCTTGAAAATTGTGATTTGCAGGAACTATTTCTTTCGAAAAGTAACTCAAATTTACAGGCAAGCTATGTGCAAGGTGCTTCAGCTCCTAACACAGATGGCTTTCTTTGGATAGATCCATGTATTCCTTCAACTCAGGTGAAGAAGCCTTTTGGGAGCAAACCGAGCCTATCTCCCCTTGAAATACCTAAGTTTCCTTCCCAAATCTAACTCAATTCTCACAGGGAAAAATGTGCTACATGCTGCTGCTTCTAACACAAATGGACTTCTTTTCAAAAACAAATGTGTTTCTTCAACTTAGCTGAAGAAAGGCCAACTTGGAAAAAATGAGCCTTTCTGCATCTTCCAAACTATGATTTGCACTATGTTCTCCTTTGGAAACTACCTCAGTTCTCACAGGGTAGTGCTTACACACATGGTTTTCTTTCCAGATATATAGGTGTTTCACCAACTCACCTGTACAGCCCTATTTCTAACAAAGAGAGCCTGTCAATGCATTGGAAAGCCCACATAGCAGGAAGTATTCCTTTCAAAAACTAGCTCAAATCTCACAGGGAAACAATGTGCTTGAACCTGCATCTGCTAACATAGATGGTTTTCTTTGGACAGATACATGGGTTGCTTGAAGTCAGCTGCATATACCTCTTTGGAGCAAAGAGAGCCTATGTCCACCTTGAATCACCTACGTGGCAGGAAGTCTTCCTTTCAAAAACGAACTAAATTCTCACAGGGAAACAATGTGCTAGATGCTCCTCCTTGTAACACACGTGGTTTTCTGTCGAGAGATGTATTTCTTTCTTCAACGTAGTTGAACAGGCCTATTTAAAAAAATGAGCTTTTCTCCACCTTGAAACTTCTGATTTGTAGTGAGTATTCATTCAAAAACGAACTCCATATTAACAGGGAGACAATGTGCAGGAAGCTCGAGCTTCTCACAAAGATGATTTTCTTTCGTGAGATACATGTCTTTCTTCACCTTAGTTGAATCGGTCTAATTGGAACAAAATGAGCCTTTCTCCACCTTGAAAAGTGTAATTTACACGAAGTTTTCCTACTAAAGCATACTCAGTTCTCACAGAGGAACAAAGTGCCAGTTGCTCCTACTTCTAAATAGTGGTTTTCATTCGTGATATACATGTGTTTCACCTTAGCTGAATAGGCCAATGTGCAAGAAAATGAGCCTTACTCTACCTTGAAAACTATGATAAGCAGGAAGTATTCCTTTCAAAAACTACTTCTACTTTTGCACAGAAACGATGTCACAGATGCTGCAGCTTCTAACATAGATGGTTTTCTTTGCAGTGATGCATGTGCTCTTTAACTCAGCCTAATACGCCTAATTGGAACCAAGAGAGCTTATCTCCACCTTGAAAACCCGAAGTTGCAGGAAGTATTCCTTTGAAAAACGAACTCAATTTTAACAGGGAAATAATGTGCTAGATGCTGTCGCTTCTCACATAGATGGTTTTCTTTTGGAGAGATACATGATTTCCTTCAACTCAGCCAAATAGGCCTATTAGGAGCAGAAAGGGCCAATCTCCACCAGAAACACCTAAGTTGGAGGAAGTATTGCTTTCAAAAACGAATTCAATTCTCACAGGGAAACAACGTGCTGGATGCTCCTGCTTCTAACACAGATTGTCTTTTTACAAAGGATTCATTTGTTTCTTCAACTTCCTTGAAGAGGCCTATTTGGAACAAAATGAGCCTTTCTCCACCTTGAACCCTATGATTTGCAGGAAGTATTCCTTTCAGAAACTAAATGAATTCTGACAGGGAAACAATGTGCCAGATGTTCCTGCTTCTGACTCAGATGGTTTTCTTTTGAGAGATATGTGTTTCTTCAACTCAGCTGAATAGGCCTATTTGTAGGAAACAGAGCTTATCTCCACCTTGAAACACCCAAGTTGCAGGAAATATTCCTTTCAAAACTAACTCAATGCTCACTGAGTAACAATGTGCTAGTATGTGCAGCTTCTAACAGAAATAGATTTTTTGGAGAGATACTTGCGTTTCTTCAACTCAGGTGAATAGGTGTATTTTGAGCAAACAGATATAGCACCACCTTGAGCAACCTATTGGAGGAAGATTTCCTTTCCAAACGAACTCAAATCTCACAGGGAACAATGTACTGTATGCTCCTTCAACTAACACAGATGGTCAACTTTTGAGAGATACCTGTGTTTCTTCTCCTTAGCTGAGTAGGCTTGTTGGGAACAATATGAATCATTCTCCACCTTGAAATTATGATTTGAAGGAAGTATTCCTTTGAAACACTAACTCAGCTCTCACAGGGAAACAATACCATATGTGCTGCAGCTTCTAACATAGATGGCTTTCTTTGGAGATCTACGGGTATTTTTTCAACTGAGCTGAATGGGCCTATTTGGAGCAAACAGATCCTATCTCCACGTTGAAAAACCAAACTTGCAGGAAGTATTCTTTTCCAAAAGGAATTCAATTCTCAAAGGGAAACAATGTGCTACATAATCCTGATTCTAGCTCAGATGCTTTTCTTTGTAGACATACGTGTGTTTCTTCACCTTAGCTGAATAGGGGAATTTGGAATCAAAGAGCCTTTCTCCACCTTGAAAATTTTGATGTGCAGGAAGTATTCCTTTCAAAAACGAACTAAATGCTCACAGGGAGAAAATGTGCTAAGTACTGCAGGTTCTAACATAGATGGTTTTGTTTGGAGAGGTATATGTGCTGCTTAACTCACCTGAAGAGCCCTACTTGGAACAAAATGATCCTCTCTCCACCTTGAAAACTGTGAATAGCAGGAATTTTTCCTTCCCAAAACTAACTCTATTCTCACAGGGAAATAATGTGCTAGACGCTGCAGCTTCTAACATAGATGGTTTTCTTTCGAGAGAAAGTGAAGTTTCTTCACCTCAACTGAATAGGCCTATTTGGAGCAAAGTGAGCCTATGTCCACCTTGAAACACCTAAGTTGCAGGAAGTATTCCTTTTAAAAACTAACTCATTTTAACATGGAAGCAATATCCTAGTCCTGCTTCAAACACACATGGTTATTTTTGAGAGATTTATGTTTATCTTCAACTTGGCTGTATAGTTCTGTTTGAACAAATGAGCATTTCTGCAGCTCGAAAATTCTGTCTTAAAGTAATTGTTCCTTTCAAAAACTAACTCAGTTCTCACAGGGAGATAATGTGCTAGATGCTGGAGCTTCTAACATGCAGTGATTTCATTGGAGAGATACATGTGTTAATTCAACTCAGCTGATTAGGCCTATTTGTAGCCAATAGAGACTATCTCCACCTTGAAACACCTAAGTTACAGGAAGTATTCCTTTTAAACACTAAGTCAATTTTAACAGGGAAACAATGTGCTAGAGGCCCCTGCTTCTAACACACATGCGTTTCTTTTGAGAGATACATGTGCTTCATCAACTTAGCTGAATAGGCCTATCTGGAACAAAATGAGCCTTTCTCCACCTTGAAAACTTTGATTTGCACAAAGTACTCCTTTGAAAACTAACTTTATTCTCACAGGGAAAGAATGTTCTAGATGCTCCTGCTTCTAAGACAGTTGGTTTTCTTTCGAGAGATACGTGTGTTCCTTCAACTTACTGAAATGGCCTATATGGAACAAAATGAGCCTTTCTCCACTTTGAAAATTCTGTTTTGCAGGAAGTATTTCTTTCAAAACCTAACTATATTCACACACGTAAACAACATGGTAGATGCTAGTGCTTCTAACTCAAATGGCTTTCTTTGGAGAGATACATGTGTTTCATCAACTCAGATGAATAGGCCTATTTGCAAGAAAGTGAGCCTATCTCCACCTTCAAGAAACAAAGTTGCAGGAAGTATTCCTTTCAAAACCTAACTCAGTTTTCCCAGGGAAACAGTGTGCTAGATGCTGCAGCTTCTAACACAGATTTTTTTTTTTTGGAGATATTTATGTGTTTCTTCAACTCGGCTGAATAGGTCTATTTGGAAATGAATGAGCTTTTCTCAACCTGGAAAATTCTGATTTGCAGGAAGTATTCCTTTCAAAAAGTAACTAAATTCTCAGAGGTCAACAATGTGATAGATTCTGCTGCTTTTTACACACATCGGTTTCTTTTGAGGGGCATGCGTGATTCATCAACTCAGGTGTATGGGCCTACTTGGAACAAAGAGAGGCTATGTGTACCATGGAAAACCCACCTAGCATGAAGTATTCCCTTCAAAAACTAACTCAGTTCTCAAAAGGAAACAATAGGCTTGATGGTGCAGCTTCTAACAAAGATGTTTTTCTTAGGAGAGGTTCATGGGTTTTGCAACTCAGCTGCATATACCTATTTGGAGCAAACAGAGCCTAACTCCACCTTCAAATCCTAAGTTGCAGAAAAGGATTCCTTTCAAACACTAAGTCAATTCTCACATGGAAACAATGTGCTAGAATCTGCAGCATCTGACAGAGATGTTTTTCTAAGGTGAGGTACATGTGTTTCTTCAACTCAGCTGAATTGCCTGTTTGGAACAAAATGAGCCTTTCTCCACCTTGAAAATTGTGATTTGCAGGAACTATTTCTTTCGAAAAGTAACTCAAATTTACAGGCAAGCTATGTGCAAGGTGCTTCAGCTCCTAACACAGATGGCTTTCTTTGGATAGATCCATGTATTCCTTCAACTCAGGTGAAGAAGCCTTTTGGGAGCAAACCGAGCCTATCTCCCCTTGAAATACCTAAGTTTCCTTCCCAAATCTAACTCAATTCTCACAGGGAAAAATGTGCTACATGCTGCTGCTTCTAACACAAATGGACTTCTTTTCAAAAACAAATGTGTTTCTTCAACTTAGCTGAAGAAAGGCCAACTTGGAAAAAATGAGCCTTTCTGCATCTTCCAAACTATGATTTGCACTATGTTCTCCTTTGGAAACTACCTCAGTTCTCACAGGGTAGTGCTTACACACATGGTTTTCTTTCCAGATATATAGGTGTTTCACCAACTCACCTGTACAGCCCTATTTCTAACAAAGAGAGCCTGTCAATGCATTGGAAAGCCCACATAGCAGGAAGTATTCCTTTCAAAAACTAGCTCAAATCTCACAGGGAAACAATGTGCTTGAACCTGCATCTGCTAACATAGATGGTTTTCTTTGGACAGATACATGGGTTGCTTGAAGTCAGCTGCATATACCTCTTTGGAGCAAAGAGAGCCTATGTCCACCTTGAATCACCTACGTGGCAGGAAGTCTTCCTTTCAAAAACGAACTAAATTCTCACAGGGAAACAATGTGCTAGATGCTCCTCCTTGTAACACACGTGGTTTTCTGTCGAGAGATGTATTTCTTTCTTCAACGTAGTTGAACAGGCCTATTTAAAAAAATGAGCTTTTCTCCACCTTGAAACTTCTGATTTGTAGTGAGTATTCATTCAAAAACGAACTCCATATTAACAGGGAGACAATGTGCAGGAAGCTCGAGCTTCTCACAAAGATGATTTTCTTTCGTGAGATACATGTCTTTCTTCACCTTAGTTGAATCGGTCTAATTGGAACAAAATGAGCCTTTCTCCACCTTGAAAAGTGTAATTTACACGAAGTTTTCCTACTAAAGCATACTCAGTTCTCACAGAGGAACAAAGTGCCAGTTGCTCCTACTTCTAAATAGTGGTTTTCATTCGTGATATACATGTGTTTCACCTTAGCTGAATAGGCCAATTTGCAAGAAAATGAGCCTTACTCTACCTTGAAAACTATGATAAGCAGGAAGTATTCCTTTCAAAAACTACTTCTACTTTTGCACAGAAACGATGAAACAGATGCTGCAGCTTCTAACATAGATGGTTTTCTTTGCAGTGATGCATGTGCTCTTTAACTCAGCCTAATACGCCTAATTGGAACCAAGAGAGCTTATCTCCACCTTGAAAACCCGAAGTTGCAGGAAGTATTCCTTTGAAAAACGAACTCAATTTTAACAGGGAAATAATGTGCTAGATGCTGTAGCTTCTCACATAGATGGTTTTCTTTTGGAGAGATACATGATTTCCTTCAACTCAGCCAAATAGGCCTATTAGGAGCAGAAAGGGCCAATCTCCACCAGAAACACCTAAGTTGGAGGAAGTATTGCTTTCAAAAACGAATTCAATTCTCACAGGGAAACAACGTGCTGGATGCTCCTGCTTCTAACACAGATTGTCTTTTTACAAAGGATTCATTTGTTTCTTCAACTTCCTTGAAGAGGCCTATTTGGAACAAAATGAGCCTTTCTCCACCTTGAACCCTATGATTTGCAGGAAGTATTCCTTTCAGAAACTAAATGAATTCTGACAGGGAAACAATGTGCCAGATGTTCCTGCTTCTGACTCAGATGGTTTTCTTTTGAGAGATATGTGTTTCTTCAACTCAGCTGAATAGGCCTATTTGTAGGAAACAGAGCTTATCTCCACCTTGAAACACCCAAGTTGCAGGAAATATTCCTTTCAAAACTAACTCAATGCTCACTGAGTAACAATGTGCTAGTATGTGCAGCTTCTAACAGAAATAGATTTTTTGGAGAGATACTTGCGTTTCTTCAACTCAGGTGAATAGGTGTATTTTGAGCAAACAGATATAGCACCACCTTGAGCAACCTATTGGAGGAAGATTTCCTTTCCAAACGAACTCAAATCTCACAGGGAACAATGTACTATATGCTCCTTCAACTAACACAGATGGTCAACTTTTGAGAGATACCTGTGTTTCTTCTCCTTAGCTGAGTAGGCTTGTTGGGAACAATATGAATCATTCTCCACCTTGAAATTATGATTTGAAGGAAGTATTCCTTTGAAACACTAACTCAGCTCTCACAGGGAAACAATACCATATGTGCTGCAGCTTCTAACATAGATGGTTTTCTTTGGAGATCTACGGGTATTTTTTCAACTGAGCTGAATGGGCCTATTTGGAGCAAACAGAGCCTATCTCCACGTTGAAAAACCAAACTTGCAGGAAGTATTCTTTTCCAAAAGGAATTCAATTCTCAAAGGGAAACAATGTGCTACATAATCCTGATTCTAGCTCAGATGCTTTTCTTTGTAGACATACGTGTGTTTCTTCACCTTAGCTGAATAGGGGAATTTGGAATCAAAGAGCCTTTCTCCACCTTGAAAATTTTGATGTGCAGGAAGTATTCCTTTCAAAAACGAACTAAATGCTCACAGGGAGAAAATGTGCTAAGTACTGCAGGTTCTAACATAGATGGTTTTGTTTGGAGAGGTATATGTGCTGCTTAACTCACCTGAAGAGCCCTACTTGGAACAAAATGATCCTCTCTCCACCTTGAAAACTGTGAATAGCAGGAATTTTTCCTTCCCAAAACTAACTCTATTCTCACAGGGAAATAATGTGCTAGACGCTGCAGCTTCTAACATAGATGGTTTTCTTTGGAGAGAAAGTGAAGTTTCTTCACCTCAACTGAATAGGCCTATTTGGAGCAAAGTGAGCCTATGTCCACCTTGAAACACCTAAGTTGCAGGAAGTATTCCTTTTAAAAACTAACTCATTTTAACATGGAAGCAATATCCTAGTCCTGCTTCAAACACACATGGTTATTTTTGAGAGATTTATGTTTATCTTCAACTTGGCTGTATAGTTCTGTTTGAACAAATGAGCATTTCTGCAGCTCGAAAATTCTGTCTTAAAGTAATTGTTCCTTTCAAAAACTAACTCAGTTCTCACAGGGAGATAATGTGCTAGATGCTGGAGCTTCTAACATGCAGTGATTTCATTGGAGAGATACATGTGTTAATTCAACTCAGCTGATTAGGCCTATTTGTAGCCAATAGAGACTATCTCCACCTTGAAACACCTAAGTTACAGGAAGTATTCCTTTTAAACACTAAGTCAATTTTAACAGGGAAACAATGTGCTAGAGGCCCCTGCTTCTAACACACATGCGTTTCTTTTGAGAGATACATGTGCTTCATCAACTTAGCTGAATAGGCCTATCTGGAACAAAATGAGCCTTTCTCCACCTTGAAAACTTTGATTTGCACAAAGTACTCCTTTGAAAACTAACTTTATTCTCACAGGGAAAGAATGTTCTAGATGCTCCTGCTTCTAAGACAGTTGGTTTTCTTTCGAGAGATACGTGTGTTCCTTCAACTTACTGAAATGGCCTATATGGAACAAAATGAGCCTTTCTCCACTTTGAAAATTCTGTTTTGCAGGAAGTATTTCTTTCAAAACCTAACTATATTCACACACGTAAACAACATGGTAGATGCTAGTGCTTCTAACTCAAATGGCTTTCTTTGGAGAGATACATGTGTTTCATCAACTCAGCTGAATAGGCCTATTTGCAAGAAAGTGAGCCTATCTCCACCTTCAAGAAACAAAGTTGCAGGAAGTATTCCTTTCAAAACCTAACTCAGTTTTCCCAGGGAAACAGTGTGCTAGATGCTGCAGCTTCTAACACAGATTTTTTTTTTTTTTTGGAGATATTTATGTGTTTCTTCAACTCGGCTGAATAGGTCTATTTGGAAATGAATGAGCTTTTCTCAACCTGGAAAATTCTGATTTGCAGGAAGTATTCCTTTCAAAAAGTAACTAAATTCTCAGAGGTCAACAATGTGATAGATTCTGCTGCTTTTTACACACATCGGTTTCTTTTGAGGGGCATGCGTGATTCATCAACTCAGGTGTATGGGCCTACTTGGAACAAAGAGAGGCTATGTGTACCATGGAAAACCCACCTAGCATGAAGTATTCCCTTCAAAAACTAACTCAGTTCTCAAAAGGAAACAATAGGCTTGATGGTGCAGCTTCTAACAAAGATGTTTTTCTTAGGAGAGGTTCATGGGTTTTGCAACTCAGCTGCATATACCTATTTGGAGCAAACAGAGCCTAACTCCACCTTCAAATCCTAAGTTGCAGAAAAGGATTCCTTTCAAACACTAAGTCAATTCTCACATGGAAACAATGTGCTAGAATCTGCAGCATCTGACAGAGATGTTTTTCTAAGGTGAGGTACATGTGTTTCTTCAACTCAGCTGAATTGCCTGTTTGGAACAAAATGAGCCTTTCTCCACCTTGAAAATTGTGATTTGCGGGAACTATTTCTTTCGAAAAGTAACTCAAATTTACAGGCAAGCTATGTGCAAGGTGCTTCAGCTCCTAACACAGATGGCTTTCTTTGGATAGATCCATGTATTCCTTCAACTCAGGTGAAGAAGCCTTTTGGGAGCAAACCGAGCCTATCTCCCCTTGAAATACCTAAGTTTCCTTCCCAAATCTAACTCAATTCTCACAGGGAAAAATGTGCTACATGCTGCTGCTTCTAACACAAATGGACTTCTTTTCAAAAACAAATGTGTTTCTTCAACTTAGCTGAAGAAAGGCCAACTTGGAAAAAATGAGCCTTTCTGCATCTTCCAAACTATGATTTGCACTATGTTCTCCTTTGGAAACTACCTCAGTTCTCACAGGGTAGTGCTTACACACATGGTTTTCTTTCCAGATATATAGGTGTTTCACCAACTCACCTGTACAGCCCTATTTCTAACAAAGAGAGCCTGTCAATGCATTGGAAAGCCCACATAGCAGGAAGTATTCCTTTCAAAAACTAGCTCAAATCTCACAGGGAAACAATGTGCTTGAACCTGCATCTGCTAACATAGATGGTTTTCTTTGGACAGATACATGGGTTGCTTGAAGTCAGCTGCATATACCTCTTTGGAGCAAAGAGAGCCTATGTCCACCTTGAATCACCTACGTGGCAGGAAGTCTTCCTTTCAAAAACGAACTAAATTCTCACAGGGAAACAATGTGCTAGATGCTCCTCCTTGTAACACACGTGGTTTTCTGTCGAGAGATGTATTTCTTTCTTCAACGTAGTTGAACAGGCCTATTTAAAAAAATGAGCTTTTCTTCACCTTGAAACTTCTGATTTCTAGTGAGTATTCATTCAAAAACGAACTCCATATTAACAGGGAGACAATGTGCAGGAAGCTCGAGCTTCTCACAAAGATGATTTTCTTTCGTGAGATACATGTCTTTCTTCACCTTAGTTGAATCGGTCTAATTGGAACAAAATGAGCCTTTCTCCACCTTGAAAAGTGTAATTTACACGAAGTTTTCCTACTAAAGCATAATCAGTTCTCACAGAGGAACAAAGTGCCAGTTGCTCCTACTTCTAAGTAGTGGTTTTCATTCGTGATATACATGTGTTTCACCTTAGCTGAATAGGCCAATTTGGAAGAAAATGAGCCTTACTCTACCTTGAAAACTATGATAAGCAGGAAGTATTCCTTTCAAAAACTACTTCTACTTTTGCACAGAAACGATGTCACAGATGCTGCAGCTTCTAACATAGATGGTTTTCTTTGCAGTGATGCATGTGCTCTTTAACTCAGCCTAATACGCCTAATTGGAACCAAGAGAGCTTATCTCCACCTTGAAAACCCGAAGTTGCAGGAAGTATTCCTTTGAAAAACGAACTCAATTTTAACAGGGAAATAATGTGCTAGATGCTGTAGCTTCTCACATAGATGGTTTTCTTTTGGAGAGATACATGATTTCCTTCAACTCAGCCAAATAGGCCTATTAGGAGCAGAAAGGGCCAATCTCCACCAGAAACACCTAAGTTGGAGGAAGTATTGCTTTCAAAAACGAATTCAATTCTCACAGGGAAACAACGTGCTGGATGCTCCTGCTTCTAACACAGATTGTCTTTTTACAAAGGATTCATTTGTTTCTTCAACTTCCTTGAAGAGGCCTATTTGGAACAAAATGAGCCTTTCTCCACCTTGAACCCTATGATTTGCAGGAAGTATTCCTTTCAGAAACTAAATGAATTCTGACAGGGAAACAATGTGCCAGATGTTCCTGCTTCTGACTCAGATGGTTTTCTTTTGAGAGATATATGTGTTTCTTCAACTCAGCTGAATAGGCCTATTTGTAGGAAACAGAGCTTATCTCCACCTTGAAACACCCAAGTTGCAGGAAATATTCCTTTCAAAACTAACTCAATGCTCACTGAGTAACAATGTGCTAGTATGTGCAGCTTCTAACAGAAATAGATTTTTTGGAGAGATACTTGCGTTTCTTCAACTCAGGTGAATAGGTGTATTTTGAGCAAACAGATATAGCACCACCTTGAGCAACCTATTGGAGGAAGATTTCCTTTCCAAACGAACTCAAATCTCACAGGGAACAATGTACTGTATGCTCCTTCAACTAACACAGATGGTCAACTTTTGAGAGATACCTGTGTTTCTTCTCCTTAGCTGAGTAGGCTTGTTGGGAACAATATGAATCATTCTCCACCTTGAAATTATGATTTGAAGGAAGTATTCCTTTGAAACACTAACTCAGCTCTCACAGGGAAACAATACCATATGTGCTGCAGCTTCTAACATAGATGGTTTTCTTTGGAGATCTACGGGTACTTTTTCAACTGAGCTGAATGGGCCTATTTGGAGCAAACAGATCCTATCTCCACGTTGAAAAACCAAACTTGCAGGAAGTATTCTTTTCCAAAAGGAATTCAATTCTCAAAGGGAAACAATGTGCTACATAATCCTGATTCTAGCTCAGATGCTTTTCTTTGTAGACATACGTGTGTTTCTTCACCTTAGCTGAATAGGGGAATTTGGAATCAAAGAGCCTTTCTCCACCTTGAAAATTTTGATGTGCAGGAAGTATTCCTTTCAAAAACGAACTAAATGCTCACAGGGAGAAAATGTGCTAAGTACTGCAGGTTCTAACATAGATGGTTTTGTTTGGAGAGGTATATGTGCTGCTTAACTCACCTGAAGAGCCCTACTTGGAACAAAATGATCCTCTCTCCACCTTGAAAACTGTGAATAGCAGGAATTTTTCCTTCCCAAAACTAACTCTATTCTCACAGGGAAATAATGTGCTAGACGCTGCAGCTTCTAACATAGATGGTTTTCTTTGGAGAGAAAGTGAAGTTTCTTCCCCTCAACTGAATAGGCCTATTTGGAGCAAAGTGAGCCTATGTCCACCTTGAAACACCTAAGTTGCAGGAAGTATTCCTTTTAAAAACTAACTCATTTTAACATGGAAGCAATATCCTAGTCCTGCTTCAAACACACATGGTTATTTTTGAGAGATTTATGTTTATCTTCAACTTGGCTGTATAGTTCTGTTTGAACAAATGAGCATTTCTGCAGCTCGAAAATTCTGTCTTAAAGTAATTGTTCCTTTCAAAAACTAACTCAGTTCTCACAGGGAGATAATGTGCTAGATGCTGGAGCTTCTAACATGCAGTGATTTCATTGGAGAGATACATGTGTTAATTCAACTCAGCTGATTAGGCCTATTTGTAGCCAATAGAGACTATCTCCACCTTGAAACACCTAAGTTACAGGAAGTATTCCTTTTAAACACTAAGTCAATTTTAACAGGGAAACAATGTGCTAGAGGCCCCTGCTTCTAACACACATGCGTTTCTTTTGAGAGATACATGTGCTTCATCAACTTAGCTGAATAGGCCTATCTGGAACAAAATGAGCCTTTCTCCACCTTGAAAACTTTGATTTGCACAAAGTACTCCTTTGAAAACTAACTTTATTCTCACAGGGAAAGAATGTTCTAGATGCTCCTGCTTCTAAGACAGTTGGTTTTCTTTCGAGAGATACGTGTGTTCCTTCAACTTACTGAAATGGCCTATATGGAACAAAATGAGCCTTTCTCCACTTTGAAAATTCTGTTTTGCAGGAAGTATTTCTTTCAAAACCTAACTATATTCACACACGTAAACAACATGGTAGATGCTAGTGCTTCTAACTCAAATGGCTTTCTTTGGAGAGATACATGTGTTTCATCAACTCAGCTGAATAGGCCTATTTGCAAGAAAGTGAGCCTATCTCCACCTTCAAGAAACAAAGTTGCAGGAAGTATTCCTTTCAAAACCTAACTCAGTTTTCCCAGGGAAACAGTGTGCTAGATGCTGCAGCTTCTAACACAGATTTTTTTTTTTTTTTTGGAGATATTTATGTGTTTCTTCAACTCGGCTGAATAGGTCTATTTGGAAATGAATGAGCTTTTCTCAACCTGGAAAATTCTGATTTGCAGGAAGTATTCCTTTCAAAAAGTAACTAAATTCTCAGAGGTCAACAATGTGATAGATTCTGCTGCTTTTTACACACATCGGTTTCTTTTGAGGGGCATGCGTGATTCATCAACTCAGGTGTATGGGCCTACTTGGAACAAAGAGAGGCTATGTGTACCATGGAAAACCCACCTAGCATGAAGTATTCCCTTCAAAAACTAACTCAGTTCTCAAAAGGAAACAATAGGCTTGATGGTGCAGCTTCTAACAAAGATGTTTTTCTTAGGAGAGGTTCATGGGTTTTGCAACTCAGCTGCATATACCTATTTGGAGCAAACAGAGCCTAACTCCACCTTCAAATCCTAAGTTGCAGAAAAGGATTCCTTTCAAACACTAAGTCAATTCTCACATGGAAACAATGTGCTAGAATCTGCAGCATCTGACAGAGATGTTTTTCTAAGGTGAGGTACATGTGTTTCTTCAACTCAGCTGAATTGCCTGTTTGGAACAAAATGAGCCTTTCTCCACCTTGAAAATTGTGATTTGCAGGAACTATTTCTTTCGAAAAGTAACTCAAATTTACAGGCAAGCTATGTGCAAGGTGCTTCAGCTCCTAACACAGATGGCTTTCTTTGGATAGATCCATGTATTCCTTCAACTCAGGTGAAGAAGCCTTTTGGGAGCAAACCGAGCCTATCTCCCCTTGAAATACCTAAGTTTACTTCCCAAATCTAACTCAATTCTCACAGGGAAAAATGTGCTACATGCTGCTGCTTCTAACACAAATGGACTTCTTTTCAAAAACAAATGTGTTTCTTCAACTTAGCTGAAGAAAGGCCAACTTGGAAAAAATGAGCCTTTCTGCATCTTCCAAACTATGATTTGCACTATGTTCTCCTTTGGAAACTACCTCAGTTCTCACAGGGTAGTGCTTACACACATGGTTTTCTTTCCAGATATATAGGTGTTTCACCAACTCACCTGTACAGCCCTATTTCTAACAAAGAGAGCCTGTCAATGCATTGGAAAGCCCACATAGCAGGAAGTATTCCTTTCAAAAACTAGCTCAAATCTCACAGGGAAACAATGTGCTTGAACCTGCATCTGCTAACATAGATGGTTTTCTTTGGACAGATACATGGGTTGCTTGAAGTCAGCTGCATATACCTCTTTGGAGCAAAGAGAGCCTATGTCCACCTTGAATCACCTACGTGGCAGGAAGTCTTCCTTTCAAAAACGAACTAAATTCTCACAGGGAAACAATGTGCTAGATGCTCCTCCTTGTAACACACGTGGTTTTCTGTCGAGAGATGTATTTCTTTCTTCAACGTAGTTGAACAGGCCTATTTAAAAAAATGAGCTTTTCTCCACCTTGAAACTTCTGATTTGTAGTGAGTATTCATTCAAAAACGAACTCCATATTAACAGGGAGACAATGTGCAGGAAGCTCGAGCTTCTCACAAAGATGATTTTCTTTCGTGAGATACATGTCTTTCTTCACCTTAGTTGAATCGGTCTAATTGGAACAAAATGAGCCTTTCTCCACCTTGAAAAGTGTAATTTACACGAAGTTTTCCTACTAAAGCATACTCAGTTCTCACAGAGGAACAAAGTGCCAGTTGCTCCTACTTCTAAATAGTGGTTTTCATTCGTGATATACATGTGTTTCACCTTAGCTGAATAGGCCAATGTGCAAGAAAATGAGCCTTACTCTACCTTGAAAACTATGATAAGCAGGAAGTATTCCTTTCAAAAACTACTTCTACTTTTGCACAGAAACGATGTCACAGATGCTGCAGCTTCTAACATAGATGGTTTTCTTTGCAGTGATGCATGTGCTCTTTAACTCAGCCTAATACGCCTAATTGGAACCAAGAGAGCTTATCTCCACCTTGAAAACCCGAAGTTGCAGGAAGTATTCCTTTGAAAAACGAACTCAATTTTAACAGGGAAATAATGTGCTAGATGCTGTAGCTTCTCACATAGATGGTTTTCTTTTGGAGAGATACATGATTTCCTTCAACTCAGCCAAATAGGCCTATTAGGAGCAGAAAGGGCCAATCTCCACCAGAAACACCTAAGTTGGAGGAAGTATTGCTTTCAAAAACGAATTCAATTCTCACAGGGAAACAACGTGCTGGATGCTCCTGCTTCTAACACAGATTGTCTTTTTACAAAGGATTCATTTGTTTCTTCAACTTCCTTGAAGAGGCCTATTTGGAACAAAATGAGCCTTTCTCCACCTTGAACCCTATGATTTGCAGGAAGTATTCCTTTCAGAAACTAAATGAATTCTGACAGGGAAACAATGTGCCAGATGTTCCTGCTTCTGACTCAGATGGTTTTCTTTTGAGAGATATATGTGTTTCTTCAACTCAGCTGAATAGGCCTATTTGTAGGAAACAGAGCTTATCTCCACCTTGAAACACCCAAGTTGCAGGAAATATTCCTTTCAAAACTAACTCAATGCTCACTGAGTAACAATGTGCTAGTATGTGCAGCTTCTAACAGAAATAGATTTTTTGGAGAGATACTTGCGTTTCTTCAACTCAGGTGAATAGGTGTATTTTGAGCAAACAGATATAGCACCACCTTGAGCAACCTATTGGAGGAAGATTTCCTTTCCAAACGAACTCAAATCTCACAGGGAACAATGTACTGTATGCTCCTTCAACTAACACAGATGGTCAACTTTTGAGAGATACCTGTGTTTCTTCTCCTTAGCTGAGTAGGCTTGTTGGGAACAATATGAATCATTCTCCACCTTGAAATTATGATTTGAAGGAAGTATTCCTTTGAAACACTAACTCAGCTCTCACAGGGAAACAATACCATATGTGCTGCAGCTTCTAACATAGATGGTTTTCTTTGGAGATCTACGGGTATTTTTTCAACTGAGCTGAATGGGCCTATTTGGAGCAAACAGATCCTATCTCCACGTTGAAAAACCAAACTTGCAGGAAGTATTCTTTTCCAAAAGGAATTCAATTCTCAAAGGGAAACAATGTGCTACATAATCCTGATTCTAGCTCAGATGCTTTTCTTTGTAGACATACGTGTGTTTCTTCACCTTAGCTGAATAGGGGAATTTGGAATCAAAGAGCCTTTCTCCACCTTGAAAATTTTGATGTGCAGGAAGTATTCCTTTCAAAAACGAACTAAATGCTCACAGGGAGAAAATGTGCTAAGTACTGCAGGTTCTAACATAGATGGTTTTGTTTGGAGAGGTATATGTGCTGCTTAACTCACCTGAAGAGCCCTACTTGGAACAAAATGATCCTCTCTCCACCTTGAAAACTGTGAATAGCAGGAATTTTTCCTTCCCAAAACTAACTCTATTCTCACAGGGAAATAATGTGCTAGACGCTGCAGCTTCTAACATAGATGGTTTTCTTTGTAGAGAAAGTGAAGTTTCTTCACCTCAACTGAATAGGCCTATTTGGAGCAAAGTGAGCCTATGTCCACCTTGAAACACCTAAGTTGCAGGAAGTATTCCTTTTAAAAACTAACTCATTTTAACATGGAAGCAATATCCTAGTCCTGCTTCAAACACACATGGTTATTTTTGAGAGATTTATGTTTATCTTCAACTTGGCTGTATAGTTCTGTTTGAACAAATGAGCATTTCTGCAGCTCGAAAATTCTGTCTTAAAGTAATTGTTCCTTTCAAAAACTAACTCAGTTCTCACAGGGAGATAATGTGCTAGATGCTGGAGCTTCTAACATGCAGTGATTTCATTGGAGAGATACATGTGTTAATTCAACTCAGCTGATTAGGCCTATTTGTAGCCAATAGAGACTATCTCCACCTTGAAACACCTAAGTTACAGGAAGTATTCCTTTTAAACACTAAGTCAATTTTAACAGGGAAACAATGTGCTAGAGGCCCCTGCTTCTAACACACATGCGTTTCTTTTGAGAGATACATGTGCTTCATCAACTTAGCTGAATAGGCCTATCTGGAACAAAATGAGCCTTTCTCCACCTTGAAAACTTTGATTTGCACAAAGTACTCCTTTGAAAACTAACTTTATTCTCACAGGGAAAGAATGTTCTAGATGCTCCTGCTTCTAAGACAGTTGGTTTTCTTTCGAGAGATACGTGTGTTCCTTCAACTTACTGAAATGGCCTATATGGAACAAAATGAGCCTTTCTCCACTTTGAAAATTCTGTTTTGCAGGAAGTATTTCTTTCAAAACCTAACTATATTCACACACGTAAACAACATGGTAGATGCTAGTGCTTCTAACTCAAATGGCTTTCTTTGGAGAGATACATGTGTTTCATCAACTCAGCTGAATAGGCCTATTTGCAAGAAAGTGAGCCTATCTCCACCTTCAAGAAACAAAGTTGCAGGAAGTATTCCTTTCAAAACCTAACTCAGTTTTCCCAGGGAAACAGTGTGCTAGATGCTGCAGCTTCTAACACAGATTTTTTTTTTTTTTTGGAGATATTTATGTGTTTCTTCAACTCGGCTGAATAGGTCTATTTGGAAATGAATGAGCTTTTCTCAACCTGGAAAATTCTGATTTGCAGGAAGTATTCCTTTCAAAAAGTAACTAAATTCTCAGAGGTCAACAATGTGATAGATTCTGCTGCTTTTTACACACATCGGTTTCTTTTGAGGGGCATGCGTGATTCATCAACTCAGGTGTATGGGCCTACTTGGAACAAAGAGAGGCTATGTGTACCATGGAAAACCCACCTAGCATGAAGTATTCCCTTCAAAAACTAACTCAGTTCTCAAAAGGAAACAATAGGCTTGATGGTGCAGCTTCTAACAAAGATGTTTTTCTTAGGAGAGGTTCATGGGTTTTGCAACTCAGCTGCATATACCTATTTGGAGCAAACAGAGCCTAACTCCACCTTCAAATCCTAAGTTGCAGAAAAGGATTCCTTTCAAACACTAAGTCAATTCTCACATGGAAACAATGTGCTAGAATCTGCAGCATCTGACAGAGATGTTTTTCTAAGGTGAGGTACATGTGTTTCTTCAACTCAGCTGAATTGCCTGTTTGGAACAAAATGAGCCTTTCTCCACCTTGAAAATTGTGATTTGCAGGAACTATTTCTTTCGAAAAGTAACTCAAATTTACAGGCAAGCTATGTGCAAGGTGCTTCAGCTCCTAACACAGATGGCTTTCTTTGGATAGATCCATGTATTCCTTCAACTCAGGTGAAGAAGCCTTTTGGGAGCAAACCGAGCCTATCTCCCCTTGAAATACCTAAGTTTACTTCCCAAATCTAACTCAATTCTCACAGGGAAAAATGTGCTACATGCTGCTGCTTCTAACACAAATGGACTTCTTTTCAAAAACAAATGTGTTTCTTCAACTTAGCTGAAGAAAGGCCAACTTGGAAAAAATGAGCCTTTCTGCATCTTCCAAACTATGATTTGCACTATGTTCTCCTTTGGAAACTACCTCAGTTCTCACAGGGTAGTGCTTACACACATGGTTTTCTTTCCAGATATATAGGTGTTTCACCAACTCACCTGTACAGCCCTATTTCTAACAAAGAGAGCCTGTCAATGCATTGGAAAGCCCACATAGCAGGAAGTATTCCTTTCAAAAACTAGCTCAAATCTCACAGGGAAACAATGTGCTTGAACCTGCATCTGCTAACATAGATGGTTTTCTTTGGACAGATACATGGGTTGCTTGAAGTCAGCTGCATATACCTCTTTGGAGCAAAGAGAGCCTATGTCCACCTTGAATCACCTACGTGGCAGGAAGTCTTCCTTTCAAAAACGAACTAAATTCTCACAGGGAAACAATGTGCTAGATGCTCCTCCTTGTAACACACGTGGTTTTCTGTCGAGAGATGTATTTCTTTCTTCAACGTAGTTGAACAGGCCTATTTAAAAAAATGAGCTTTTCTCCACCTTGAAACTTCTGATTTGTAGTGAGTATTCATTCAAAAACGAACTCCATATTAACAGGGAGACAATGTGCAGGAAGCTCGAGCTTCTCACAAAGATGATTTTCTTTCGTGAGATACATGTCTTTCTTCACCTTAGTTGAATCGGTCTAATTGGAACAAAATGAGCCTTTCTCCACCTTGAAAAGTGTAATTTACACGAAGTTTTCCTACTAAAGCATACTCAGTTCTCACAGAGGAACAAAGTGCCAGTTGCTCCTACTTCTAAATAGTGGTTTTCATTCGTGATATACATGTGTTTCACCTTAGCTGAATAGGCCAATTTGCAAGAAAATGAGCCTTACTCTACCTTGAAAACTATGATAAGCAGGAAGTATTCCTTTCAAAAACTACTTCTACTTTTGCACAGAAACGATGTCACAGATGCTGCAGCTTCTAACATAGATGGTTTTCTTTGCAGTGATGCATGTGCTCTTTAACTCAGCCTAATACGCCTAATTGGAACCAAGAGAGCTTATCTCCACCTTGAAAACCCGAAGTTGCAGGAAGTATTCCTTTGAAAAACGAACTCAATTTTAACAGGGAAATAATGTGCTAGATGCTGTAGCTTCTCACATAGATGGTTTTCTTTTGGAGAGATACATGATTTCCTTCAACTCAGCCAAATAGGCCTATTAGGAGCAGAAAGGGCCAATCTCCACCAGAAACACCTAAGTTGGAGGAAGTATTGCTTTCAAAAACGAATTCAATTCTCACAGGGAAACAACGTGCTGGATGCTCCTGCTTCTAACACAGATTGTCTTTTTACAAAGGATTCATTTGTTTCTTCAACTTCCTTGAAGAGGCCTATTTGGAACAAAATGAGCCTTTCTCCACCTTGAACCCTATGATTTGCAGGAAGTATTCCTTTCAGAAACTAAATGAATTCTGACAGGGAAACAATGTGCCAGATGTTCCTGCTTCTGACTCAGATGGTTTTCTTTTGAGAGATATATGTGTTTCTTCAACTCAGCTGAATAGGCCTATTTGTAGGAAACAGAGCTTATCTCCACCTTGAAACACCCAAGTTGCAGGAAATATTCCTTTCAAAACTAACTCAATGCTCACTGAGTAACAATGTGCTAGTATGTGCAGCTTCTAACAGAAATAGATTTTTTGGAGAGATACTTGCGTTTCTTCAACTCAGGTGAATAGGTGTATTTTGAGCAAACAGATATAGCACCACCTTGAGCAACCTATTGGAGGAAGATTTCCTTTCCAAACGAACTCAAATCTCACAGGGAACAATGTACTATATGCTCCTTCAACTAACACAGATGGTCAACTTTTGAGAGATACCTGTGTTTCTTCTCCTTAGCTGAGTAGGCTTGTTGGGAACAATATGAATCATTCTCCACCTTGAAATTATGATTTGAAGGAAGTATTCCTTTGAAACACTAACTCAGCTCTCACAGGGAAACAATACCATATGTGCTGCAGCTTCTAACATAGATGGTTTTCTTTGGAGATCTACGGGTATTTTTTCAACTGAGCTGAATGGGCCTATTTGGAGCAAACAGAGCCTATCTCCACGTTGAAAAACCAAACTTGCAGGAAGTATTCTTTTCCAAAAGGAATTCAATTCTCAAAGGGAAACAATGTGCTACATAATCCTGATTCTAGCTCAGATGCTTTTCTTTGTAGACATACGTGTGTTTCTTCACCTTAGCTGAATAGGGGAATTTGGAATCAAAGAGCCTTTCTCCACCTTGAAAATTTTGATGTGCAGGAAGTATTCCTTTCAAAAACGAACTAAATGCTCACAGGGAGAAAATGTGCTAAGTACTGCAGGTTCTAACATAGATGGTTTTGTTTGGAGAGGTATATGTGCTGCTTAACTCACCTGAAGAGCCCTACTTGGAACAAAATGATCCTCTCTCCACCTTGAAAACTGTGAATAGCAGGAATTTTTCCTTCCCAAAACTAACTCTATTCTCACAGGGAAATAATGTGCTAGACGCTGCAGCTTCTAACATAGATGGTTTTCTTTGGAGAGAAAGTGAAGTTTCTTCCCCTCAACTGAATAGGCCTATTTGGAGCAAAGTGAGCCTATGTCCACCTTGAAACACCTAAGTTGCAGGAAGTATTCCTTTTAAAAACTAACTCATTTTAACATGGAAGCAATATCCTAGTCCTGCTTCAAACACACATGGTTATTTTTGAGAGATTTATGTTTATCTTCAACTTGGCTGTATAGTTCTGTTTGAACAAATGAGCATTTCTGCAGCTCGAAAATTCTGTCTTAAAGTAATTGTTCCTTTCAAAAACTAACTCAGTTCTCACAGGGAGATAATGTGCTAGATGCTGGAGCTTCTAACATGCAGTGATTTCATTGGAGAGATACATGTGTTAATTCAACTCAGCTGATTAGGCCTATTTGTAGCCAATAGAGACTATCTCCACCTTGAAACACCTAAGTTACAGGAAGTATTCCTTTTAAACACTAAGTCAATTTTAACAGGGAAACAATGTGCTAGAGGCCCCTGCTTCTAACACACATGCGTTTCTTTTGAGAGATACATGTGCTTCATCAACTTAGCTGAATAGGCCTATCTGGAACAAAATGAGCCTTTCTCCACCTTGAAAACTTTGATTTGCACAAAGTACTCCTTTGAAAACTAACTTTATTCTCACAGGGAAAGAATGTTCTAGATGCTCCTGCTTCTAAGACAGTTGGTTTTCTTTCGAGAGATACGTGTGTTCCTTCAACTTACTGAAATGGCCTATATGGAACAAAATGAGCCTTTCTCCACTTTGAAAATTCTGTTTTGCAGGAAGTATTTCTTTCAAAACCTAACTATATTCACACACGTAAACAACATGGTAGATGCTAGTGCTTCTAACTCAAATGGCTTTCTTTGGAGAGATACATGTGTTTCATCAACTCAGCTGAATAGGCCTATTTGCAAGAAAGTGAGCCTATCTCCACCTTCAAGAAACAAAGTTGCAGGAAGTATTCCTTTCAAAACCTAACTCAGTTTTCCCAGGGAAACAGTGTGCTAGATGCTGCAGCTTCTAACACAGATTTTTTTTTTTTTTGGAGATATTTATGTGTTTCTTCAACTCGGCTGAATAGGTCTATTTGGAAATGAATGAGCTTTTCTCAACCTGGAAAATTCTGATTTGCAGGAAGTATTCCTTTCAAAAAGTAACTAAATTCTCAGAGGTCAACAATGTGATAGATTCTGCTGCTTTTTACACACATGGGTTTCTTTTGAGGGGCATGCGTGATTCATCAACTCAGGTGTATGGGCCTACTTGGAACAAAGAGAGGCTATGTGTACCATGGAAAACCCACCTAGCATGAAGTATTCCCTTCAAAAACTAACTCAGTTCTCAAAAGGAAACAATAGGCTTGATGGTGCAGCTTCTAACAAAGATGTTTTTCTTAGGAGAGGTTCATGGGTTTTGCAACTCAGCTGCATATACCTATTTGGAGCAAACAGAGCCTAACTCCACCTTCAAATCCTAAGTTGCAGAAAAGGATTCCTTTCAAACACTAAGTCAATTCTCACATGGAAACAATGTGCTAGAATCTGCAGCATCTGACAGAGATGTTTTTCTAAGGTGAGGTACATGTGTTTCTTCAACTCAGCTGAATTGCCTGTTTGGAACAAAATGAGCCTTTCTCCACCTTGAAAATTGTGATTTGCGGGAGCTATTTCTTTCGAAAAGTAACTCAAATTTACAGGCAAGCTATGTGCAAGGTGCTTCAGCTCCTAACACAGATGGCTTTCTTTGGATAGATCCATGTATTCCTTCAACTCAGGTGAAGAAGCCTTTTGGGAGCAAACCGAGCCTATCTCCCCTTGAAATACCTAAGTTTCCTTCCCAAATCTAACTCAATTCTCACAGGGAAAAATGTGCTACATGCTGCTGCTTCTAACACAAATGGACTTCTTTTCAAAAACAAATGTGTTTCTTCAACTTAGCTGAAGAAAGGCCAACTTGGAAAAAATGAGCCTTTCTGCATCTTCCAAACTATGATTTGCACTATGTTCTCCTTTGGAAACTACCTCAGTTCTCACAGGGTAGTGCTTACACACATGGTTTTCTTTCCAGATATATAGGTGTTTCACCAACTCACCTGTACAGCCCTATTTCTAACAAAGAGAGCCTGTCAATGCATTGGAAAGCCCACATAGCAGGAAGTATTCCTTTCAAAAACTAGCTCAAATCTCACAGGGAAACAATGTGCTTGAACCTGCATCTGCTAACATAGATGGTTTTCTTTGGACAGATACATGGGTTGCTTGAAGTCAGCTGCATATACCTCTTTGGAGCAAAGAGAGCCTATGTCCACCTTGAATCACCTACGTGGCAGGAAGTCTTCCTTTCAAAAACGAACTAAATTCTCACAGGGAAACAATGTGCTAGATGCTCCTCCTTGTAACACACGTGGTTTTCTGTCGAGAGATGTATTTCTTTCTTCAACGTAGTTGAACAGGCATATTTAAAAAAATGAGCTTTTCTTCACCTTGAAACTTCTGATTTCTAGTGAGTATTCATTCAAAAACGAACTCCATATTAACAGGGAGACAATGTGCAGGAAGCTCGAGCTTCTCACAAAGATGATTTTCTTTCGTGAGATACATGTCTTTCTTCACCTTAGTTGAATCGGTCTAATTGGAACAAAATGAGCCTTTCTCCACCTTGAAAAGTGTAATTTACACGAAGTTTTCCTACTAAAGCATACTCAGTTCTCACAGAGGAACAAAGTGCCAGTTGCTCCTACTTCTAAATAGTGGTTTTCATTCGTGATATACATGTGTTTCACCTTAGCTGAATAGGCCAATTTGGAAGAAAATGAGCCTTACACTACCTTGAAAACTATGATAAGCAGGAAGTATTCCTTTCAAAAACTACTTCTACTTTTGCACAGAAACGATGTCACAGATGCTGCAGCTTCTAACATAGATGGTTTTCTTTGCAGTGATGCATGTGCTCTTTAACTCAGCCTAATACGCCTAATTGGAACCAAGAGAGCTTATCTCCACCTTGAAAACCCGAAGTTGCAGGAAGTATTCCTTTGAAAAACGAACTCAATTTTAACAGGGAAATAATGTGCTAGATGCTGTAGCTTCTCACATAGATGGTTTTCTTTTGGAGAGATACATGATTTCCTTCAACTCAGCCAAATAGGCCTATTAGGAGCAGAAAGGGCCAGTCTCCACCAGAAACACCTAAGTTGGAGGAAGTATTGCTTTCAAAAACGAATTCAATTCTCACAGGGAAACAACGTGCTGGATGCTCCTGCTTCTAACACAGATTGTCTTTTTACAAAGGATTCATTTGTTTCTTCAACTTCCTTGAAGAGGCCTATTTGGAACAAAATGAGCCTTTCTCCACCTTGAACCCTATGATTTGCAGGAAGTATTCCTTTCAGAAACTAAATGAATTCTGACAGGGAAACAATGTGCCAGATGTTCCTGCTTCTGACTCAGATGGTTTTCTTTTGAGAGATATATGTGTTTCTTCAACTCAGCTGAATAGGCCTATTTGTAGGAAACAGAGCTTATCTCCACCTTGAAACACCCAAGTTGCAGGAAATATTCCTTTCAAAACTAACTCAATGCTCACTGAGTAACAATGTGCTAGTATGTGCAGCTTCTAACAGAAATAGATTTTTTGGAGAGATACTTGCGTTTCTTCAACTCAGGTGAATAGGTGTATTTTGAGCAAACAGATATAGCACCACCTTGAGCAACCTATTGGAGGAAGATTTCCTTTCCAAACGAACTCAAATCTCACAGGGAACAATGTACTATATGCTCCTTCAACTAACACAGATGGTCAACTTTTGAGAGATACCTGTGTTTCTTCTCCTTAGCTGAGTAGGCTTGTTGGGAACAATATGAATCATTCTCCACCTTGAAATTATGATTTGAAGGAAGTATTCCTTTGAAACACTAACTCAGCTCTCACAGGGAAACAATACCATATGTGCTGCAGCTTCTAACATAGATGGTTTTCTTTGGAGATCTACGGGTATTTTTTCAACTGAGCTGAATGGGCCTATTTGGAGCAAACAGAGCCTATCTCCACGTTGAAAAACCAAACTTGCAGGAAGTATTCTTTTCCAAAAGGAATTCAATTCTCAAAGGGAAACAATGTGCTACATAATCCTGATTCTAGCTCAGATGCTTTTCTTTGTAGACATACGTGTGTTTCTTCACCTTAGCTGAATAGGGGAATTTGGAATCAAAGAGCCTTTCTCCACCTTGAAAATTTTGATGTGCAGGAAGTATTCCTTTCAAAAACGAACTAAATGCTCACAGGGAGAAAATGTGCTAAGTACTGCAGGTTCTAACATAGATGGTTTTGTTTGGAGAGGTATATGTGCTGCTTAACTCACCTGAAGAGCCCTACTTGGAACAAAATGATCCTCTCTCCACCTTGAAAACTGTGAATAGCAGGAATTTTTCCTTCCCAAAACTAACTCTATTCTCACAGGGAAATAATGTGCTAGACGCTGCAGCTTCTAACATAGATGGTTTTCTTTGGAGAGAAAGTGAAGTTTCTTCACCTCAACTGAATAGGCCTATTTGGAGCAAAGTGAGCCTATGTCCACCTTGAAACACCTAAGTTGCAGGAAGTATTCCTTTTAAAAACTAACTCATTTTAACATGGAAGCAATATCCTAGTCCTGCTTCAAACACACATGGTTATTTTTGAGAGATTTATGTTTATCTTCAACTTGGCTGTATAGTTCTGTTTGAACAAATGAGCATTTCTGCAGCTCGAAAATTCTGTCTTAAAGTAATTGTTCCTTTCAAAAACTAACTCAGTTCTCACAGGGAGATAATGTGCTAGATGCTGGAGCTTCTAACATGCAGTGATTTCATTGGAGAGATACATGTGTTAATTCAACTCAGCTGATTAGGCCTATTTGTAGCCAATAGAGACTATCTCCACCTTGAAACACCTAAGTTACAGGAAGTATTCCTTTTAAACACTAAGTCAATTTTAACAGGGAAACAATGTGCTAGAGGCCCCTGCTTCTAACACACATGCGTTTCTTTTGAGAGATACATGTGCTTCATCAACTTAGCTGAATAGGCCTACCTGGAACAAAATGAGCCTTTCTCCACCTTGAAAACTTTGATTTGCACAAAGTACTCCTTTGAAAACTAACTTTATTCTCACAGGGAAAGAATGTTCTAGATGCTCCTGCTTCTAAGACAGTTGGTTTTCTTTCGAGAGATACGTGTGTTCCTTCAACTTACTGAAATGGCCTATATGGAACAAAATGAGCCTTTCTCCACTTTGAAAATTCTGTTTTGCAGGAAGTATTTCTTTCAAAACCTAACTATATTCACACACGTAAACAACATGGTAGATGCTAGTGCTTCTAACTCAAATGGCTTTCTTTGGAGAGATACATGTGTTTCATCAACTCAGCTGAATAGGCCTATTTGCAAGAAAGTGAGCCTATCTCCACCTTCAAGAAACAAAGTTGCAGGAAGTATTCCTTTCAAAACCTAACTCAGTTTTCCCAGGGAAACAGTGTGCTAGATGCTGCAGCTTCTAACACAGATTTTTTTTTTTTTTTGGAGATATTTATGTGTTTCTTCAACTCGGCTGAATAGGTCTATTTGGAAATGAATGAGCTTTTCTCAACCTGGAAAATTCTGATTTGCAGGAAGTATTCCTTTCAAAAAGTAACTAAATTCTCAGAGGTCAACAATGTGATAGATTCTGCTGCTTTTTACACACATCGGTTTCTTTTGAGGGACATGCGTGATTCATCAACTCAGGTGTATGGGCCTACTTGGAACAAAGAGAGGCTATGTGTACCATGGAAAACCCACCTAGCATGAAGTATTCCCTTCAAAAACTAACTCAGTTCTCAAAAGGAAACAATAGGCTTGATGGTGCAGCTTCTAACAAAGATGTTTTTCTTAGGAGAGGTTCATGGGTTTTGCAACTCAGCTGCATATACCTATTTGGAGCAAACAGAGCCTAACTCCACCTTCAAATCCTAAGTTGCAGAAAAGGATTCCTTTCAAACACTAAGTCAATTCTCACATGGAAACAATGTGCTAGAATCTGCAGCATCTGACAGAGATGTTTTTCTAAGGTGAGGTACATGTGTTTCTTCAACTCAGCTGAATTGCCTGTTTGGAACAAAATGAGCCTTTCTCCACCTTGAAAATTGTGATTTGCAGGAACTATTTCTTTCGAAAAGTAACTCAAATTTACAGGCAAGCTATGTGCAAGGTGCTTCAGCTCCTAACACAGATGGCTTTCTTTGGATAGATCCATGTATTCCTTCAACTCAGGTGAAGAAGCCTTTTGGGAGCAAACCGAGCCTATCTCCCCTTGAAATACCTAAGTTTACTTCCCAAATCTAACTCAATTCTCACAGGGAAAAATGTGCTACATGCTGCTGCTTCTAACACAAATGGACTTCTTTTCAAAAACAAATGTGTTTCTTCAACTTAGCTGAAGAAAGGCCAACTTGGAAAAAATGAGCCTTTCTGCATCTTCCAAACTATGATTTGCACTATGTTCTCCTTTGGAAACTACCTCAGTTCTCACAGGGTAGTGCTTACACACATGGTTTTCTTTCCAGATATATAGGTGTTTCACCAACTCACCTGTACAGCCCTATTTCTAACAAAGAGAGCCTGTCAATGCATTGGAAAGCCCACATAGCAGGAAGTATTCCTTTCAAAAACTAGCTCAAATCTCACAGGGAAACAATGTGCTTGAACCTGCATCTGCTAACATAGATGGTTTTCTTTGGACAGATACATGGGTTGCTTGAAGTCAGCTGCATATACCTCTTTGGAGCAAAGAGAGCCTATGTCCACCTTGAATCACCTACGTGGCAGGAAGTCTTCCTTTCAAAAACGAACTAAATTCTCACAGGGAAACAATGTGCTAGATGCTCCTCCTTGTAACACACGTGGTTTTCTGTCGAGAGATGTATTTCTTTCTTCAACGTAGTTGAACAGGCCTATTTAAAAAAATGAGCTTTTCTCCACCTTGAAACTTCTGATTTGTAGTGAGTATTCATTCAAAAACGAACTCCATATTAACAGGGAGACAATGTGCAGGAAGCTCGAGCTTCTCACAAAGATGATTTTCTTTCGTGAGATACATGTCTTTCTTCACCTTAGTTGAATCGGTCTAATTGGAACAAAATGAGCCTTTCTCCACCTTGAAAAGTGTAATTTACACGAAGTTTTCCTACTAAAGCATACTCAGTTCTCACAGAGGAACAAAGTGCCAGTTGCTCCTACTTCTAAATAGTGGTTTTCATTCGTGATATACATGTGTTTCACCTTAGCTGAATAGGCCAATTTGCAAGAAAATGAGCCTTACTCTACCTTGAAAACTATGATAAGCAGGAAGTATTCCTTTCAAAAACTACTTCTACTTTTGCACAGAAACGATGTCACAGATGCTGCAGCTTCTAACATAGATGGTTTTCTTTGCAGTGATGCATGTGCTCTTTAACTCAGCCTAATACGCCTAATTGGAACCAAGAGAGCTTATCTCCACCTTGAAAACCCGAAGTTGCAGGAAGTATTCCTTTGAAAAACGAACTCAATTTTAACAGGGAAATAATGTGCTAGATGCTGTAGCTTCTCACATAGATGGTTTTCTTTTGGAGAGATACATGATTTCCTTCAACTCAGCCAAATAGGCCTATTAGGAGCAGAAAGGGCCAATCTCCACCAGAAACACCTAAGTTGGAGGAAGTATTGCTTTCAAAAACGAATTCAATTCTCACAGGGAAACAACGTGCTGGATGCTCCTGCTTCTAACACAGATTGTCTTTTTACAAAGGATTCATTTGTTTCTTCAACTTCCTTGAAGAGGCCTATTTGGAACAAAATGAGCCTTTCTCCACCTTGAACCCTATGATTTGCAGGAAGTATTCCTTTCAGAAACTAAATGAATTCTGACAGGGAAACAATGTGCCAGATGTTCCTGCTTCTGACTCAGATGGTTTTCTTTTGAGAGATATATGTTTCTTCAACTCAGCTGAATAGGCCTATTTGTAGGAAACAGAGCTTATCTCCACCTTGAAACACCCAAGTTGCAGGAAATATTCCTTTCAAAACTAACTCAATGCTCACTGAGTAACAATGTGCTAGTATGTGCAGCTTCTAACAGAAATAGATTTTTTGGAGAGATACTTGCGTTTCTTCAACTCAGGTGAATAGGTGTATTTTGAGCAAACAGATATAGCACCACCTTGAGCAACCTATTGGAGGAAGATTTCCTTTCCAAACGAACTCAAATCTCACAGGGAACAATGTACTATATGCTCCTTCAACTAACACAGATGGTCAACTTTTGAGAGATACCTGTGTTTCTTCTCCTTAGCTGAGTAGGCTTGTTGGGAACAATATGAATCATTCTCCACCTTGAAATTATGATTTGAAGGAAGTATTCCTTTGAAACACTAACTCAGCTCTCACAGGGAAACAATACCATATGTGCTGCAGCTTCTAACATAGATGGTTTTCTTTGGAGATCTACGGGTATTTTTTCAACTGAGCTGAATGGGCCTATTTGGAGCAAACAGAGCCTATCTCCACGTTGAAAAACCAAACTTGCAGGAAGTATTCTTTTCCAAAAGGAATTCAATTCTCAAAGGGAAACAATGTGCTACATAATCCTGATTCTAGCTCAGATGCTTTTCTTTGTAGACATACGTGTGTTTCTTCACCTTAGCTGAATAGGGGAATTTGGAATCAAAGAGCCTTTCTCCACCTTGAAAATTTTGATGTGCAGGAAGTATTCCTTTCAAAAACGAACTAAATGCTCACAGGGAGAAAATGTGCTAAGTACTGCAGGTTCTAACATAGATGGTTTTGTTTGGAGAGGTATATGTGCTGCTTAACTCACCTGAAGAGCCCTACTTGGAACAAAATGATCCTCTCTCCACCTTGAAAACTGTGAATAGCAGGAATTTTTCCTTCCCAAAACTAACTCTATTCTCACAGGGAAATAATGTGCTAGACGCTGCAGCTTCTAACATAGATGGTTTTCTTTGGAGAGAAAGTGAAGTTTCTTCCCCTCAACTGAATAGGCCTATTTGGAGCAAAGTGAGCCTATGTCCACCTTGAAACACCTAAGTTGCAGGAAGTATTCCTTTTAAAAACTAACTCATTTTAACATGGAAGCAATATCCTAGTCCTGCTTCAAACACACATGGTTATTTTTGAGAGATTTATGTTTATCTTCAACTTGGCTGTATAGTTCTGTTTGAACAAATGAGCATTTCTGCAGCTCGAAAATTCTGTCTTAAAGTAATTGTTCCTTTCAAAAACTAACTCAGTTCTCACAGGGAGATAATGTGCTAGATGCTGGAGCTTCTAACATGCAGTGATTTCATTGGAGAGATACATGTGTTAATTCAACTCAGCTGATTAGGCCTATTTGTAGCCAATAGAGACTATCTCCACCTTGAAACACCTAAGTTACAGGAAGTATTCCTTTTAAACACTAAGTCAATTTTAACAGGGAAACAATGTGCTAGAGGCCCCTGCTTCTAACACACATGCGTTTCTTTTGAGAGATACATGTGCTTCATCAACTTAGCTGAATAGGCCTATCTGGAACAAAATGAGCCTTTCTCCACCTTGAAAACTTTGATTTGCACAAAGTACTCCTTTGAAAACTAACTTTATTCTCACAGGGAAAGAATGTTCTAGATGCTCCTGCTTCTAAGACAGTTGGTTTTCTTTCGAGAGATACGTGTGTTCCTTCAACTTACTGAAATGGCCTATATGGAACAAAATGAGCCTTTCTCCACTTTGAAAATTCTGTTTTGCAGGAAGTATTTCTTTCAAAACCTAACTATATTCACACACGTAAACAACATGGTAGATGCTAGTGCTTCTAACTCAAATGGCTTTCTTTGGAGAGATACATGTGTTTCATCAACTCAGCTGAATAGGCCTATTTGCAAGAAAGTGAGCCTATCTCCACCTTCAAGAAACAAAGTTGCAGGAAGTATTCCTTTCAAAACCTAACTCAGTTTTCCCAGGGAAACAGTGTGCTAGATGCTGCAGCTTCTAACACAGATTTTTTTTTTTTTTTGGAGATATTTATGTGTTTCTTCAACTCGGCTGAATAGGTCTATTTGGAAATGAATGAGCTTTTCTCAACCTGGAAAATTCTGATTTGCAGGAAGTATTCCTTTCAAAAAGTGACTAAATTCTCAGAGGTCAACAATGTGATAGATTCTGCTGCTTTTTACACACATGGGTTTCTTTTGAGGGACATGCGTGATTCATCAACTCAGGTGTATGGGCCTACTTGGAACAAAGAGAGGCTATGTGTACCATGGAAAACCCACCTAGCATGAAGTATTCCCTTCAAAAACTAACTCAGTTCTCAAAAGGAAACAATAGGCTTGATGGTGCAGCTTCTAACAAAGATGTTTTTCTTAGGAGAGGTTCATGGGTTTTGCAACTCAGCTGCATATACCTATTTGGAGCAAACAGAGCCTAACTCCACCTTCAAATCCTAAGTTGCAGAAAAGGATTCCTTTCAAACTCTAAGTCAATTCTCACATGGAAACAATGTGCTAGAATCTGCAGCATCTGACAGAGATGTTTTTCTAAGGTGAGGTACATGTGTTTCTTCAACTCAGCTGAATTGCCTGTTTGGAACAAAATGAGCCTTTCTCCACCTTGAAAATTGTGATTTGCGGGAACTATTTCTTTCGAAAAGTAATTCAAATTTACAGGCAAGCTATGTGCAAGGTGCTTCAGCTCCTAACACAGATGGCTTTCTTTGGATAGATCCATGTATTCCTTCAACTCAGGTGAAGAAGCCTTTTGGGAGCAAACCGAGCCTATCTCCCCTTGAAATACCTAAGTTTCCTTCCCAAATCTAACTCAATTCTCACAGGGAAAAATGTGCTACATGCTGCTGCTTCTAACACAAATGGACTTCTTTTCAAAAACAAATGTGTTTCTTCAACTTAGCTGAAGAAAGGCCAACTTGGAAAAAAATGAGCCTTTCTGCATCTTCCAAACTATGATTTGCACTATGTACTCCTTTGGAAACTACCTCAGTTCTCACAGGGTAGTGCTTACACACATGGTTTTCTTTCCAGATATATAGGTGTTTCACCAACTCACCTGTACAGCCCTATTTCTAACAAAGAGAGCCTGTCAATGCATTGGAAAGCCCACATAGCAGGAAGTATTCCTTTCAAAAACTAGCTCAAATCTCACAGGGAAACAATGTGCTTGAACCTGCATCTGCTAACATAGATGGTTTTCTTTGGACAGATACATGGGTTGCTTGAAGTCAGCTGCATATACCTCTTTGGAGCAAAGAGAGCCTATGTCCACCTTGAATCACCTACGTGGCAGGAAGTCTTCCTTTCAAAAACGAACTAAATTCTCACAGGGAAACAATGTGCTAGATGCTCCTCCTTGTAACACACGTGGTTTTCTGTCGAGAGATGTATTTCTTTCTTCAACGTAGTTGAACAGGCCTATTTAAAAAAATGAGCTTTTCTCCACCTTGAAACTTCTGATTTGTAGTGAGTATTCATTCAAAAACGAACTCCATATTAACAGGGAGACAATGTGCAGGAAGCTCGAGCTTCTCACAAAGATGATTTTCTTTCGTGAGATACATGTCTTTCTTCACCTTAGTTGAATCGGTCTAATTGGAACAAAATGAGCCTTTCTACACCTTGAAAAGTGTAATTTACACGAAGTTTTCCTACTAAAGCATACTCAGTTCTCACAGAGGAACAAAGTGCCAGTTGCTCCTACTTCTAAATAGTGGTTTTCATTCGTGATATACATGTGTTTCACCTTAGCTGAATAGGCCAATTTGCAAGAAAATGAGCCTTACTCTACCTTGAAAACTATGATAAGCAGGAAGTATTCCTTTCAAAAACTACTTCTACTTTTGCACAGAAACGATGTCACAGATGCTGCAGCTTCTAACATAGATGGTTTTCTTTGCAGTGATGCATGTGCTCTTTAACTCAGCCTAATACGCCTAATTGGAACCAAGAGAGCTTATCTCCACCTTGAAAACCCGAAGTTGCAGGAAGTATTCCTTTGAAAAACGAACTCAATTTTAACAGGGAAATAATGTGCTAGATGCTGTAGCTTCTCACATAGATGGTTTTCTTTTGGAGAGATACATGATTTCCTTCAACTCAGCCAAATAGGCCTATTAGGAGCAGAAAGGGCCAATCTCCACCAGAAACACCTAAGTTGGAGGAAGTATTGCTTTCAAAAACGAATTCAATTCTCACAGGGAAACAACGTGCTGGATGCTCCTGCTTCTAACACAGATTGTCTTTTTACAAAGGATTCATTTGTTTCTTCAACTTCCTTGAAGAGGCCTATTTGGAACAAAATGAGCCTTTCTCCACCTTGAACCCTATGATTTGCAGGAAGTATTCCTTTCAGAAACTAAATGAATTCTGACAGGGAAACAATGTGCCAGATGTTCCTGCTTCTGACTCAGATGGTTTTCTTTTGAGAGATATGTGTTTCTTCAACTCAGCTGAATAGGCCTATTTGTAGGAAACAGAGCTTATCTCCACCTTGAAACACCCAAGTTGCAGGAAATATTCCTTTCAAAACTAACTCAATGCTCACTGAGTAACAATGTGCTAGTATGTGCAGCTTCTAACAGAAATAGATTTTTTGGAGAGATACTTGCGTTTCTTCAACTCAGGTGAATAGGTGTATTTTGAGCAAACAGATATAGCACCACCTTGAGCAACCTATTGGAGGAAGATTTCCTTTCCAAACGAACTCAAATCTCACAGGGAACAATGTACTATATGCTCCTTCAACTAACACAGATGGTCAACTTTTGAGAGATACCTGTGTTTCTTCTCCTTAGCTGAGTAGGCTTGTTGGGAACAATATGAATCATTCTCCACCTTGAAATTATGATTTGAAGGAAGTATTCCTTTGAAACACTAACTCAGCTCTCACAGGGAAACAATACCATATGTGCTGCAGCTTCTAACATAGATGGTTTTCTTTGGAGATCTACGGGTATTTTTTCAACTGAGCTGAATGGGCCTATTTGGAGCAAACAGAGCCTATCTCCACGTTGAAAAACCAAACTTGCAGGAAGTATTCTTTTCCAAAAGGAATTCAATTCTCAAAGGGAAACAATGTGCTACATAATCCTGATTCTAGCTCAGATGCTTTTCTTTGTAGACATACGTGTGTTTCTTCACCTTAGCTGAATAGGGGAATTTGGAATCAAAGAGCCTTTCTCCACCTTGAAAATTTTGATGTGCAGGAAGTATTCCTTTCAAAAACGAACTAAATGCTCACAGGGAGAAAATGTGCTAAGTACTGCAGGTTCTAACATAGATGGTTTTGTTTGGAGAGGTATATGTGCTGCTTAACTCACCTGAAGAGCCCTACTTGGAACAAAATGATCCTCTCTCCACCTTGAAAACTGTGAATAGCAGGAATTTTTCCTTCCCAAAACTAACTCTATTCTCACAGGGAAATAATGTGCTAGACGCTGCAGCTTCTAACATAGATGGTTTTCTTTGGAGAGAAAGTGAAGTTTCTTCACCTCAACTGAATAGGCCTATTTGGAGCAAAGTGAGCCTATGTCCACCTTGAAACACCTAAGTTGCAGGAAGTATTCCTTTTAAAAACTAACTCATTTTAACATGGAAGCAATATCCTAGTCCTGCTTCAAACACACATGGTTATTTTTGAGAGATTTATGTTTATCTTCAACTTGGCTGTATAGTTCTGTTTGAACAAATGAGCATTTCTGCAGCTCGAAAATTCTGTCTTAAAGTAATTGTTCCTTTCAAAAACTAACTCAGTTCTCACAGGGAGATAATGTGCTAGATGCTGGAGCTTCTAACATGCAGTGATTTCATTGGAGAGATACATGTGTTAATTCAACTCAGCTGATTAGGCCTATTTGTAGCCAATAGAGACTATCTCCACCTTGAAACACCTAAGTTACAGGAAGTATTCCTTTTAAACACTAAGTCAATTTTAACAGGGAAACAATGTGCTAGAGGCCCCTGCTTCTAACACACATGCGTTTCTTTTGAGAGATACATGTGCTTCATCAACTTAGCTGAATAGGCCTACCTGGAACAAAATGAGCCTTTCTCCACCTTGAAAACTTTGATTTGCACAAAGTACTCCTTTGCAAACTAACTTTATTCTCACAGGGAAAGAATGTTCTAGATGCTCCTGCTTCTAAGACAGTTGGTTTTCTTTCGAGAGATACGTGTGTTCCTTCAACTTACTGAAATGGCCTATATGGAACAAAATGAGCCTTTCTCCACTTTGAAAATTCTGTTTTGCAGGAAGTATTTCTTTCAAAACCTAACTATATTCACACACGTAAACAACATGGTAGATGCTAGTGCTTCTAACTCAAATGGCTTTCTTTGGAGAGATACATGTGTTTCATCAACTCAGCTGAATAGGCCTATTTGCAAGAAAGTGAGCCTATCTCCACCTTCAAGAAACAAAGTTGCAGGAAGTATTCCTTTCAAAACCTAACTCAGTTTTCCCAGGGAAACAGTGTGCTAGATGCTGCAGCTTCTAACACAGATTTTTTTTTTTTTTGGAGATATTTATGTGTTTCTTCAACTCGGCTGAATAGGTCTATTTGGAAATGAATGAGCTTTTCTCAACCTGGAAAATTCTGATTTGCAGGAAGTATTCCTTTCAAAAAGTGACTAAATTCTCAGAGGTCAACAATGTGATAGATTCTGCTGCTTTTTACACACATGGGTTTCTTTTGAGGGACATGCGTGATTCATCAACTCAGGTGTATGGGCCTACTTGGAACAAAGAGAGGCTATGTGTACCATGGAAAACCCACCTAGCATGAAGTATTCCCTTCAAAAACTAACTCAGTTCTCAAAAGGAAACAATAGGCTTGATGGTGCAGCTTCTAACAAAGATGTTTTTCTTAGGAGAGGTTCATGGGTTTTGCAACTCAGCTGCATATACCTATTTGGAGCAAACAGAGCCTAACTCCACCTTCAAATCCTAAGTTGCAGAAAAGGATTCCTTTCAAACTCTAAGTCAATTCTCACATGGAAACAATGTGCTAGAATCTGCAGCATCTGACAGAGATGTTTTTCTAAGGTGAGGTACATGTGTTTCTTCAACTCAGCTGAATTGCCTGTTTGGAACAAAATGAGCCTTTCTCCACCTTGAAAATTGTGATTTGCGGGAACTATTTCTTTCGAAAAGTAATTCAAATTTACAGGCAAGCTATGTGCAAGGTGCTTCAGCTCCTAACACAGATGGCTTTCTTTGGATAGATCCATGTATTCCTTCAACTCAGGTGAAGAAGCCTTTTGGGAGCAAACCGAGCCTATCTCCCCTTGAAATACCTAAGTTTCCTTCCCAAATCTAACTCAATTCTCACAGGGAAAAATGTGCTACATGCTGCTGCTTCTAACACAAATGGACTTCTTTTCAAAAACAAATGTGTTTCTTCAACTTAGCTGAAGAAAGGCCAACTTGGAAAAAAATGAGCCTTTCTGCATCTTCCAAACTATGATTTGCACTATGTACTCCTTTGGAAACTACCTCAGTTCTCACAGGGTAGTGCTTACACACATGGTTTTCTTTCCAGATATATAGGTGTTTCACCAACTCACCTGTACAGCCCTATTTCTAACAAAGAGAGCCTGTCAATGCATTGGAAAGCCCACATAGCAGGAAGTATTCCTTTCAAAAACTAGCTCAAATCTCACAGGGAAACAATGTGCTTGAACCTGCATCTGCTAACATAGATGGTTTTCTTTGGACAGATACATGGGTTGCTTGAAGTCAGCTGCATATACCTCTTTGGAGCAAAGAGAGCCTATGTCCACCTTGAATCACCTACGTGGCAGGAAGTCTTCCTTTCAAAAACGAACTAAATTCTCACAGGGAAACAATGTGCTAGATGCTCCTCCTTGTAACACACGTGGTTTTCTGTCGAGAGATGTATTTCTTTCTTCAACGTAGTTGAACAGGCCTATTTAAAAAAATGAGCTTTTCTCCACCTTGAAACTTCTGATTTGTAGTGAGTATTCATTCAAAAACGAACTCCATATTAACAGGGAGACAATGTGCAGGAAGCTCGAGCTTCTCACAAAGATGATTTTCTTTCGTGAGATACATGTCTTTCTTCACCTTAGTTGAATCGGTCTAATTGGAACAAAATGAGCCTTTCTACACCTTGAAAAGTGTAATTTACACGAAGTTTTCCTACTAAAGCATACTCAGTTCTCACAGAGGAACAAAGTGCCAGTTGCTCCTACTTCTAAATAGTGGTTTTCATTCGTGATATACATGTGTTTCACCTTAGCTGAATAGGCCAATTTGCAAGAAAATGAGCCTTACTCTACCTTGAAAACTATGATAAGCAGGAAGTATTCCTTTCAAAAACTACTTCTACTTTTGCACAGAAACGATGTCACAGATGCTGCAGCTTCTAACATAGATGGTTTTCTTTGCAGTGATGCATGTGCTCTTTAACTCAGCCTAATACGCCTAATTGGAACCAAGAGAGCTTATCTCCACCTTGAAAACCCGAAGTTGCAGGAAGTATTCCTTTGAAAAACGAACTCAATTTTAACAGGGAAATAATGTGCTAGATGCTGTAGCTTCTCACATAGATGGTTTTCTTTTGGAGAGATACATGATTTCCTTCAACTCAGCCAAATAGGCCTATTAGGAGCAGAAAGGGCCAATCTCCACCAGAAACACCTAAGTTGGAGGAAGTATTGCTTTCAAAAACGAATTCAATTCTCACAGGGAAACAACGTGCTGGATGCTCCTGCTTCTAACACAGATTGTCTTTTTACAAAGGATTCATTTGTTTCTTCAACTTCCTTGAAGAGGCCTATTTGGAACAAAATGAGCCTTTCTCCACCTTGAACCCTATGATTTGCAGGAAGTATTCCTTTCAGAAACTAAATGAATTCTGACAGGGAAACAATGTGCCAGATGTTCCTGCTTCTGACTCAGATGGTTTTCTTTTGAGAGATATGTGTTTCTTCAACTCAGCTGAATAGGCCTATTTGTAGGAAACAGAGCTTATCTCCACCTTGAAACACCCAAGTTGCAGGAAATATTCCTTTCAAAACTAACTCAATGCTCACTGAGTAACAATGTGCTAGTATGTGCAGCTTCTAACAGAAATAGATTTTTTGGAGAGATACTTGCGTTTCTTCAACTCAGGTGAATAGGTGTATTTTGAGCAAACAGATATAGCACCACCTTGAGCAACCTATTGGAGGAAGATTTCCTTTCCAAACGAACTCAAATCTCACAGGGAACAATGTACTATATGCTCCTTCAACTAACACAGATGGTCAACTTTTGAGAGATACCTGTGTTTCTTCTCCTTAGCTGAGTAGGCTTGTTGGGAACAATATGAATCATTCTCCACCTTGAAATTATGATTTGAAGGAAGTATTCCTTTGAAACACTAACTCAGCTCTCACAGGGAAACAATACCATATGTGCTGCAGCTTCTAACATAGATGGTTTTCTTTGGAGATCTACGGGTATTTTTTCAACTGAGCTGAATGGGCCTATTTGGAGCAAACAGAGCCTATCTCCACGTTGAAAAACCAAACTTGCAGGAAGTATTCTTTTCCAAAAGGAATTCAATTCTCAAAGGGAAACAATGTGCTACATAATCCTGATTCTAGCTCAGATGCTTTTCTTTGTAGACATACGTGTGTTTCTTCACCTTAGCTGAATAGGGGAATTTGGAATCAAAGAGCCTTTCTCCACCTTGAAAATTTTGATGTGCAGGAAGTATTCCTTTCAAAAACGAACTAAATGCTCACAGGGAGAAAATGTGCTAAGTACTGCAGGTTCTAACATAGATGGTTTTGTTTGGAGAGGTATATGTGCTGCTTAACTCACCTGAAGAGCCCTACTTGGAACAAAATGATCCTCTCTCCACCTTGAAAACTGTGAATAGCAGGAATTTTTCCTTCCCAAAACTAACTCTATTCTCACAGGGAAATAATGTGCTAGACGCTGCAGCTTCTAACATAGATGGTTTTCTTTGGAGAGAAAGTGAAGTTTCTTCACCTCAACTGAATAGGCCTATTTGGAGCAAAGTGAGCCTATGTCCACCTTGAAACACCTAAGTTGCAGGAAGTATTCCTTTTAAAAACTAACTCATTTTAACATGGAAGCAATATCCTAGTCCTGCTTCAAACACACATGGTTATTTTTGAGAGATTTATGTTTATCTTCAACTTGGCTGTATAGTTCTGTTTGAACAAATGAGCATTTCTGCAGCTCGAAAATTCTGTCTTAAAGTAATTGTTCCTTTCAAAAACTAACTCAGTTCTCACAGGGAGATAATGTGCTAGATGCTGGAGCTTCTAACATGCAGTGATTTCATTGGAGAGATACATGTGTTAATTCAACTCAGCTGATTAGGCCTATTTGTAGCCAATAGAGACTATCTCCACCTTGAAACACCTAAGTTACAGGAAGTATTCCTTTTAAACACTAAGTCAATTTTAACAGGGAAACAATGTGCTAGAGGCCCCTGCTTCTAACACACATGCGTTTCTTTTGAGAGATACATGTGCTTCATCAACTTAGCTGAATAGGCCTATCTGGAACAAAATGAGCCTTTCTCCACCTTGAAAACTTTGATTTGCACAAAGTACTCCTTTGCAAACTAACTTTATTCTCACAGGGAAAGAATGTTCTAGATGCTCCTGCTTCTAAGACAGTTGGTTTTCTTTCGAGAGATACGTGTGTTCCTTCAACTTACTGAAATGGCCTATATGGAACAAAATGAGCCTTTCTCCACTTTGAAAATTCTGTTTTGCAGGAAGTATTTCTTTCAAAACCTAACTATATTCACACACGTAAACAACATGGTAGATGCTAGTGCTTCTAACTCAAATGGCTTTCTTTGGAGAGATACATGTGTTTCATCAACTCAGCTGAATAGGCCTATTTGCAAGAAAGTGAGCCTATCTCCACCTTCAAGAAACAAAGTTGCAGGAAGTATTCCTTTCAAAACCTAACTCAGTTTTCCCAGGGAAACAGTGTGCTAGATGCTGCAGCTTCTAACACAGATTTTTTTTTTTTGGAGATATTTATGTGTTTCTTCAACTCGGCTGAATAGGTCTATTTGGAAATGAATGAGCTTTTCTCAACCTGGAAAATTCTGATTTGCAGGAAGTATTCCTTTCAAAAAGTAACTAAATTCTCAGAGGTCAACAATGTGATAGATTCTGCTGCTTTTTACACACATGGGTTTCTTTTGAGGGACATGCGTGATTCATCAACTCAGGTGTATGGGCCTACTTGGAACAAAGAGAGGCTATGTGTACCATGGAAAACCCACCTAGCATGAAGTATTCCCTTCAAAAACTAACTCAGTTCTCAAAAGGAAACAATAGGCTTGATGGTGCAGCTTCTAACAAAGATGTTTTTCTTAGGAGAGGTTCATGGGTTTTGCAACTCAGCTGAATATACCTATTTGGAGCAAACAGAGCCTAACTCCACCTTCAAATCCTAAGTTGCAGAAAAGGATTCCGTTCAAACACTAAGTCAATTCTCACATGGAAACAATGTGCTAGAATCTGCAGCATCTGACAGAGATGTTTTTCTAAGGTGAGGTACATGTGTTTCTTCAACTCAGCTGAATTGCCTGTTTGGAACAAAATGAGCCTTTCTCCACCTTGAAAATTGTGATTTGCAGAAACTATTTCTTTCGAAAAGTAACTCAAATTTACAGGCAAGCTATGTGGAAGGTGCTTCGGCTCCTAACACAGATGGCTTTCTTTGGATAGATCCATGTATTCCTTCAACTCAGGTGAAGAAGCCTTTTGGGAGCAAACCGAGCCTATCTCCCCTTGAAATACCTAAGTTTCCTTCCCAAATCTAACTCAATTCTCACAGGGAAAAATGTGCTACATGCTGCTGCTTCTAACACAAATGGACTTCTTTTCAAAAACAAATGTGTTTCTTCAACTTAGCTGAAGAAAGGCCAACTTGGAAAAAATGAGCCTTTCTGCATCTTCCAAACTATGATTTGCACTATGTTCTCCTTTGGAAACTACCTCAGTTCTCACAGGGTAGTGCTTACACACATGGTTTTCTTTCCAGATATATAGGTGTTTCACCAACTCACCTGTACAGCCCTATTTCTAACAAAGAGAGCCTGTCAATGCATTGGAAAGCCCACATAGCAGGAAGTATTCCTTTCAAAAACTAGCTCAAATCTCACAGGGAAACAATGTGCTTGAACCTGCATCTGCTAACATAGATGGTTTTCTTTGGACAGATACATGGGTTGCTTGAAGTCAGCTGCATATACCTCTTTGGAGCAAAGAGAGCCTATGTCCACCTTGAATCACCTACGTGGCAGGAAGTCTTCCTTTCAAAAACGAACTAAATTCTCACAGGGAAACAATGTGCTAGATGCTCCTCCTTGTAACACACGTGGTTTTCTGTCGAGAGATGTATTTGTTTCTTCAACGTAGTTGAACAGGCCTATTTAAAAAAATGAGCTTTTCTCCACCTTGAAACTTCTGATTTGTAGTGAGTATTCATTCAAAAACGAACTCCATATTAACAGGGAGACAATGTGCAGGAAGCTCGAGCTTCTCACAAAGATGATTTTCTTTCGTGAGATGCATGTCTTTCTTCACCTTAGTTGAATCGGTCTACTTGGAACCACATGAGCCTTTCTCCACCTTGAAAAGTGTAACTTACACGAAGTTTTCCTACTAAAGCATACTCAATTCTCACAGAGGAACAAAGTGCCAGTTGCTCCTACTTCTAAATAGTGGTTTGCATTCGTGATATACACGTGTTTCACCTTAGCTGAATAGGTCAATTGGAAGAAAATGAGCCTTACTCTACCTTGAAAACTATGACGAGCAGGAAGTATTCCTTTCAAAAACTACTTCTACTTTTGCACAGACACGATGTCACACATGCTGTAGCTTCTAACATAGATGGTTTTCTTTACAGTGATGCATGTGCTCTTTAACTCAGCCTAATACGCCTAATTGGAACCAAGAGAGCTTATCTCCACCTTGAAAACCCGAAGTTGCAGGAAGTATTCCTTTGAAAAACGAACTCAATTTTAACAGGGAAATAATGTGCTAGATGCTGTAGCTTCTCACATAGATGGTTTTCTTTTGGAGAGATACATGATTTCCTTCAACTCAGCCAAATAGGCCTATTAGGAGCAGAAAGGGCCAATCTCCACCAGAAACACCTAAGTTGGAGGAAGTATTGCTTTCAAAAACGAATTCAATTCTCACAGGGAAACAACGTGCTGGATGCTCCTGCTTCTAACACAGATTGTCTGTTTACAAAGGATTCATTTGATTCTTCAACTTCGTTGAAGAGGCCTATTTGGAACAAAATGAGCCTTTCTCCACCTTGAACCCTATGATTTGCAGGAAGTATTCCTTTCAGAAACTAAATGAATTCTGACAGGGAAACAATGTGCCAGATGTTCCTGCTTCTAACTCAGATGGTTTTCTTTTGAGAGATATATGTGTTTCTTCAACTCAGCTGAATAGGCCTATTTGTAGGAAACAGAGCTTATCTCCACCTTGAAACACCCAAGTTGCAGGAAATATTCCTTTCAAAACTAACTCAATGCTCACTGAGTAACAATGTGCTAGTATGTGCAGCTTCTAACAGAAATAGATTTTTTGGAGAGATACTTGTGTTTCTTCAACTCAGGTGAATAGGTGTATTTTGAGCAAACAGATATAGCACCACCTTGAGCAACCTATTGGAGGAAGATTTCCTTTCCAAACGAACTCAAATCTCACAGGGAACAATGTTCTATATGCTCCTTCAACTAACACAGATGGTCAACTTTTGAGAGATACCTGTGTTTCTTCTCCTTAGCTGAGTAGGCTTGTTGGGAAAAATATGAATCATTCTCCACCTTGAAATTATGATTTGAAGGAAGTATTCCTTTGAAACACTAACTCAGCTCTCACAGGGAAACAATACCATATGTGCTGCAGCTTCTAACATAGATGGTTTTCTTTGGAGATCTACGGGTATTTTTTCAACTGAGCTGAATAGGCCTATTTGGAGCAAACAGAGCCTATCTCCACGTTGAAAAACCAAACTTGCAGGAAGTATTCTTTTCCAAAAGGAATTCAATTCTCAAAGGGAAACAATGTGCTACATAATCCTGATTCTAGCTCAGATGCTTTTCTTTGTAGACATACGTGTGTTTCTTCACCTTAGCTGAATAGGGGAATTTGGAATCAAAGAGCCTTTCTCCACCTTGAAAATTTTGATGTGCAGGAAGTATTCCTTTCAAAAATGAACTAAATGCTCACAGGGAGAAAATGTGCTAAGTACTGCAGGTTCTAACATAGATGGTTTTGTTTGGAGAGGTATATGTGCTGCTTAACTCACCTGAAGAGCCCTACTTGGAACAAAATGATCCTCTCTCCACCTTGAAAACTGTGAATAGCAGGAATTTTTCCTTCCCAAAACTAACTCTATTCTCACAGGGAAATAATGTGCTAGACGCTGCAGCTTCTAACATACATGGTTTTCTTTGGAGAGAAAGTGAAGTTTCTTCACCTCAACTGAATAGGCCTATTTGGAGCAAAGTGAGCCTATGTCCACCTTGAAACACCTAAGTTGCAGGAAGTATTCCTTTTAAAAACTAACTCATTTTAACATGGAAGCAATATCCTAGTCCTGCTTCAAACACACATGGTTATTTTTGAGAGATTTATGTTTATCTTCAACTTGGCTGTATAGTTCTGTTTGAACAAATGAGCATTTCTGCAGCTCGAAAATTCTGTCTTAAAGTAATTGTTCCTTTCAAAAACTAACTCAGTTCTCACAGGGAGATAATGTGCTAGATGCTGGAGCTTCTAACATGCAGTGATTTCATTGGAGAGATACATGTGTTAATTCAACTCAGCTGATTAGGCCTATTTGTAGCCAATAGAGACTATCTCCACCTTGAAACACCTAAGTTACAGGAAGTATTCCTTTTAAACACTAAGTCAATTTTAACAGGGAAACAATGTGCTAGAGGCCCCTGCTTCTAACACACATGCGTTTCTTTTGAGAGATACATGTGCTTCATCAACTTAGCTGAATAGGCCTATCTGGAACAAAATGAGCCTTTCTCCACCTTGAAAACTTTGATTTGCACAAAGTACTCCTTTGCAAACTAACTTTATTCTCACAGGGAAAGAATGTTCTAGATGCTCCTGCTTCTAAGACAGTTGGTTTTCTTTCGAGAGATACGTGTGTTCCTTCAACTTACTGAAATGGCCTATATGGAACAAAATGAGCCTTTCTCCACTTTGAAAATTCTGTTTTGCAGGAAGTATTTCTTTCAAAACCTAACTATATTCACACACGTAAACAACATGGTAGATGCTAGTGCTTCTAACTCAAATGGCTTTCTTTGGAGAGATACATGTGTTTCATCAACTCAGCTGAATAGGCCTATTTGCAAGAAAGTGAGCCTATCTCCACCTTCAAGAAACAAAGTTGCAGGAAGTATTCCTTTCAAAACCTAACTCAGTTTTCCCAGGGAAACAGTGTGCTAGATGCTGCAGCTTCTAACACAGATTTTTTTTTTTTTTGGAGATATTTATGTGTTTCTTCAACTCGGCTGAATAGGTCTATTTGGAAATGAATGAGCTTTTCTCAACCTGGAAAATTCTGATTTGCAGGAAGTATTCCTTTCAAAAAGTGACTAAATTCTCAGAGGTCAACAATGTGATAGATTCTGCTGCTTTTTACACACATGGGTTTCTTTTGAGGGACATGCGTGATTCATCAACTCAGGTGTATGGGCCTACTTGGAACAAAGAGAGGCTATGTGTACCATGGAAAACCCACCTAGCATGAAGTATTCCCTTCAAAAACTAACTCAGTTCTCAAAAGGAAACAATAGGCTTGATGGTGCAGCTTCTAACAAAGATGTTTTTCTTAGGAGAGGTTCATGGGTTTTGCAACTCAGCTGCATATACCTATTTGGAGCAAACAGAGCCTAACTCCACCTTCAAATCCTAAGTTGCAGAAAAGGATTCCTTTCAAACTCTAAGTCAATTCTCACATGGAAACAATGTGCTAGAATCTGCAGCATCTGACAGAGATGTTTTTCTAAGGTGAGGTACATGTGTTTCTTCAACTCAGCTGAATTGCCTGTTTGGAACAAAATGAGCCTTTCTCCACCTTGAAAATTGTGATTTGCGGGAACTATTTCTTTCGAAAAGTAATTCAAATTTACAGGCAAGCTATGTGCAAGGTGCTTCAGCTCCTAACACAGATGGCTTTCTTTGGATAGATCCATGTATTCCTTCAACTCAGGTGAAGAAGCCTTTTGGGAGCAAACCGAGCCTATCTCCCCTTGAAATACCTAAGTTTCCTTCCCAAATCTAACTCAATTCTCACAGGGAAAAATGTGCTACATGCTGCTGCTTCTAACACAAATGGACTTCTTTTCAAAAACAAATGTGTTTCTTCAACTTAGCTGAAGAAAGGCCAACTTGGAAAAAAATGAGCCTTTCTGCATCTTCCAAACTATGATTTGCACTATGTACTCCTTTGGAAACTACCTCAGTTCTCACAGGGTAGTGCTTACACACATGGTTTTCTTTCCAGATATATAGGTGTTTCACCAACTCACCTGTACAGCCCTATTTCTAACAAAGAGAGCCTGTCAATGCATTGGAAAGCCCACATAGCAGGAAGTATTCCTTTCAAAAACTAGCTCAAATCTCACAGGGAAACAATGTGCTTGAACCTGCATCTGCTAACATAGATGGTTTTCTTTGGACAGATACATGGGTTGCTTGAAGTCAGCTGCATATACCTCTTTGGAGCAAAGAGAGCCTATGTCCACCTTGAATCACCTACGTGGCAGGAAGTCTTCCTTTCAAAAACGAACTAAATTCTCACAGGGAAACAATGTGCTAGATGCTCCTCCTTGTAACACACGTGGTTTTCTGTCGAGAGATGTATTTCTTTCTTCAACGTAGTTGAACAGGCCTATTTAAAAAAATGAGCTTTTCTCCACCTTGAAACTTCTGATTTGTAGTGAGTATTCATTCAAAAACGAACTCCATATTAACAGGGAGACAATGTGCAGGAAGCTCGAGCTTCTCACAAAGATGATTTTCTTTCGTGAGATGCATGTCTTTCTTCACCTTAGTTGAATCGGTCTACTTGGAACCACATGAGCCTTTCTCCACCTTGAAAAGTGTAACTTACACGAAGTTTTCCTACTAAAGCATACTCAATTCTCACAGAGGAACAAAGTGCCAGTTGCTCCTACTTCTAAATAGTGGTTTTCATTCGTGATATACACGTGTTTCACCTTAGCTGAATAGGTCAATTGGAAGAAAATGAGCCTTACTCTACCTTGAAAACTATGACGAGCAGGAAGTATTCCTTTCAAAAACTACTTCTACTTTTGCACAGACACGATGTCACACATGCTGTAGGTTCTAACATAGATGGTTTTCTTTACAGTGATGCATGTGCTCTTTAACTCAGCCTAATACGCCTAATTGGAACCAAGAGAGCTTATCTCCACCTTGAAAACCCGAAGTTGCAGGAAGTATTCCTTTGAAAAACGAACTCAATTTTAACAGGGAAATAATGTGCTAGATGCTGTAGCTTCTCACATAGATGGTTTTCTTTTGGAGAGATACATGATTTCCTTCAACTCAGCCAAATAGGCCTATTAGGAGCAGAAAGGGCCAATCTCCACCAGAAACACCTAAGTTGGAGGAAGTATTGCTTTCAAAAACGAATTCAATTCTCACAGGGAAACAACGTGCTGGATGCTCCTGCTTCTAACACAGATTGTCTGTTTACAAAGGATTCATTTGATTCTTCAACTTCGTTGAAGAGGCCTATTTGGAACAAAATGAGCCTTTCTCCACCTTGAACCCTATGATTTGCAGGAAGTATTCCTTTCAGAAACTAAATGAATTCTGACAGGGAAACAATGTGCCAGATGTTCCTGCTTCTAACTCAGATGGTTTTCTTTTGAGAGATATATGTGTTTCTTCAACTCAGCTGAATAGGCCTATTTGTAGGAAACAGAGCTTATCTCCACCTTGAAACACCCAAGTTGCAGGAAATATTCCTTTCAAAACTAACTCAATGCTCACTGAGTAACAATGTGCTAGTATGTGCAGCTTCTAACAGAAATAGATTTTTTGGAGAGATACTTGTGTTTCTTCAACTCAGGTGAATAGGTGTATTTTGAGCAAACAGATATAGCACCACCTTGAGCAACCTATTGGAGGAAGATTTCCTTTCCAAACGAACTCAAATCTCACAGGGAACAATGTTCTATATGCTCCTTCAACTAACACAGATGGTCAACTTTTGAGAGATACCTGTGTTTCTTCTCCTTAGCTGAGTAGGCTTGTTGGGAAAAATATGAATCATTCTCCACCTTGAAATTATGATTTGAAGGAAGTATTCCTTTGAAACACTAACTCAGCTCTCACAGGGAAACAATACCATATGTGCTGCAGCTTCTAACATAGATGGTTTTCTTTGGAGATCTACGGGTATTTTTTCAACTGAGCTGAATAGGCCTATTTGGAGCAAACAGAGCCTATCTCCACGTTGAAAAACCAAACTTGCAGGAAGTATTCTTTTCCAAAAGGAATTCAATTCTCAAAGGGAAACAATGTGCTACATAATCCTGATTCTAGCTCAGATGCTTTTCTTTGTAGACATACGTGTGTTTCTTCACCTTAGCTGAATAGGGGAATTTGGAATCAAAGAGCCTTTCTCCACCTTGAAAATTTTGATGTGCAGGAAGTATTCCTTTCAAAAATGAACTAAATGCTCACAGGGAGAAAATGTGCTAAGTACTGCAGGTTCTAACATAGATGGTTTTGTTTGGAGAGGTATATGTGCTGCTTAACTCACCTGAAGAGCCCTACTTGGAACAAAATGATCCTCTCTCCACCTTGAAAACTGTGAATAGCAGGAATTTTTCCTTCCCAAAACTAACTCTATTCTCACAGGGAAATAATGTGCTAGACGCTGCAGCTTCTAACATACATGGTTTTCTTTGGAGAGAAAGTGAAGTTTCTTCAACTCAACTGAATAGGCCTATTTGGAGCAAAGTGAGCCTATGTCCACCTTGAAACACCTAAGTTGCAGGAAGTATTCCTTTTAAAAACTAACTCATTTTAACATGGAAGCAATATCCTAGTCCTGCTTCAAACACACATGGTTATTTTTGAGAGATTTATGTTTATCTTCAACTTGGCTGTATAGTTCTGTTTGAACAAATGAGCATTTCTGCAGCTCGAAAATTCTGTCTTAAAGTAATTGTTCCTTTCAAAAACTAACTCAGTTCTCACAGGGAGATAATGTGCTAGATGCTGGAGCTTCTAACATGCAGTGATTTCATTGGAGAGATACATGTGTTAATTCAACTCAGCTGATTAGGCCTATTTGTAGCCAATAGAGACTATCTCCACCTTGAAACACCTAAGTTACAGGAAGTATTCCTTTTAAACACTAAGTCAATTTTAACAGGGAAACAATGTGCTAGAGGCCCCTGCTTCTAACACACATGCGTTTCTTTTGAGAGATACATGTGCTTCATCAACTTAGCTGAATAGGCCTATCTGGAACAAAATGAGCCTTTCTCCACCTTGAAAACTTTGATTTGCACAAAGTACTCCTTTGCAAACTAACTTTATTCTCACAGGGAAAGAATGTTCTAGATGCTCCTGCTTCTAAGACAGTTGGTTTTCTTTCGAGAGATACGTGTGTTCCTTCAACTTACTGAAATGGCCTATATGGAACAAAATGAACCTTTCTCCACTTTGAAAATTCTGTTTTGCAGGAAGTATTTCTTTCAAAACCTAACTATATTCACACACGTAAACAACATGGTAGATGCTAGTGCTTCTAACTCAAATGGCTTTCTTTGGAGAGATACATGTGTTTCATCAACTCAGCTGAATAGGCCTATTTGCAAGAAAGTGAGCCTATCTCCACCTTCAAGAAACAAAGTTGCAGGAAGTATTCCTTTCAAAACCTAACTCAGTTTTCCCAGGGAAACAGTGTGCTAGATGCTGCAGCTTCTAACACAGATTTTTTTTTTTTTGGAGTTATTTTTGTGTTTCTTCAACTCGGCTGAATAGGTCTATTTGGAAATGAATGAGCTTTTCTCAACCTGGAAAATTCTGATTTGCAGGAAGTATTCCTTTCAAAAAGTAACTAAATTCTCAGAGGTCAACAATGTGATAGATTCTGCTGCTTTTTACACACATGGGTTTCTTTTGAGAGACATGCGTGATTCATCAACTCAGGGGTATGGGCCTACTTGGAACAAAGAGAGGCTATGTGTACCATGGAAAACCCACCTAGCATGAAGTATTCCCTTCAAAAACTAACTCAGTTCTCAAAAGGAAACAATAGGCTTGATGGTGCAGCTTCTAACAAAGATGTTTTTCTTAGGAGAGGTTCATGGGTTTTGCAACTCAGCTGAATATACCTATTTGGAGCAAACAGAGCCTAACTTCACCTTCAAATCCTAAGTTGCAGAAAAGGATTCCTTTCAAACACTAAGTCAATTCTCACATGGAAACAATGTGCTAGAATCTGCAGCATCTGACAGAGATGTTTTTCTAAGGAGAGGTACATGTGTTTCTTCAACTCAGCTGAATTGCCTGTTTGGAACAAAATGAGCCTTTCTCCACCTTGAAAATTGTGATTTGCAGGAACTATTTCTTTCGAAAAGTAACTCAAATTTACAGGCAAGCTATGTGCAAGGTGCTTCAGCTCCTAACACAGATGGCTTTCTTTGGATAGATCCATGTATTCCTTCAACTCAGGTGAAGAAGCCTTTTGGGAGCAAACCGAGCCTATCTCCCCTTGAAATACCTAAGTTTCCTTCCCAAATCTAACTCAATTCTCACAGGGAAAAATGTGCTACATGCTGCTGCTTCTAACACAAATGGACTTCTTTTCAAAAACAAATGTGTTTCTTCAACTTAGCTGAAGAAAGGCCAACTTGGAAAAAATGAGCCTTTCTGCATCTTCAAAGCTATGATTTGCACTATGTACTCCTTTGGAAACTACCTCAGTTCTCACAGGGTAGTGCTTACACACATGGTTTTCTTTCCAGATATATAGGTGTTTCACCAACTCACCTGTACAGCCCTATTTCTAACAAAGAGAGCCTGTCAATGCATTGGAAAACCCACATAGCAGGAAGTATTCCTTTCAAAAACTAGCTCAAATCTCACAGGGAAACAATGTGCTTGAACCTGCATCTGCTAACATAGATGGTTTTCTTTGGACAGATACATGGGTTGCTTGAAGTCAGCTGCATATACCTATTTGGAACAAAGAGAGCCTATGTCCACCTTGAATCACCTACGTGGCAGGAAGTCTTCCTTTCAAAAACGAACTAAATTCTCACAGGGAAACAATGTGCTAGATGCTCCTCCTTGTAACACACGTGGTTTTCTGTCGAGAGATGTATTTGTTTCTTCAACGTAGTTGAACAGGCCTATTTAAAAAAATGAGCTTTTCTCCACCTTGAAACTTCTGATTTGTAGTGAGTATTCATTCAAAAACGAACTCCATATTAACAGGGAGACAATGTGCAGGAAGCTCGAGCTTCTCACAAAGATGATTTTCTTTCGTGAGATACATGTCTTTCTTCACCTTAGTTGAATCGGTCTAATTGGAACAAAATGAGCCTTTCTCCACCTTGAAAAGTGTAATTTACACGAAGTTTTCCTACTAAAGCATACTCAGTTCTCACAGAGGAACAAAGTGCCAGTTGCTCCTACTTCTAAATAGTGGTTTTCATTCGTGATATACACGTGTTTCACCTTAGCTGAATAGGTCAATTGGAAGAAAATGAGCCTTACTCTACCTTGAAAACTATGACGAGCAGGAAGTATTCCTTTCAAAAACTACTTCTACTTTTGCACAGACACGATGTCACACATGCTGTAGGTTCTAACATAGATGGTTTTCTTTACAGTGATGCATGTGCTCTTTAACTCAGCCTAATACGCCTAATTGGAACCAAGAGAGCTTATCTCCACCTTGAAAACCCGAAGTTGCAGGAAGTATTCCTTTGAAAAACGAACTCAATTTTAACAGGGAAATAATGTGCTAGATGCTGTAGCTTCTCACATAGATGGTTTTCTTTTGGAGAGATACATGATTTCCTTCAACTCAGCCAAATAGGCCTATTAGGAGCAGAAAGGGCCAATCTCCACCAGAAACACCTAAGTTGGAGGAAGTATTGCTTTCAAAAACGAATTCAATTCTCACAGGGAAACAACGTGCTGGATGCTCCTGCTTCTAACACAGATTGTCTGTTTACAAAGGATTCATTTGATTCTTCAACTTCGTTGAAGAGGCCTATTTGGAACAAAATGAGCCTTTCTCCACCTTGAACCCTATGATTTGCAGGAAGTATTCCTTTCAGAAACTAAATGAATTCTGACAGGGAAACAATGTGCCAGATGTTCCTGCTTCTAACTCAGATGGTTTTCTTTTGAGAGATATATGTGTTTCTTCAACTCAGCTGAATAGGCCTATTTGTAGGAAACAGAGCTTATCTCCACCTTGAAACACCCAAGTTGCAGGAAATATTCCTTTCAAAACTAACTCAATGCTCACTGAGTAACAATGTGCTAGTATGTGCAGCTTCTAACAGAAATAGATTTTTTGGAGAGATACTTGTGTTTCTTCAACTCAGGTGAATAGGTGTATTTTGAGCAAACAGATATAGCACCACCTTGAGCAACCTATTGGAGGAAGATTTCCTTTCCAAACGAACTCAAATCTCACAGGGAACAATGTTCTATATGCTCCTTCAACTAACACAGATGGTCAACTTTTGAGAGATACCTGTGTTTCTTCTCCTTAGCTGAGTAGGCTTGTTGGGAAAAATATGAATCATTCTCCACCTTGAAATTATGATTTGAAGGAAGTATTCCTTTGAAACACTAACTCAGCTCTCACAGGGAAACAATACCATATGTGCTGCAGCTTCTAACATAGATGGTTTTCTTTGGAGATCTACGGGTATTTTTTCAACTGAGCTGAATAGGCCTATTTGGAGCAAACAGAGCCTATCTCCACGTTGAAAAACCAAACTTGCAGGAAGTATTCTTTTCCAAAAGGAATTCAATTCTCAAAGGGAAACAATGTGCTACATAATCCTGATTCTAGCTCAGATGCTTTTCTTTGTAGACATACGTGTGTTTCTTCACCTTAGCTGAATAGGGGAATTTGGAATCAAAGAGCCTTTCTCCACCTTGAAAATTTTGATGTGCAGGAAGTATTCCTTTCAAAAATGAACTAAATGCTCACAGGGAGAAAATGTGCTAAGTACTGCAGGTTCTAACATAGATGGTTTTGTTTGGAGAGGTATATGTGCTGCTTAACTCACCTGAAGAGCCCTACTTGGAACAAAATGATCCTCTCTCCACCTTGAAAACTGTGAATAGCAGGAATTTTTCCTTCCCAAAACTAACTCTATTCTCACAGGGAAATAATGTGCTAGACGCTGCAGCTTCTAACATAGATGGTTTTCTTTGGAGAGAAAGTGAAGTTTCTTCAACTCAACTGAATAGGCCTATTTGGAGCAAAGTGAGCCTATGTCCACCTTGAAACACCTAAGTTGCAGGAAGTATTCCTTTTAAAAACTAACTCATTTTAACATGGAAGCAATATCCTAGTCCTGCTTCAAACACACATGGTTATTTTTGAGAGATTTATGTTTATCTTCAACTTGGCTGTATAGTTCTGTTTGAACAAATGAGCATTTCTGCAGCTCGAAAATTCTGTCTTAAAGTAATTGTTCCTTTCAAAAACTAACTCAGTTCTCACAGGGAGATAATGTGCTAGATGCTGGAGCTTCTAACATGCAGTGATTTCATTGGAGAGATACATGTGTTAATTCAACTCAGCTGATTAGGCCTATTTGTAGCCAATAGAGACTATCTCCACCTTGAAACACCTAAGTTACAGGAAGTATTCCTTTTAAACACTAAGTCAATTTTAACAGGGAAACAATGTGCTAGAGGCCCCTGCTTCTAACACACATGCGTTTCTTTTGAGAGATACATGTGCTTCATCAACTTAGCTGAATAGGCCTATCTGGAACAAAATGAGCCTTTCTCCACCTTGAAAACTTTGATTTGCACAAAGTACTCCTTTGCAAACTAACTTTATTCTCACAGGGAAAGAATGTTCTAGATGCTCCTGCTTCTAAGACAGTTGGTTTTCTTTCGAGAGATACGTGTGTTCCTTCAACTTACTGAAATGTCCTATAGGGAACAAAATGAACCTTTCTCCACTTTGAAAATTCTGTTTTGCAGGAAGTATTTCTTTCAAAACCTAACTATATTCACACACGTAAACAACATGGTAGATGCTAGTGCTTCTAACTCAAATGGCTTTCTTTGGAGAGATACATGTGTTTCATCAACTCAGCTGAATAGGCCTATTTGCAAGAAAGTGAGCCTATCTCCACCTTCAAGAAACAAAGTTGCAGGAAGTATTCCTTTCAAAACCTAACTCAGTTTTCCCAGGGAAACAGTGTGCTAGATGCTGCAGCTTCTAACACAGATTTTTTTTTTTTTGGAGTTATTTTTGTGTTTCTTCAACTCGGCTGAATAGGTCTATTTGGAAATGAATGAGCTTTTCTCAACCTGGAAAATTCTGATTTGCAGGAAGTATTCCTTTCAAAAAGTAACTAAATTCTCAGAGGTCAACAATGTGATAGATTCTGCTGCTTTTTACACACATGGGTTTCTTTTGAGAGACATGCGTGATTCATCAACTCAGGGGTATGGGCCTACTTGGAACAAAGAGAGGCTATGTGTACCATGGAAAACCCACCTAGCATGAAGTATTCCCTTCAAAAACTAACTCAGTTCTCAAAAGGAAACAATAGGCTTGATGGTGCACCTTCTAACAAAGATGTTTTTCTTAGGAGAGGTTCATGGGTTTTGCAACTCAGCTGAATATACCTATTTGGAGCAAACAGAGCCTAACTTCACCTTCAAATCCTAAGTTGCAGAAAAGGATTCCTTTCAAACACTAAGTCAATTCTCACATGGAAACAATGTGCTAGAATCTGCAGCATCTGACAGAGATGTTTTTCTAAGGAGAGGTACATGTGTTTCTTCAACTCAGCTGAATTGCCTGTTTGGAACAAAATGAGCCTTTCTCCACCTTGAAAATTGTGATTTGCAGGAACTATTTCTTTCGAAAAGTAACTCAAATTTACAGGCAAGCTATGTGCAAGGTGCTTCAGCTCCTAACACAGATGGCTTTCTTTGGATAGATCCATGTATTCCTTCAACTCAGGTGAAGAAGCCTTTTGGGAGCAAACCGAGCCTATCTCCCCTTGAAATACCTAAGTTTCCTTCCCAAATCTAACTCAATTCTCACAGGGAAAAATGTGCTACATGCTGCTGCTTCTAACACAAATGGACTTCTTTTCAAAAACAAATGTGTTTCTTCAACTTAGCTGAAGAAAGGCCAACTTGGAAAAAATGAGCCTTTCTGCATCTTCAAAGCTATGATTTGCACTATGTACTCCTTTGGAAACTACCTCAGTTCTCACAGGGTAGTGCTTACACACATGGTTTTCTTTCCAGATATATAGGTGTTTCACCAACTCACCTGTACAGCCCTATTTCTAACAAAGAGAGCCTGTCAATGCATTGGAAAACCCACATAGCAGGAAGTATTCCTTTCAAAAACTAGCTCAAATCTCACAGGGAAACAATGTGCTTGAACCTGCATCTGCTAACATAGATGGTTGTCTTTGGACAGATACATGGGTTGCTTGAAGTCAGCTGCATATACCTATTTGGAACAAAGAGAGCCTATGTCCACCTTGAATCACCTACGTGGCAGGAAGTCTTCCTTTCAAAAACGAACTAAATTCTCACAGGGAAACAATGTGCTAGATGCTCCTCCTTGTAACACACGTGGTTTTCTGTCGAGAGATGTATTTGTTTCTTCAACGTAGTTGAACAGGCCTATTTAAAAAAATGAGCTTTTCTCCACCTTGAAACTTCTGATTTGTAGTGAGTATTCATTCAAAAACGAACTCCATATTAACAGGGAGACAATGTGCAGGAAGCTCGAGCTTCTCACAAAGATGATTTTCTTTCGTGAGATGCATGTCTTTCTTCACCTTAGTTGAATCGGTCTACTTGGAACCACATGAGCCTTTCTCCACCTTGAAAAGTGTAACTTACACGAAGTTTTCCTACTAAAGCATACTCAATTCTCACAGAGGAACAAAGTGCCAGTTGCTCCTACTTCTAAATAGTGGTTTGCATTCGTGATATACACGTGTTTCACCTTAGCTGAATAGGTCAATTGGAAGAAAATGAGCCTTACTCTACCTTGAAAACTATGACGAGCAGGAAGTATTCCTTTCAAAAACTACTTCTACTTTTGCACAGACACGATGTCACACATGCTGTAGCTTCTAACATAGATGGTTTTCTTTACAGTGATGCATGTGCTCTTTAACTCAGCCTAATACGCCTAATTGGAACCAAGAGAGCTTATCTCCACCTTGAAAACCCGAAGTTGCAGGAAGTATTCCTTTGAAAAACGAACTCAATTTTAACAGGGAAATAATGTGCTAGATGCTGTAGCTTCTCACATAGATGGTTTTCTTTTGGAGAGATACATGATTTCCTTCAACTCAGCCAAATAGGCCTATTAGGAGCAGAAAGGGCCAATCTCCACCAGAAACACCTAAGTTGGAGGAAGTATTGCTTTCAAAAACGAATTCAATTCTCACAGGGAAACAACGTGCTGGATGCTCCTGCTTCTAACACAGATTGTCTGTTTACAAAGGATTCATTTGATTCTTCAACTTCGTTGAAGAGGCCTATTTGGAACAAAATGAGCCTTTCTCCACCTTGAACCCTATGATTTGCAGGAAGTATTCCTTTCAGAAACTAAATGAATTCTGACAGGGAAACAATGTGCCAGATGTTCCTGCTTCTAACTCAGATGGTTTTCTTTTGAGAGATATATGTGTTTCTTCAACTCAGCTGAATAGGCCTATTTGTAGGAAACAGAGCTTATCTCCACCTTGAAACACCCAAGTTGCAGGAAATATTCCTTTCAAAACTAACTCAATGCTCACTGAGTAACAATGTGCTAGTATGTGCAGCTTCTAACAGAAATAGATTTTTTGGAGAGATACTTGTGTTTCTTCAACTCAGGTGAATAGGTGTATTTTGAGCAAACAGATATAGCACCACCTTGAGCAACCTATTGGAGGAAGATTTCCTTTCCAAACGAACTCAAATCTCACAGGGAACAATGTTCTATATGCTCCTTCAACTAACACAGATGGTCAACTTTTGAGAGATACCTGTGTTTCTTCTCCTTAGCTGAGTAGGCTTGTTGGGAAAAATATGAATCATTCTCCACCTTGAAATTATGATTTGAAGGAAGTATTCCTTTGAAACACTAACTCAGCTCTCACAGGGAAACAATACCATATGTGCTGCAGCTTCTAACATAGATGGTTTTCTTTGGAGATCTACGGGTATTTTTTCAACTGAGCTGAATAGGCCTATTTGGAGCAAACAGAGCCTATCTCCACGTTGAAAAACCAAACTTGCAGGAAGTATTCTTTTCCAAAAGGAATTCAATTCTCAAAGGGAAACAATGTGCTACATAATCCTGATTCTAGCTCAGATGCTTTTCTTTGTAGACATACGTGTGTTTCTTCACCTTAGCTGAATAGGGGAATTTGGAATCAAAGAGCCTTTCTCCACCTTGAAAATTTTGATGTGCAGGAAGTATTCCTTTCAAAAATGAACTAAATGCTCACAGGGAGAAAATGTGCTAAGTACTGCAGGTTCTAACATAGATGGTTTTGTTTGGAGAGGTATATGTGCTGCTTAACTCACCTGAAGAGCCCTACTTGGAACAAAATGATCCTCTCTCCACCTTGAAAACTGTGAATAGCAGGAATTTTTCCTTCCCAAAACTAACTCTATTCTCACAGGGAAATAATGTGCTAGACGCTGCAGCTTCTAACATACATGGTTTTCTTTGGAGAGAAAGTGAAGTTTCTTCAACTCAACTGAATAGGCCTATTTGGAGCAAAGTGAGCCTATGTCCACCTTGAAACACCTAAGTTGCAGGAAGTATTCCTTTTAAAAACTAACTCATTTTAACATGGAAGCAATATCCTAGTCCTGCTTCAAACACACATGGTTATTTTTGAGAGATTTATGTTTATCTTCAACTTGGCTGTATAGTTCTGTTTGAACAAATGAGCATTTCTGCAGCTCGAAAATTCTGTCTTAAAGTAATTGTTCCTTTCAAAAACTAACTCAGTTCTCACAGGGAGATAATGTGCTAGATGCTGGAGCTTCTAACATGCAGTGATTTCATTGGAGAGATACATGTGTTAATTCAACTCAGCTGATTAGGCCTATTTGTAGCCAATAGAGACTATCTCCACCTTGAAACACCTAAGTTACAGGAAGTATTCCTTTTAAACACTAAGTCAATTTTAACAGGGAAACAATGTGCTAGAGGCCCCTGCTTCTAACACACATGCGTTTCTTTTGAGAGATACATGTGCTTCATCAACTTAGCTGAATAGGCCTATCTGGAACAAAATGAGCCTTTCTCCACCTTGAAAACTTTGATTTGCACAAAGTACTCCTTTGCAAACTAACTTTATTCTCACAGGGAAAGAATGTTCTAGATGCTCCTGCTTCTAAGACAGTTGGTTTTCTTTCGAGAGATACGTGTGTTCCTTCAACTTACTGAAATGTCCTATAGGGAACAAAATGAACCTTTCTCCACTTTGAAAATTCTGTTTTGCAGGAAGTATTTCTTTCAAAACCTAACTATATTCACACACGTAAACAACATGGTAGATGCTAGTGCTTCTAACTCAAATGGCTTTCTTTGGAGAGATACATGTGTTTCATCAACTCAGCTGAATAGGCCTATTTGCAAGAAAGTGAGCCTATCTCCACCTTCAAGAAACAAAGTTGCAGGAAGTATTCCTTTCAAAACCTAACTCAGTTTTCCCAGGGAAACAGTGTGCTAGATGCTGCAGCTTCTAACACAGATTTTTTTTTTTTGGAGATATTTTTGTGTTTCTTCAACTCGGCTGAATAGGTCTATTTGGAAATGAATGAGCTTTTCTCAACCTGGAAAATTCTGATTTGCAGGAAGTATTCCTTTCAAAAAGTAACTAAATTCTCAGAGGTCAACAATGTGATAGATTCTGCTGCTTTTTACACACATGGGTTTCTTTTGAGACACATGCGTGTTTCATCAACTCAGGGGTATGGGCCTACTTGGAACAAAGAGAGGCTATGTGTACCATGGAAAACCCACCTAGCATGAAGTATTCCCTTCAAAAACTAACTCAGTTCTCAAAAGGAAACAATAGGCTTGATGGTGCACCTTCTAACAAAGATGTTTTTCTTAGGAGAGGTTCATGGGTTTTGCAACTCAGCTGAATATACCTATTTGGAGCAAACAGAGCCTAACTTCACCTTCAAATCCTAAGTTGCAGAAAAGGATTCCTTTCAAACACTAAGTCAATTCTCACATGGAAACAATGTGCTAGAATCTGCAGCATCTGACAGAGATGTTTTTCTAAGGAGAGGTACATGTGTTTCTTCAACTCAGCTGAATTGCCTGTTTGGAACAAAATGAGCCTTTCTCCACCTTGAAAATTGTGATTTGCAGGAACTATTTCTTTCGAAAAGTAACTCAAATTTACAGGCAAGCTATGTGCAAGGTGCTTCAGCTCCTAACACAGATGGCTTTCTTTGGATAGATCCATGTATTCCTTCAACTCAGGTGAAGAAGCCTTTTGGGAGCAAACCGAGCCTATCTCCCCTTGAAATACCTAAGTTTCCTTCCCAAATCTAACTCAATTCTCACAGGGAAAAATGTGCTACATGCTGCTGCTTCTAACACAAATGGACTTCTTTTCAAAAACAAATGTGTTTCTTCAACTTAGCTGAAGAAAGGCCAACTTGGAAAAAATGAGCCTTTCTGCATCTTCAAAGCTATGATTTGCACTATGTACTCCTTTGGAAACTACCTCAGTTCTCACAGGGTAGTGCTTACACACATGGTTTTCTTTCCAGATATATAGGTGTTTCACCAACTCACCTGTACAGCCCTATTTCTAACAAAGAGAGCCTGTCAATGCATTGGAAAACCCACATAGCAGGAAGTATTCCTTTCAAAAACTAGCTCAAATCTCACAGGGAAACAATGTGCTTGAACCTGCATCTGCTAACATAGATGGTTTTCTTTGGACAGATACATGGGTTGCTTGAAGTCAGCTGCATATACCTATTTGGAACAAAGAGAGCCTATGTCCACCTTGAATCACCTACGTGGCAGGAAGTCTTCCTTTCAAAAACGAACTAAATTCTCACAGGGAAACAATGTGCTAGATGCTCCTCCTTGTAACACACGTGGTTTTCTGTCGAGAGATGTATTTGTTTCTTCAACGTAGTTGAACAGGCCTATTTAAAAAAATGAGCTTTTCTCCACCTTGAAACTTCTGATTTGTAGTGAGTATTCATTCAAAAACGAACTCCATATTAACAGGGAGACAATGTGCAGGAAGCTCGAGCTTCTCACAAAGATGATTTTCTTTCGTGAGATGCATGTCTTTCTTCACCTTAGTTGAATCGGTCTACTTGGAACAACATGAGCCTTTCTCCACCTTGAAAAGTGTAACTTACACGAAGTTTTCCTACTAAAGCATACTCAATTCTCACAGAGGAACAAAGTGCCAGTTGCTCCTACTTCTAAATAGTGGTTTGCATTCGTGATATACACTTGTTTCACCTTAGCTGAATAGGTCAATTGGAAGAAAATGAGCCTTACTCTACCTTGAAAACTATGACGAGCAGGAAGTATTCCTTTCAAAAACTACTTCTACTTTTGCACAGAAACGATGTCACACATGCTGTAGCTTCTAACATAGATGGTTTTCTTTACAGTGATGCATGTGCTCTTTAACTCAGCCTAATACGCCTAATTGGAAAAAAGAGAGCTTATCTCCACCTTAAAACCCGAAGTTGCAGGAAGTATTCCTTTGAAAAACGAACTCAATTTTAACAGGGAAATAATGTGCTAGATGCTGTAGCTTCTCACATAGATGGTTTTCTTTTGGAGAGATACATGATTTCCTTCAACTCAGCCAAATAGGCCTATTAGGAGCAGAAAGGGCCAATCTCCACCAGAAACACCTAAGTTGGAGGAAGTATTGCTTTCAAAAACGAATTCAATTCTCACAGGGAAACAACGTGCTGGATGCTCCTGCTTCTAACACAGATTGTCTGTTTACAAAGGATTCATTTGATTCTTCAACTTCGTTGAAGAGGCCTATTTGGAACAAAATGAGCCTTTCTCCACCTTGAACCCTATGATTTGCAGGAAGTATTCCTTTCAGAAACTAAATGAATTCTGACAGGGAAACAATGTGCCAGATGTTCCTGCTTCTAACTCAGATGGTTTTCTTTTGAGAGATATATGTGTTTCTTCAACTCAGCTGAATAGGCCTATTTGTAGGAAACAGAGCTTATCTCCACCTTGAAACACCCAAGTTGCAGGAAATATTCGTTTCAAAACTAACTCAATGCTCACTGAGTAACAATGTGCTAGTATGTGCAGCTTCTAACAGAAATAGATTTTTTGGAGAGATACTTGTGTTTCTTCAACTCAGGTGAATAGGTGTGTTTTGAGCAAACAGATATAGCACCACCTTGAGCAACCTATTGGAGGAAGATTTCCTTTCCAAACGAACTCAAATCTCACAGGGAACAATGTTCTATATGCTCCTTCAACTAACACAGATGGTCAACTTTTGAGAGATACCTGTGTTTCTTCTCCTTAGCTGAGTAGGCTTGTTGGGAAAAATATGAATCATTCTCCACCTTGAAATTATGATTTGAAGGAAGTATTCCTTTGAAACACTAACTCAGCTCTCACAGGGAAACAATACCATATGTGCTGCAGCTTCTAACATAGATGGTTTTCTTTGGAGATCTACGGGTATTTTTTCAACTGAGCTGAATAGGCCTATTTCTAGCAAACAGAGCCTATCTCCACGTTGAAAAACCAAACTTGCAGGAAGTATTCTTTTCCAAAAGGAATTCAATTCTCAAAGGGAAACAATGTGCTACATAATCCTGATTCTAGCTCAGATGCTTTTCTTTGTAGACATACGTGTGTTTCTTCACCTTAGCTGAATAGGGGAATTTGGAATCAAAGAGCCTTTCTCCACCTTGAAAATTTTGATGTGCAGGAAGTATTCCTTTCAAAAATGAACTAAATGCTCACAGGGAGAAAATGTGCTAAGTACTGCAGGTTCTAACATAGATGGTTTTGTTTGGAGAGGTATATGTGCTGCTTAACTCACCTGAAGAGCCCTACTTGGAACAAAATGATCCTCTCTCCACCTTGAAAACTGTGAATAGCAGGAATTTTTCCTTCCCAAAACTAACTCTATTCTCACAGGGAAATAATGTGCTAGACGCTGCAGCTTCTAACATACATGGTTTTCTTTGGAGAGAAAGTGAAGTTTCTTCAACTCAACTGAATAGGCCTATTTGGAGCAAAGTGAGCCTATGTCCACCTTGAAACACCTAAGTTGCAGGAAGTATTCCTTTTAAAAACTAACTCATTTTAACATGGAAGCAATATCCTAGTCCTGCTTCAAACACACATGGTTATTTTTGAGAGATTTATGTTTATCTTCAACTTGGCTGTATAGTTCTGTTTGAACAAATGAGCATTTCTGCAGCTCGAAAATTCTGTCTTAAAGTAATTGTTCCTTTCAAAAACTAACTCAGTTCTCACAGGGAGATAATGTGCTAGATGCTGGAGCTTCTAACATGCAGTGATTTCATTGGAGAGATACATGTGTTAATTCAACTCAGCTGATTAGGCCTATTTGTAGCCAATAGAGACTATCTCCACCTTGAAACACCTAAGTTACAGGAAGTATTCCTTTTAAACACTAAGTCAATTTTAACAGGGAAACAATGTGCTAGAGGCCCCTGCTTCTAACACACATGCGTTTCTTTTGAGAGATACATGTGCTTCATCAACTTAGCTGAATAGGCCTATCTGGAACAAAATGAGCCTTTCTCCACCTTGAAAACTTTGATTTGCACAAAGTACTCCTTTGCAAACTAACTTTATTCTCACAGGGAAAGAATGTTCTAGATGCTCCTGCTTCTAAGACAGTTGGTTTTCTTTCGAGAGATACGTGTGTTCCTTCAACTTACTGAAATGTCCTATAGGGAACAAAATGAACCTTTCTCCACTTTGAAAATTCTGTTTTGCAGGAAGTATTTCTTTCAAAACCTAACTATATTCACACACGTAAACAACATGGTAGATGCTAGTGCTTCTAACTCAAATGGCTTTCTTTGGAGAGATACATGTGTTTCATCAACTCAGCTGAATAGGCCTATTTGCAAGAAAGTGAGCCTATCTCCACCTTCAAGAAACAAAGTTGCAGGAAGTATTCCTTTCAAAACCTAACTCAGTTTTCCCAGGGAAACAGTGTGCTAGATGCTGCAGCTTCCAACACAGATTTTTTTTTTTTGGAGATATTTTTGTGTTTCTTCAACTCGGCTGAATAGGTCTATTTGGAAATGAATGAGCTTTTCTCAACCTGGAAAATTCTGATTTGCAGGAAGTATTCCTTTCAAAAAGTAACTAAATTCTCAGAGGTCAACAATGTGATAGATTCTGCTGCTTTTTACACACATGGGTTTCTTTTGAGACACATGCGTGTTTCATCAACTCAGGGGTATGGGCCTACTTGGAACAAAGAGAGGCTATGTGTACCATGGAAAACCCACCTAGCATGAAGTATTCCCTTCAAAAACTAACTCAGTTCTCAAAAGGAAACAATAGGCTTGATGGTGCAGCTTCTAACAAAGATGTTTTTCTTAGGAGAGGTTCATGGGTTTTGCAACTCAGCTGAATATACCTATTTGGAGCAAACAGAGCCTAACTTCACCTTCAAATCCTAAGTTGCAGAAAAGGATTCCTTTCAAACACTAAGTCAATTCTCACATGGAAACAATGTGCTAGAATCTGCAGCATCTGACAGAGATGTTTTTCTAAGGAGAGGTACATGTGTTTCTTCAACTCAGCTGAATTGCCTGTTTGGAACAAAATGAGCCTTTCTCCACCTTGAAAATTGTGATTTGCAGGAACTATTTCTTTCGAAAAGTAACTCAAATTTACAGGCAAGCTATGTGCAAGGTGCTTCAGCTCCTAACACAGATGGCTTTCTTTGGATAGATCCATGTATTCCTTCAACTCAGGTGAAGAAGCCTTTTGGGAGCAAACCGAGCCTATCTCCCCTTGAAATACCTAAGTTTCCTTCCCAAATCTAACTCAATTCTCACAGGGAAAAATGTGCTACATGCTGCTGCTTCTAACACAAATGGACTTCTTTTCAAAAACAAATGTGTTTCTTCAACTTAGCTGAAGAAAGGCCAACTTGGAAAAAATGAGCCTTTCTGCATCTTCAAAGCTATGATTTGCACTATGTACTCCTTTGGAAACTACCTCAGTTCTCACAGGGTAGTGCTTACACACATGGTTTTCTTTCCAGATATATAGGTGTTTCACCAACTCACCTGTACAGCCCTATTTCTAACAAAGAGAGCCTGTCAATGCATTGGAAAACCCACATAGCAGGAAGTATTCCTTTCAAAAACTAGCTCAAATCTCACAGGGAAACAATGTGCTTGAACCTGCATCTGCTAACATAGATGGTTTTCTTTGGACAGATACATGGGTTGCTTGAAGTCAGCTGCATATACCTATTTGGAACAAAGAGAGCCTATGTCCACCTTGAATCACCTACGTGGCAGGAAGTCTTCCTTTCAAAAACGAACTAAATTCTCACAGGGAAACAATGTGCTAGATGCTCCTCCTTGTAACACACGTGGTTTTCTGTCGAGAGATGTATTTGTTTCTTCAACGTAGTTGAACAGGCCTATTTAAAAAAATGAGCTTTTCTCCACCTTGAAACTTCTGATTTGTAGTGAGTATTCATTCAAAAACGAACTCCATATTAACAGGGAGACAATGTGCAGGAAGCTCGAGCTTCTCACAAAGATGATTTTCTTTCGTGAGATGCATGTCTTTCTTCACCTTAGTTGAATCGGTCTACTTGGAACAACATGAGCCTTTCTCCACCTTGAAAAGTGTAACTTACACGAAGTTTTCCTACTAAAGCATACTCAATTCTCACAGAGGAACAAAGTGCCAGTTGCTCCTACTTCTAAATAGTGGTTTGCATTCGTGATATACACTTGTTTCACCTTAGCTGAATAGGTCAATTGGAAGAAAATGAGCCTTACTCTACCTTGAAAACTATGACGAGCAGGAAGTATTCCTTTCAAAAACTACTTCTACTTTTGCACAGAAACGATGTCACACATGCTGTAGCTTCTAACATAGATGGTTTTCTTTACAGTGATGCATGTGCTCTTTAACTCAGCCTAATACGCCTAATTGGAAAAAAGAGAGCTTATCTCCACCTTAAAACCCGAAGTTGCAGGAAGTATTCCTTTGAAAAACGAACTCAATTTTAACAGGGAAATAATGTGCTAGATGCTGTAGCTTCTCACATAGATGGTTTTCTTTTGGAGAGATACATGATTTCCTTCAACTCAGCCAAATAGGCCTATTAGGAGCAGAAAGGGCCAATCTCCACCAGAAACACCTAAGTTGGAGGAAGTATTGCTTTCAAAAACGAATTCAATTCTCACAGGGAAACAACGTGCTGGATGCTCCTGCTTCTAACACAGATTGTCTGTTTACAAAGGATTCATTTGATTCTTCAACTTCGTTGAAGAGGCCTATTTGGAACAAAATGAGCCTTTCTCCACCTTGAACCCTATGATTTGCAGGAAGTATTCCTTTCAGAAACTAAATGAATTCTGACAGGGAAACAATGTGCCAGATGTTCCTGCTTCTAACTCAGATGGTTTTCTTTTGAGAGATATATGTGTTTCTTCAACTCAGCTGAATAGGCCTATTTGTAGGAAACAGAGCTTATCTCCACCTTGAAACACCCAAGTTGCAGGAAATATTCGTTTCAAAACTAACTCAATGCTCACTGAGTAACAATGTGCTAGTATGTGCAGCTTCTAACAGAAATAGATTTTTTGGAGAGATACTTGTGTTTCTTCAACTCAGGTGAATAGGTGTGTTTTGAGCAAACAGATATAGCACCACCTTGAGCAACCTATTGGAGGAAGATTTCCTTTCCAAACGAACTCAAATCTCACAGGGAACAATGTTCTATATGCTCCTTCAACTAACACAGATGGTCAACTTTTGAGAGATACCTGTGTTTCTTCTCCTTAGCTGAGTAGGCTTGTTGGGAAAAATATGAATCATTCTCCACCTTGAAATTATGATTTGAAGGAAGTATTCCTTTGAAACACTAACTCAGCTCTCACAGGGAAACAATACCATATGTGCTGCAGCTTCTAACATAGATGGTTTTCTTTGGAGATCTACGGGTATTTTTTCAACTGAGCTGAATAGGCCTATTTGGAGCAAACAGAGCCTATCTCCACGTTGAAAAACCAAACTTGCAGGAAGTATTCTTTTCCAAAAGGAATTCAATTCTCAAAGGGAAACAATGTGCTACATAATCCTGATTCTAGCTCAGATGCTTTTCTTTGTAGACATACGTGTGTTTCTTCACCTTAGCTGAATAGGGGAATTTGGAATCAAAGAGCCTTTCTCCACCTTGAAAATTTTGATGTGCAGGAAGTATTCCTTTCAAAAATGAACTAAATGCTCACAGGGAGAAAATGTGCTAAGTACTGCAGGTTCTAACATAGATGGTTTTGTTTGGAGAGGTATATGTGCTGCTTAACTCACCTGAAGAGCCCTACTTGGAACAAAATGATCCTCTCTCCACCTTGAAAACTGTGAATAGCAGGAATTTTTCCTTCCCAAAACTAACTCTATTCTCACAGGGAAATAATGTGCTAGACGCTGCAGCTTCTAACATACATGGTTTTCTTTGGAGAGAAAGTGAAGTTTCTTCAACTCAACTGAATAGGCCTATTTGGAGCAAAGTGAGCCTATGTCCACCTTGAAACACCTAAGTTGCAGGAAGTATTCCTTTTAAAAACTAACTCATTTTAACATGGAAGCAATATCCTAGTCCTGCTTCAAACACACATGGTTATTTTTGAGAGATTTATGTTTATCTTCAACTTGGCTGTATAGTTCTGTTTGAACAAATGAGCATTTCTGCAGCTCGAAAATTCTGTCTTAAAGTAATTGTTCCTTTCAAAAACTAACTCAGTTCTCACAGGGAGATAATGTGCTAGATGCTGGAGCTTCTAACATGCAGTGATTTCATTGGAGAGATACATGTGTTAATTCAACTCAGCTGATTAGGCCTATTTGTAGCCAATAGAGACTATCTCCACCTTGAAACACCTAAGTTACAGGAAGTATTCCTTTTAAACACTAAGTCAATTTTAACAGGGAAACAATGTGCTAGAGGCCCCTGCTTCTAACACACATGCGTTTCTTTTGAGAGATACATGTGCTTCATCAACTTAGCTGAATAGGCCTATCTGGAACAAAATGAGCCTTTCTCCACCTTGAAAACTTTGATTTGCACAAAGTACTCCTTTGCAAACTAACTTTATTCTCACAGGGAAAGAATGTTCTAGATGCTCCTGCTTCTAAGACAGTTGGTTTTCTTTCGAGAGATACGTGTGTTCCTTCAACTTACTGAAATGTCCTATAGGGAACAAAATGAACCTTTCTCCACTTTGAAAATTCTGTTTTGCAGGAAGTATTTCTTTCAAAACCTAACTATATTCACACACGTAAACAACATGGTAGATGCTAGTGCTTCTAACTCAAATGGCTTTCTTTGGAGAGATACATGTGTTTCATCAACTCAGCTGAATAGGCCTATTTGCAAGAAAGTGAGCCTATCTCCACCTTCAAGAAACAAAGTTGCAGGAAGTATTCCTTTCAAAACCTAACTCAGTTTTCCCAGGGAAACAGTGTGCTAGATGCTGCAGCTTCTAACACAGATTTTTTTTTTTTGGAGATATTTTTGTGTTTCTTCAACTCGGCTGAATAGGTCTATTTGGAAATGAATGAGCTTTTCTCAACCTGGAAAATTCTGATTTGCAGGAAGTATTCCTTTCAAAAAGTAACTAAATTCTCAGAGGTCAACAATGTGATAGATTCTGCTGCTTTTTACACACATGGGTTTCTTTTGAGACACATGCGTGTTTCATCAACTCAGGGGTATGGGCCTACTTGGAACAAAGAGAGGCTATGTGTACCATGGAAAACCCACCTAGCATGAAGTATTCCCTTCAAAAACTAACTCAGTTCTCAAAAGGAAACAATAGGCTTGATGGTGCAGCTTCTAACAAAGATGTTTTTCTTAGGAGAGGTTCATGGGTTTTGCAACTCAGCTGATTATACCTATTTGGAGCAAACAGAGCCTAACTTCACCTTCAAATCCTAAGTTGCAGAAAAGGATTCCTTTCAAACACTAAGTCAATTCTCACATGGAAACAATGTGCTAGAATCTGCAGCATCTGACAGAGATGTTTTTCTAAGGAGAGGTACATGTGTTTCTTCAACTCAGCTGAATTGCCTGTTTGGAACAAAATGAGCCTTTCTCCACCTTGAAAATTGTGATTTGCAGGAACTATTTCTTTCGAAAAGTAACTCAAATTTACAGGCAAGCTATGTGCAAGGTGCTTCAGCTCCTAACACAGATGGCTTTCTTTGGATAGATCCATGTATTCCTTCAACTCAGGTGAAGAAGCCTTTTGGGAGCAAACCGAGCCTATCTCCCCTTGAAATACCTAAGTTTCATTCCCAAATCTAACTCAATTCTCACAGGGAAAAATGTGCTACATGCTGCTGCTTCTAACACAAATGGACTTCTTTTCAAAAACAAATGTGTTTCTTCAACTTAGCTGAAGAAAAGCCAACTTGGAAAAAATGAGCCTTTCTGCATCTTCAAAGCTATGATTTGCACTATGTACTCCTTTGGAAACTACCTCAGTTCTCACAGGGTAGTGCTTACACACATGGTTTTCTTTCCAGATATATAGGTGTTTCACCAACTCACCTGTACAGCCCTATTTCTAACAAAGAGAGCCTGTCAATGCATTGGAAAACCCACATAGCAGGAAGTATTCCTTTCAAAAACTAGCTCAAATCTCACAGGGAAACAATGTGCTTGAACCTGCATCTGCTAACATAGATGGTTTTCTTTGGACAGATACATGGGTTGCTTGAAGTCAGCTGCATATACCTATTTGGAACAAAGAGAGCCTATGTCCACCTTGAATCACCTACGTGGCAGGAAGTCTTCCTTTCAAAAACGAACTAAATTCTCACAGGGAAACAATGTGCTAGATGCTCCTCCTTGTAACACACGTGGTTTTCTGTCGAGAGATGTATTTGTTTCTTCAACGTAGTTGAACAGGCCTATTTAAAAAAATGAGCTTTTCTCCACCTTGAAACTTCTGATTTGTAGTGAGTATTCATTCAAAAACGAACTCCATATTAACAGGGAGACAATGTGCAGGAAGCTCGAGCTTCTCACAAAGATGATTTTCTTTCGTGAGATGCATGTCTTTCTTCACCTTAGTTGAATCGGTCTACTTGGAACAACATGAGCCTTTCTCCACCTTGAAAAGTGTAACTTACACGAAGTTTTCCTACTAAAGCATACTCAATTCTCACAGAGGAACAAAGTGCCAGTTGCTCCTACTTCTAAATAGTGGTTTGCATTCGTGATATACACGTGTTTCACCTTAGCTGAATAGGTCAATTGGAAGAAAATGAGCCTTACTCTACCTTGAAAACTATGACGAGCAGGAAGTATTCCTTTCAAAAACTACTTCTACTTTTGCACAGAAACGATGTCACACATGCTGTAGCTTCTAACATAGATGGTTTTCTTTACAGTGATGCATGTGCTCTTTAACTCAGCCTAATACGCCTAATTGGAAAAAAGAGAGCTTATCTCCACCTTAAAACCCGAAGTTGCAGGAAGTATTCCTTTGAAAAACGAACTCAATTTTAACAGGGAAATAATGTGCTAGATGCTGTAGCTTCTCACATAGATGGTTTTCTTTTGGAGAGATACATGATTTCCTTCAACTCAGCCAAATAGGCCTATTAGGAGCAGAAAGGGCCAATCTCCACCAGAAACACCTAAGTTGGAGGAAGTATTGCTTTCAAAAACGAATTCAATTCTCACAGGGAAACAACGTGCTGGATGCTCCTGCTTCTAACACAGATTGTCTGTTTACAAAGGATTCATTTGATTCTTCAACTTCGTTGAAGAGGCCTATTTGGAACAAAATGAGCCTTTCTCCACCTTGAACCCTATGATTTGCAGGAAGTATTCCTTTCAGAAACTAAATGAATTCTGACAGGGAAACAATGTGCCAGATGTTCCTGCTTCTAACTCAGATGGTTTTCTTTTGAGAGATATATGTGTTTCTTCAACTCAGCTGAATAGGCCTATTTGTAGGAAACAGAGCTTATCTCCACCTTGAAACACCCAAGTTGCAGGAAATATTCCTTTCAAAACTAACTCAATGCTCACTGAGTAACAATGTGCTAGTATGTGCAGCTTCTAACAGAAATAGATTTTTTGGAGAGATACTTGTGTTTCTTCAACTCAGGTGAATATGTGTGTTTTGAGCAAACAGATATAGCACCACCTTGAGCAACCTATTGGAGGAAGATTTCCTTTCCAAACGAACTCAAATCTCACAGGGAACAATGTTCTATATGCTCCTTCAACTAACACAGATGGTCAACTTTTGAGAGATACCTGTGTTTCTTCTCCTTAGCTGAGTAGGCTTGTTGGGAAAAATATGAATCATTCTCCACCTTGAAATTATGATTTGAAGGAAGTATTCCTTTGAAACACTAACTCAGCTCTCACAGGGAAACAATACCATATGTGCTGCAGCTTCTAACATAGATGGTTTTCTTTGGAGATCTACGGGTATTTTTTCAACTGAGCTGAATAGGCCTATTTGGAGCAAACAGAGCCTATCTCCACGTTGAAAAACCAAACTTGCAGGAAGTATTCTTTTCCAAAAGGAATTCAATTCTCAAAGGGAAACAATGTGCTACATAATCCTGATTCTAGCTCAGATGCTTTTCTTTGTAGACATACGTGTGTTTCTTCACCTTAGCTGAATAGGGGAATTTGGAATCAAAGAGCCTTTCTCCACCTTGAAAATTTTGATGTGCAGGAAGTATTCCTTTCAAAAATGAACTAAATGCTCACAGGGAGAAAATGTGCTAAGTACTGCAGGTTCTAACATAGATGGTTTTGTTTGGAGAGGTATATGTGCTGCTTAACTCACCTGAAGAGCCCTACTTGGAACAAAATGATCCTCTCTCCACCTTGAAAACTGTGAATAGCAGGAATTTTTCCTTCCCAAAACTAACTCTATTCTCACAGGGAAATAATGTGCTAGACGCTGCAGCTTCTAACATAGATGGTTTTCTTTGGAGAGAAAGTGAAGTTTCTTCAACTCAACTGAATAGGCCTATTTGGAGCAAAGTGAGCCTATGTCCACCGTGAAACACCTAAGTTGCAGGAAGTATTCCTTTTAAAAACTAACTCATTTTAACATGGAAGCAATATCCTAGTCCTGCTTCAAACACACATGGTTATTTTTGAGAGATTTATGTTTATCTTCAACTTGGCTGTATAGTTCTGTTTGAACAAATGAGCATTTCTGCAGCTCGAAAATTCTGTCTTAAAGTAATTGTTCCTTTCAAAAACTAACTCAGTTCTCACAGGGAGATAATGTGCTAGATGCTGGAGCTTCTAACATGCAGTGATTTCATTGGAGAGATACATGTGTTAATTCAACTCAGCTGATTAGGCCTATTTGTAGCCAATAGAGACTATCTCCACCTTGAAACACCTAAGTTACAGGAAGTATTCCTTTTAAACACTAAGTCAATTTTAACAGGGAAACAATGTGCTAGAGGCCCCTGCTTCTAACACACATGCGTTTCTTTTGAGAGATACATGTGCTTCATCAACTTAGCTGAATAGGCCTATCTGGAACAAAATGAGCCTTTCTCCACCTTGAAAACTTTGATTTGCACAAAGTACTCCTTTGCAAACTAACTTTATTCTCACAGGGAAAGAATGTTCTAGATGCTCCTGCTTCTAAGACAGTTGGTTTTCTTTTGAGAGATACGTGTGTTCCTTCAACTTACTGAAATGGCCTATATGGAACAAAATGAACCTTTCTCCACTTTGAAAATTCTGTTTTGCAGGAAGTATTTCTTTCAAAACCTAACTATATTCACACACGTAAACAACATGGTAGATGCTAGTGCTTCTAACTCAAATGGCTTTCTTTGGAGAGATACATGTGTTTCATCAACTCAGCTGAATAGGCCTATTTGCAAGAAAGTGAGCCTATCTCCACCTTCAAGAAACAAAGTTGCAGGAAGTATTCCTTTCAAAACCTAACTCAGTTTTCCCAGGGAAACAGTGTGCTAGATGCTGCAGCTTCTAACACAGATTTTTTTTTTTTGGAGATATTTTTGTGTTTCTTCAACTCGGCTGAATAGGTCTATTTGGAAATGAATGAGCTTTTCTCAACCTGGAAAATTCTGATTTGCAGGAAGTATTCCTTTCAAAAAGTAACTAAATTCTCAGAGGTCAACAATGTGATAGATTCTGCTGCTTTTTACACACATGGGTTTCTTTTGAGAGACATGCGTGATTCATCAACTCAGGGGTATGGGCCTACTTGGAACAAAGAGAGGCTATGTGTACCATGGAAAACCCACCTAGCATGAAGTATTCCCTTCAAACACTAACTCAGTTCTCAAAAGGAAACAATAGGCTTGATGGTGCAGCTTCTAACAAAGATGTTTTTCTTAGGAGAGGTTCATGGGTGTTGCAACTCAGCTGAATATACCTATTTGGAGCAAACAGAGCCTAACTCCACCTTCAAATCCTAAGTTGCAGAAAAGGATTCCTTTCAAACACTAAGTCAATTCTCACATGGAAACAATGTGCTAGAATCTGCAGCATCTGACAGAGATGTTTTTCTAAGGAGAGGTACATGTGTTTCTTCAACTCAGCTGAATTGCCTGTTTGGAACAAAATGAGCCTTTCTCCACCTTGAAAATTGTGATTTGCAGGAACTATTTCTTTCGAAAAGTAACTCAAATTTACAGGCAAGCTATGTGCAAGGTGCTTCAGCTCCTAACACAGATGGCTTTCTTTGGATAGATCCATGTATTCCTTCAACTCAGGTGAAGAAGCCTTTTGGGAGCAAACCGAGCCTATCTCCCCTTGAAATACCTAAGTTTCCTTCCCAAATCTAACTCAATTCTCACAGGGAAAAATGTGCTACATGCTGCTGCTTCTAACACAAATGGACTTCTTTTCAAAAACAAATGTGTTTCTTCAACTTAGCTGAAGAAAGGCCAACTTGGAAAAAATGAGCCTTTCTGCATCTTCAAAGCTATGATTTGCACTATGTACTCCTTTGGAAACTACCTCAGTACTCACAGGGTAGTGCTTACACACATGGTTTTCTTTCCAGATATATAGGTGTTTCACCAACTCACCTGTACAGCCCTATTTCTAACAAAGAGAGCCTGTCAATGCATTGGAAAACCCACATAGCAGGAAGTATTCCTTTCAAAATCTAGCTCAAATCTCACAGGGAAACAATGTGCTTGAACCTGCATCTGCTAACATAGATGGTTTTCTTTGGACAGATACATGGGTTGCTTGAAGTCAGCTGCATATACCTATTTGGAACAAAGAGAGCCTATGTCCACCTTGAATCACCTACGTGGCAGGAAGTCTTCCTTTCAAAAACGAACTAAATTCTCACAGGGAAACAATGTGCTAGATGCTCCTCCTTGTAACACACGTGGTTTTCTGTCGAGAGATGTATTTGTTTCTTCAACGTAGTTGAACAGGCCTATTTAAAACAATGAGCTTTTCTCCACCTTGAAACTTCTGATTTGTAGTGAGTATTCATTCAAAAACGAACTGCATATTAACAGGGAGACAATGTGCAGGAAGCTCGAGCTTCTCACAAAGATGATTTTCTTTCGTGAGATGCATGTCTTTCTTCACCTTAGTTGAATCGGTCTACTTGGAACAACATGAGCCTTTCTCCACCTTGAAAAGTGTAATTTACACGAAGTTTTCCTACTAAAGCATACTCAATTCTCACAGAGGAACAAAGTGCCAGTTGCTCCTACTTCTAAATAGTGGTTTGCATTTGTGATATACACGTGTTTCACCTTAGCTGAATAGGTCAATTGGAAGAAAATGAGCCTTACTCTACCTTGAAAACTATGACGAGCAGGAAGTATTCCTTTCAAAAACTACTTCTACTTTTGTACAGAAACGATGTCACACATGCTGTAGCTTCTAACATAGATGGTTTTCTTTACAGTGATGCATGTGCTCTTTAACTCAGCCTAATACGCCTAATTGGAACCAAGAGAGCTTATCTCCACCTTGAAAACCCGAAGTTGCAGGAAGTATTCCTTTGAAAAACGAACTCAATTTTAACAGGGAAATAATGTGCTAGATGCTGTAGCTTCTCACATAGATGGTTTTCTTTTGGAGAGATACATGATTTCCTTCAACTCAGCCAAATAGGCCTATTAGGAGCAGAAAGGGCCAATCTCCACCAGAAACACCTAAGTTGGAGGAAGTATTGCTTTCAAAAACGAATTCAATTCTCACAGGGAAACAACGTGCTGGATGCTCCTGCTTCTAACACAGATTGTCTGTTTACAAAGGATTCATTTGATTCTTCAACTTCGTTGAAGAGGCCTATTTGGAACAAAATGAGCCTTTCTCCACCTTGAACCCTATGATTTGCAGGAAGTATTCCTTTCAGAAACTAAATGAATTCTGACAGGGAAACAATGTGCCAGATGTTCCTGCTTCTAACTCAGATGGTTTTCTTTTGAGAGATATATGTGTTTCTTCAACTCAGCTGAATAGGACTATTTGTAGGAAACAGAGCTTATCTCCACCTTGAAACACCCAAGTTGCAGGAAATATTCCTTTCAAAACTAACTCAATGCTCACTGAGTAACAATGTGCTAGTATGTGCAGCTTCTAACAGAAATAGATTTTTTGGAGAGATACTTGTGTTTCTTCAACTCAGGTGAATAGGTGTATTTTGAGCAAACAGATATAGCACCACCTTGAGTAACCTATTGGAGGAAGATTTCCTTTCCAAAGGAACTCAAATCTCACAGGGAACAATGTTCTATATGCTCCTTCAACTAACACAGATGGTCAACTTTTGAGAGATACCTGTGTTTCTTCTCCTTAGCTGAGTAGGCTTGTTGGGAAAAATATGAATCATTCTCCACCTTGAAATTATGATTTGAAGGAAGTATTCCTTTGAAACACTAACTCAGCTCTCACAGGGAAACAAGACCATATGTGCTGCAGCTTCTAACATAGATGGTTTTCTTTGGAGCTCTACGGGTATTTTTTCAACTGAGCTGAATAGGCCTATTTGGAGCAAACAGAGCCTATCTCCACGTTGAAAAACCAAACTTGGAGGAAGTATTCTTTTCCAAAAGGAATTCAATTCTCAAAGGGAAACAATGTGCTACATAATCCTGATTTTAGCTCAGATGCTTTTCTTTGTAGACATACGTGTGTTTCTTCACCTTAGCTGAATAGGGGAATTTGGAATCAAAGAGCCTTTCTCCACCTTGAAAATTTTGATGTGCAGGAAGTATTCCTTTCAAAAATGAACTAAATGCTCACAGGGAGAAAATGTGCTAAGTACTGCAGGTTCTAACATAGATGGTTTTGTTTGGAGAGGTATATGTGCTGCTTAACTCACCTGAAGAGCCCTACTTGGAACAAAATGATCCTCTCTCCACCTTGAAAACTGTGAATAGCAGGAATTTTTCCTTCCCAAAACTAACTCTATTCTCACAGGGAAATAATGTGCTAGACGCTGCAGCTTCTAACATACATGGTTTTCTTTGGAGAGAAAGTGAAGTTTCTTCAACTCAACTGAATAGGCCTATTTGGAGCAAAGTGAGCCTATGTCCACCTTGAAACACCTAAGTTGCAGGAAGTATTCCTTTTAAAAACTAACTCATTTTAACATGGAAGCAATATCCTAGTCCTGCTTCAAACACACATGGTTATTTTTGAGAGATTTATGTTTATCTTCAACTTGGCTGTATAGTTCTGTTTGAACAAATGAGCATTTCTGCAGCTCGAAAATTCTGTCTTAAAGTAATTGTTCCTTTCAAAAACTAACTCAGTTCTCACAGGGAGATAATGTGCTAGATGCTGGAGCTTCTAACATGCAGTGATTTCATTGAAGAGATACATGTGTTAATTCAACTCAGCTGATTAGGCCTATTTGTAGCCAATAGAGACTATCTCCACCTTGAAACACCTAAGTTACAGGAAGTATTCCTTTTAAACACTAAGTCAATTTTAACAGGGAAACAATGTGCTGGAGGCCCCTGCTTCTAACACACATGCGTTTCTTTTGAGAGATACATGTGCTTCATCAACTTAGCTGAATAGGCCTATCTGGAACAAAATGAGCCTTTCTCCACCTTGAAAACTTTGATTTGCACAAAGTACTCCTTTGCAAACTAACTTTATTCTCACAGGGAAAGAATGTTCTAGATGCTCCTGCTTCTAAGACAGTTGGTTTTCTTTCGAGAGATACGTGTGTTCCTTCAACTTACTGAAATGGCCTATATGGAACAAAATGAACCTTTCTCCACTTTGAAAATTCTGTTTCGCAGGAAGTATTTCTTTCAAAACCTAACTATATTCACACACGTAAACAACATGGTAGATGCTAGTGCTTCTAACTCAAATGGCTTTCTTTGGAGAGATACATGTGTTTCATCAACTCAGCTGAATAATCCTATTTGCAAGAAAGTGAGCCTATCTCCACCTTCAAGAAACAAAGTTGCAGGAAGTATTCCTTTCAAAACCTAACTCAGTTTTCCCAGGGAAACAGTGTGCTAGATGCTGCAGCTTCTAACACAGATTTTTTTTTTTTTGGAGATATTTATGTGTTTCTTCAACTCGGCTGAATAGGTCTATTTGGAAATGAATGAGCTTTTCTCAACCTGGAAAATTCTGATTTGCAGGAAGTATTCCTTTCAAAAAGTAACTAAATTCTCAGAGGTCAACAATGTGATAGATTCTGCTGCTTTTTACACACATGGGTTTCTTTTGAGACACATGCGTGATTCATCAACTCAGGTGTATGGGCCTACTTGGAACAAAGAGAGGCTATGTGTACCATGGAAAACCCACCTAGCATGAAGTATTCCCTTCAAACACTAACTCAGTTCTCAAAAGGAAACAATAGGCTTGATGGTGCAGCTTCTAACAAAGATGTTTTTCTTAGGGAGGTTCATGGGTTTTGCACCTGAGCTGAATATACCTATTTGGAGCAAACAGAGCCTAACTCCACCTTCAAATCCTAAGTTGCAGAAAAGGATTCCTTTCAAACACTAAGTCAATTCTCACATGGAAACAATGTGCTAGAATCTGCAGCATCTGACAGAGATGTTTTTCTAAGGAGAGGTACATGTGTTTCTTCAACTCAGCTGAATTGCCTGTTTGGAACAAAATGAGCCTTTCTCCACCTTGAAAATTGTGATTTGCAGGAACTATTTCTTTCGAAAAGTAACTCAAATTTACAGGCAAGCTATGTGCAAGGTGCTTCAGCTCCTAACACAGATGGCTTTCTTTGGATAGATCCATGTATTCCTTCAACTCAGGTGAAGAAGCCTTTTGGGAGCAAACCGAGCCTATCTCCCCTTGAAATACCTAAGTTTCCTTCCCAAATCTAACTCAATTCTCACAGGGAAAAATGTGCTACATGCTGCAGCTTCTAACACAAATGGACTTCTTTTCAAAAACAAATGTGTTTCTTCAACTTAGCTGAAGAAAGGCCAACTTGGAAAAAATGAGCCTTTCTGCATCTTCAAAACTATGATTTGCACTATGTACTCCTTTGGAAACTACCTCAGTTCTCACAGGGTAGTGCTTACACACATGGTTTTCTTTCCAGATATATAGGTGTTTCACCAACTCACCTGTACAGCCCTATTTCTAACAAAGAGAGCCTGTCAATGCATTGGAAAACCCACATAGCAGAAAGTATTCCTTTCAAAAACTAGCTCAAATCTCACAGGGAAACAATGTGCTTGAACCTGCATCTGCTAACATAGATGGTTTTCTTTGGACAGATACATGGGTTGCTTGAAGTCAGCTGCATATACCTATTTGGAGCAAAGAGAGCCTATGTCCACCTTGAATCACCTACGTGGCAGGAAGTCTTCCTTTCAAAAACGAACTAAATTCTCACAGGGAAACAATGTGCTAGATGCTCCTCCTTGTAACACACGTGGTTTTCTGTCGAGAGATGTATTTGTTTCTTCAACGTAGTTGAACAGGCCTATTTAAAAAAATGAGCTTTTCTCCACCTTGAAACTTCTGATTTGTAGTGAATATTCATTCAAAAACGAACTCCATATTAACAGGGAGACAATGGGCAGGAAGCTCGAGCTTCTCACAAAGATGATTTTCTTTCGTGAGATGCATGTCTTTCTTCACCTTAGTTGAATCGGTCTACTTGGAACAAAATGAGCCTTTCTCCACCTTGAAAAGTGTAATTTACACGAAGTTTTCCTACTAAAGCATACTCAGTTCTCACAGAGGAACAAAGTGCCAGTTGCTCCTACTTCTAAATAGTGGTTTGCATTCGTGATATACACGTGTTTCACCTTAGCTGAATAGGTCAATTGGAAGAAAATGAGCCTTACTCTACCTTGAAAACTATGACGAGCAGGAAGTATTCCTTTCAAAAACTACTTCTACTTTTGCACAGAAACGATGTCACACATGCTGTAGCTTCTAAAATAGATGGTTTTCTTTACAGTGATGCATGTGCTCTTTAACTCAGCCTAATACGCCTAATTGGAACCAAGAGAGCTTATCTCCACCTTGAAAACCCGAAGTTGCAGGAAGTATTCCTTTGAAAAACGAACTCAATTTTAACAGGGAAATAATGTGCTAGATGCTGTAGCTTCTCACATAGATGGTTTTCTTTTGGAGAGATACATGATTTCCTTCAACTCAGCCAAATAGGCCTATTAGGAGCAGAAAGGGCCAATCTCCACAAGAAACACCTAAGTTGGAGGAAGTATTGCTTTCAAAAACGAATTCAATTCTCACAGGGAAACAACGTGCTGGATGCTCCTGCTTCTAACACAGATTGTCTGTTTACAAAGGATTCATTTGATTCTTCAACTTTGTTGAAGAGGCCTATTTGGAACAAAATGAGCCTTTCTCCACCTTGAACCCTATGATTTGCAGGAAGTATTCCTTTCAGAAACTAAATGAATTCTGACAGGGAAACAATGTGCCAGATGTTCCTGCTTCTAACTCAGATGGTTTTCTTTTGAGAGATATATGTGTTTCTTCAACTCAGCTGAATAGGCCTATTTGTAGGAAACAGAGCTTATCTCCACCTTGAAACACCCAAGTTGCAGGAAATATTCCTTTCAAAACTAACTCAATGCTCACTGAGTAACAATGTGCTAGTATGTGCAGCTTCTAACAGAAATAGATTTTTTGGAGAGATACTTGTGTTTCTTCAACTCAGGTGAATAGGTGTATTTTGAGCAGACAGATATAGCACCACCTTGAGCAACCTATTGGAGGAAGATTTCCTTTCCAAACGAACTCAAATCTCACAGGGAACAATGTTCTATATGCTCCTTCAACTAACACAGATGGTCAACTTTTGAGAGATACCTGTGTTTCTTCTCCTTAGCTGAGTAGGCTTGTTGGGAAAAATATGAATCATTCTCTTCCTTGAAATTATGATTTGAAGGAAGTATTCCTTTGAAACACTAACTCAGCTATCACAGGGAAACAATACCATATGTGCTGCAGCTTCTAACATAGATGGTTTTCTTTGGAGATCTACGGGTATTTTTTCAACTGAGCTGAATAGGCCTATTTGGAGCAAACAGAGCCTATCTCCACGTTGAAAAACCAAACTTGCAGGAAGTATTCTTTTCCAAAAGGAATTCAATTCTCAAAGGGAAACAATGTGCTACATAATCCTGATTCTAGCTCAGATGCTTTTCTTTGTAGACATACGTGTGTTTCTTCACCTTAGCTGAATAGGGGAATTTGGAATCAAAGAGCCTTTCTCCACCTTGAAAATTTTGATGTGCAGGAAGTATTCCTTTCAAAAATGAACTAAATGCTCACAGGGAGAAAATGTGCTAAGTACTGCAGGTTCTAACATAGATGGTTTTGTTTGGAGAGGTATATGTGCTGCTTAACTCACCTGAAGAGCCCTACTTGGAACAAAATGATCCTCTCTCTACCTTGAAAACTGTGAATAGCAGGAATTTTTCCTTCCCAAAACTAACTCTATTCTCACAGGGAAATAATGTGCTAGACGCTGCAGCTTCTAACATACATGGTTTTCTTTGGAGAGAAAGTGAAGTTTCTTCAACTCAACTGAATAGGCCTATTTGGAGCAAAGTGAGCCTATGTCCACCTTGAAACACCTAAGTTGCAGGAAGTATTCTTTTTAAAAACTAACTCATTTTAACATGGAAGCAATATCCTAGTCCTGCTTCAAACACACATGGTTATTTTTGAGAGATTTATGTTTATCTTCAACTTGGCTGTATAATTCTGTTTGAACAAATGAGCATTTCTGCAGCTCGAAAATTCTGTCTTAAAGTAATTGTTCCTTTCAAAAACTAACTCAGTTCTCACAGGGAGATAATGTGCTAGATGCTGGAGCTTCTAACATGCAGTGATTTCATTGGAGACATACAAGTGTTAATTCAACTCAGCTGATTAGGCCTATTTGTAGCCAATAGAGACTATCTCCACCTTGAAACACCTAAGTTACAGGAAGTATTCCTTTTAAACACTAAGTCAATTTTAACAGGGAAACAATGTGCTAGAGGCCCCTGCTTCTAACACACATGCGTTTCTTTTGAGAGATACATGTGCTTCATCAACTTAGCTGAATAGGCCTATCTGGAACAAAATGAGCCTTTCTCCACCTTGAAAACTTTGATTTGCACAAAGTACTCCTTTGCAAACTAACTTTATTCTCACAGGGAAAGAATGTTCTAGATGCTCCTGCTTCTAAGACAGTTGGTTTTCTTTCGAGAGATACGTGTGTTCCTTCAACTTACTGAAATAGCCTATATGGAACAAAATGAACCTTTCTCCACTTTGAAAATTCTGTTTTGCAGGAAGTATTTCTTTCAAAACCTAACTATATTCACACACGTAAACAACATGGTAGATGCTAGTGCTTCTAACTCAAATGGCTTTCTTTGGAGAGATACATGTGTTTCATCAACTCAGCTGAATAGGCCTATTTGCAAGAAAGTGAGCCTATCTCCACCTTCAAGAAACAAAGTTGCAGGAAGTATGCCTTTCAAAACCTAACTCAGTTTTCCCAGGGAAACAGTGTGCTAGATGCTGCAGCTTCCAACACAGTTTTTTTTTTTTTGGAGATATTTATGTGTTTCTTCAACTCGGCTGAATAGGTCTATTTGGAAATGAATGAGCTTTTCTCAACCTGGAAAATTCTGATTTGTAGGAAGTATTCCTTTCAAAAAGTAACTAAATTCTCAGAGGTCAACAATGTGATAGATTCTGCTGCTTTTTACACACATGGGTTTCTTTTGAGAGATATGCGTGATTCATCAACTCAGGTGTATGGGCCTACTTGGAACAAAGAGAGGCTATGTGTACCATGGAAAACCCACCTAGCATGAAGTATTCCCTTCAAAAACTAACTCAGTTCTCAAAAGGAAACAATAGGCTTGATGGTGCACCTTCTAACAAAGATGTTTTTCTTAGGAGAGGTTCATGGGTTTTGCAACTCAGCTGAATATACCTATTTGGAGCAAACAGAGCCTAACTCCACCTTCAAATCCTAAGTTGCAGAAAAGGATTCCTTTCAAACACTAAGTCAATTCTCACATGGAAACAATGTGCTAGAATCTGCAGCATCTGACAGAGATGTTTTTCTAAGGAGAGGTACATGTGTTTCTTCAACTCAGCTGAATTGCCTGTTTGGAACAAAATGAGCCTTCCTCCACCTTGAAAATTGTGATTTGCAGGAACTATTTCTTTCGAAAAGTAACTCAAATTTACAGGCAAGCTATGTGCAAGGTGCTTCAGCTCCTAACACAGATGGCTTTCTTTGGATAGATCCATGTATTCCTTCAACTCAGGTGAAGAAGCCTTTTGGGAGCAAACCGAGCCTATCTCCCCTTGAAATACCTAAGTTTCCTTCCCAAATCTAACTCAATTCTCACAGGGAAAAATGTGCTACATGCTGCAGCTTCTAACACAAATGGACTTCTTTTCAAAAACAAATGTGTTTCTTCAACTTAGCTGAAGAAAGGCCAACTTGGAAAAAATGAGCCTTTCTGCATCTTCAAAACTATGATTTGCACTATGTACTCCTTTGGAAACTACCTCAGTTCTCACAGGGTAGTGCTTACACACATGGTTTTCTTTCCAGATATATAGGTGTTTCACCAACTCACCTGTACAGCCCTATTTCTAACAAAGAGAGCCTGTCAATGCATTGGAAAACCCACATAGCAGAAAGTATTCCTTTCAAAAACTAGCTCAAATCTCACAGGGAAACAATGTGCTTGAACCTGCATCTGCTAACATAGATGGTTTTCTTTGGACAGATACATGGGTTGCTTGAAGTCAGCTGCATATACCTATTTGGAGCAAAGAGAGCCTATGTCCACCTTGAATCACCTACGTGGCAGGAAGTCTTCCTTTCAAAAACGAACTAAATTCTCTCAGGGAAACAATGTGCTAGATGCTCCTCCTTGTAACACACGTGGTTTTCTGTCGAGAGATGTATTTGTTTCTTCAACGTAGTTGAACAGGCCTATTTAAAAAAATGAGCTTTTCTCCACCTTGAAACTTCTGATTTGTAGTGAGTATTCATTCAAAAACGAACTCCATATTAACAGGGAGACAATGTGCAGGAAGCTCGAGCTTCTCACAAAGATGATTTTCTTTCGTGAGATGCATGTCTTTCTTCACCTTAGTTGAATCGGTCTACTTGGAACAAAATGAGCCTTTCTCCACCTTGAAAAGTGTAATTTACACGAAGTTTTCCTACTAAAGCATACTCAGTTCTCACAGAGGAACAAAGTGCCAGTTGCTCCTACTTCTAAATAGTGGTTTGCATTCGTGATATACACGTGTTTCACCTTAGCTGAATAGGTCAATTGGAAGAAAATGAGCCTTACTCTACCTTGAAAACTATGACGAGCAGGAAGTATTCCTTTCAAAAACTACTTCTACTTTTGCACAGAAACGATGTCACACATGCTGTAGCTTCTAACATAGATGGTTTTCTTTACAGTGATGCATGTGCTCTTTAACTCAGCCTAATACGCCTAATTGGAACCAAGAGAGCTTATCTCCACCTTGAAAACCCGAAGTTGCAGGAAGTATTCCTTTGAAAAACGAACTCAATTTTAACAGGGAAATAATGTGCTAGATGCTGTAGCTTCTCACATAGATGGTTTTCTTTTGGAGAGATACATGATTTCCTTCAACTCAGCCAAATAGGCCTATTAGGAGCAGAAAGGGCCAATCTCCACCAGAAACACCTAAGTTGGAGGAAGTATTGCTTTCAAAAACGAATTCAATTCTCACAGGGAAACAACGTGCTGGATGCTCCTGCTTCTAACACAGATTGTCTGTTTACAAAGGATTCATTTGATTCTTCAACTTTGTTGAAGAGGCCTATTTGGAACAAAATGAGCCTTTCTCCACCTTGAACCCTATGATTTGCAGGAAGTATTCCTTTCAGAAACTAAATGAATTCTGACAGGGAAACAATGTGCCAGATGTTCCTGCTTCTAACTCAGATGGTTTTCTTTTGAGAGATATATGTATTTCTTCAACTCAGCTGAATAGGCCTATTTGTAGGAAACAGAGCTTATCTCCACCTTGAAACACCCAAGTTGCAGGAAATATTCCTTTCAAAACTAACTCAATGCTCACTGAGTAACAATGTGCTAGTATGTGCAGCTTCTAACAGAAATAGATTTTTTGGAGAGATACTTGTGTTTCTTCAACTCAGGTGAATAGGTGTATTTTGAGCAAACAGATATAGCACCACCTTGAGCAACCTATTGGAGGAAGATTTCCTTTCCAAACGAACTAAAATCTCACAGGGAACAATGTTCTATATGCTCCTTCAACTAACACAGATGGTCAACTTTTGAGAGATACCTGTGTTTCTTCTCCTTAGCTGAGTAGGCTTGTTGGGAACAATATGAATCATTCTCCACCTTGAAATTATGATTTGAAGGAAGTATTCCTTTGAAACACTAACTCAGCTCTCACAGGGAAACCATACCATATGTGCTGCTGCTTCTAACATAGATGGTTTTCTTTGGAGATCTACGGGTATTTTTTCAACTGAGCTGAATAGGCCTATTTGGAGCAAACAGAGCCTATCTCCACGTTGAAAAACCAAACTTGCAGGAAGTATTCTTTTCCAAAAGGAATTCAATTCTCAAAGGGAAACAATGTGCTACATAATCCTGATTCTAGCTCAGATGCTTTTCTTTGTAGACATACGTGTGTTTCTTCACCTTACCTGAATAGGGGAATTTGGAATCAAAGAGCCTTTCTCCACCTTGAAAATTTTGATGTGCGGGAAGTATTCCTTTCAAAAACGAACTAAATGCTCACAGGGAGAAAATGTGCTAAGTACTGCAGGTTCTAACATAGATGGTTTTGTTTGGAGAGGTATATGTGCTGCTTAACTCACCTGAAGAGCCCTACTTGGAACAAAATGATCCTCTCTCCACCTTGAAAACTGTGAATAGCGGGAATTTTTCCTTCCCAAAACTAACTCTATTCTCACAGGGAAATAATGTGCTAGACGCTGCAGCTTCTAACATACATGGTTTTCTTTGGAGAGAAAGTGAAGTTTCTTCAACTCAACTGAATAGGCCTATTTGGAGCAAAGTGAGCCTATGTCCACCGTGAAACACCTAAGTTGCAGGAAGTATTCCTTTTAAAAACTAACTCATTTTAACATGGAAGCAATATCCTAGTCCTGCTTCAAACACACATGGTTATTTTTGAGAGATTTATGTTTATCTTCAACTTGGCTGTATAGATCTGTTTGAACAAATGAGCATTTCTGCAGCTCGAAAATTCTGTCTTAAAGTAATTGTTCCTTTCAAAAACTAACTCAGTTCTCACAGGGAGATAATGTGCTAGATGCTGGAGCTTCTAACATGCAGTGATTTCATTGGAGAGATACATGTGTTAATTCAACTCAGCTGATTAGGCCTATTTGTAGCCAATAGAGACTATCTCCACCTTGAAACACCTAAGTTACAGCAAGTATTCCTTTTAAACACTAAGTCAATTTTAACAGGGAAACAATGTGCTAGAGGCCCCTGCTTCTAACACACATGCGTTTCTTTTGAGAGATACATGTGCTTCATCAACTTAGCTGAATAGGCCTATCTGGAACAAAATGAGCCTTTCTCCACCTTGAAAACTTTGATTTGCACAAAGTACTCCTTTGCAAACTAACTTTATTCTCACAGGGAAAGAATGTTCTAGATGCTCCTGCTTCTAAGACAGTTGGTTTTCTTTCGAGAGATACGTGTGTTCTTTCATCTTACTGAAATGGCCTATATGGAACAAAATGAACCTTTCTCCACTTTGAAAATTCTGTTTTGCAGGAAGTATTTCTTTCAAAACCTAACTATATTCACACACGTAAACAACATGGTAGATGCTAGTGCTTCTAACTCAAATGGCTTTCTTTGGAGAGATACATGTGTTTCATCAACTCAGCTGAATAATCCTATTTGCAAGAAAGTGAGCCTATCTCCACCTTCAAGAAACAAAGTTGCAGGAAGTATTCCTTTCAAAACCTAACTCAGTTTTCCCAGGGAAACAGTGTGCTAGATGCTGCAGCTTCCAACACAGTTTTTTTTTTTTTTGGAGATATTTATGTGTTTCTTCAACTCGGCTGAATAGGTCTATTTGGAAATGAATGAGCTTTTCTCAACCTGGAAAATTCTGATTTGCAGGAAGTATTCCTTTCAAAAAGTAACTAAATTCTCAGAGGTCAACAATGTGATAGATTCTGCTGCTTTTTACACACATGGGTTTCTTTTGAGAGATATGCGTGATTCATCAACTCAGGTGTATGGGCCTACTTGGAACAAAGAGAGGCTATGTGTACCATGGAAAACCCACCTAGCATGAAGTATTCCCTTCAAAAACTAACTCAGTTCTCAAAAGGAAACAATAGGCTTGATGGTGCACCTTCTAACAAAGATGTTTTTCTTAGGAGAGGTTCATGGGTTTTGCAACTCAGCTGAATATACCTATTTGGAGCAAACAGAGCCTAACTCCACCTTCAAATCCTAAGTTGCAGAAAAGGATTCCTTTCAAACACTAAGTCAATTCTCACATGGAAACATTGTGCTAGAATCTGCAGCATCTGACAGAGATGTTTTTCTAAGGAGAGGTACATGTGTTTCTTCAACTCAGCTGAATTGCCTGTTTGGAACAAAATGAGCCTTTCTCCACCTTGAAAATTGTGATTTGCAGGAACTATTTCTTTCGAAAAGTAACTCAAATTTACAGGCAAGCTATGTGCAAGGTGCTTCAGCTCCTAACACAGATGGCTTTCTTTGGATAGATCCATGTATTCCTTCAACTCAGGTGAAGAAGCCTTTTGGGAGCAAACCGAGCCTATCTCCCCTTGAAATGCCTAAGTTTCCTTCCCAAATCTAACTCAATTCTCACAGGGAAAAATGTGCTACATGCTGCTGCTTCTAACACAAATGGACTTCTTTTCAAAAACAAATGTGTTTCTTCAACTTAGCTGAAGAAAGGCCAACTTGGAAAAAATGAGCCTTTCTGCATCTTCAAAACTATGATTTGCACTATGTACTCCTTTGGAAACTACCTCAGTTCTCACAGGGTAGTGCTTACACACATGGTTTTCTTTCCAGATATATAGGTGTTTCACCAACTCACCTGTACAGCCCTATTTCTAACAAAGAGAGCCTGTCAATGCATTGGAAAACCCACATAGCAGAAAGTATTCCTTTCAAAAACTAGCTCAAATCTCACAGGGAAACAATGTGCTTGAACCTGCATCTGCTAACATAGATGGTTTTCTTTGGACAGATACATGGGTTGCTTGAAGTCAGCTGCATATACCTATTTGGAGCAAAGAGAGCCTATGTCCACCTTGAATCACCTACGTGGCAGGAAGTCTTCCTTTCAAAAACGAACTAAATTCTCACAGGGAAACAATGTGCTAGATGCTCCTCCTTGTAACACACGTGGTTTTCTGTCGAGAGATGTATTTGTTTCTTCAACGTAGTTGAACAGGCCTATTTAAAAAAATGAGCTTTTCTCCACCTTGAAACTTCTGATTTGTAGTGAGTATTCATTCAAAAACGAACTCCATATTAACAGGGAGACAATGTGCAGGAAGCTCGAGCTTCTCACAAAGATGATTTTCTTTCGTGAGATGCATGTCTTTCTTCACCTTAGTTGAATCGGTCTACTTGGAACAAAATGAGCCTTTCTCCACCTTGAAAAGTGTAATTTACACGAAGTTTTCCTACTAAAGCATACTCAGTTCTCACAGAGGAACAAAGTGCCAGTTGCTCCTACTTCTAAATAGTGGTTTGCATTCGTGATATACACGTGTTTCACCTTAGCTGAATAGGTCAATTGGAAGAAAATGAGCCTTACTCTACCTTGAAAACTATGACGAGCAGGAAGTATTCCTTTCAAAAACTACTTCTACTTTTGCACAGAAACGATGTCACACATGCTGTAGCTTCTAACATAGATGGTTTTCTTTACAGTGATGCATGTGCTCTTTAACTCAGCCTAATACGCCTAATTGGAACCAAGAGAGCTTATCTCCACCTTGAAAACCCGAAGTTGCAGGAAGTATTCCTTTGAAAAACGAACTCAATTTTAACAGGGAAATAATGTGCTAGATGCTGTAGCTTCTCACATAGATGGTTTTCTTTTGGAGAGATACATGATTTCCTTCAACTCAGCCAAATAGGCCTATTAGGAGCAGAAAGGGCCAATCTCCACCAGAAACACCTAAGTTGGAGGAAGTATTGCTTTCAAAAACGAATTCAATTCTCACAGGGAAACAACGTGCTGGATGCTCCTGCTTCTAACACAGATTGTCTGTTTACAAAGGATTCATTTGATTCTTCAACTTTGTTGAAGAGGCCTATTTGGAACAAAATGAGCCTTTCTCCACCTTGAACCCTATGATTTGCAGGAAGTATTCCTTTCAGAAACTAAATGAATTCTGACAGGGAAACAATGTGCCAGATGTTCCTGCTTCTAACTCAGATGGTTTTCTTTTGAGAGATATATGTATTTCTTCAACTCAGCTGAATAGGCCTATTTGTAGGAAACAGAGCTTATCTCCACCTTGAAACACCCAAGTTGCAGGAAATATTCCTTTCAAAACTAACTCAATGCTCACTGAGTAACAATGTGCTAGTATGTGCAGCTTCTAACAGAAATAGATTTTTTGGAGAGATACTTGTGTTTCTTCAACTCAGGTGAATAGGTGTATTTTGAGCAAACAGATATAGCACCACCTTGAGCAACCTATTGGAGGAAGATTTCCTTTCCAAACGAACTAAAATCTCACAGGGAACAATGTTCTATATGCTCCTTCAACTAACACAGATGGTCAACTTTTGAGAGATACCTGTGTTTCTTCTCCTTAGCTGAGTAGGCTTGTTGGGAACAATATGAATCATTCTCCACCTTGAAATTATGATTTGAAGGAAGTATTCCTTTGAAACACTAACTCAGCTCTCACAGGGAAACCATACCATATGTGCTGCTGCTTCTAACATAGATGGTTTTCTTTGGAGATCTACGGGTATTTTTTCAACTGAGCTGAATAGGCCTATTTGGAGCAAACAGAGCCTATCTCCACGTTGAAAAACCAAACTTGCAGGAAGTATTCTTTTCCAAAAGGAATTCAATTCTCAAAGGGAAACAATGTGCTACATAATCCTGATTCTAGCTCAGATGCTTTTCTTTGTAGACATACGTGTGTTTCTTCACCTTACCTGAATAGGGGAATTTGGAATCAAAGAGCCTTTCTCCACCTTGAAAATTTTGATGTGCGGGAAGTATTCCTTTCAAAAACGAACTAAATGCTCACAGGGAGAAAATGTGCTAAGTACTGCAGGTTCTAACATAGATGGTTTTGTTTGGAGAGGTATATGTGCTGCTTAACTCACCTGAAGAGCCCTACTTGGAACAAAATGATCCTCTCTCCACCTTGAAAACTGTGAATAGCGGGAATTTTTCCTTCCCAAAACTAACTCTATTCTCACAGGGAAATAATGTGCTAGACGCTGCAGCTTCTAACATACATGGTTTTCTTTGGAGAGAAAGTGAAGTTTCTTCAACTCAACTGAATAGGCCTATTTGGAGCAAAGTGAGCCTATGTCCACCGTGAAACACCTAAGTTGCAGGAAGTATTCCTTTTAAAAACTAACTCATTTTAACATGGAAGCAATATCCTAGTCCTGCTTCAAACACACATGGTTATTTTTGAGAGATTTATGTTTATCTTCAACTTGGCTGTATAGATCTGTTTGAACAAATGAGCATTTCTGCAGCTCGAAAATTCTGTCTTAAAGTAATTGTTCCTTTCAAAAACTAACTCAGTTCTCACAGGGAGATAATGTGCTAGATGCTGGAGCTTCTAACATGCAGTGATTTCATTGGAGAGATACATGTGTTAATTCAACTCAGCTGATTAGGCCTATTTGTAGCCAATAGAGACTATCTCCACCTTGAAACACCTAAGTTACAGCAAGTATTCCTTTTAAACACTAAGTCAATTTTAACAGGGAAACAATGTGCTAGAGGCCCCTGCTTCTAACACACATGCGTTTCTTTTGAGAGATACATGTGCTTCATCAACTTAGCTGAATAGGCCTATCTGGAACAAAATGAGCCTTTCTCCACCTTGAAAACTTTGATTTGCACAAAGTACTCCTTTGCAAACTAACTTTATTCTCACAGGGAAAGAATGTTCTAGATGCTCCTGCTTCTAAGACAGTTGGTTTTCTTTCGAGAGATACGTGTGTTCTTTCATCTTACTGAAATGGCCTATATGGAACAAAATGAACCTTTCTCCACTTTGAAAATTCTGTTTTGCAGGAAGTATTTCTTTCAAAACCTAACTATATTCACACACGTAAACAACATGGTAGATGCTAGTGCTTCTAACTCAAATGGCTTTCTTTGGAGAGATACATGTGTTTCATCAACTCAGCTGAATAATCCTATTTGCAAGAAAGTGAGCCTATCTCCACCTTCAAGAAACAAAGTTGCAGGAAGTATTCCTTTCAAAACCTAACTCAGTTTTCCCAGGGAAACAGTGTGCTAGATGCTGCAGCTTCCAACACAGTTTTTTTTTTTTTTGGAGATATTTATGTGTTTCTTCAACTCGGCTGAATAGGTCTATTTGGAAATGAATGAGCTTTTCTCAACCTGGAAAATTCTGATTTGCAGGAAGTATTCCTTTCAAAAAGTAACTAAATTCTCAGAGGTCAACAATGTGATAGATTCTGCTGCTTTTTACACACATGGGTTTCTTTTGAGAGATATGCGTGATTCATCAACTCAGGTGTATGGGCCTACTTGGAACAAAGAGAGGCTATGTGTACCATGGAAAACCCACCTAGCATGAAGTATTCCCTTCAAAAACTAACTCAGTTCTCAAAAGGAAACAATAGGCTTGATGGTGCACCTTCTAACAAAGATGTTTTTCTTAGGAGAGGTTCATGGGTTTTGCAACTCAGCTGAATATACCTATTTGGAGCAAACAGAGCCTAACTCCACCTTCAAATCCTAAGTTGCAGAAAAGGATTCCTTTCAAACACTAAGTCAATTCTCACATGGAAACATTGTGCTAGAATCTGCAGCATCTGACAGAGATGTTTTTCTAAGGAGAGGTACATGTGTTTCTTCAACTCAGCTGAATTGCCTGTTTGGAACAAAATGAGCCTTTCTCCACCTTGAAAATTGTGATTTGCAGGAACTATTTCTTTCGAAAAGTAACTCAAATTTACAGGCAAGCTATGTGCAAGGTGCTTCAGCTCCTAACACAGATGGCTTTCTTTGGATAGATCCATGTATTCCTTCAACTCAGGTGAAGAAGCCTTTTGGGAGCAAACCGAGCCTATCTCCCCTTGAAATGCCTAAGTTTCCTTCCCAAATCTAACTCAATTCTCACAGGGAAAAATGTGCTACATGCTGCTGCTTCTAACACAAATGGACTTCTTTTCAAAAACAAATGTGTTTCTTCAACTTAGCTGAAGAAAGGCCAACTTGGAAAAAATGAGCCTTTCTGCATCTTCAAAACTATGATTTGCACTATGTACTCCTTTGGAAACTACCTCAGTTCTCACAGGGTAGTGCTTACACACATGGTTTTCTTTCCAGATATATAGGTGTTTCACCAACTCACCTGTACAGCCCTATTTCTAACAAAGAGAGCCTGTCAATGCATTGGAAAACCCACATAGCAGAAAGTATTCCTTTCAAAAACTAGCTCAAATCTCACAGGGAAACAATGTGCTTGAACCTGCATCTGCTAACATAGATGGTTTTCTTTGGACAGATACATGGGTTGCTTGAAGTCAGCTGCATATACCTATTTGGAGCAAAGAGAGCCTATGTCCACCTTGAATCACCTACGTGGCAGGAAGTCTTCCTTTCAAAAACGAACTAAGTTCTCACAGGGAAACAATGTGCTAGATGCTCCTCCTTGTAACACACGTGGTTTTCTGTCGAGAGATGTATTTGTTTCTTCAACGTAGTTGAACAGGCCTATTTAAAAAAATGAGCTTTTCTCCACCTTGAAACTTCTGATTTGTAGTGAGTATTCATTCAAAAACGAACTCCATATTAACAGGGAGACAATGTGCAGGAAGCTCGAGCTTCTCACAAAGATGATTTTCTTTCGTGAGATGCATGTCTTTCTTCACCTTAGTTGAATCGGTCTACTTGGAACAAAATGAGCCTTTCTCCACCTTGAAAAGTGTAATTTACACGAAGTTTTCCTACTAAAGCATACTCAGTTCTCACAGAGGAACAAAGTGCCAGTTGCTCCTACTTCTAAATAGTGGTTTGCATTCGTGATATACACGTGTTTCACCTTAGCTGAATAGGCCAATTTGGAAGAAAATGAGCCTTACTCTACCTTGAAAACTATGATAAGCAGGAAGTATTCCTTTCAAAAACTACTACTTTTGCACAGAAACGATGTCACAGATACTGCAGCTTCTAACATAGATGGTTTTCTTTACAGTGATGCATGTGCTCTTTAACTCAGCCTAATACGCCTAATTGGAACCAAGAGAGCTTATCTCCACCTTGAAAACCCGAAGTTGCAGGAAGTATTCCTTTGAAAAACGAACTCAATTTTAACAGGGAAATAATGTGCTAGATGCTGTAGCTTCTCACATAGATGGTTTTCTTTTGGAGAGATACATGATTTCCTTCAACTCAGCCAAATAGGCCTATTAGGAGCAGAAAGGGCCAATCTCCACCAGAAACACCTAAGTTGGAGGAAGTATTGCTTTCAAAAACGAATTCAATTCTCACAGGGAAACAACGTGCTGGATGCTCCTGCTTCTAACACAGATTGTCTGTTTACAAAGGATTCATTTGTTTCTTCAACTTTGTTGAAGAGGCCTATTTGGAACAAAATGAGCCTTTCTCCACCTTGAACCCTATGATTTGCAGGAAGTATTCCTTTCAGAAACTAAATGAATTCTGACAGGGAAACAATGTGCCAGATGTTCCTGCTTCTAACTCAGATGGTTTTCTTTTGAGAGATATATGTGTTTCTTCAACTCAGCTGAATAGGCCTATTTGTAGGAAACAGAGCTTATCTCCACCTTGAAACACCCAAGTTGCAGGAAATATTCCTTTCAAAACTAACTCAATGCTCACTGAGTAACAATGTGCTAGTATGTGCAGCTTCTAACAGAAATAGATTTTTTGGAGAGATACTTGTGTTTCTTCAACTCAGGTGAATAGGTGTATTTTGAGCAAACAAATATAGCACCACCTTGAGCAACCTATTGGAGGAAGATTTCCTTTCCAAACGAACTCAAATCTCACAGGGAACAATGTTCTATATGCTCCTTCAACTAACACAGATGGTCAACCTTTGAGAGATACCTGTCTTTCTTCTCCTTAGCAGAGTAGGCTTGTTGGGAACAATATGAATCATTCTCCACCTTGACATTATGATTTGAAGGAAGTATTCCTTTGAAACACTAACTCAGCTCTCACAGGGAAACAAGACCATATGTGCTGCAGCTTCTAACATAGATGGTTTTCTTTGGAGATCTACGGGTATTTTTTCAACTGAGCTGAATAGGCCTATTTGGAGCAAACAGAGCCTATCTCCACGTTGAAAAACCAAACTTGCAGGAAATATTCTTTTCCAAAAGGAATTCAATTCTCAAAGGGAAACAATGTGCTACATAATCCTGATTCTAGCTCAGATGCTTTTCTTTGTAGACATACGTGTGTTTCTTCACCTTAGCTGAATAGGGGAATTTGGAATCAAAGAGCCTTTCTCCACCTTGAAAATTTTGATGTGCAGGAAGTATTCCTTTCAAAAACGAAGTAAATGCTCACAGGGAGAAAATGTGCTAAGTACTGCAGGTTCTAACATAGATGGTTTTGTTTGGAGAGGTATATGTGCTGCTTAACTCACCTGAAGAGCCCTACTTGGAACAAAATGATCCTCTCTCCACCTTGAAAACTGTGAATAGCAGGAATTTTTCCTTCCCAAAACTAACTCTATTCTCACAGGGAAATAATGTGCTAGACGCTGCAGCTTCTAACATAGATGGTTTTCTTTGGAGAGAAAGTGAAGTTTCTTCAACTCAACTGAATAGGCCTATTTGGAGCAAAGTGAGCCTATGTCCACCGTGAAACACCTAAGTTGCAGGAAGTATTCCTTTTAAAAACTAACTCATTTTAACATGGAAGCAATATCCTAGTCCTGCTTCAAACACACATGGTTATTTTTGAGAGATTTATGTTTATCTTCAACTTGGCTGTATAGTTCTGTTTGAACAAATGAGCATTTCTGCAGCTCGAAAATTCTGTCTTAAAGTAATTGTTCCTTTCAAAAACTAACTCAGTTCTCACAGGGAGATAATGTGCTAGATGCTGGAGCTTCTAACATGCAGTGATTTCATTGGAGAGATACATGTGTTAATTCAACTCAGCTGATTAGGCCTATTTGTAGCCAATAGAGACTATCTCCACCTTGAAACACCTAAGTTACAGCAAGTATTCCTTTTAAACATTAAGTCAATTTTAACAGGGAAACAATGTGCTAGAGGCCCCTGCTTCTAACACACATGCGTTTCTTTTGAGAGATACATGTGCTTCATCAACTTAGCTGAATAGGCCTATCTGGAACAAAATGAGCCTTTCTCCACCTTGAAAACTTTGATTTGCACAAAGTACTCCTTTGCAAACTAACTTTATTCTCACAGGGAAAGAATGTTCTAGATGCTCCTGCTTCTAAGACAGTTGGTTTTCTTTCGAGAGATACGTGTGTTCCTTCAACTTACTGAAATGGCCTATATGGAACAAAATGAACCTTTCTCCCCTTTGAAAATTCTGTTTTGCAGGAAGTATTTCTTTCAAAACCTAACTATATTCACACACGTAAACAACATGGTAGATGCTAGTGCTTCTAACTCAAATGGCTTTCTTTGGAGAGATACATGTGTTTCATCAACTCAGCTGAATAGGCCTATTTGCAAGAAAGTGAGCCTATCTCCACCTTCAAGAAACAAAGTTGCAGGAAGTATTCCTTTCAAAACCTAACTCAGTTTTCCCAGGGAAACAGTGTGCTAGATGCTGCAGCTTCCAACACAGATTTTTTTTTTTTTGGAGATATTTATGTGTTTCTTCAACTCGGCTGAATAGGTCTATTTGGAAATGAATGAGCTTTTCTCAACCTGGAAAATTCTGATTTGCAGGAAGTATTCCTTTCAAAAAGTAACTAAATTCTCAGAGGTCAACAATGTGATAGATTCTGCTGCTTTTTACACACATGGGTTTCTTTTGAGAGATATGCGTGATTCATCAAGTCAGGTGTATGGGCCTACTTGGAACAAAGAGAGGCTATGTGTACCATGGAAAACCCACCTAGCATGAAGTATTCCCTTCAAAAACTAACTCAGTTCTCAAAAGGAAACAATAGGCTTGATGGTGCAGCTTCTAACAAAGATGTTTTTCTTAGGAGAGGTTCATGGGTTTTGCAACTCAGCTGAATATACCTATTTGGAGCAAACAGAGCCTAACTCCACCTTCAAATCCTAAGTTGCAGAAAAGGATTCCTTTCAAACACTAAGTCAATTCTCACATGGAAACAATGTGCTAGAATCTGCAGCATCTGACAGAGATGTTTTTCTAAGGAGAGGTACATGTGTTTCTTCAACTCAGCTGAATTGCCTGTTTGGAACAAAATGAGCCTTTCTCCACCTTGAAAATTGTGATTTGCAGGAACTATTTCTTTCGAAAAGTAACTCAAATTTACAGGCAAGCTATGTGCAAGGTGCTTCAGCTCCTAACACAGATGGCTTTCTTTGGATAGATCCATGTATTCCTTCAACTCAGGTGAAGAAGCCTTTTGGGAGCAAACCGAGCCTATCTCCCCTTGAAATGCCTAAGTTTCCTTCCCAAATCTAACTCAATTCTCACAGGGGAAAATGTGCTACATGCTGCTGCTTCTAACACAAATGGACTTCTTTTCAAAAACAAATGTGTTTCTTCAACTTAGCTGAAGAAAGGCCAACTTGGAAAAAATGAGCCTTTCTGCATCTTCAAAACTATGATTTGCACTATGTACTCCTTTGGAAACTACCTCAGTTCTCACAGGGTAGTGCTTACACACATGGTTTTCTTTCCAGATATATAGGTGTTTCACCAACTCACCTGTACAGCCCTATTTCTAACAAAGAGAGCCTGTCAATGCATTGGAAAACCCACATAGCAGAAAGTATTCCTTTCAAAAACTAGCTCAAATCTCACAGGGAAACAATGTGCTTGAACCTGCATCTGCTAACATAGATGGTTTTCTTTGGACAGATACATGGGTTGCTTGAAGTCAGCTGCATATACCTATTTGGAGCAAAGAGAGCCTATGTCCACCTTGAATCACCTACGTGGCAGGAAGTCTTCCTTTCAAAAACGAACTAAATTCTCACAGGGAAACAATGTGCTAGATGCTCCTCCTTGTAACACACGTGGTTTTCTGTCGAGAGATGTATTTGTTTCTTCAACGTAGTTGAACAGGCCTATTTAAAAAAATGAGCTTTTCTCCACCTTGAAACTTCTGATTTGTAGTGAGTATTCATTCAAAAACGAACTCCATATTAACAGGGAGACAATGTGCAGGAAGCTCGAGCTTCTCACAAAGATGATTTTCTTTCGTGAGATGCATGTCTTTCTTCACCTTAGTTGAATCGGTCTACTTGGAACAAAATGAGCCTTTCTCCACCTTGAAAAGTGTAATTTACACGAAGTTTTCCTACTAAAGCATACTCAGTTCTCACAGAGGAACAAAGTGCCAGTTGCTCCTACTTCTAAATAGTGGTTTGCATTCGTGATATACACGTGTTTCACCTTAGCTGAATAGGCCAATTTGGAAGAAAATGAGCCTTACTCTACCTTGAAAACTATGATAAGCAGGAAGTATTCCTTTCAAAAACTACTACTTTTGCACAGAAACGATGTCACAGATACTGCAGCTTCTAACATAGATGGTTTTCTTTACAGTGATGCATGTGCTCTTTAACTCAGCCTAATACGCCTAATTGGAACCAAGAGAGCTTATCTCCACCTTGAAAACCCGAAGTTGCAGGAAGTATTCCTTTGAAAAACGAACTCAATTTTAACAGGGAAATAATGTGCTAGATGCTGTAGCTTCTCACATAGATGGTTTTCTTTTGGAGAGATACATGATTTCCTTCAACTCAGCCAAATAGGCCTATTAGGAGCAGAAAGGGCCAATCTCCACCAGAAACACCTAAGTTGGAGGAAGTATTGCTTTCAAAAACGAATTCAATTCTCACAGGGAAACAACGTGCTGGATGCTCCTGCTTCTAACACAGATTGTCTGTTTACAAAGGATTCATTTGTTTCTTCAACTTTGTTGAAGAGGCCTATTTGGAACAAAATGAGCCTTTCTCCACCTTGAACCCTATGATTTGCAGGAAGTATTCCTTTCAGAAACTAAATGAATTCTGACAGGGAAACAATGTGCCAGATGTTCCTGCTTCTAACTCAGATGGTTTTCTTTTGAGAGATATATGTTTCTTCAACTCAGCTGAATAGGCCTATTTGTAGGAAACAGAGCTTATCTCCACCTTGAAACACCCAAGTTGCAGGAAATATTCCTTTCAAAACTAACTCAATGCTCACTGAGTAACAATGTGCTAGTATGTGCAGCTTCTAACAGAAATAGATTTTTTGGAGAGATACTTGTGTTTCTTCAACTCAGGTGAATAGGTGTATTTTGAGCAAACAAATATAGCACCACCTTGAGCAACCTATTGGAGGAAGATTTCCTTTCCAAACGAACTCAAATCTCACAGGGAACAATGTTCTATATGCTCCTTCAACTAACACAGATGGTCAACCTTTGAGAGATACCTGTCTTTCTTCTCCTTAGCAGAGTAGGCTTGTTGGGAACAATATGAATCATTCTCCACCTTGACATTATGATTTGAAGGAAGTATTCCTTTGAAACACTAACTCAGCTCTCACAGGGAAACAAGACCATATGTGCTGCAGCTTCTAACATAGATGGTTTTCTTTGGAGATCTACGGGTATTTTTTCAACTGAGCTGAATAGGCCTATTTGGAGCAAACAGAGCCTATCTCCACGTTGAAAAACCAAACTTGCAGGAAGTATTCTTTTCCAAAAGGAATTCAATTCTCAAAGGGAAACAATGTGCTACATAATCCTGATTCTAGCTCAGATGCTTTTCTTTGTAGACATACGTGTGTTTCTTCACCTTAGCTGAATAGGGGAATTTGGAATCAAAGAGCCTTTCTCCACCTTGAAAATTTTGATGTGCAGGAAGTATTCCTTTCAAAAACGAAGTAAATGCTCACAGGGAGAAAATGTGCTAAGTACTGCAGGTTCTAACATAGATGGTTTTGTTTGGAGAGGTATATGTGCTGCTTAACTCACCTGAAGAGCCCTACTTGGAACAAAATGATCCTCTCTCCACCTTGAAAACTGTGAATAGCAGGAATTTTTCCTCCCCAAAACTAACTCTATTCTCACAGGGAAATAATGTGCTAGACGCTGCAGCTTCTAACATAGATGGTTTTCTTTGGAGAGAAAGTGAAGTTTCTTCAACTCAACTGAATAGGCCTATTTGGAGCAAAGTGAGCCTATGTCCACCGTGAAACACCTAAGTTGCAGGAAGTATTCCTTTTAAAAACTAACTCATTTTAACATGGAAGCAATATCCTAGTCCTGCTTCAAACACACATGGTTATTTTTGAGAGATTTATGTTTATCTTCAACTTGGCTGTATAGTTCTGTTTGAACAAATGAGCATTTCTGCAGCTCGAAAATTCTGTCTTAAAGTAATTGTTCCTTTCAAAAACTAACTCAGTTCTCACAGGGAGATAATGTGCTAGATGCTGGAGCTTCTAACATGCAGTGATTTCATTGGAGAGATACATGTGTTAATTCAACTCAGCTGATTAGGCCTATTTGTAGCCAATAGAGACTATCTCCACCTTGAAACACCTAAGTTACAGCAAGTATTCCTTTTAAACACTAAGTCAATTTTAACAGGGAAACAATGTGCTAGAGGCCCCTGCTTCTAACACACATGCGTTTCTTTTGAGAGATACATGTGCTTCATCAACTTAGCTGAATAGGCCTATCTGGAACAAAATGAGCCTTTCTCCACCTTGAAAACTTTGATTTGCACAAAGTACTCCTTTGAAAACTAACTTTATTCTCACAGGGAAAGAATGTTCTAGATGCTCCTGCTTCTAAGACAGTTGGTTTTCTTTCGAGAGATACGTGTGTTCCTTCAACTTACTGAAATGGCCTATATGGAACAAAATGAACCTTTCTCCCCTTTGAAAATTCTGTTTTGCAGGAAGTATTTCTTTCAAAACCTAACTATATTCACACACGTAAACAACATGGTAGATGCTAGTGCTTCTAACTCAAATGGTTTTCTTTGGAGAGATACATGTGTTTCATCAACTCAGCTGAATAGGCCTATTTGCAAGAAAGTGAGCCTATCTCCACCTTCAAGAAACAAAGTTGCAGGAAGTATTCCTTTCAAAACCTAACTCAGTTTTCCCAGGGAAACAGTGTGCTAGATGCTGCAGCTTCCAACACAGATTTTTTTTTTTTGGAGATATTTATGTGTTTCTTCAACTCGGCTGAATAGGTCTATTTGGAAATGAATGAGCTTTTCTCAACCTGGAAAATTCTGATTTGCAGGAAGTATTCCTTTCAAAAAGTAACTAAATTCTCAGAGGTCAACAATGTGATAGATTCTGCTGCTTTTTACACACATGGGTTTCTTTTGAGAGATATGCGTGATTCATCAAGTCAGGTGTATGGGCCTACTTGGAACAAAGAGTGGCTATGTGTACCATGGAAAACCCACCTAGCATGAAGTATTCCCTTCAAAAACTAACTCAGTTCTCAAAAGGAAACAATAGGCTTGATGGTGCAGCTTCTAACAAAGATGTTTTTCTTAGGAGAGGTTCATGGGTTTTGCAACTCAGCTGAATATACCTATTTGGAGCAAACAGAGCCTAACTCCACCTTCAAATCCTAAGTTGCAGAAAAGGATTCCTTTCAAACACTAAGTCAATTCTCACATGGAAACAATGTGCTAGAATCTGCAGCATCTGACAGAGATGTTTTTCTAAGGAGAGGTACATGTGTTTCTTCAACTCAGCTGAATTGCCTGTTTGGAACAAAATGAGCCTTTCTCCACCTTGAAAATTGTGATTTGCAGGAACTATTTCTTTCGAAAAGTAACTCAAATTTACAGGCAAGCTATGTGCAAGGTGCTTCAGCTCCTAACACAGATGGCTTTCTTTGGATAGATCCATGTATTCCTTCAACTCAGGTGAAGAAGCCTTTTGGGAGCAAACCGAGCCTATCTCCCCTTGAAATACCTAAGTTTCCTTCCCAAATCTAACTCAATTCTCACAGGGAAAAATGTGCTACATGCTGCTGCTTCTAACACAAATGGACTTCTTTTCAAAAACAAATGTGTTTCTTCAACTTAGCTGAAGAAAAGCCAACTTGGAAAAAATGAGCCTTTCTGCATCTTCAAAACTATGATTTGCACTATGTACTCCTTTGGAAACTACCTCAGTTCTCACAGGGTAGTGCTTACACACATGGTTTTCTTTCCAGATATATAGGTGTTTCACCAACTCACCTGTACAGCCCTATTTCTAACAAAGAGAGCCTGTCAATGCATTGGAAAACCCACATAGCAGAAAGTATTCCTTTCAAAAACTAGCTCAAATCTCACAGGGAAACAATGTGCTTGAACCTGCATCTGCTAACATAGATGGTTTTCTTTGGACAGATACATGGGTTGCTTGAAGTCAGCTGCATATACCTATTTGGAGCAAAGAGAGCCTATGTCCACCTTGAATCACCTACGTGGCAGGAAGTCTTCCTTTCAAAAACGAACTAAATTCTCACAGGGAAACAATGTGCTAGATGCTCCTCCTTGTAACACACGTGGTTTTCTGTCGAGAGATGTATTTGTTTCTTCAACGTAGTTGAACAGGCCTATTTAAAAAAATGAGCTTTTCTCCACCTTGAAACTTCTGATTTGTAGTGAGTATTCATTCAAAAACGAACTCCATATTAACAGGGAGACAATGTGCAGGAAGCTCGAGCTTCTCACAAAGATGATTTTCTTTCGTGAGATGCATGTCTTTCTTCACCTTAGTTGAATCGGTCTACTTGGAACAAAATGAGCCTTTCTCCACCTTGAAAAGTGTAATTTACACGAAGTTTTCCTACTAAAGCATACTCAGTTCTCACAGAGGAACAAAGTGCCAGTTGCTCCTACTTCTAAATAGTGGTTTGCATTCGTGATATACACGTGTTTCACCTTAGCTGAATAGGCCAATTTGGAAGAAAATGAGCCTTACTCTACCTTGAAAACTATGATAAGCAGGAAGTATTCCTTTCAAAAACTACTACTTTTGCACAGAAACGATGTCACAGATACTGCAGCTTCTAACATAGATGGTTTTCTTTACAGTGATGCATGTGCTCTTTAACTCAGCCTAATACGCCTAATTGGAACCAAGAGAGCTTATCTCCACCTTGAAAACCCGAAGTTGCAGGAAGTATTCCTTTGAAAAACGAACTCAATTTTAACAGGGAAATAATGTGCTAGATGCTGTAGCTTCTCACATAGATGGTTTTCTTTTGGAGAGATACATGATTTCCTTCAACTCAGCCAAATAGGCCTATTAGGAGCAGAAAGGGCCAATCTCCACCAGAAACACCTAAGTTGGAGGAAGTATTGCTTTCAAAAACGAATTCAATTCTCACAGGGAAACAACGTGCTGGATGCTCCTGCTTCTAACACAGATTGTCTGTTTACAAAGGATTCATTTGTTTCTTCAACTTTGTTGAAGAGGCCTATTTGGAACAAAATGAGCCTTTCTCCACCTTGAACCCTATGATTTGCAGGAAGTATTCCTTTCAGAAACTAAATGAATTCTGACAGGGAAACAATGTGCCAGATGTTCCTGCTTCTAACTCAGATGGTTTTCTTTTGAGAGATATATGTGTTTCTTCAACTCAGCTGAATAGGCCTATTTGTAGGAAACAGAGCTTATCTCCACCTTGAAACACCCAAGTTGCAGGAAATATTCCTTTCAAAACTAACTCAATGCTCACTGAGTAACAATGTGCTAGTATGTGCAGCTTCTAACAGAAATAGATTTTTTGGAGAGATACTTGTGTTTCTTCAACTCAGGTGAATAGGTGTATTTTGAGCAAACAAATATAGCACCACCTTGAGCAACCTATTGGAGGAAGATTTCCTTTCCAAACGAACTCAAATCTCACAGGGAACAATGTTCTATATGCTCCTTCAACTAACACAGATGGTCAACCTTTGAGAGATACCTGTCTTTCTTCTCCTTAGCAGAGTAGGCTTGTTGGGAACAATATGAATCATTCTCCACCTTGACATTATGATTTGAAGGAAGTATTCCTTTGAAACACTAACTCAGCTCTCACAGGGAAACAAGACCATATGTGCTGCAGCTTCTAACATAGATGGTTTTCTTTGGAGATCTACGGGTATTTTTTCAACTGAGCTGAATAGGCCTATTTGGAGCAAACAGAGCCTATCTCCACGTTGAAAAACCAAACTTGCAGGAAGTATTCTTTTCCAAAAGGAATTCAATTCTCAAAGGGAAACAATGTGCTACATAATCCTGATTCTAGCTCAGATGCTTTTCTTTGTAGACATACGTGTGTTTCTTCACCTTAGCTGAATAGGGGAATTTGGAATCAAAGAGCCTTTCTCCACCTTGAAAATTTTGATGTGCAGGAAGTATTCCTTTCAAAAACGAAGTAAATGCTCACAGGGAGAAAATGTGCTAAGTACTGCAGGTTCTAACATAGATGGTTTTGTTTGGAGAGGTATATGTGCTGCTTAACTCACCTGAAGAGCCCTACTTGGAACAAAATGATCCTCTCTCCACCTTGAAAACTGTGAATAGCAGGAATTTTTCCTTCCCAAAACTAACTCTATTCTCACAGGGAAATAATGTGCTAGACGCTGCAGCTTCTAACATACATGGTTTTCTTTGGAGAGAAAGTGAAGTTTCTTCAACTCAACTGAATAGGCCTATTTGGAGCAAAGTGAGCCTATGTCCACCGTGAAACACCTAAGTTGCAGGAAGTATTCCTTTTAAAAACTAACTCATTTTAACATGGAAGCAATATCCTAGTCCTGCTTCAAACACACATGGTTATTTTTGAGAGATTTATGTTTATCTTCAACTTGGCTGTATAGTTCTGTTTGAACAAATGAGCATTTCTGCAGCTCGAAAATTCTGTCTTAAAGTAATTGTTCCTTTCAAAAACTAACTCAGTTCTCACAGGGAGATAATGTGCTAGATGCTGGAGCTTCTAACATGCAGTGATTTCATTGGAGAGATACATGTGTTAATTCAACTCAGCTGATTAGGCCTATTTGTAGCCAATAGAGACTATCTCCACCTTGAAACACCTAAGTTACAGCAAGTATTCCTTTTAAACACTAAGTCAATTTTAACAGGGAAACAATGTGCTAGAGGCCCCTGCTTCTAACACACATGCGTTTCTTTTGAGAGATACATGTGCTTCATCAACTTAGCTGAATAGGCCTATCTGGAACAAAATGAGCCTTTCTCCACCTTGAAAACTTTGATTTGCACAAAGTACTCCTTTGCAAACTAACTTTATTCTCACAGGGAAAGAATGTTCTAGATGCTCCTGCTTCTAAGACAGTTGGTTTTCTTTCGAGAGATACGTGTGTTCCTTCAACTTACTGAAATGGCCTATATGGAACAAAATGAACCTTTCTCCCCTTTGAAAATTCTGTTTTGCAGGAAGTATTTCTTTCAAAACCTAACTATATTCACACACGTAAACAACATGGTAGATGCTAGTGCTTCTAACTCAAATGGCTTTCTTTGGAGAGATACATGTGTTTCATCAACTCAGCTGAATAGGCCTATTTGCAAGAAAGTGAGCCTATCTCCACCTTCAAGAAACAAAGTTGCAGGAAGTATTCCTTTCAAAACCTAACTCAGTTTTCCCAGGGAAACAGTGTGCTAGATGCTGCAGCTTCCAACACAGATTATTTTTTTTTTGGAGATATTTATGTGTTTCTTCAACTCGGCTGAATAGGTCTATTTGGAAATGAATGAGCTTTTCTCAACCTGGAAAATTCTGATTTGCAGGAAGTATTCCTTTCAAAAAGTAACTAAATTCTCAGAGGTCAACAATGTGATAGATTCTGCTGCATTTTACACACATGGGTTTCTTTTGAGAGATATGCGTGATTCATCAAGTCAGGTGTATGGGCCTACTTGGAACAAAGAGAGGCTATGTGTACCATGGAAAACCCACCTAGCATGAAGTATTCCCTTCAAAAACTAACTCAGTTCTCAAAAGGAAACAATAGGCTTGATGGTGCAGCTTCTAACAAAGATGTTTTTCTTAGGAGAGGTTCATGGGTTTTGCAACTCAGCTGAATATACCTATTTGGAGCAAACAGAGCCTAACTCCACCTTCAAATCCTAAGTTGCAGAAAAGGATTCCTTTCAAACACTAAGTCAATTCTCACATGGAAACAATGTGCTAGAATCTGCAGCATCTGACAGAGATGTTTTTCTAAGGAGAGGTACATGTGTTTCTTCAACTCAGCTGAATTGCCTGTTTGGAACAAAATGAGCCTTTCTCCACCTTGAAAATTGTGATTTGCAGGAACTATTTCTTTCGAAAAGTAACTCAAATTTACAGGCAAGCTATGTGCAAGGTGCTTCAGCTCCTAACACAGATGGCTTTCTTTGGATAGATCCATGTATTCCTTCAACTCAGGTGAAGAAGCCTTTTGGGAGCAAACCGAGCCTATCTCCCCTTGAAATACCTAAGTTTCCTTCCCAAATCTAACTCAATTCTCACAGGGAAAAATGTGCTACATGCTGCTGCTTCTAACACAAATGGACTTCTTTTCAAAAACAAATGTGTTTCTTCAACTTAGCTGAAGAAAGGCCAACTTGGAAAAAATGAGCCTTTCTGCATCTTCAAAACTATGATTTGCACTATGTACTCCTTTGGAAACTACCTCAGTTCTCACAGGGTAGTGCTTACACACATGGTTTTCTTTCCAGATATATAGGTGTTTCACCAACTCACCTGTACAGCCCTATTTCTAACAAAGAGAGCCTGTCAATGCATTGGAAAACCCACATAGCAGAAAGTATTCCTTTCAAAAACTAGCTCAAATCTCACAGGGAAACAATGTGCTTGAACCTGCATCTGCTAACATAGATGGTTTTCTTTGGACAGATACATGGGTTGCTTGAAGTCAGCTGCATATACCTATTTGGAGCAAAGAGAGCCTATGTCCACCTTGAATCACCTACGTGGCAGGAAGTCTTCCTTTCAAAAACGAACTAAATTCTCACAGGGAAACAATGTGCTAGATGCTCCTCCTTGTAACACACGTGGTTTTCTGTCGAGAGATGTATTTGTTTCTTCAACGTAGTTGAACAGGCCTATTTAAAAAAATGAGCTTTTCTCCACCTTGAAACTTCTGATTTGTAGTGAGTATTCATTCAAAAACGAACTCCATATTAACAGGGAGACAATGTGCAGGAAGCTCGAGCTTCTCACAAAGATGATTTTCTTTCGTGAGATGCATGTCTTTCTTCACCTTAGTTGAATCGGTCTACTTGGAACAAAATGAGCCTTTCTCCACCTTGAAAAGTGTAATTTACACGAAGTTTTCCTACTAAAGCATACTCAGTTCTCACAGAGGAACAAAGTGCCAGTTGCTCCTACTTCTAAATAGTGGTTTGCATTCGTGATATACACGTGTTTCACCTTAGCTGAATAGGTCAATTGGAAGAAAATGAGCCTTACTCTACCTTGAAAACAATGACGAGCAGGAAGTATTCCTTTCAAAAACTACTACTTTTGCACAGAAACGATGTCACAGATACTGCAGCTTCTAACATAGATGGTTTTCTTTACAGTGATGCATGTGCTGTTTAACTCAGCCTAATACGCCTAATTGGAACCAAGAGAGCTTATCTCCACCTTGAAAACCCGAAGTTGCAGGAAGTATTCCTTTGAAAAACGAACTCAATTTTAACAGGGAAATAATGTGCTAGATGCTGTAGCTTCTCACATAGATGGTTTTCTTTTGGAGAGATACATGATTTCCTTCAACTCAGCCAAATAGGCCTATTAGGAGCAGAAAGGGCCAATCTCCACCAGAAACACCTAAGTTGGAGGAAGTATTGCTTTCAAAAACGAATTCAATTCTCACAGGGAAACAACGTGCTGGATGCTCCTGCTTCTAACACAGATTGTCTGCTTACAAAGGATTCATTTGTTTCTTCAACTTTGTTGAAGAGGCCTATTTGGAACAAAATGAGCCTTTCTCCACCTTGAACCCTATGATTTGCAGGAAGTATTCCTTTCAGAAACTAAATGAATTCTGACAGGGAAACAATGTGCCAGATGTTCCTGCTTCTAACTCAGATGGTTTTCTTTTGAGAGATATATGTGTTTCTTCAACTCAGCTGAATAGGCCTATTTGTAGGAAACAGAGCTTATCTCCACCTTGAAACATCCAAGTTGCAGCAAATATTCCTTTCAAAACTAACTCAATGCTCACTGAGTAACAATGTGCTAGTATGTGCAGCTTCTAACAGAAATAGATTTTTTGGAGAGATACTTGTGTTTCTTCAACTCAGGTGAATAGGTGTATTTTGAGCAAACAAATATAGCACCACCTTGAGCAACCTATTGGAGGAAGATTTCCTTTCCAAACGAACTCAAATCTCACAGGGAACAATGTTCTATATGCTCCTTCAACTAACACAGATGGTCAACCTTTGAGAGATACCTGTCTTTCTTCTCCTTAGCAGAGTAGGCTTGTTGGGAACAATATGAATCATTCTCCACCTTGACATTATGATTTGAAGGAAGTATTCCTTTGAAACACTAACTCAGCTCCCACAGGGAAACAAGACCATATGTGCTGCAGCTTCTAACATAGATGGTTTTCTTTGGAGATCTACGGGTATTTTTTCAACTGAGCTGAATAGGCCTATTTGGAGCAAACAGAGCCTATCTCCACGTTGAAAAACCAAACTTGCAGGAAGTATTCTTTTCCAAAAGGAATTCAATTCTCAAAGGGAAACAATGTGCTACATAATCCTGATTCTAGCTCAGATGCTTTTCTTTGTAGACATACGTGTGTTTCTTCACCTTAGCTGAATAGGGGAATTTGGAATCAAAGAGCCTTTCTCCACCTTGAAAATTTTGATGTGCAGGAAGTATTCCTTTCAAAAACGAACTAAATGCTCACAGGGAGAAAATGTGCTAAGTACTGCAGGTTCTAACATAGATGGTTTTGTTTGGAGAGGTATATGTGCTGCTTAACTCACCTGAAGAGCCCTACTTGGAACAAAATGATCCTCTCTCCACCTTGAAAACTGTGAATAGCAGGAATTTTTCCTTCCCAAAACTAACTCTATTCTCACAGGGAAATAATGTGCTAGACGCTGCAGCTTCTAACATAGATGGTTTTCTTTGGAGAGAAAGTGAAGTTTCTTCAACTCAACTGAATAGGCCTATTTGGAGCAAAGTGAGCCTATGTCCACCGTGAAACACCTAAGTTGCAGGAAGTATTCCTTTTAAAAACTAACTCATTTTAACATGGAAGCAATATCCTAGTCCTGCTTCAAACACACATGGTTATTTTTGAGAGATTTATGTTTATCTTCAACTTGGCTGTATAGATCTGTTTGAACAAATGAGCATTTCTGCAGCTCGAAAATTCTGTCTTAAAGTAATTGTTCCTTTCAAAAACTAACTCAGTTCTCACAGGGAGATAATGTGCTAGATGCTGGAGCTTCTAACATGCAGTGATTTCATTGGAGAGATACATGTGTTAATTCAACTCAGCTGATTAGGCCTATTTGTAGCCAATAGAGACTATCTCCACCTTGAAACACCTAAGTTACAGCAAGTATTCCTTTTAAACACTAAGTCAATTTTAACAGGGAAACAATGTGCTAGAGGCCCCTGCTTCTAACACACATGCGTTTCTTTTGAGAGATACATGTGCTTCATCAACTTAGCTGAATAGGCCTATCTGGAACAAAATGAGCCTTTCTCCACCTTGAAAACTTTGATTTGCACAAAGTACTCCTTTGCAAACTAACTTTATTCTCACAGGGAAAGAATGTTCTAGATGCTCCTGCTTCTAAGACAGTTGGTTTTCTTTCGAGAGATACGTGTGTTCCTTCAACTTACTGAAATGGCCTATATGGAACAAAATGAACCTTTCTCCACTTTGAAAATTCTGTTTTGCAGGAAGTATTTCTTTCAAAACCTAACTATATTCACACACGTAAACAACATGGTAGATGCTAGTGCTTCTAACTCAAATGGCTTTCTTTGGAGAGATACATGTGTTTCATCAACTCAGCTGAATAATCCTATTTGCAAGAAAGTGAGCCTATCTCCACCTTCAAGAAACAAAGTTGCAGGAAGTATTCCTTTCAAAACCTAACTCAGTTTTCCCAGGGAAACAGTGTGCTAGATGCTGCAGCTTCCAACACAGTTTTTTTTTTTTTTTTGGAGATATTTATGTGTTTCTTCAACTCGGCTGAATAGGTCTATTTGGAAATGAATGAGCTTTTCTCAACCTGGAAAATTCTGATTTGTAGGAAGTATTCCTTTCAAAAAGTAACTAAATTCTCAGAGGTCAACAATGTGATAGATTCTGCTGCTTTTTACACACATGGGTTTCTTTTGAGAGATATGCGTGATTCATCAAGTCAGGTGTATGGGCCTACTTGGAACAAAGAGAGGCTATGTGTACCATGGAAAACCCACCTAGCATGAAGTATTCCCTTCAAAAACTAACTCAGTTCTCAAAAGGAAACAATAGGCTTGATGGTGCACCTTCTAACAAAGATGTTTTTCTTAGGAGAGGTTCATGGGTTTTGCAACTCAGCTGAATATACCTATTTGGAGCAAACAGAGCCTAACTCCACCTTCAAATCCTAAGTTGCAGAAAAGGATTCCTTTCAAACACTAAGTCAATTCTCACATGGAAACAATGTGCTAGAATCTGCAGCATCTGACAGAGATGTTTTTCTAAGGAGAGGTACATGTGTTTCTTCAACTCAGCTGAATTGCCTGTTTGGAACAAAATGAGCCTTCCTCCACCTTGAAAATTGTGATTTGCAGGAACTATTTCTTTAGAAAAGTAACTCAAATTTACAGGCAAGCTATGTGCAAGGTGCTTCAGCTCCTAACACAGATGGCTTTCTTTGGATAGATCCATGTATTCCTTCAACTCAGGTGAAGAAGCCTTTTGGGAGCAAACCGAGCCTATCTCCCCTTGAAATGCCTAAGTTTCCTTCCCAAATCTAACTCAATTCTCACAGGGAAAAATGTGCTACATGCTGCTGCTTCTAACACAAATGGACTTCTTTTCAAAAACAAATGTGTTTCTTCAACTTAGCTGAAGAAAGGCCAACTTGGAAAAAATGAGCCTTTCTGCATCTTCAAAACTATGATTTGCACTATGTACTCCTTTGGAAACTACCTCAGTTCTCACAGGGTAGTGCTTACACACATGGTTTTCTTTCCAGATATATAGGTGTTTCACCAACTCACCTGTACAGCCCTATTTCTAACAAAGAGAGCCTGTCAATGCATTGGAAAACCCACATAGCAGAAAGTATTCCTTTCAAAAACTAGCTCAAATCTCACAGGGAAACAATGTGCTTGAACCTGCATCTGCTAACATAGATGGTTTTCTTTGGACAGATACATGGGTTGCTTGAAGTCAGCTGCATATACCTATTTGGAGCAAAGAGAGCCTATGTCCACCTTGAATCACCTACGTGGCAGGAAGTCTTCCTTTCAAAAACGAACTAAATTCTCACAGGGAAACAATGTGCTAGATGCTCCTCCTTGTAACACACGTGGTTTTCTGTCGAGAGATGTATTTGTTTCTTCAACGTAGTTGAACAGGCCTATTTAAAAAAATGAGCTTTTCTCCACCTTGAAACTTCTGATTTGTAGTGAGTATTCATTCAAAAACGAACTCCATATTAACAGGGAGACAATGTGCAGGAAGCTCGAGCTTCTCACAAAGATGATTTTCTTTCGTGAGATGCATGTCTTTCTTCACCTTAGTTGAATCGGTCTACTTGGAACAAAATGAGCCTTTCTCCACCTTGAAAAGTGTAATTTACACGAAGTTTTCCTACTAAAGCATACTCAGTTCTCACAGAGGAACAAAGTGCCAGTTGCTCCTACTTCTAAATAGTGGTTTGCATTCGTGATACACACGTGTTTCACCTTAGCTGAATAGGCCAATTTGGAAGAAAATGAGCCTTACTCTACCTTGAAAACTATGATAAGCAGGAAGTATTCCTTTCAAAAACTACTACTTTTGCACAGAAACGATGTCACAGATACTGCAGCTTCTAACATAGATGGTTTTCTTTACAGTGATGCATGTGCTGTTTAACTCAGCCTAATACGCCTAATTGGAACCAAGAGAGCTTATCTCCACCTTGAAAACCCGAAGTTGCAGGAAGTATTCCTTTGAAAAACGAACTCAATTTTAACAGGGAAATAATGTGCTAGATGCTGTAGCTTCTCACATAGATGGTTTTCTTTTGGAGAGATACATGATTTCCTTCAACTCAGCCAAATAGGCCTATTAGGAGCAGAAAGGGCCAATCTCCACCAGAAACACCTAAGTTGGAGGAAGTATTGCTTTCAAAAACGAATTCAATTCTCACAGGGAAACAACGTGCTGGATGCTCCTGCTTCTAACACAGATTGTCTGCTTACAAAGGATTCATTTGTTTCTTCAACTTTGTTGAAGAGGCCTATTTGGAACAAAATGAGCCTTTCTCCACCTTGAACCCTATGATTTGCAGGAAGTATTCCTTTCAGAAACTAAATGAATTCTGACAGGGAAACAATGTGCCAGATGTTCCTGCTTCTAACTCAGATGGTTTTCTTTTGAGAGATATATGTGTTTCTTCAACTCAGCTGAATAGGCCTATTTGTAGGAAACAGAGCTTATCTCCACCTTGAAACACCCAAGTTGCAGGAAATATTCCTTTCAAAACTAACTCAATGCTCACTGAGTAACAATGTGCTAGTATGTGCAGCTTCTAACAGAAATAGATTTTTTGGAGAGATACTTGTGTTTCTTCAACTCAGGTGAATAGGTGTATTTTGAGCAAACAAATATAGCACCACCTTGAGCAACCTATTGGAGGAAGATTTCCTTTCCAAACGAACTCAAATCTCACAGGGAACAATGTTCTATATGCTCCTTCAACTAACACAGATGGTCAACCTTTGAGAGATACCTGTCTTTCTTCTCCTTAGCAGAGTAGGCTTGTTGGGAACAATATGAATCATTCTCCACCTTGACATTATGATTTGAAGGAAGTATTCCTTTGAAACACTAACTCAGCTCTCACAGGGAAACAAGACCATATGTGCTGCAGCTTCTAACATAGATGGTTTTCTTTGGAGATCTACGGGTATTTTTTCAACTGAGCTGAATAGGCCTATTTGGAGCAAACAGAGCCTATCTCCACGTTGAAAAACCAAACTTGCAGGAAGTATTCTTTTCCAAAAGGAATTCAATTCTCAAAGGGAAACAATGTGCTACATAATCCTGATTCTAGCTCAGATGCTTTTCTTTGTAGACATACGTGTGTTTCTTCACCTTAGCTGAATAGGGGAATTTGGAATCAAAGAGCCTTTCTCCACCTTGAAAATTTTGATGTGCAGGAAGTATTCCTTTCAAAAACGAACTAAATGCTCACAGGGAGAAAATGTGCTAAGTACTGCAGGTTCTAACATAGATGGTTTTGTTTGGAGAGGTATATGTGCTGCTTAACTCACCTGAAGAGCCCTACTTGGAACAAAATGATCCTCTCTCCACCTTGAAAACTGTGAATAGCAGGAATTTTTCCTTCCCAAAACTAACTCTATTCTCACAGGGAAATAATGTGCTAGACGCTGCAGCTTCTAACATAGATGGTTTTCTTTGGAGAGAAAGTGAAGTTTCTTCAACTCAACTGAATAGGCCTATTTGGAGCAAAGTGAGCCTATGTCCACCGTGAAACACCTAAGTTGCAGGAAGTATTCCTTTTAAAAACTAACTCATTTTAACATGGAAGCAATATCCTAGTCCTGCTTCAAACACACATGGTTATTTTTGAGAGATTTATGTTTATCTTCAACTTGGCTGTATAGATCTGTTTGAACAAATGAGCATTTCTGCAGCTCGAAAATTCTGTCTTAAAGTAATTGTTCCTTTCAAAAACTAACTCAGTTCTCACAGGGAGATAATGTGCTAGATGCTGGAGCTTCTAACATGCAGTGATTTCATTGGAGAGATACATGTGTTAATTCAACTCAGCTGATTAGGCCTATTTGTAGCCAATAGAGACTATCTCCACCTTGAAACACCTAAGTTACAGCAAGTATTCCTTTTAAACACTAAGTCAATTTTAACAGGGAAACAATGTGCTAGAGGCCCCTGCTTCTAACACACATGCGTTTCTTTTGAGAGATACATGTGCTTCATCAACTTAGCTGAATAGGCCTATCTGGAACAAAATGAGCCTTTCTCCACCTTGAAAACTTTGATTTGCACAAAGTACTCCTTTGCAAACTAACTTTATTCTCACAGGGAAAGAATGTTCTAGATGCTCCTGCTTCTAAGACAGTTGGTTTTCTTTCGAGAGATACGTGTGTTCCTTCAACTTACTGAAATGGCCTATATGGAACAAAATGAACCTTTCTCCCCTTTGAAAATTCTGTTTTGCAGGAAGTATTTCTTTCAAAACCTAACTATATTCACACACGTAAACAACATGGTAGATGCTAGTGCTTCTAACTCAAATGGCTTTCTTTGGAGAGATACATGTGTTTCATCAACTCAGCTGAATAATCCTATTTGCAAGAAAGTGAGCCTATCTCCACCTTCAAGAAACAAAGTTGCAGGAAGTATTCCTTTCAAAACCTAACTCAGTTTTCCCAGGGAAACAGTGTGCTAGATGCTGCAGCTTCCAACACAGTTTTTTTTTTTTTTTGGAGATATTTATGTGTTTCTTCAACTCGGCTGAATAGGTCTATTTGGAAATGAATGAGCTTTTCTCAACCTGGAAAATTCTGATTTGTAGGAAGTATTCCTTTCAAAAAGTAACTAAATTCTCAGAGGTCAACAATGTGATAGATTCTGCTGCTTTTTACACACATGGGTTTCTTTTGAGAGATATGCGTGATTCATCAACTCAGGTGTATGGGCCTACTTGGAACAAAGAGAGGCTATGTGTACCATGGAAAACCCACCTAGCATGAAGTATTCCCTTCAAAAACTAACTCAGTTCTCAAAAGGAAACAATAGGCTTGATGGTGCACCTTCTAACAAAGATGTTTTTCTTAGGAGAGGTTCATGGGTTTTGCAACTCAGCTGAATATACCTATTTGGAGCAAACAGAGCCTAACTCCACCTTCAAATCCTAAGTTGCAGAAAAGGATTCCTTTCAAACACTAAGTCAATTCTCACATGGAAACAATGTGCTAGAATCTGCAGCATCTGACAGAGATGTTTTTCTAAGGAGAGGTACATGTGTTTCTTCAACTCAGCTGAATTGCCTGTTTGGAACAAAATGAGCCTTCCTCCACCTTGAAAATTGTGATTTGCAGGAACTATTTCTTTCGAAAAGTAACTCAAATTTACAGGCAAGCTATGTGCAAGGTGCTTCAGCTCCTAACACAGATGGCTTTCTTTGGATAGATCCATGTATTCCTTCAACTCAGGTGAAGAAGCCTTTTGGGAGCAAACCGAGCCTATCTCCCCTTGAAATGCCTAAGTTTCCTTCCCAAATCTAACTCAATTCTCACAGGGAAAAATGTGCTACATGCTGCTGCTTCTAACACAAACGGACTTCTTTTCAAAAACAAATGTGTTTCTTCAACTTAGCTGAAGAAAGGCCAACTTGGAAAAAATGAGCCTTTCTGCATCTTCAAAACTATGATTTGCACTATGTACTCCTTTGGAAACTACCTCAGTTCTCACAGGGTAGTGCTTACACACATGGTTTTCTTTCCAGATATATAGGTGTTTCACCAACTCACCTGTACAGCCCTATTTCTAACAAAGAGAGCCTGTCAATGCATTGGAAAACCCACATAGCAGAAAGTATTCCTTTCAAAAACTAGCTCAAATCTCACAGGGAAACAATGTGCTTGAACCTGCATCTGCTAACATAGATGGTTTTCTTTGGACAGATACATGGGTTGCTTGAAGTCAGCTGCATATACCTATTTGGAGCAAAGAGAGCCTATGTCCACCTTGAATCACCTACGTGGCAGGAAGTCTTCCTTTCAAAAACGAACTAAATTCTCACAGGGAAACAATGTGCTAGATGCTCCTCCTTGTAACACACGTGGTTTTCTGTCGAGAGATGTATTTGTTTCTTCAACGTAGTTGAACAGGCCTATTTAAAAAAATGAGCTTTTCTCCACCTTGAAACTTCTGATTTGTAGTGAGTATTCATTCAAAAACGAACTCCATATTAACAGGGAGACAATGTGCAGGAAGCTCGAGCTTCTCACAAAGATGATTTTCTTTCGTGAGATGCATGTCTTTCTTCACCTTAGTTGAATCGGTCTACTTGGAACAAAATGAGCCTTTCTCCACCTTGAAAAGTGTAATTTACACGAAGTTTTCCTACTAAAGCATACTCAGTTCTCACAGAGGAACAAAGTGCCAGTTGCTCCTACTTCTAAATAGTGGTTTGCATTCGTGATACACACGTGTTTCACCTTAGCTGAATAGGCCAATTTGGAAGAAAATGAGCCTTACTCTACCTTGAAAACTATGATAAGCAGGAAGTATTCCTTTCAAAAACTACTACTTTTGCACAGAAACGATGTCACAGATACTGCAGCTTCTAACATAGATGGTTTTCTTTACAGTGATGCATGTGCTGTTTAACTCAGCCTAATATGCCTAATTGGAACCAAGAGAGCTTATCTCCACCTTGAAAACCCGAAGTTGCAGGAAGTATTCCTTTGAAAAACGAACTCAATTTTAACAGGGAAATAATGTGCTAGATGCTGTAGCTTCTCACATAGATGGTTTTCTTTTGGAGAGATACATGATTTCCTTCAACTCAGCCAAATAGGCCTATTAGGAGCAGAAAGGGCCAATCTCCACCAGAAACACCTAAGTTGGAGGAAGTATTGCTTTCAAAAACGAATTCAATTCTCACAGGGAAACAACGTGCTGGATGCTCCTGCTTCTAACACAGATTGTCTGCTTACAAAGGATTCATTTGTTTCTTCAACTTTGTTGAAGAGGCCTATTTGGAACAAAATGAGCCTTTCTCCACCTTGAACCCTATGATTTGCAGGAAGTATTCCTTTCAGAAACTAAATGAATTCTGACAGGGAAACAATGTGCCAGATGTTCCTGCTTCTAACTCAGATGGTTTTCTTTTGAGAGATATATGTGTTTCTTCAACTCAGCTGAATAGGCCTATTTGTAGGAAACAGAGCTTATCTCCACCTTGAAACACCCAAGTTGCAGGAAATATTCCTTTCAAAACTAACTCAATGCTCACTGAGTAACAATGTGCTAGTATGTGCAGCTTCTAACAGAAATAGATTTTTTGGAGAGATACTTGTGTTTCTTCAACTCAGGTGAATAGGTGTATTTTGAGCAAACAAATATAGCACCACCTTGAGCAACCTATTGGAGGAAGATTTCCTTTCCAAACGAACTCAAATCTCACAGGGAACAATGTTCTATATGCTCCTTCAACTAACACAGATGGTCAACCTTTGAGAGATACCTGTCTTTCTTCTCCTTAGCAGAGTAGGCTTGTTGGGAACAATATGAATCATTCTCCACCTTGACATTATGATTTGAAGGAAGTATTCCTTTGAAACACTAACTCAGCTCTCACAGGGAAACAAGACCATATGTGCTGCAGCTTCTAACATAGATGGTTTTCTTTGGAGATCTACGGGTATTTTTTCAACTGAGCTGAATAGGCCTATTTGGAGCAAACAGAGCCTATCTCCACGTTGAAAAACCAAACTTGCAGGAAGTATTCTTTTCCAAAAGGAATTCAATTCTCAAAGGGAAACAATGTGCTACATAATCCTGATTCTAGCTCAGATGCTTTTCTTTGTAGACATACGTGTGTTTCTTCACCTTAGCTGAATAGGGGAATTTGGAATCAAAGAGCCTTTCTCCACCTTGAAAATTTTGATGTGCAGGAAGTATTCCTTTCAAAAACGAACTAAATGCTCACAGGGAGAAAATGTGCTAAGTACTGCAGGTTCTAACATAGATGGTTTTGTTTGGAGAGGTATATGTGCTGCTTAACTCACCTGAAGAGCCCTACTTGGAACAAAATGATCCTCTCTCCACCTTGAAAACTGTGAATAGCAGGAATTTTTCCTTCCCAAAACTAACTCTATTCTCACAGGGAAATAATGTGCTAGACGCTGCAGCTTCTAACATAGATGGTTTTCTTTGGAGAGAAAGTGAAGTTTCTTCAACTCAACTGAATAGGCCTATTTGGAGCAAAGTGAGCCTATGTCCACCGTGAAACACCTAAGTTGCAGGAAGTATTCCTTTTAAAAACTAACTCATTTTAACATGGAAGCAATATCCTAGTCCTGCTTCAAACACACATGGTTATTTTTGAGAGATTTATGTTTATCTTCAACTTGGCTGTATAGATCTGTTTGAACAAATGAGCATTTCTGCAGCTCGAAAATTCTGTCTTAAAGTAATTGTTCCTTTCAAAAACTAACTCAGTTCTCACAGGGAGATAATGTGCTAGATGCTGGAGCTTCTAACATGCAGTGATTTCATTGGAGAGATACATGTGTTAATTCAACTCAGCTGATTAGGCCTATTTGTAGCCAATAGAGACTATCTCCACCTTGAAACACCTAAGTTACAGCAAGTATTCCTTTTAAACACTAAGTCAATTTTAACAGGGAAACAATGTGCTAGAGGCCCCTGCTTCTAACACACATGCGTTTCTTTTGAGAGATACATGTGCTTCATCAACTTAGCTGAATAGGCCTATCTGGAACAAAATGAGCCTTTCTCCACCTTGAAAACTTTGATTTGCACAAAGTACTCCTTTGCAAACTAACTTTATTCTCACAGGGAAAGAATGTTCTAGATGCTCCTGCTTCTAAGACAGTTGGTTTTCTTTCGAGAGATACGTGTGTTCCTTCAACTTACTGAAATGGCCTATATGGAACAAAATGAACCTTTCTCCCCTTTGAAAATTCTGTTTTGCAGGAAGTATTTCTTTCAAAACCTAACTATATTCACACACGTAAACAACATGGTAGATGCTAGTGCTTCTAACTCAAATGGCTTTCTTTGGAGAGATACATGTGTTTCATCAACTCAGCTGAATAATCCTATTTGCAAGAAAGTGAGCCTATCTCCACCTTCAAGAAACAAAGTTGCAGGAAGTATTCCTTTCAAAACCTAACTCAGTTTTCCCAGGGAAACAGTGTGCTAGATGCTGCAGCTTCCAACACAGTTTTTTTTTTTTTTGGAGATATTTATGTGTTTCTTCAACTCGGCTGAATAGGTCTATTTGGAAATGAATGAGCTTTTCTCAACCTGGAAAATTCTGATTTGTAGGAAGTATTCCTTTCAAAAAGTAACTAAATTCTCAGAGGTCAACAATGTGATAGATTCTGCTGCTTTTTACACACATGGGTTTCTTTTGAGAGATATGCGTGATTCATCAACTCAGGTGTATGGGCCTACTTGGAACAAAGAGAGGCTATGTGTACCATGGAAAACCCACCTAGCATGAAGTATTCCCTTCAAAAACTAACTCAGTTCTCAAAAGGAAACAATAGGCTTGATGGTGCACCTTCTAACAAAGATGTTTTTCTTAGGAGAGGTTCATGGGTTTTGCAACTCAGCTGAATATACCTATTTGGAGCAAACAGAGCCTAACTCCACCTTCAAATCCTAAGTTGCAGAAAAGGATTCCTTTCAAACACTAAGTCAATTCTCACATGGAAACAATGTGCTAGAATCTGCAGCATCTGACAGAGATGTTTTTCTAAGGAGAGGTACATGTGTTTCTTCAACTCAGCTGAATTGCCTGTTTGGAACAAAATGAGCCTTCCTCCACCTTGAAAATTGTGATTTGCAGGAACTATTTCTTTCGAAAAGTAACTCAAATTTACAGGCAAGCTATGTGCAAGGTGCTTCAGCTCCTAACACAGATGGCTTTCTTTGGATAGATCCATGTATTCCTTCAACTCAGGTGAAGAAGCCTTTTGGGAGCAAACCGAGCCTATCTCCCCTTGAAATGCCTAAGTTTCCTTCCCAAATCTAACTCAATTCTCACAGGGAAAAATGTGCTACATGCTGCTGCTTCTAACACAAATGGACTTCTTTTCAAAAACAAATGTGTTTCTTCAACTTAGCTGAAGAAAGGCCAACTTGGAAAAAATGAGCCTTTCTGCATCTTCAAAACTATGATTTGCACTATGTACTCCTTTGGAAACTACCTCAGTTCTCACAGGGTAGTGCTTACACACATGGTTTTCTTTCCAGATATATAGGTGTTTCACCAACTCACCTGTACAGCCCTATTTCTAACAAAGAGAGCCTGTCAATGCATTGGAAAACCCACATAGCAGAAAGTATTCCTTTCAAAAACTAGCTCAAATCTCACAGGGAAACAATGTGCTTGAACCTGCATCTGCTAACATAGATGGTTTTCTTTGGACAGATACATGGGTTGCTTGAAGTCAGCTGCATATACCTATTTGGAGCAAAGAGAGCCTATGTCCACCTTGAATCACCTACGTGGCAGGAAGTCTTCCTTTCAAAAACGAACTAAATTCTCACAGGGAAACAATGTGCTAGATGCTCCTCCTTGTAACACACGTGGTTTTCTGTCGAGAGATGTATTTGTTTCTTCAACGTAGTTGAACAGGCCTATTTAAAAAAATGAGCTTTTCTCCACCTTGAAACTTCTGATTTGTAGTGAGTATTCATTCAAAAACGAACTCCATATTAACAGGGAGACAATGTGCAGGAAGCTCGAGCTTCTCACAAAGATGATTTTCTTTCGTGAGATGCATGTCTTTCTTCACCTTAGTTGAATCGGTCTACTTGGAACAAAATGAGCCTTTCTCCACCTTGAAAAGTGTAATTTACACGAAGTTTTCCTACTAAAGCATACTCAGTTCTCACAGAGGAACAAAGTGCCAGTTGCTCCTACTTCTAAATAGTGGTTTGCATTCGTGATATACACGTGTTTCACCTTAGCTGAATAGGCCAATTTGGAAGAAAATGAGCCTTACTCTACCTTGAAAACTATGATAAGCAGGAAGTATTCCTTTCAAAAACTACTACTTTTGCACAGAAACGATGTCACAGATACTGCAGCTTCTAACATAGATGGTTTTCTTTACAGTGATGCATGTGCTCTTTAACTCAGCCTAATACGCCTAATTGGAACCAAGAGAGCTTATCTCCACCTTGAAAACCCGAAGTTGCAGGAAGTATTCCTTTGAAAAACGAACTCAATTTTAACAGGGAAATAATGTGTTAGATGCTGTAGCTTCTCACATAGATGGTTTTCTTTTGGAGAGATACATGATTTCCTTCAACTCAGCCAAATAGGCCTATTAGGAGCAGAAAGGGCCAATCTCCACCAGAAACACCTAAGTTGGAGGAAGTATTGCTTTCAAAAACGAATTCAATTCTCACAGGGAAACAACGTGCTGGATGCTCCTGCTTCTAACACAGATTGTCTGTTTACAAAGGATTCATTTGTTTCTTCAACTTTGTTGAAGAGGCCTATTTGGAACAAAATGAGCCTTTCTCCACCTTGAACCCTATGATTTGCAGGAAGTATTCCTTTCAGAAACTAAATGAATTCTGACAGGGAAACAATGTGCCAGATGTTCCTGCTTCTAACTCAGATGGTTTTCTTTTGAGAGATATATGTGTTTCTTCAACTCAGCTGAATAGGCCTATTTGTAGGAAACAGAGCTTATCTCCACCTTGAAACACCCAAGTTGCAGGAAATATTCCTTTCAAAACTAACTCAATGCTCACTGAGTAACAATGTGCTAGTATGTGCAGCTTCTAACAGAAATAGATTTTTTGGAGAGATACTTGTGTTTCTTCAACTCAGGTGAATAGGTGTATTTTGAGCAAACAAATATAGCACCACCTTGAGCAACCTATTGGAGGAAGATTTCCTTTCCAAACGAACTCAAATCTCACAGGGAACAATGTTCTATATGCTCCTTCAACTAACACAGATGGTCAACCTTTGAGAGATACCTGTCTTTCTTCTCCTTAGCAGAGTAGGCTTGTTGGGAACAATATGAATCATTCTCCACCTTGACATTATGATTTGAAGGAAGTATTCCTTTGAAACACTAACTCAGCTCTCACAGGGAAACAAGACCATATGTGCTGCAGCTTCTAACATAGATGGTTTTCTTTGGAGATCTACGGGTATTTTTTCAACTGAGCTGAATAGGCCTATTTGGAGCAAACAGAGCCTATCTCCACGTTGAAAAACCAAACTTGCAGGAAGTATTCTTTTCCAAAAGGAATTCAATTCTCAAAGGGAAACAATGTGCTACATAATCCTGATTCTAGCTCAGATGCTTTTCTTTGTAGACATACGTGTGTTTCTTCACCTTAGCTGAATAGGGGAATTTGGAATCAAAGAGCCTTTCTCCACCTTGAAAATTTTGATGTGCAGGAAGTATTCCTTTCAAAAACGAAGTAAATGCTCACAGGGAGAAAATGTGCTAAGTACTGCAGGTTCTAACATAGATGGTTTTGTTTGGAGAGGTATATGTGCTGCTTAACTCACCTGAAGAGCCCTACTTGGAACAAAATGATCCTCTCTCCACCTTGAAAACTGTGAATAGCAGGAATTTTTCCTTCCCAAAACTAACTCTATTCTCACAGGGAAATAATGTGCTAGACGCTGCAGCTTCTAACATAGATGGTTTTCTTTGGAGAGAAAGTGAAGTTTCTTCAACTCAACTGAATAGGCCTATTTGGAGCAAAGTGAGCCTATGTCCACCGTGAAACACCTAAGTTGCAGGAAGTATTCCTTTTAAAAACTAACTCATTTTAACATGGAAGCAATATCCTAGTCCTGCTTCAAACACACATGGTTATTTTTGAGAGATTTATGTTTATCTTCAACTTGGCTGTATAGATCTGTTTGAACAAATGAGCATTTCTGCAGCTCGAAAATTCTGTCTTAAAGTAATTGTTCCTTTCAAAAACTAACTCAGTTCTCACAGGGAGATAATGTGCTAGATGCTGGAGCTTCTAACATGCAGTGATTTCATTGGAGAGATACATGTGTTAATTCAACTCAGCTGATTAGGCCTATTTGTAGCCAATAGAGACTATCTCCACCTTGAAACACCTAAGTTACAGCAAGTATTCCTTTTAAACACTAAGTCAATTTTAACAGGGAAACAATGTGCTAGAGGCCCCTGCTTCTAACACACATGCGTTTCTTTTGAGAGATACATGTGCTTCATCAACTTAGCTGAATAGGCCCATCTGGAACAAAATGAGCCTTTCTCCACCTTGAAAACTTTGATTTGCACAAAGTACTCCTTTGCAAACTAACTTTATTCTCACAGGGAAAGAATGTTCTAGATGCTCCTGCTTCTAAGACAGTTGGTTTTCTTTCGAGAGATACGTGTGTTCCTTCAACTTACTGAAATGGCCTATATGGAACAAAATGAACCTTTCTCCCCTTTGAAAATTCTGTTTTGCAGGAAGTATTTCTTTCAAAACCTAACTATATTCACACACGTAAACAACATGGTAGATGCTAGTGCTTCTAACTCAAATGGTTTTCTTTGGAGAGATACATGTGTTTCATCAACTCAGCTGAATAGGCCTATTTGCAAGAAAGTGAGCCTATCTCCACCTTCAAGAAACAAAGTTGCAGGAAGTATTCCTTTCAAAACCTAACTCAGTTTTCCCAGGGAAACAGTGTGCTAGATGCTGCAGCTTCCAACACAGATTTTTTTTTTTTGGAGATATTTATGTGTTTCTTCAACTCGGCTGAATAGGTCTATTTGGAAATGAATGAGCTTTTCTCAACCTGGAAAATTCTGATTTGCAGGAAGTATTCCTTTCAAAAAGTAACTAAATTCTCAGAGGTCAACAATGTGATAGATTCTGCTGCTTTTTACACACATGGGTTTCTTTTGAGAGATATGCGTGATTCATCAAGTCAGGTGTATGGGCCTACTTGGAACAAAGAGAGGCTATGTGTACCATGGAAAACCCACCTAGCATGAAGTATTCCCTTCAAAAACTAACTCAGTTCTCAAAAGGAAACAATAGGCTTGATGGTGCAGCTTCTAACAAAGATGTTTTTCTTAGGAGAGGTTCATGGGTTTTGCAACTCAGCTGAATATACCTATTTGGAGCAAACAGAGCCTAACTCCACCTTCAAATCCTAAGTTGCAGAAAAGGATTCCTTTCAAACACTAAGTCAATTCTCACATGGAAACAATGTGCTAGAATCCGCAGCATCTGACAGAGATGTTTTTCTAAGGAGAGGTACATGTGTTTCTTCAACTCAGCTGAATTGCCTGTTTGGAACAAAATGAGCCTTTCTCCACCTTGAAAATTGTGATTTGCAGGAACTATTTCTTTCGAAAAGTAACTCAAATTTACAGGCAAGCTATGTGCAAGGTGCTTCAGCTCCTAACACAGATGGCTTTCTTTGGATAGATCCATGTATTCCTTCAACTCAGGTGAAGAAGCCTTTTGGGAGCAAACCGAGCCTATCTCCCCTTGAAATACCTAAGTTTCCTTCCCAAATCTAACTCAATTCTCACAGGGAAAAATGTGCTACATGCTGCTGCTTCTAACACAAATGGACTTCTTTTCAAAAACAAATGTGTTTCTTCAACTTAGCTGAAGAAAGGCCAACTTGGAAAAAATGAGCCTTTCTGCATCTTCAAAACTATGATTTGCACTATGTACTCCTTTGGAAACTACCTCAGTTCTCACAGGGTAGTGCTTACACACATGGTTTTCTTTCCAGATATATAGGTGTTTCACCAACTCACCTGTACAGCCCTATTTCTAACAAAGAGAGCCTGTCAATGCATTGGAAAACCCACATAGCAGAAAGTATTCCTTTCAAAAACTAGCTCAAATCTCACAGGGAAACAATGTGCTTGAACCTGCATCTGCTAACATAGATGGTTTTCTTTGGACAGATACATGGGTTGCTTGAAGTCAGCTGCATATACCTATTTGGAGCAAAGAGAGCCTATGTCCACCTTGAATCACCTATGTGGCAGGAAGTCTTCCTTTCAAAAACGAACTAAATTCTCACAGGGAAACAATGTGCTAGATGCTCCTCCTTGTAACACACGTGGTTTTCTGTCGAGAGATGTATTTGTTTCTTCAACGTAGTTGAACAGGCCTATTTAAAAAAATGAGCTTTTCTCCACCTTGAAACTTCTGATTTGTAGTGAGTATTCATTCAAAAACGAACTCCATATTAACAGGGAGACAATGTGCAGGAAGCTCGAGCTTCTCACAAAGATGATTTTCTTTCGTGAGATGCATGTCTTTCTTCACCTTAGTTGAATCGGTCTACTTGGAACAAAATGAGCCTTTCTCCACCTTGAAAAGTGTAATTTACACGAAGTTTTCCTACTAAAGCATACTCAGTTCTCACAGAGGAACAAAGTGCCAGTTGCTCCTACTTCTAAATAGTGGTTTGCATTCGTGATATACACGTGTTTCACCTTAGCTGAATAGGCCAATTTGGAAGAAAATGAGCCTTACTCTACCTTGAAAACTATGATAAGCAGGAAGTATTCCTTTCAAAAACTACTACTTTTGCACAGAAACGATGTCACAGATACTGCAGCTTCTAACATAGATGGTTTTCTTTACAGTGATGCATGTGCTCTTTAACTCAGCCTAATACGCCTAATTGGAACCAAGAGAGCTTATCTCCACCTTGAAAACCCGAAGTTGCAGGAAGTATTCCTTTGAAAAACGAACTCAATTTTAACAGGGAAATAATGTGCTAGATGCTGTAGCTTCTCACATAGATGGTTTTCTTTTGGAGAGATACATGATTTCCTTCAACTCAGCCAAATAGGCCTATTAGGAGCAGAAAGGGCCAATCTCCACCAGAAACACCTAAGTTGGAGGAAGTATTGCTTTCAAAAACGAATTCAATTCTCACAGGGAAACAACGTGCTGGATGCTCCTGCTTCTAACACAGATTGTCTGTTTACAAAGGATTCATTTGTTTCTTCAACTTTGTTGAAGAGGCCTATTTGGAACAAAATGAGCCTTTTTCCACCTTGAACCCTATGATTTGCAGGAAGTATTCCTTTCAGAAACTAAATGAATTCTGACAGGGAAACAATGTGCCAGATGTTCCTGCTTCTAACTCAGATGGTTTTCTTTTGAGAGATATATGTGTTTCTTCAACTCAGCTGAATAGGCCTATTTGTAGGAAACAGAGCTTATCTCCACCTTGAAACACCCAAGTTGCAGGAAATATTCCTTTCAAAACTAACTCAATGCTCACTGAGTAACAATGTGCTAGTATGTGCAGCTTCTAACAGAAATAGATTTTTTGGAGAGATACTTGTGTTTCTTCAACTCAGGTGAATAGGTGTATTTTGAGCAAACAGATATAGCACCACCTTGAGCAACCTATTGGAGGAAGATTTCCTTTCCAAACGAACTCAAATCTCACAGGGAACAATGTTCTATATGCTCCTTCAACTAACACAGATGGTCAACCTTTGAGAGATACCTGTCTTTCTTCTCCTTAGCAGAGTAGGCTTGTTGGGAACAATATGAATCATTCTCCACCTTGACATTATGATTTGAAGGAAGTATTCCTTTGAAACACTAACTCAGCTCCCACAGGGAAACAAGACCATATGTGCTGCAGCTTCTAACATAGATGGTTTTCTTTGGAGATCTACGGGTATTTTTTCAACTGAGCTGAATAGGCCTATTTGGAGCAAACAGAGCCTATCTCCACGTTGAAAAACCAAACTTGCAGGAAGTATTCTTTTCCAAAAGGAATTCAATTCTCAAAGGGAAACAATGTGCTACATAATCCTGATTCTAGCTCAGATGCTTTTCTTTGTAGACATACGTGTGTTTCTTCACCTTAGCTGAATAGGGGAATTTGGAATCAAAGAGCCTTTCTCCACCTTGAAAATTTTGATGTGCAGGAAGTATTCCTTTCAAAAACGAAGTAAATGCTCACAGGGAGAAAATGTGCTAAGTACTGCAGGTTCTAACATAGATGGTTTTGTTTGGAGAGGTATATGTGCTGCTTAACTCACCTGAAGAGCCCTACTTGGAACAAAATGATCCTCTCTCCACCTTGAAAACTGTGAATAGCAGGAATTTTTCCTTCCCAAACTAACTCTATTCTCACAGGGAAATAATGTGCTAGACGCTGCAGCTTCTAACATAGATGGTTTTCTTTGGAGAGAAAGTGAAGTTTCTTCAACTCAACTGAATAGGCCTATTTGGAGCAAAGTGAGCCTATGTCCACCGTGAAACACCTAAGTTGCAGGAAGTATTCCTTTTAAAAACTAACTCATTTTAACATGGAAGCAATATCCTAGTCCTGCTTCAAACACACATGGTTATTTTTGAGAGATTTATGTTTATCTTCAACTTGGCTGTATAGTTCTGTTTGAACAAATGAGCATTTCTGCAGCTCGAAAATTCTGTCTTAAAGTAATTGTTCCTTTCAAAAACTAACTCAGTTCTCACAGGGAGATAATGTGCTAGATGCTGGAGCTTCTAACATGCAGTGATTTCATTGGAGAGATACATGTGTTAATTCAACTCAGCTGATTAGGCCTATTTGTAGCCAATAGAGACTATCTCCACCTTGAAACACCTAAGTTACAGCAAGTATTCCTTTTAAACACTAAGTCAATTTTAACAGGGAAACAATGTGCTAGAGGCCCCTGCTTCTAACACACATGCGTTTCTTTTGAGAGATACATGTGCTTCATCAACTTAGCTGAATAGGCCTATCTGGAACAAAATGAGCCTTTCTCCACCTTGAAAACTTTGATTTGCACAAAGTACTCCTTTGAAAACTAACTTTATTCTCACAGGGAAAGAATGTTCTAGATGCTCCTGCTTCTAAGACAGTTGGTTTTCTTTCGAGAGATACGTGTGTTCCTTCAACTTACTGAAATGGCCTATATGGAACAAAATGAACCTTTCTCCCCTTTGAAAATTCTGTTTTGCAGGAAGTATTTCTTTCAAAACCTAACTATATTCACACACGTAAACAACATGGTAGATGCTAGTGCTTCTAACTCAAATGGCTTTCTTTCGAGAGATACATGTGTTTCATCAACTCAGCTGAATAGGCCTATTTGCAAGAAAGTGAGCCTATCTCCACCTTCAAGAAACAAAGTTGCAGGAAGTATTCCTTTCAAAACCTAACTCAGTTTTCCCAGGGAAACAGTGTGCTAGATGCTGCAGCTTCCAACACAGATTATTTTTTTTTTGGAGATATTTATGTGTTTCTTCAACTCGGCTGAATAGGTCTATTTGGAAATGAATGAGCTTTTCTCAACCTGGAAAATTCTGATTTGCAGGAAGTATTCCTTTCAAAAAGTAACTAAATTCTCAGAGGTCAACAATGTGATAGATTCTGCTGCTTTTTACACACATGGGTTTCTTTTGAGAGATATGCGTGATTCATCAAGTCAGGTGTATGGGCCTACTTGGAACAAAGAGAGGCTATGTGTACCATGGAAAACCCACCTAGCATGAAGTATTCCCTTCAAAAACTAACTCAGTTCTCAAAAGGAAACAATAGGCTTGATGGTGCAGCTTCTAACAAAGATGTTTTTCTTAGGAGAGGTTCATGGGTTTTGCAACTCAGCTGAATATACCTATTTGGAGCAAACAGAGCCTAACTCCACCTTCAAATCCTAAGTTGCAGAAAAGGATTCCTTTCAAACACTAAGTCAATTCTCACATGGAAACAATGTGCTAGAATCTGCAGCATCTGACAGAGATGTTTTTCTAAGGAGAGGTACATGTGTTTCTTCAACTCAGCTGAATTGCCTGTTTGGAACAAAATGAGCCTTTCTCCACCTTGAAAATTGTGATTTGCAGGAACTATTTCTTTCGAAAAGTAACTCAAATTTACAGGCAAGCTATGTGCAAGGTGCTTCAGCTCCTAACACAGATGGCTTTCTTTGGATAGATCCATGTATTCCTTCAACTCAGGTGAAGAAGCCTTTTGGGAGCAAACCGAGCCTATCTCCCCTTGAAATACCTAAGTTTCCTTCCCAAATCTAACTCAATTCTCACAGGGAAAAATGTGCTACATGCTGCTGCTTCTAACACAAATGGACTTCTTTTCAAAAACAAATGTGTTTCTTCAACTTAGCTGAAGAAAGGCCAACTTGGAAAAAATGAGCCTTTCTGCATCTTCAAAACTATGATTTGCACTATGTACTCCTTTGGAAACTACCTCAGTTCTCACAGGGTAGTGCTTACACACATGGTTTTCTTTCCAGATATATAGGTGTTTCACCAACTCACCTGTACAGCCCTATTTCTAACAAAGAGAGCCTGTCAATGCATTGGAAAACCCACATAGCAGAAAGTATTCCTTTCAAAAACTAGCTCAAATCTCACAGGGAAACAATGTGCTTGAACCTGCATCTGCTAACATAGATGGTTTTCTTTGGACAGATACATGGGTTGCTTGAAGTCAGCTGCATATACCTATTTGGAGCAAAGAGAGCCTATGTCCACCTTGAATCACCTACGTGGCAGGAAGTCTTCCTTTCAAAAACGAACTAAATTCTCACAGGGAAACAATGTGCTAGATGCTCCTCCTTGTAACACACGTGGTTTTCTGTCGAGAGATGTATTTGTTTCTTCAACGTAGTTGAACAGGCCTATTTAAAAAAATGAGCTTTTCTCCACCTTGAAACTTCTGATTTGTAGTGAGTATTCATTCAAAAACGAACTCCATATTAACAGGGAGACAATGTGCAGGAAGCTCGAGCTTCTCACAAAGATGATTTTCTTTCGTGAGATGCATGTCTTTCTTCACCTTAGTTGAATCGGTCTACTTGGAACAAAATGAGCCTTTCTCCACCTTGAAAAGTGTAATTTACACGAAGTTTTCCTACTAAAGCATACTCAGTTCTCACAGAGGAACAAAGTGCCAGTTGCTCCTACTTCTAAATAGTGGTTTGCATTCGTGATATACACGTGTTTCACCTTAGCTGAATAGGTCAATTGGAAGAAAATGAGCCTTACTCTACCTTGAAAACAATGACGAGCAGGAAGTATTCCTTTCAAAAACTACTTCTACTTTTGCACAGAAACGATGTCACACATGCTGTAGCTTCTAACATAGATGGTTTTCTTTACAGTGATGCATGTGCTGTTTAACTCAGCCTAATACGCCTAATTGGAACCAAGAGAGCTTATCTCCACCTTGAAAACCCGAAGTTGCAGGAAGTATTCCTTTGAAAAACGAACTCAATTTTAACAGGGAAATAATGTGCTAGATGCTGTAGCTTCTCACATAGATGGTTTTCTTTTGGAGAGATACATGATTTCCTTCAACTCAGCCAAATAGGCCTATTAGGAGCAGAAAGGGCCAATCTCCACCAGAAACACCTAAGTTGGAGGAAGTATTGCTTTCAAAAACGAATTCAATTCTCACAGGGAAACAACGTGCTGGATGCTCCTGCTTCTAACACAGATTGTCTGCTTACAAAGGATTCATTTGTTTCTTCAACTTTGTTGAAGAGGCCTATTTGGAACAAAATGAGCCTTTCTCCACCTTGAACCCTATGATTTGCAGGAAGTATTCCTTTCAGAAACTAAATGAATTCTGACAGGGAAACAATGTGCCAGATGTTCCTGCTTCTAACTCAGATGGTTTTCTTTTGAGAGATATATGTGTTTCTTCAACTCAGCTGAATAGGCCTATTTGTAGGAAACAGAGCTTATCTCCACCTTGAAACATCCAAGTTGCAGGAAATATTCCTTTCAAAACTAACTCAATGCTCACTGAGTAACAATGTGCTAGTATGTGCAGCTTCTAACAGAAATAGATTTTTTGGAGAGATACTTGTGTTTCTTCAACTCAGGTGAATAGGTGTATTTTGAGCAAACAAATATAGCACCACCTTGAGCAACCTATTGGAGGAAGATTTCCTTTCCAAACGAACTCAAATCTCACAGGGAACAATGTTCTATATGCTCCTTCAACTAACACAGATGGTCAACCTTTGAGAGATACCTGTCTTTCTTCTCCTTAGCAGAGTAGGCTTGTTGGGAACAATATGAATCATTCTCCACCTTGACATTATGATTTGAAGGAAGTATTCCTTTGAAACACTAACTCAGCTCCCACAGGGAAACAAGACCATATGTGCTGCAGCTTCTAACATAGATGGTTTTCTTTGGAGATCTACGGGTATTTTTTCAACTGAGCTGAATAGGCCTATTTGGAGCAAACAGAGCCTATCTCCACGTTGAAAAACCAAACTTGCAGGAAGTATTCTTTTCCAAAAGGAATTCAATTCTCAAAGGGAAACAATGTGCTACATAATCCTGATTCTAGCTCAGATGCTTTTCTTTGTAGACATACGTGTGTTTCTTCACCTTAGCTGAATAGGGGAATTTGGAATCAAAGAGCCTTTCTCCACCTTGAAAATTTTGATGTGCAGGAAGTATTCCTTTCAAAAACGAACTAAATGCTCACAGGGAGAAAATGTGCTAAGTACTGCAGGTTCTAACATAGATGGTTTTGTTTGGAGAGGTATATGTGCTGCTTAACTCACCTGAAGAGCCCTACTTGGAACAAAATGATCCTCTCTCCACCTTGAAAACTGTGAATAGCAGGAATTTTTCCTTCCCAAAACTAACTCTATTCTCACAGGGAAATAATGTGCTAGACGCTGCAGCTTCTAACATAGATGGTTTTCTTTGGAGAGAAAGTGAAGTTTCTTCAACTCAACTGAATAGGCCTATTTGGAGCAAAGTGAGCCTATGTCCACCGTGAAACACCTAAGTTGCAGGAAGTATTCCTTTTAAAAACTAACTCATTTTAACATGGAAGCAATATCCTAGTCCTGCTTCAAACACACATGGTTATTTTTGAGAGATTTATGTTTATCTTCAACTTGGCTGTATAGATCTGTTTGAACAAATGAGCATTTCTGCAGCTCGAAAATTCTGTCTTAAAGTAATTGTTCCTTTCAAAAACTAACTCAGTTCTCACAGGGAGATAATGTGCTAGATGCTGGAGCTTCTAACATGCAGTGATTTCATTGGAGAGATACATGTGTTAATTCAACTCAGCTGATTAGGCCTATTTGTAGCCAATAGAGACTATCTCCACCTTGAAACACCTAAGTTACAGCAAGTATTCCTTTTAAACACTAAGTCAATTTTAACAGGGAAACAATGTGCTAGAGGCCCCTGCTTCTAACACACATGCGTTTCTTTTGAGAGATACATGTGCTTCATCAACTTAGCTGAATAGGCCTATCTGGAACAAAATGAGCCTTTCTCCACCTTGAAAACTTTGATTTGCACAAAGTACTCCTTTGCAAACTAACTTTATTCTCACAGGGAAAGAATGTTCTAGATGCTCCTGCTTCTAAGACAGTTGGTTTTCTTTCGAGAGATACGTGTGTTCCTTCAACTTACTGAAATGGCCTATATGGAACAAAATGAACCTTTCTCCACTTTGAAAATTCTGTTTTGCAGGAAGTATTTCTTTCAAAACCTAACTATATTCACACACGTAAACAACATGGTAGATGCTAGTGCTTCTAACTCAAATGGCTTTCTTTGGAGAGATACATGTGTTTCATCAACTCAGCTGAATAATCCTATTTGCAAGAAAGTGAGCCTATCTCCACCTTCAAGAAACAAAGTTGCAGGAAGTATTCCTTTCAAAACCTAACTCAGTTTTCCCAGGGAAACAGTGTGCTAGATGCTGCAGCTTCCAACACAGTTTTTTTTTTTTTTGGAGATATTTATGTGTTTCTTCAACTCGGCTGAATAGGTCTATTTGGAAATGAATGAGCTTTTCTCAACCTGGAAAATTCTGATTTGTAGGAAGTATTCCTTTCAAAAAGTAACTAAATTCTCAGAGGTCAACAATGTGATAGATTCTGCTGCTTTTTACACACATGGGTTTCTTTTGAGAGATATGCGTGATTCATCAACTCAGGTGTATGGGCCTACTTGGAACAAAGAGAGGCTATGTGTACCATGGAAAACCCACCTAGCATGAAGTATTCCCTTCAAAAACTAACTCAGTTCTCAAAAGGAAACAATAGGCTTGATGGTGCAGCTTCTAACAAAGATGTTTTTCTTAGGAGAGGTTCATGGGTTTTGCAACTCAGCTGAATATACCTATTTGGAGCAAACAGAGCCTAACTCCACCTTCAAATCCTAAGTTGCAGAAAAGGATTCCTTTCAAACACTAAGTCAATTCTCACATGGAAACAATGTGCTAGAATCTGCAGCATCTGACAGAGATGTTTTTCTAAGGAGAGGTACATGTGTTTCTTCAACTCAGCTGAATTGCCTGTTTGGAACAAAATGAGCCTTCCTCCACCTTGAAAATTGTGATTTGCAGGAACTATTTCTTTCGAAAAGTAACTCAAATTTACAGGCAAGCTATGTGCAAGGTGCTTCAGCTCCTAACACAGATGGCTTTCTTTGGATAGATCCATGTATTCCTTCAACTCAGGTGAAGAAGCCTTTTGGGAGCAAACCGAGCCTATCTCCCCTTGAAATGCCTAAGTTTCCTTCCCAAATCTAACTCAATTCTCACAGGGAAAAATGTGCTACATGCTGCTGCTTCTAACACAAATGGACTTCTTTTCAAAAACAAATGTGTTTCTTCAACTTAGCTGAAGAAAGGCCAACTTGGAAAAAATGAGCCTTTCTGCATCTTCAAAACTATGATTTGCACTATGTACTCCTTTGGAAACTACCTCAGTTCTCACAGGGTAGTGCTTACACACATGGTTTTCTTTCCAGATATATAGGTGTTTCACCAACTCACCTGTACAGCCCTATTTCTAACAAAGAGAGCCTGTCAATGCATTGGAAACCCCACATAGCAGGAAGTATTCCTTTCAAAAACTAGCTCAAATCTCACAGGGAAACAATGTGCTTGAACCTGCATCTGCTAACATAGATGGTTTTCTTTGGACAGATACATGGGTTGCTTGAAGTCAGCTGCATATACCTATTTGGAGCAAAGAGAGCCTATGTCCACCTTGAATCACCTACGTGGCAGGAAGTCTTCCTTTCAAAAACGAACTAAATTCTCACAGGGAAACAATGTGCTAGATGCTCCTCCTTGTAACACACGTGGTTTTCTGTCGAGAGATGTATTTGTTTCTTCAACGTAGTTGAACAGGCCTATTTAAAAAAATGAGCTTTTCTCCACCTTGAAACTTCTGATTTGTAGTGAGTATTCATTCAAAAACGAACTCCATATTAACAGGGAGACAATGTGCAGGAAGCTCGAGCTTCTCACAAAGATGATTTTCTTTCGTGAGATGCATGTCTTTCTTCACCTTAGTTGAATCGGTCTACTTGGAACAAAATGAGCCTTTCTCCACCTTGAAAAGTGTAATTTACACGAAGTTTTCCTACTAAAGCATACTCAGTTCTCACAGAGGAACAAAGTGCCAGTTGCTCCTACTTCTAAATAGTGGTTTGCATTCGTGATATACACGTGTTTCACCTTAGCTGAATAGGCCAATTTGGAAGAAAATGAGCCTTACTCTACCTTGAAAACTATGATAAGCAGGAAGTATTCCTTTCAAAAACTACTACTTTTGCACAGAAACGATGTCACAGATACTGCAGCTTCTAACATAGATGGTTTTCTTTACAGTGATGCATGTGCTCTTTAACTCAGCCTAATACGCCTAATTGGAACCAAGAGAGCTTATCTCCACCTTGAAAACCCGAAGTTGCAGGAAGTATTCCTTTGAAAAACGAACTCAATTTTAACAGGGAAATAATGTGTTAGATGCTGTAGCTTCTCACATAGATGGTTTTCTTTTGGAGAGATACATGATTTCCTTCAACTCAGCCAAATAGGCCTATTAGGAGCAGAAAGGGCCAATCTCCACCAGAAACACCTAAGTTGGAGGAAGTATTGCTTTCAAAAACGAATTCAATTCTCACAGGGAAACAACGTGCTGGATTCTCCTGCTTCTAACACAGATTGTCTGTTTACAAAGGATTCATTTGTTTCTTCAACTTTGTTGAAGAGGCCTATTTGGAACAAAATGAGCCTTTCTCCACCTTGAACCCTATGATTTGCAGGAAGTATTCCTTTCAGAAACTAAATGAATTCTGACAGGGAAACAATGTGCCAGATGTTCCTGCTTCTAACTCAGATGGTTTTCTTTTGAGAGATATATGTGTTTCTTCAACTCAGCTGAATAGGCCTATTTGTAGGAAACAGAGCTTATCTCCACCTTGAAACACCCAAGTTGCAGGAAATATTCCTTTCAAAACTAACTCAATGCTCACTGAGTAACAATGTGCTAGTATGTGCAGCTTCTAACAGAAATAGATTTTTTGGAGAGATACTTGTGTTTCTTCAACTCAGGTGAATAGGTGTATTTTGAGCAAACAAATATAGCACCACCTTGAGCAACCTATTGGAGGAAGATTTCCTTTCCAAACGAACTCAAATCTCACAGGGAACAATGTTCTATATGCTCCTTCAACTAACACAGATGGTCAACCTTTGAGAGATACCTGTCTTTCTTCTCCTTAGCAGAGTAGGCTTGTTGGGAACAATATGAATCATTCTCCACCTTGACATTATGATTTGAAGGAAGTATTCCTTTGAAACACTAACTCAGCTCTCACAGGGAAACAAGACCATATGTGCTGCAGCTTCTAACATAGATGGTTTTCTTTGGAGATCTACGGGTATTTTTTCAACTGAGCTGAATAGGCCTATTTGGAGCAAACAGAGCCTATCTCCACTTGAAAAACCAAACTTGCAGGAAGTATTCTTTTCCAAAAGGAATTCAATTCTCAAAGGGAAACAATGTGCTACATAATCCTGATTCTAGCTCAGATGCTTTTCTTTGTAGACATACGTGTGTTTCTTCACCTTAGCTGAATAGGGGAATTTGGAATCAAAGAGCCTTTCTCCACCTTGAAAATTTTGATGTGCAGGAAGTATTCCTTTCAAAAACGAAGTAAATGCTCACAGGGAGAAAATGTGCTAAGTACTGCAGGTTCTAACATAGATGGTTTTGTTTGGAGAGGTATATGTGCTGCTTAACTCACCTGAAGAGCCCTACTTGGAACAAAATGATCCTCTCTCCACCTTGAAAACTGTGAATAGCAGGAATTTTTCCTTCCCAAAACTAACTCTATTCTCACAGGGAAATAATGTGCTAGACGCTGCAGCTTCTAACATAGATGGTTTTCTTTGGAGAGAAAGTGAAGTTTCTTCAACTCAACTGAATAGGCCTATTTGGAGCAAAGTGAGCCTATGTCCACCGTGAAACACCTAAGTTGCAGGAAGTATTCCTTTTAAAAACTAACTCATTTTAACATGGAAGCAATATCCTAGTCCTGCTTCAAACACACATGGTTATTTTTGAGAGATTTATGTTTATCTTCAACTTGGCTGTATAGATCTGTTTGAACAAATGAGCATTTCTGCAGCTCGAAAATTCTGTCTTAAAGTAATTGTTCCTTTCAAAAACTAACTCAGTTCTCACAGGGAGATAATGTGCTAGATGCTGGAGCTTCTAACATGCAGTGATTTCATTGGAGAGATACATGTGTTAATTCAACTCAGCTGATTAGGCCTATTTGTAGCCAATAGAGACTATCTCCACCTTGAAACACCTAAGTTACAGCAAGTATTCCTTTTAAACACTAAGTCAATTTTAACAGGGAAACAATGTGCTAGAGGCCCCTGCTTCTAACACACATGCGTTTCTTTTGAGAGATACATGTGCTTCATCAACTTAGCTGAATAGGCCTATCTGGAACAAAATGAGCCTTTCTCCACCTTGAAAACTTTGATTTGCACAAAGTACTCCTTTGCAAACTAACTTTATTCTCACAGGGAAAGAATGTTCTAGATGCTCCTGCTTCTAAGACAGTTGGTTTTCTTTCGAGAGATACGTGTGTTCCTTCAACTTACTGAAATGGCCTATATGGAACAAAATGAACCTTTCTCCACTTTGAAAATTCTGTTTTGCAGGAAGTATTTCTTTCAAAACCTAACTATATTCACACACGTAAACAACATGGTAGATGCTAGTGCTTCTAACTCAAATGGTTTTCTTTGGAGAGATACATGTGTTTCATCAACTCAGCTGAATAGGCCTATTTGCAAGAAAGTGAGCCTATCTCCACCTTCAAGAAACAAAGTTGCAGGAAGTATTCCTTTCAAAACCTAACTCAGTTTTCCCAGGGAAACAGTGTGCTAGATGCTGCAGCTTCCAACACAGATTTTTTTTTTTTTGGAGATATTTATGTGTTTCTTCAACTCGGCTGAATAGGTCTATTTGGAAATGAATGAGCTTTTCTCAACCTGGAAAATTCTGATTTGCAGGAAGTATTCCTTTCAAAAAGTAACTAAATTCTCAGAGGTCAACAATGTGATAGATTCTGCTGCTTTTTACACACATGGGTTTCTTTTGAGAGATATGCGTGATTCATCAAGTCAGGTGTATGGGCCTACTTGGAACAAAGAGAGGCTATGTGTACCATGGAAAACCCACCTAGCATGAAGTATTCCCTTCAAAAACTAACTCAGTTCTCAAAAGGAAACAATAGGCTTGATGGTGCAGCTTCTAACAAAGATGTTTTTCTTAGGAGAGGTTCATGGGTTTTGCAACTCAGCTGAATATACCTATTTGGAGCAAACAGAGCCTAACTCCACCTTCAAATCCTAAGTTGCAGAAAAGGATTCCTTTCAAACACTAAGTCAATTCTCACATGGAAACAATGTGCTAGAATCTGCAGCATCTGACAGAGATGTTTTTCTAAGGAGAGGTACATGTGTTTCTTCAACTCAGCTGAATTGCCTGTTTGGAACAAAATGAGCCTTTCTCCACCTTGAAAATTGTGATTTGCAGGAACTATTTCTTTCGAAAAGTAACTCAAATTTACAGGCAAGCTATGTGCAAGGTGCTTCAGCTCCTAACACAGATGGCTTTCTTTGGATAGATCCATGTATTCCTTCAACTCAGGTGAAGAAGCCTTTTGGGAGCAAACCGAGCCTATCTCCCCTTGAAATACCTAAGTTTCCTTCCCAAATCTAACTCAATTCTCACAGGGAAAAATGTGCTACATGCTGCTGCTTCTAACACAAATGGACTTCTTTTCAAAAACAAATGTGTTTCTTCAACTTAGCTGAAGAAAGGCCAACTTGGAAAAAATGAGCCTTTCTGCATCTTCAAAACTATGATTTGCACTATGTACTCCTTTGGAAACTACCTCAGTTCTCACAGGGTAGTGCTTACACACATGGTTTTCTTTCCAGATATATAGGTGTTTCACCAACTCACCTGTACAGCCCTATTTCTAACAAAGAGAGCCTGTCAATGCATTGGAAAACCCACATAGCAGAAAGTATTCCTTTCAAAAACTAGCTCAAATCTCACAGGGAAACAATGTGCTTGAACCTGCATCTGCTAACATAGATGGTTTTCTTTGGACAGATACATGGGTTGCTTGAAGTCAGCTGCATATACCTATTTGGAGCAAAGAGAGCCTATGTCCACCTTGAATCACCTACGTGGCAGGAAGTCTTCCTTTCAAAAACGAACTAAATTCTCACAGGGAAACAATGTGCTAGATGCTCCTCCTTGTAACACACGTGGTTTTCTGTCGAGAGATGTATTTGTTTCTTCAACGTAGTTGAACAGGCCTATTTAAAAAAATGAGCTTTTCTCCACCTTGAAACTTCTGATTTGTAGTGAGTATTCATTCAAAAACGAACTCCATATTAACAGGGAGACAATGTGCAGGAAGCTCGAGCTTCTCACAAAGATGATTTTCTTTCGTGAGATGCATGTCTTTCTTCACCTTAGTTGAATCGGTCTACTTGGAACAAAATGAGCCTTTCTCCACCTTGAAAAGTGTAATTTACACGAAGTTTTCCTACTAAAGCATACTCAGTTCTCACAGAGGAACAAAGTGCCAGTTGCTCCTACTTCTAAATAGTGGTTTGCATTCGTGATATACACGTGTTTCACCTTAGCTGAATAGGCCAATTTGGAAGAAAATGAGCCTTACTCTACCTTGAAAACTATGATAAGCAGGAAGTATTCCTTTCAAAAACTACTACTTTTGCACAGAAACGATGTCACAGATACTGCAGCTTCTAACATAGATGGTTTTCTTTACAGTGATGCATGTGCTCTTTAACTCAGCCTAATACGCCTAATTGGAACCAAGAGAGCTTATCTCCACCTTGAAAACCCGAAGTTGCAGGAAGTATTCCTTTGAAAAACGAACTCAATTTTAACAGGGAAATAATGTGCTAGATGCTGTAGCTTCTCACATAGATGGTTTTCTTTTGGAGAGATACATGATTTCCTTCAACTCAGCCAAATAGGCCTATTAGGAGCAGAAAGGGCCAATCTCCACCAGAAACACCTAAGTTGGAGGAAGTATTGCTTTCAAAAACGAATTCAATTCTCACAGGGAAACAACGTGCTGGATGCTCCTGCTTCTAACACAGATTGTCTGTTTACAAAGGATTCATTTGATTCTTCAACTTTGTTGAAGAGGCCTATTTGGAACAAAATGAGCCTTTCTCCACCTTGAACCCTATGATTTGCAGGAAGTATTCCTTTCAGAAACTAAATGAATTCTGACAGGGAAACAATGTGCCAGATGTTCCTGCTTCTAACTCAGATGGTTTTCTTTTGAGAGATATATGTATTTCTTCAACTCAGCTGAATAGGCCTATTTGTAGGAAACAGAGCTTATCTCCACCTTGAAACACCCAAGTTGCAGGAAATATTCCTTTCAAAACTAACTCAATGCTCACTGAGTAACAATGTGCTAGTATGTGCAGCTTCTAACAGAAATAGATTTTTTGGAGAGATACTTGTGTTTCTTCAACTCAGGTGAATAGGTGTATTTTGAGCAAACAGATATAGCACCACCTTGAGCAACCTATTGGAGGAAGATTTCCTTTCCAAACGAACTCAAATCTCACAGGGAACAATGTTCTATATGCTCCTTCAACTAACACAGATGGTCAACTTTTGAGAGATACCTGTGTTTCTTCTCCTTAGCTGAGTAGTCTTGTTGGGAACAATATGAATCATTCTCCACCTTGAAATTATGATTTGAAGGAAGTATTCCTTTGAAACACTAACTCAGCTCTCACAGGGAAACAATACCATATGTGCTGCAGCTTCTAACATAGATGGTTTTCTTTGGAGATCTACGGGTATTTTTTCAACTGAGCTGAATAGGCCTATTTGGAGCAAACAGAGCCTATCTCCACGTTGAAAAACCAAACTTGCAGGAAGTATTCTTTTCCAAAAGGAATTCAATTCTCAAAGGGAAACAATGTGCTACATAATCCTGATTCTAGCTCAGATGCTTTTCTTTGTAGACATACGTGTGTTTCTTCACCTTACCTGAATAGGGGAATTTGGAATCAAAGAGCCTTTCTCCACCTTGAAAATTTTGATGTGTGGGAAGTATTCCTTTCAAAAACGAACTAAATGCTCACAGGGAGAAAATGTGCTAAGTACTGCAGGTTCTAACATAGATGGTTTTGTTTGGAGAGGTATATGTGCTGCTTAACTCACCTGAAGAGCCCTACTTGGAACAAAATGATCCTCTCTCCACCTTGAAAACTGTGAATAGCAGGAATTTTTCCTTCCCAAAACTAACTCTATTCTCACAGGGAAATAATGTGCTAGACGCTGCAGCTTCTAACATACATGGTTTTCTTTGGAGAGAAAGTGAAGTTTCTTCAACTCAACTGAATAGGCCTATTTGGAGCAAAGCGAGCCTATGTCCACCGTGAAACACCTAAGTTGCAGGAAGTATTCCTTTTAAAAACTAACTCATTTTAACATGGAAGCAATATCCTAGTCCTGCTTCAAACACACATGGTTATTTTTGAGAGATTTATGTTTATCTTCAACTTGGCTGTATAGTTCTGTTTGAACAAATGAGCATTTCTGCAGCTCGAAAATTCTGTCTTAAAGTAATTGTTCCTTTCAAAAACTAACTCAGTTCTCACAGGGAGATAATGTGCTAGATGCTGGAGCTTCTAACATGCAGTGATTTCATTGGAGAGATACATGTGTTAATTCAACTCAGCTGATTAGGCCTATTTGTAGCCAATAGAGACTATCTCCACCTTGAAACACCTAAGTTACAGCAAGTATTCCTTTTAAACACTAAGTCAATTTTAACAGGGAAACAATGTGCTAGAGGCCCCTGCTTCTAACACACATGCGTTTCTTTTGAGAGATACATGTGCTTCATCAACTTAGCTGAATAGGCCTATCTGGAACAAAATGAGCCTTTCTCCACCTTGAAAACTTTGATTTGCACAAAGTACTCCTTTGCAAACTAACTTTATTCTCACAGGGAAAGAATGTTCTAGATGCTCCTGCTTCTAAGACAGTTGGTTTTCTTTCGAGAGATACGTGTGTTCCTTCAACTTACTGAAATGGCCTATATGGAACAAAATGAACCTTTCTCCCCTTTGAAAATTCTGTTTTGCAGGAAGTATTTCTTTCAAAACCTAACTATATTCACACACGTAAACAACATGGTAGATGCTAGTGCTTCTAACTCAAATGGCTTTCTTTGGAGAGATACATGTGTTTCATCAACTCAGCTGAATAGGCCTATTTGCAAGAAAGTGAGCCTATCTCCACCTTCAAGAAACAAAGTTGCAGGAAGTATTCCTTTCAAAACCTAACTCAGTTTTCCCAGGGAAACAGTGTGCTAGATGGTGCAGCTTCTAACACAGATTTTTTTTTTTTTTGAGATATTTATGTGTTTCTTCAACTCGGCTGAATAGGTCTATTTGGAAATGAATGAGCTTTTCTCAACCTGGAAAATTCTGATTTGCAGGAAGTATTCCTTTCAAAAAGTAACTAAATTCTCAGAGGTCAACAATGTGATAGATTCTGCTGCTTTTTAGACACATGGGTTTCTTTTGAGAGACATGCATGAGGTTCATGGGTTTTGCAACTCAGCTGAATAAACCTATTTGGAGCAAACAGAGCCTAACTCCACCTTCAAATCCTAAGTTGCAGAAAAGGATTCCTTTCAAACACTAAGTCAATTCTCACATGGAAACAACGTGCTAGAATCTGCAGCATCTGACAGAGATGTTTTTCTAAGGAGAGGTACATGTGTTTCTTCAACTCAGCTGAATTGCCTGTTTGGAACAAAATGAGCCTTCCTCCACCTTGAAAATTTTGATTTGCAGGAACTATTTCTTTCGAAAAGTAACTCAAATTTACAGGCAAGCTATGTGCAAGGTGCTTCAGCTCCTAACACAGATGGCTTTCTTTGGATAGATCCATGTATTCCTTCAACTCAGGTGAAGAAGCCTTTTGGGAGCAAACCGAGCCTATCTCCCCTTGAAATACCTAAGTTTCCTTCCCAAATCTAACTCAATTGTCACAGGGAAAAATGTGCTACATGCTGCTGCTTCTAACACAAATGGACTTCTTTTCAAAAACAAATGTGTTTCTTCAACTTAGCTGAAGAAAGGCCAACTTGGAAAAAATGAGCCTTTCTGCCTCTTCAAAACTATGATTTGCACTATGTACTCCTTTGGAAACTACCTCAGTTCTCACAGCGTAGTGCTTACACACATGGTTTTCTTTCCAGATATATAGGTGTTTCACCAACTCACCTGTACAGCCCTATTTCTAACAAAGAGAGCCTGTCAATGCATTGGAAAACCCACATAGCAGGAAGTATTCCTTTCAAAAACTAGCTCAAATCTCACAGGGAAACAATGTGCTTGAACCTGCATCTGCTAACATAGATGGTTTTCTTTGGACAGATACATGGGTTGCTTGAAGTCAGCTGCATATACCTATTTGGAGCAAAGAGAGCCTATGTCCACCTTGAATCACCTACATGGCAGGAAGTCTTCCTTTCAAAAACGAACTAAATTCTCACAGGGAAACAATGTGCTAGATGCTCCTCCTTGTAACACACGTGGTTTTCTGTCGAGAGATGTATTTGTTTCTTCAACGTAGTTGAACAGGCCTATTTAAAAAAATGAGCTTTTCTCCACCTTGAAACTTCTGATTTGTAGTGAGTATTCATTCAAAAACGAACTCCATATTAACAGGGAGACAATGTGCAGGAAGCTCGAGCTTCTCACAAAGATGATTTTCTTTCGTGAGATACATGTCTTTCTTCACCTTAGTTGAATCGGTCTATTTGGAACAAAATGAGCCTTTCTCCACCTTGAAAAGTGTAATTTACACGAAGTTTTCCTACTAAAGCATACTCAGTTCTCACAGAGGAACAAAGTGCCAGTTGCTCCTACTTCTAAATAGTGGTTTGCATTCGTGATATACACGTGTTTCACCTTAGCTGAATAGGCCAATTTGGAAGAAAATGAGCCTTACTCTACCTTGAAAACTATGACGAGCAGGAAGTATTCCTTTCAAAAACTACTTCTACTTTTGCACAGAAACGATGTCACACATGCTGCAGCTTCTAACATAGATGGTTTTCTTTACAGTGATGCATGTGCTCTTTAACTCAGCCTAATACGCCTAATTGGAACCAAGAGAGCTTATCTCCACCTTGAAAACCCGAAGTTGCAGGAAGTATTCCTTTGAAAAACGAACTCAATTTTAACAGGGAAATAATGTGCTAGATGCTGTAGCTTCTCACATAGATGGTTTTCTTTTGGAGAGATACATGATTTCCTTCAACTCAGCCAAATAGGCCTATTAGGAGCAGAAAGGGCCAATCTCCACCAGAAACACCTAAGTTGGAGGAAGTATTGCTTTCAAAAACGAATTCAATTATCACAGGGAAACAACGTGCTGGATGCTCCTGCTTCTAACACAGATTGTCTGTTTACAAAGGATTCATTTGATTCTTCAACTTTGTTGAAGAGGCCTATTTGGAACAAAATGAGCCTTTCTCCACCTTGAACCCTATGATTTGCAGGAAGTATTCCTTTCAGAAACTAAATGAATTCTGACAGGGAAACAATGTGCCAGATGTTCCTGCTTCTAACTCAGATGGTTTTCTTTTGAGAGATATATGTATTTCTTCAACTCAGCTGAATAGGCCTATTTGTAGGAAACAGAGCTTATCTCCACCTTGAAACACCCAAGTTGCAGGAAATATTCCTTTCAAAACTAACTCAATGCTCACTGAGTAACAATGTGCTAGTATGTGCAGCTTCTAACAGAAATAGATTTTTTGGAGAGATACTTGTGTTTCTTCAACTCAGGTGAATAGGTGTATTTTGAGCAAACAGATATAGCACCACCTTGAGCAACCTATTGGAGGAAGATTTCCTTTCCAAACGAACTCAAATCTCACAGGGAACAATGTTCTATATGCTCCTTCAACTAACACAGATGGTCAACTTTTGAGAGATACCTGTGTTTCTTCTCCTTAGCTGAGTAGGCTTGTTGGGAACAATATGAATCATTCTCCAACTTGAAATTATGATTTGAAGGAAGTATTCCTTTGAAACACTAACTCAGCTCTCACAGGGAAACAATACCATATGTGCTGCAGCTTCTAACATAGATGGTTTTCTTTGGAGATCTACGGGTATTTTTTCAACTGAGCTGAATAGGCCTATTTGGAGCAAACAGAGCCTATCTCCACGTTGAAAAACCAAACTTGCAGGAAGTATTCTTTTCCAAAAGGAATTCAATTCTCAAAGGGAAACAATGTGCTACATAATCCTGATTCTAGCTCAGATGCTTTTCTTTGTAGACATACGTGTGTTTCTTCACCTTACCTGAATAGGGGAATTTGGAATCAAAGAGCCTTTCTCCACCTTGAAAATTTTGATGTGCGGGAAGTATTCCTTTCAAAAACGAACTAAATGCTCACAGGGAGAAAATGTGCTAAGTACTGCAGGTTCTAACATAGATGGTTTTGTTTGGAGAGGTATATGTGCTGCTTAACTCACCTGAAGAGCCCTACTTGGAACAAAATGATCCTCTCTCCACCTTGAAAACTGTGAATAGCAGGAATTTTTCCTTCCCAAAACTAACACTATTCTCACAGGGAAATAATGTGCTAGACGCTGCAGCTTCTAACATACATGGTTTTCTTTGGAGAGAAAGTGAAGTTTCTTCAACTCAACTGAATAGGCCTATTTGGAGCAAAGTGAGCCTATGTCCACCGTGAAACACCTAAGTTGCAGGAAGTATTCCTTTTAAAAACTAACTCATTTTAACATGGAAGCAATATCCTAGTCCTGCTTCAAACACACATGGTTATTTTTGAGAGATTTATGTTTATCTTCAACTTGGCTGTATAGTTCTGTTTGAACAAATGAGCATTTCTGCAGCTCGAAAATTCTGTCTTAAAGTAATTGTTCCTTTCAAAAACTAACTCAGTTCTCACAGGGAGATAATGTGCTAGATGCTGGAGCTTCTAACATGCAGTGATTTCATTGGAGAGATACATGTGTTAATTCAACTCAGCTGATTAGGCCTATTTGTAGCCAATAGAGACTATCTCCACCTTGAAACACCTAAGTTACAGCAAGTATTCCTTTTAAACACTAAGTCAATTTTAACAGGGAAACAATGTGCTAGAGGCCCCTGCTTCTAACACACATGCGTTTCTTTTGAGAGATACATGTGCTTCATCAACTTAGCTGAATAGGCCTATCTGGAACAAAATGAGCCTTTCTCCACCTTGAAAACTTTGATTTGCACAAAGTACTCCTTTGCAAACTAACTTTATTCTCACAGGGAAAGAATGTTCTAGATGCTCCTGCTTCTAAGACAGTTGGTTTTCTTTCGAGAGATACGTGTGTTCCTTCAACTTACTGAAATGGCCTATATGGAACAAAATGAACCTTTCTCCCCTTTGAAAATTCTGTTTTGCAGGAAGTATTTCTTTCAAAACCTAACTATATTCACACACGTAAACAACATGGTAGATGCTAGTGCTTCTAACTCAAATGGCTTTCTTTGGAGAGATACATGTGTTTCATCAACTCAGCTGAATAGGCCTATTTGCAAGAAAGTGAGCCTATCTCCACCTTCAAGAAACAAAGTTGCAGGAAGTATTCCTTTCAAAACCTAACTCAGTTTTCCCAGGGAAACAGTGTGCTAGATGCTGCAGCTTCTAACACAGATTTTTTTTTTTTGAGATATTTATGTGTTTCTTCAACTCGGCTGAATAGGTCTATTTGGAAATGAATGAGCTTTTCTCAACCTGGAAAATTCTGATTTGCAGGAAGTATTCCTTTCAAAAAGTAACTAAATTCTCAGAGGTCAACAATGTGATAGATTCTGCTGCTTTTTACACACATGGGTTTCTTTTGAGAGACATGCATGATTCATCAACTCAGGTGTATGGGCCTACTTGGAACAAAGAGAGGCTATGTGTACCATGGAGAACCCACCTAGCATGAAGTATTCCCTTCAAAAACTAACTCAGTTCTCAAAAGGAAACAATAGGCTTGATGGTGCAGCTTCTAACAAAGATGTTTCTCTTAGGAGAGGTTCATGGGTTTTGCAACTCAGCTGAATAAACCTATTTGGAGCAAACAGAGCCTAACTCCACCTTCAAATCCTAAGTTGCAGAAAAGGATTCCTTTCAAACACTAAGTCAATTCTCACATGGAAACAACGTGCTAGAATCTGCAGCATCTGACAGAGATGTTTTTCTAAGGAGAGGTACATGTGTTTCTTCAACTCAGCTGAATTGCCTGTTTGGAACAAAATGAGCCTTCCTCCACCTTGAAAATTTTGATTTGCAGGAACTATTTCTTTCGAAAAGTAACTCAAATTTACAGGCAAGCTATGTGCAAGGTGCTTCAGCTCCTAACACAGATGGCTTTCTTTGGATAGATCCATGTATTCCTTCAACTCAGGTGAAGAAGCCTTTTGGGAGCAAACCGAGCCTATCTCCCCTTGAAATACCTAAGTTTCCTTCCCAAATCTAACTCAATTCTCACAGGGAAAAATGTGCTACATGCTGCTGCTTCTAACACAAATGGACTTCTTTTCAAAAACAAATGTGTTTCTTCAACTTAGCTGAAGAAAGGCCAACTTGGAAAAAATGAGCCTTTCTGCCTCTTCAAAACTATGATTTGCACTATGTACTCCTTTGGAAACTACCTCAGTTCTCACAGCGTAGTGCTTACACACATGGTTTTCTTTCCAGATATATAGGTGTTTCACCAACTCACCTGTACAGCCCTATTTCTAACAAAGAGAGCCTGTCAATGCATTGGAAAACCCACATAGCAGGAAGTATTCCTTTCAAAAACTAGCTCAAATCTCACAGGGAAACAATGTGCTTGAACCTGCATCTGCTAACATAGATGGTTTTCTTTGGACAGATACATGGGTTGCTTGAAGTCAGCTGCATATACCTATTTGGAGCAAAGAGAGCCTATGTCCACCTTGAATCACCTACGTGGCAGGAAGTCTTCCTTTCAAAAACGAACTAAATTCTCACAGGGAAACAATGTGCTAGATGCTCCTCCTTGTAACACACGTGGTTTTCTGTCGAGAGATGTATTTGTTTCTTCAACGTAGTTGAACAGGCCTATTTAAAAAAATGAGCTTTTCTCCACCTTGAAACTTCTGATTTGTAGTGAGTATTCATTCAAAAACGAACTCCATATTAACAGGGAGACAATGTGCAGGAAGCTCGAGCTTCTCACAAAGATGATTTTCTTTCGTGAGATACATGTCTTTCTTCACCTTAGTTGAATCGGTCTATTTGGAACAAAATGAGCCTTTCTCCACCTTGAAAAGTGTAATTTACACGAAGTTTTCCTACTAAAGCATACTCAGTTCTCACAGAGGAACAAAGTGCCAGTTGCTCCTACTTCTAAATAGTGGTTTGCATTCGTGATATACACGTGTTTCACCTTAGCTGAATAGGCCAATTTGGAAGAAAATGAGCCTTACTCTACCTTGAAAACTATGACGAGCAGGAAGTATTCCTTTCAAAAACTACTTCTACTTTTGCACAGAAACGATGTCACACATGCTGCAGCTTCTAACATAGATGGTTTTCTTTACAGTGATGCATGTGCTCTTTAACTCAGCCTAATACGCCTAATTGGAACCAAGAGAGCTTATCTCCACCTTGAAAACCCGAAGTTGCAGGAAGTATTCCTTTGAAAAACGAACTCAATTTTAACAGGGAAATAATGTGCTAGATGCTGTAGCTTCTCACATAGATGGTTTTCTTTTGGAGAGATACATGATTTCCTTCAACTCAGCCAAATAGGATTATTAGGAGCAGAAAGGGCCAATCTCCACCAGAAACACCTAAGTTGGAGGAAGTATTGCTTTCAAAAACGAATTCAATTCTCACAGGGAAACAACGTGCTGGATGCTCCTGCTTCTAACACAGATTGTCTGTTTACAAAGGATTCATTTGATTCTTCAACTTTGTTGAAGAGGCCTATTTGGAACAAAATGAGCCTTTCTCCACCTTGAACCCTATGATTTGCAGGAAGTATTCCTTTCAGAAACTAAATGAATTCTGACAGGGAAACAATGTGCCAGATGTTCCTGCTTCTAACTCAGATGGTTTTCTTTTGAGAGATATATGTATTTCTTCAACTCAGCTGAATAGGCCTATTTGTAGGAAACAGAGCTTATCTCCACCTTGAAACACCCAAGTTGCAGGAAATATTCCTTTCAAAACTAACTCAATGCTCACTGAGTAACAATGTGCTAGTATGTGCAGCTTCTAACAGAAATAGATTTTTTGGAGAGATACTTGTGTTTCTTCAACTCAGGTGAATAGGTGTATTTTGAGCAAACAGATATAGCACCACCTTGAGCAACCTATTGGAGCAAGATTTCCTTTCCAAACGAACTCAAATCTCACAGGGAACAATGTTCTATATGCTCCTTCAACTAACACAGATGGTCAACTTTTGAGAGATACCTGTGTTTCTTCTCCTTAGCTGAGTAGGCTTGTTGGGAACAATATGAATCATTCTCCACCTTGAAATTATGATTTGAAGGAAGTATTCCTTTGAAACACTAACTCAGCTCTCACAGGGAAACAATACCATATGTGCTGCAGCTTCTAACATAGATGGTTTTCTTTGGAGATCTACGGGTATTTTTTCAACTGAGCTGAATAGGCCTATTTGGAGCAAACAGAGCCTATCTCCACGTTGAAAAACCAAACTTGCAGGAAGTATTCTTTTCCAAAAGGAATTCAATTCTCAAAGGGAAACAATGTGCTACATAATCCTGATTCTAGCTCAGATGCTTTTCTTTGTAGACATACGTGTGTTTCTTCACCTTACCTGAATAGGGGAATTTGGAATCAAAGAGCCTTTCTCCACCTTGAAAATTTTGATGTGCGGGAAGTATTCCTTTCAAAAACGAACTAAATGCTCACAGGGAGAAAATGTGCTAAGTACTGCAGGTTCTAACATAGATGGTTTTGTTTGGAGAGGTATATGTGCTGCTTAACTCACCTGAAGAGCCCTACTTGGAACAAAATGATCCTCTCTCCACCTTGAAAACTGTGAATAGCAGGAATTTTTCCTTCCCAAAACTAACTCTATTCTCACAGGGAAATAATGTGCTAGACGCTGCAGCTTCTAACATACATGGTTTTCTTTGGAGAGAAAGTGAAGTTTCTTCAACTCAACTGAATAGGCCTATTTGGAGCAAAGTGAGCCTATGTCCACCGTGAAACACCTAAGTTGCAGGAAGTATTCCTTTTAAAAACTAACTCATTTTAACATGGAAGCAATATCCTAGTCCTGCTTCAAACACACATGGTTATTTTTGAGAGATTTATGTTTATCTTCAACTTGGCTGTATAGTTCTGTTTGAACAAATGAGCATTTCTGCAGCTCGAAAATTCTGTCTTAAAGTAATTGTTCCTTTCAAAAACTAACTCAGTTCTCACAGGGAGATAATGTGCTAGATGCTGGAGCTTCTAACATGCAGTGATTTCATTGGAGAGATACATGTGTTAATTCAACTCAGCTGATTAGGCCTATTTGTAGCCAATAGAGACTATCTCCACCTTGAAACACCTAAGTTACAGCAAGTATTCCTTTTAAACACTAAGTCAATTTTAACAGGGAAACAATGTGCTAGAGGCCCCTGCTTCTAACACACATGCGTTTCTTTTGAGAGATACATGTGCTTCATCAACTTAGCTGAATAGGCCTATCTGGAACAAAATGAGCCTTTCTCCACCTTGAAAACTTTGATTTGCACAAAGTACTCCTTTGCAAACTAACTTTATTCTCACAGGGAAAGAATGTTCTAGATGCTCCTGCTTCTAAGACAGTTGGTTTTCTTTCGAGAGATACGTGTGTTCCTTCAACTTACTGAAATGGCCTATATGGAACAAAATGAACCTTTCTCCCCTTTGAAAATTCTGTTTTGCAGGAAGTATTTCTTTCAAAACCTAACTATATTCACACACGTAAACAACATGGTAGATGCTAGTGCTTCTAACTCAAATGGCTTTCTTTGGAGAGATACATGTGTTTCATCAACTCAGCTGAATAGGCCTATTTGCAAGAAAGTGAGCCTATCTCCACCTTCAAGAAACAAAGTTGCAGGAAGTATTCCTTTCAAAACCTAACTCAGTTTTCCCAGGGAAACAGTGTGCTAGATGCTGCAGCTTCTAACACAGATTTTTTTTTTTTTTTGAGATATTTATGTGTTTCTTCAACTCGGCTGAATAGGTCTATTTGGAAATGAATGAGCTTTTCTCAACCTGGAAAATTCTGATTTGCAGGAAGTATTCCTTTCAAAAAGTAACTAAATTCTCAGAGGTCAACAATGTGATAGATTCTGCTGCTTTTTAGACACATGGGTTTCTTTTGAGAGACATGCATGATTCATCAACTCAGGTGTATGGGCCTACTTGGAACAAAGAGAGGCTATGTGTACCATGGAGAACCCACCTAGCATGAAGTATTCCCTTCAAAAACTAACTCAGTTCTCAAAAGGAAACAATAGGCTTGATGGTGCAGCTTCTAACAAAGATGTTTCTCTTAGGAGAGGTTCATGGGTTTTGCAACTCAGCTGAATATACCTATTTGGAGCAAACAGAGCCTAACTCCACCTTCAAATCCTAAGTTGCAGAAAAGGATTCCTTTCAAACACTAAGTCAATTCTCACATGGAAACAACGTGCTAGAATCTGCAGCATCTGACAGAGATGTTTTTCTAAGGAGAGGTACATGTGTTTCTTCAACTCAGCTGAATTGCCTGTTTGGAACAAAATGAGCCTTCCTCCACCTTGAAAATTGTGATTTGCAGGAACTATTTCTTTCGAAAAGTAACTCAAATTTACAGGCAAGCTATGTGCAAGGTGCTTCAGCTCCTAACACAGATGGCTTTCTTTGGATAGATCCATGTATTCCTTCAACTCAGGTGAAGAAGCCTTTTGGGAGCAAACCGAGCCTATCTCCCCTTGAAATACCTAAGTTTCCTTCCCAAATCTAACTCAATTCTCACAGGGAAAAATGTGCTACATGCTGCTGCTTCTAACACAAATGGACTTCTTTTCAAAAACAAATGTGTTTCTTCAACTTAGCTGAAGAAAGGCCAACTTGGAAAAAATGAGCCTTTCTGCATCTTCAAAACTATGATTTGCACTATGTACTCCTTTGGAAACTACCTCAGTTCTCACAGGGTAGTGCTTACACACATGGTTTTCTTTCCAGATATATAGGTGTTTCACCAACTCACCTGTACAGCCCTATTTCTAACAAAGAGAGCCTGTCAATGCATTGGAAAACCCACATAGCAGGAAGTATTCCTTTCAAAAACTAGCTCAAATCTCACAGGGAAACAATGTGCTTGAACCTGCATCTGCTAACATAGATGGTTTTCTTTGGACAGATACATGGGTTGCTTGAAGTCAGCTGCATATACCTATTTGGAGCAAAGAGAGCCTATGTCCACCTTGAATCACCTACGTGGCAGGAAGTCTTCCTTTCAAAAACGAACTAAATTCTCACAGGGAAACAATGTGCTAGATGCTCCTCCTTGTAACACACGTGGTTTTCTGTCGAGAGATGTATTTGTTTCTTCAACGTAGTTGAACAGGCCTATTTAAAAAAATGAGCTTTTCTCCACCTTGAAACTTCTGATTTGTAGTGAGTATTCATTCAAAAACGAACTCCATATTAACAGGGAGACAATGTGCAGGAAGCTCGAGCTTCTCACAAAGATGATTTTCTTTCGTGAGATACATGTCTTTCTTCACCTTAGTTGAATCGGTCTATTTGGAACAAAATGAGCCTTTCTCCACCTTGAAAAGTGTAATTTACACGAAGTTTTCCTACTAAAGCATACTCAGTTCTCACAGAGGAACAAAGTGCCAGTTGCTCCTACTTCTAAATAGTGGTTTTCATTCGTGATATACACGTGTTTCACCTTAGCTGAATAGGCCAATTTGGAAGAAAATGAGCCTTACTCTACCTTGAAAACTATGACGAGCAGGAAGTATTCCTTTCAAAAACTACTTCTACTTTTGCACAGAAACGATGTCACACATGCTGCAGCTTCTAACATAGATGGTTTTCTTTACAGTGATGCATGTGCTCTTTAACTCAGCCTAATACGCCTAATTGGAACCAAGAGAGCTTATCTCCACCTTGAAAACCCGAAGTTGCAGGAAGTATTCCTTTGAAAAACGAACTCAATTTTAACAGGGAAATAATGTGCTAGATGCTGTAGCTTCTCACATAGATGGTTTTCTTTTGGAGAGATACATGATTTCCTTCAACTCAGCCAAATAGGCCTATTAGGAGCAGAAAGGGCCAATCTCCACCAGAAACACCTAAGTTGGAGGAAGTATTGCTTTCAAAAACGAATTCAATTCTCACAGGGAAACAACGTGCTGGATGCTCCTGCTTCTAACACAGATTGTCTGTTTACAAAGGATTCATTTGATTCTTCAACTTTGTTGAAGAGGCCTATTTGGAACAAAATGAGCCTTTCTCCACCTTGAACCCTATGATTTGCAGGAAGTATTCCTTTCAGAAACTAAATGAATTCTGACAGGGAAACAATGTGCCAGATGTTCCTGCTTCTAACTCAGATGGTTTTCTTTTGAGAGATATATGTATTTCTTCAACTCAGCTGAATAGGCCTATTTGTAGGAAACAGAGCTTATCTCCACCTTGAAACATCCAAGTTGCAGGAAATATTCCTTTCAAAACTAACTCAATGCTCACTGAGTAACAATGTGCTAGTATGTGCAGCTTCTAACAGAAATAGATTTTTTGGAGAGATACTTGTGTTTCTTCAACTCAGGTGAATAGGTGTATTTTGAGCAAACAGATATAGCACCACCTTGAGCAACCTATTGGAGCAAGATTTCCTTTCCAAACGAACTCAAATCTCACAGGGAACAATGTTCTATATGCTCCTTCAACTAACACAGATGGTCAACTTTTGAGAGATACCTGTGTTTCTTCTCCTTAGCTGAGTAGTCTTGTTGGGAACAATATGAATCATTCTCCACCTTGAAATTATGATTTGAAGGAAGTATTCCTTTGAAACACTAACTCAGCTCTCACAGGGAAACAATACCATATGTGCTGCAGCTTCTAACATAGATGGTTTTCTTTGGAGATCTACGGGTATTTTTTCAACTGAGCTGAATAGGCCTATTTGGAGCAAACAGAGCCTATCTCCACGTTGAAAAACCAAACTTGCAGGAAGTATTCTTTTCCAAAAGGAATTCAATTCTCAAAGGGAAACAATGTGCTACATAATCCTGATTCTAGCTCAGATGCTTTTCTTTGTAGACATACGTGTGTTTCTTCACCTTACCTGAATAGGGGAATTTGGAATCAAAGAGCCTTTCTCCACCTTGAAAATTTTGATGTGCGGGAAGTATTCCTTTCAAAAACGAACTAAATGCTCACAGGGAGAAAATGTGCTAAGTACTGCAGGTTCTAACATAGATGGTTTTGTTTGGAGAGGTATATGTGCTGCTTAACTCACCTGAAGAGCCCTACTTGGAACAAAATGATCCTCTCTCCACCTTGAAAACTGTGAATAGCAGGAATTTTTCCTTCCCAAAACTAACTCTATTCTCACAGGGAAATAATGTGCTAGACGCTGCAGCTTCTAACATACATGGTTTTCTTTGGAGAGAAAGTGAAGTTTCTTCAACTCAACTGAATAGGCCTATTTGGAGCAAAGTGAGCCTATGTCCACCGTGAAACACCTAAGTTGCAGGAAGTATTCCTTTTAAAAACTAACTCATTTTAACATGGAAGCAATATCCTAGTCCTGCTTCAAACACACATGGTTATTTTTGAGAGATTTATGTTTATCTTCAACTTGGCTGTATAGTTCTGTTTGAACAAATGAGCATTTCTGCAGCTCGAAAATTCTGTCTTAAAGTAATTGTTCCTTTCAAAAACTAACTCAGTTCTCACAGGGAGATAATGTGCTAGATGCTGGAGCTTCTAACATGCAGTGATTTCATTGGAGAGATACATGTGTTAATTCAACTCAGCTGATTAGGCCTATTTGTAGCCAATAGAGACTATCTCCACCTTGAAACACCTAAGTTACAGCAAGTATTCCTTTTAAACACTAAGTCAATTTTAACAGGGAAACAATGTGCTAGAGGCCCCTGCTTCTAACACACATGCGTTTCTTTTGAGAGATACATGTGCTTCATCAACTTAGCTGAATAGGCCTATCTGGAACAAAATGAGCCTTTCTCCACCTTGAAAACTTTGATTTGCACAAAGTACTCCTTTGCAAACTAACTTTATTCTCACAGGGAAAGAATGTTCTAGATGCTCCTGCTTCTAAGACAGTTGGTTTTCTTTCGAGAGATACGTGTGTTCCTTCAACTTACTGAAATGGCCTATATGGAACAAAATGAACCTTTCTCCCCTTTGAAAATTCTGTTTTGCAGGAAGTATTTCTTTCAAAACCTAACTATATTCACACACGTAAACAACATGGTAGATGCTAGTGCTTCTAACTCAAATGGCTTTCTTTGGAGAGATACATGTGTTTCATCAACTCAGCTGAATAGGCCTATTTGCAAGAAAGTGAGCCTATCTCCACCTTCAAGAAACAAAGTTGCAGGAAGTATTCCTTTCAAAACCTAACTCAGTTTTCCCAGGGAAACAGTGTGCTAGATGCTGCAGCTTCTAACACAGATTTTTTTTTTTTTTGAGATATTTATGTGTTTCTTCAACTCGGCTGAATAGGTCTATTTGGAAATGAATGAGCTTTTCTCAACCTGGAAAATTCTGATTTGCAGGAAGTATTCCTTTCAAAAAGTAACTAAATTCTCAGAGGTCAACAATGTGATAGATTCTGCTGCTTTTTAGACACATGGGTTTCTTTTGAGAGACATGCATGATTCATCAACTCAGGTGTATGGGCCTACTTGGAACAAAGAGAGGCTATGTGTACCATGGAGAACCCACCTAGCATGAAGTATTCCCTTCAAAAACTAACTCAGTTCTCAAAAGGAAACAATAGGCTTGATGGTGCAGCTTCTAACAAAGATGTTTCTCTTAGGAGAGGTTCATGGGTTTTGCAACTCAGCTGAATATACCTATTTGGAGCAAACAGAGCCTAACTCCACCTTCAAATCCTAAGTTGCAGAAAAGGATTCCTTTCAAACACTAAGTCAATTCTCACATGGAAACAACGTGCTAGAATCTGCAGCATCTGACAGAGATGTTTTTCTAAGGAGAGGTACATGTGTTTCTTCAACTCAGCTGAATTGCCTGTTTGGAACAAAATGAGCCTTCCTCCACCTTGAAAATTGTGATTTGCAGGAACTATTTCTTTCGAAAAGTAACTCAAATTTACAGGCAAGCTATGTGCAAGGTGCTTCAGCTCCTAACACAGATGGCTTTCTTTGGATAGATCCATGTATTCCTTCAACTCAGGTGAAGAAGCCTTTTGGGAGCAAACCGAGCCTATCTCCCCTTGAAATACCTAAGTTTCCTTCCCAAATCTAACTCAATTCTCACAGGGAAAAATGTGCTACATGCTGCTGCTTCTAACACAAATGGACTTCTTTTCAAAAACAAATGTGTTTCTTCAACTTAGCTGAAGAAAGGCCAACTTGGAAAAAATGAGCCTTTCTGCATCTTCAAAACTATGATTTGCACTATGTGCTCCTTTGGAAACTACCTCAGTTCTCACAGGGTAGTGCTTACACACATGGTTTTCTTTCCAGATATATAGGTGTTTCACCAACTCACCTGTACAGCCCTATTTCTAACAAAGAGAGCCTGTCAATGCATTGGAAAACCCACATAGCAGGAAGTATTCCTTTCAAAAACTAGCTCAAATCTCACAGGGAAACAATGTGCTTGAACCTGCATCTGCTAACATAGATGGTTTTCTTTGGACAGATACATGGGTTGCTTGAAGTCAGCTGCATATACCTATTTGGAGCAAAGAGAGCCTATGTCCACCTTGAATCACCTACGTGGCAGGAAGTCTTCCTTTCAAAAACGAACTAAATTCTCACAGGGAAACAATGTGCTAGATGCTCCTCCTTGTAACACACGTGGTTTTCTGTCGAGAGATGTATTTGTTTCTTCAACGTAGTTGAACAGGCCTATTTAAAAAAATGAGCTTTTCTCCACCTTGAAACTTCTGATTTGTAGTGAGTATTCATTCAAAAACGAACTCCATATTAACAGGGAGACAATGTGCAGGAAGCTCGAGCTTCTCACAAAGATGATTTTCTTTCGTGAGATACATGTCTTTCTTCACCTTAGTTGAATCGGTCTATTTGGAACAAAATGAGCCTTTCTCCACCTTGAAAAGTGTAATTTACACGAAGTTTTCCTACTAAAGCATACTCAGTTCTCACAGAGGAACAAAGTGCCAGTTGCTCCTACTTCTAAATAGTGGTTTGCATTCGTGATATACACGTGTTTCACCTTAGCTGAATAGGCCAATTTGGAAGAAAATGAGCCTTACTCTACCTTGAAAACTATGACGAGCAGGAAGTATTCCTTTCAAAAACTACTTCTACTTTTGCACAGAAACGATGTCACACATGCTGCAGCTTCTAACATAGATGGTTTTCTTTACAGTGATGCATGTGCTCTTTAACTCAGCCTAATACGCCTAATTGGAACCAAGAGAGCTTATCTCCACCTTGAAAACCCGAAGTTGCAGGAAGTATTCCTTTGAAAAACGAACTCAATTTTAACAGGGAAATAATGTGCTAGATGCTGTAGCTTCTCACATAGATGGTTTTCTTTTGGAGAGATACATGATTTCCTTCAACTCAGCCAAATAGGCCTATTAGGAGCAGAAAGGGCCAATCTCCACCAGAAACACCTAAGTTGGAGGAAGTATTGCTTTCAAAAACGAATTCAATTCTCACAGGGAAACAACGTGCTGGATGCTCCTGCTTCTAACACAGATTGTCTGTTTACAAAGGATTCATTTGATTCTTCAACTTTGTTGAAGAGGCCTATTTGGAACAAAATGAGCCTTTCTCCACCTTGAACCCTATGATTTGCAGGAAGTATTCCTTTCAGAAACTAAATGAATTCTGACAGGGAAACAATGTGCCAGATGTTCCTGCTTCTAACTCAGATGGTTTTCTTTTGAGAGATATATGTATTTCTTCAACTCAGCTGAATAGGCCTATTTGTAGGAAACAGAGCTTATCTCCACCTTGAAACACCCAAGTTGCAGGAAATATTCCTTTCAAAACTAACTCAATGCTCACTGAGTAACAATGTGCTAGTATGTGCAGCTTCTAACAGAAATAGATTTTTTGGAGAGATACTTGTGTTTCTTCAACTCAGGTGAATAGGTGTATTTTGAGCAAACAGATATAGCACCACCTTGAGCAACCTATTGGAGCAAGATTTCCTTTCCAAACGAACTCAAATCTCACAGGGAACAATGTTCTATATGCTCCTTCAACTAACACAGATGGTCAACTTTTGAGAGATACCTGTGTTTCTTCTCCTTAGCTGAGTAGGCTTGTTGGGAACAATATGAATCATTCTCCACCTTGAAATTATGATTTGAAGGAAGTATTCCTTTGAAACACTAACTCAGCTCTCACAGGGAAACAATACCATATGTGCTGCAGCTTCTAACATAGATGGTTTTCTTTGGAGATCTACGGGTATTTTTTCAACTGAGCTGAATAGGCCTATTTGGAGCAAACAGAGCCTATCTCCACGTTGAAAAACCAAACTTGCAGGAAGTATTCTTTTCCAAAAGGAATTCAATTCTCAAAGGGAAACAATGTGCTACATAATCCTGATTCTAGCTCAGATGCTTTTCTTTGTAGACATACGTGTGTTTCTTCACCTTACCTGAATAGGGGAATTTGGAATCAAAGAGCCTTTCTCCACCTTGAAAATTTTGATGTGCGGGAAGTATTCCTTTCAAAAACGAACTAAATGCTCACAGGGAGAAAATGTGCTAAGTACTGCAGGTTCTAACATAGATGGTTTTGTTTGGAGAGGTATATGTGCTGCTTAACTCACCTGAAGAGCCCTACTTGGAACAAAATGATCCTCTCTCCACCTTGAAAACTGTGAATAGCAGGAATTTTTCCTTCCCAAAACTAACTCTATTCTCACAGGGAAATAATGTGCTAGACGCTGCAGCTTCTAACATACATGGTTTTCTTTGGAGAGAAAGTGAAGTTTCTTCAACTCAACTGAATAGGCCTATTTGGAGCAAAGTGAGCCTATGTCCACCGTGAAACACCTAAGTTGCAGGAAGTATTCCTTTTAAAAACTAACTCATTTTAACATGGAAGCAATATCCTAGTCCTGCTTCAAACACACATGGTTATTTTTGAGAGATTTATGTTTATCTTCAACTTGGCTGTATAGTTCTGTTTGAACAAATGAGCATTTCTGCAGCTCGAAAATTCTGTCTTAAAGTAATTGTTCCTTTCAAAAACTAACTCAGTTCTCACAGGGAGATAATGTGCTAGATGCTGGAGCTTCTAACATGCAGTGATTTCATTGGAGAGATACATGTGTTAATTCAACTCAGCTGATTAGGCCTATTTGTAGCCAATAGAGACTATCTCCACCTTGAAACACCTAAGTTACAGCAAGTATTCCTTTTAAACACTAAGTCAATTTTAACAGGGAAACAATGTGCTAGAGGCCCCTGCTTCTAACACACATGCGTTTCTTTTGAGAGATACATGTGCTTCATCAACTTAGCTGAATAGGCCTATCTGGAACAAAATGAGCCTTTCTCCACCTTGAAAACTTTGATTTGCACAAAGTACTCCTTTGCAAACTAACTTTATTCTCACAGGGAAAGAATGTTCTAGATGCTCCTGCTTCTAAGACAGTTGGTTTTCTTTCGAGAGATACGTGTGTTCCTTCAACTTACTGAAATGGCCTATATGGAACAAAATGAACCTTTCTCCCCTTTGAAAATTCTGTTTTGCAGGAAGTATTTCTTTCAAAACCTAACTATATTCACACACGTAAACAACATGGTAGATGCTAGTGCTTCTAACTCAAATGGCTTTCTTTGGAGAGATACATGTGTTTCATCAACTCAGCTGAATAGGCCTATTTGCAAGAAAGTGAGCCTATCTCCACCTTCAAGAAACAAAGTTGCAGGAAGTATTCCTTTCAAAACCTAACTCAGTTTTCCCAGGGAAACAGTGTGCTAGATGCTGCAGCTTCTAACACAGATTTTTTTTTTTTTTTGAGATATTTATGTGTTTCTTCAACTCGGCTGAATAGGTCTATTTGGAAATGAATGAGCTTTTCTCAACCTGGAAAATTCTGATTTGCAGGAAGTATTCCTTTCAAAAAGTAACTAAATTCTCAGAGGTCAACAATGTGATAGATTCTGCTGCTTTTTAGACACATGGGTTTCTTTTGAGAGACATGCATGATTCATCAACTCAGGTGTATGGGCCTACTTGGAACAAAGAGAGGCTATGTGTACCATGGAGAACCCACCTAGCATGAAGTATTCCCTTCAAAAACTAACTCAGTTCTCAAAAGGAAACAATAGGCTTGATGGTGCAGCTTCTAACAAAGATGTTTCTCTTAGGAGAGGTTCATGGGTTTTGCAACTCAGCTGAATATACCTATTTGGAGCAAACAGAGCCTAACTCCACCTTCAAATCCTAAGTTGCAGAAAAGGATTCCTTTCAAACACTAAGTCAATTCTCACATGGAAACAACGTGCTAGAATCTGCAGCATCTGACAGAGATGTTTTTCTAAGGAGAGGTACATGTGTTTCTTCAACTCAGCTGAATTGCCTGTTTGGAACAAAATGAGCCTTCCTCCACCTTGAAAATTGTGATTTGCAGGAACTATTTCTTTCGAAAAGTAACTCAAATTTACAGGCAAGCTATGTGCAAGGTGCTTCAGCTCCTAACACAGATGGCTTTCTTTGGATAGATCCATGTATTCCTTCAACTCAGGTGAAGAAGCCTTTTGGGAGCAAACCGAGCCTATCTCCCCTTGAAATACCTAAGTTTCCTTCCCAAATCTAACTCAATTCTCACAGGGAAAAATGTGCTACATGCTGCTGCTTCTAACACAAATGGACTTCTTTTCAAAAACAAATGTGTTTCTTCAACTTAGCTGAAGAAAGGCCAACTTGGAAAAAATGAGACTTTCTGCATCTTCAAAACTATGATTTGCACTATGTACTCCTTTGGAAACTACCTCAGTTCTCACAGGGTAGTGCTTACACACATGGTTTTCTTTCCAGATATATAGGTGTTTCACCAACTCACCTGTACAGCCCTATTTCTAACAAAGAGAGCCTGTCAATGCATTGGAAAGCCCACATAGCAGGAAGTATTCCTTTCAAAAACTAGCTCAAATCTCACAGGGAAACAATGTGCTTGAACCTGCATCTGCTAACATAGATGGTTTTCTTTGGACAGATACATGGGTTGCTTGAAGTCAGCTGCATATACCTATTTGGAGCAAAGAGAGCCTATGTCCACCTTGAATCACCTACGTGGCAGGAAGTCTTCCTTTCAAAAACGAACTAAATTCTCACAGGGAAACAATGTGCTAGATGCTCCTCCTTGTAACACACGTGGTTTTCTGTCGAGAGATGTATTTGTTTCTTCAACGTAGTTGAACAGGCCTATTTAAAAAAATGAGCTTTTCTCCACCTTGAAACTTCTGATTTGTAGTGAGTATTCATTCAAAAACGAACTCCATATTAACAGGGAGACAATGTGCAGGAAGCTCGAGCTTCTCACAAAGATGATTTTCTTTCGTGAGATACATGTCTTTCTTCACCTTAGTTGAATCGGTCTATTTGGAACAAAATGAGCCTTTCTCCACCTTGAAAAGTGTAATTTACACGAAGTTTTCCTACTAAAGCATACTCAGTTCTCACAGAGGAACAAAGTGCCAGTTGCTCCTACTTCTAAATAGTGGTTTGCATTCGTGATATACACGTGTTTCACCTTAGCTGAATAGGCCAATTTGGAAGAAAATGAGCCTTACTCTACCTTGAAAACTATGACGAGCAGGAAGTATTCCTTTCAAAAACTACTTCTACTTTTGCACAGAAACGATGTCACACATGCTGCAGCTTCTAACATAGATGGTTTTCTTTACAGTGATGCATGTGCTCTTTAACTCAGCCTAATACGCCTAATTGGAACCAAGAGAGCTTATCTCCACCTTGAAAACCCGAAGTTGCAGGAAGTATTCCTTTGAAAAACGAACTCAATTTTAACAGGGAAATAATGTGCTAGATGCTGTAGCTTCTCACATAGATGGTTTTCTTTTGGAGAGATACATGATTTCCTTCAACTCAGCCAAATAGGCCTATTAGGAGCAGAAAGGGCCAATCTCCACCAGAAACACCTAAGTTGGAGGAAGTATTGCTTTCAAAAACGAATTCAATTCTCACAGGGAAACAACGTGCTGGATGCTCCTGCTTCTAACACAGATTGTCTGTTTACAAAGGATTCATTTGATTCTTCAACTTTGTTGAAGAGGCCTATTTGGAACAAAATGAGCCTTTCTCCACCTTGAACCCTATGATTTGCAGGAAGTATTCCTTTCAGAAACTAAATGAATTCTGACAGGGAAACAATGTGCCAGATGTTCCTGCTTCTAACTCAGATGGTTTTCTTTTGAGAGATATATGTATTTCTTCAACTCAGCTGAATAGGCCTATTTGTAGGAAACAGAGCTTATCTCCACCTTGAAACACCCAAGTTGCAGGAAATATTCCTTTCAAAACTAACTCAATGCTCACTGAGTAACAATGTGCTAGTATGTGCAGCTTCTAACAGAAATAGATTTTTTGGAGAGATACTTGTGTTTCTTCAACTCAGGTGAATAGGTGTATTTTGAGCAAACAGATATAGCACCACCTTGAGCAACCTATTGGAGGAAGATTTCCTTTCCAAACGAACTCAAATCTCACAGGGAACAATGTTCTATATGCTACTTCAACTAACACAGATGGTCAACTTTTGAGAGATACCTGTGTTTCTTCTCCTTAGCTGAGTAGGCTTGTTGGGAACAATATGAATCATTCTCCACCTTGAAATTATGATTTGAAGGAAGTATTCCTTTGAAACACTAACTCAGCTCTCACAGGGAAACAATACCATATGTGCTGCAGCTTCTAACATAGATGGTTTTCTTTGGAGATCTACGGGTATTTTTTCAACTGAGCTGAATAGGCCTATTTGGAGCAAACAGAGCCTATCTCCACGTTGAAAAACCAAACTTGCAGGAAGTATTCTTTTCCAAAAGGAATTCAATTCTCAAAGGGAAACAATGTGCTACATAATCCTGATTCTAGCTCAGATGCTTTTCTTTGTAGACATACGTGTGTTTCTTCACCTTACCTGAATAGGGGAATTTGGAATCAAAGAGCCTTTCTCCACCTTGAAAATTTTGATGTGCGGGAAGTATTCCTTTCAAAAACGAACTAAATGCTCACAGGGAGAAAATGTGCTAAGTACTGCAGGTTCTAACATAGATGGTTTTGTTTGGAGAGGTATATGTGCTGCTTAACTCACCTGAAGAGCCCTACTTGGAACAAAATGATCCTCTCTCCACCTTGAAAACTGTGAATAGCAGGAATTTTTCCTTCCCAAAACTAACACTATTCTCACAGGGAAATAATGTGCTAGACGCTGCAGCTTCTAACATACATGGTTTTCTTTGGAGAGAAAGTGAAGTTTCTTCAACTCAACTGAATAGGCCTATTTGGAGCAAAGTGAGCCTATGTCCACCGTGAAACACCTAAGTTGCAGGAAGTATTCCTTTTAAAAACTAACTCATTTTAACATGGAAGCAATATCCTAGTCCTGCTTCAAACACACATGGTTATTTTTGAGAGATTTATGTTTATCTTCAACTTGGCTGTATAGTTCTGTTTGAACAAATGAGCATTTCTGCAGCTCGAAAATTCTGTCTTAAAGTAATTGTTCCTTTCAAAAACTAACTCAGTTCTCACAGGGAGATAATGTGCTAGATGCTGGAGCTTCTAACATGCAGTGATTTCATTGGAGAGATACATGTGTTAATTCAACTCAGCTGATTAGGCCTATTTGTAGCCAATAGAGACTATCTCCACCTTGAAACACCTAAGTTACAGCAAGTATTCCTTTTAAACACTAAGTCAATTTTAACAGGGAAACAATGTGCTAGAGGCCCCTGCTTCTAACACACATGCGTTTCTTTTGAGAGATACATGTGCTTCATCAACTTAGCTGAATAGGCCTATCTGGAACAAAATGAGCCTTTCTCCACCTTGAAAACTTTGATTTGCACAAAGTACTCCTTTGCAAACTAACTTTATTCTCACAGGGAAAGAATGTTCTAGATGCTCCTGCTTCTAAGACAGTTGGTTTTCTTTCGAGAGATACGTGTGTTCCTTCAACTTACTGAAATGGCCTATATGGAACAAAATGAACCTTTCTCCCCTTTGAAAATTCTGTTTTGCAGGAAGTATTTCTTTCAAAACCTAACTATATTCACACACGTAAACAACATGGTAGATGCTAGTGCTTCTAACTCAAATGGCTTTCTTTGGAGAGATACATGTGTTTCATCAACTCAGCTGAATAGGCCTATTTGCAAGAAAGTGAGCCTATCTCCACCTTCAAGAAACAAAGTTGCAGGAAGTATTCCTTTCAAAACCTAACTCAGTTTTCCCAGGGAAACAGTGTGCTAGATGCTGCAGCTTCTAACACAGATTTTTTTTTTTGAGATATTTATGTGTTTCTTCAACTCGGCTGAATAGGTCTATTTGGAAATGAATGAGCTTTTCTCAACCTGGAAAATTCTGATTTGCAGGAAGTATTCCTTTCAAAAAGTAACTAAATTCTCAGAGGTCAACAATGTGATAGATTCTGCTGCTTTTTACACACATGGGTTTCTGTTGAGAGACATGCATGATTCATCAACTCAGGTGTATGGGCCTACTTGGAACAAAGAGAGGCTATGTGTACCATGGAGAACCCACCTAGCATGAAGTATTCCCTTCAAAAACTAACTCAGTTCTCAAAAGGAAACAATAGGCTTGATGTTGCAGCTTCTAACAAAGATGTTTCTCTTAGGAGAGGTTCATGGGTTTTGCAACTCAGCTGAATATACCTATTTGGAGCAAACAGAGCCTAACTCCACCTTCAAATCCTAAGTTGCAGAAAAGGATTCCTTTCAAACACTAAGTCAATTCTCACATGGAAACAATGTGCTAGAATCTGCAGCATCTGACAGAGATGTTTTTCTAAGGAGAGGTACATGTGTTTCTTCAACTCAGCTGAATTGCCTGTTTGGAACAAAATGAGCCTTTCTCCACCTTGAAAATTGTGATTTGCAGGAACTATTTCTTTCGAAAAGTAACTCAAATTTACAGGCAAGCTATGTGCAAGGTGCTTCAGCTCCTAACACAGATGGCTTTCTTTGGATAGATCCATGTATTCCTTCAACTCAGGTGAAGAAGCCTTTTGGGAGCAAACCGAGCCTATCTCCCCTTGAAATACCTAAGTTTCCTTCCCAAATCTAACTCAATTCTCACAGGGAAAAATGTGCTACATGCTGCTGCTTCTAACACAAATGGACTTCTTTTCAAAAACAAATGTGTTTCTTCAACTTAGCTGAAGAAAGGCCAACTTGGAAAAAATGAGCCTTTCTGCATCTTCAAAACTATGATTTGCACTATGTACTCCTTTGGAAACTACCTCAGTTCTCACAGGGTAGTGCTTACACACATGGTTTTCTTTCCAGATATATAGGTGTTTCACCAACTCACCTGTACAGCCCTATTTCTAACAAAGAGAGCCTGTCAATGCATTGGAAAACCCACATAGCAGGAAGTATTCCTTTCAAAAACTAGCTCAAATCTCACAGGGAAACAATGTGCTTGAACCTGCATCTGCTAACATAGATGGTTTTCTTTGGACAGATACATGGGTTGCTTGAAGTCAGCTGCATATACCTATTTGGAGCAAAGAGAGCCTATGTCCACCTTGAATCACCTACGTGGCAGGAAGTCTTCCTTTCAAAAACGAACTAAATTCTCACAGGGAAACAATGTGCTAGATGCTCCTCCTTGTAACACACGTGGTTTTCTGTCGAGAGATGTATTTGTTTCTTCAATGTAGTTGAACAGGCCTATTTAAAAAAATGAGCTTTTCTCCACCTTGAAACTTCTGATTTGTAGTGAGTATTCATTCAAAAACGAACTCCATATTAACAGGGAGACAATGTGCAGGAAGCTCGAGCTTCTCACAAAGATGATTTTCTTTCGTGAGATACATGTCTTTCTTCACCTTAGTTGAATCGGTCTATTTGGAACAAAATGAGCCTTTCTCCACCTTGAAAAGTGTAATTTACACGAAGTTTTCCTACTAAAGCATACTCAGTTCTCACAGAGGAACAAAGTGCCAGTTGCTCCTACTTCTAAATAGTGGTTTGCATTCGTGATATACACGTGTTTCACCTTAGCTGAATAGGCCAATTTGGAAGAAAATGAGCCTTACTCTACCTTGAAAACTATGATGAGCAGGAAGTATTCCTTTCAAAAACTACTTCTACTTTTGCACAGAAACGATGTCACACATGCTGCAGCTTCTAACATAGATGGTTTTCTTTACAGTGATGCATGTGCTCTTTAACTCAGCCTAATACGCCTAATTGGAACCAAGAGAGCTTATCTCCACCTTGAAAACCCGAAGTTGCAGGAAGTATTCCTTTGAAAAACGAACTCAATTTTAACAGGGAAATAATGTGCTAGATGCTGTACCTTCTCACATAGATGGTTTTCTTTTGGAGAGATACATGATTTCCTTCAACTCAGCCAAATAGGCCTATTAGGAGCAGAAAGGGCCAATCTCCACCAGAAACACCTAAGTTGGAGGAAGTATTGCTTTCAAAAACGAATTCAATTCTCACAGGGAAACAACGTGCTGGATGCTCCTGCTTCTAACACAGATTGTCTGTTTACAAAGGATTCATTTGATTCTTCAACTTTGTTGAAGAGGCCTATTTGGAACAAAATGAGCCTTTCTCCACCTTGAACCCTATGATTTGCAGGAAGTATTCCTTTCAGAAACTAAATGAATTCTGACAGGGAAACAATGTGCCAGATGTTCCTGCTTCTAACTCAGATGGTTTTCTTTTGAGAGATATATGTATTTCTTCAACTCAGCTGAATAGGCCTATTTGTAGGAAACAGAGCTTATCTCCACCTTGAAACACCCAAGTTGCAGGAAATATTCCTTTCAAAACTAACTCAATGCTCACTGAGTAACAATGTGCTAGTATGTGCAGCTTCTAACAGAAATAGATTTTTTGGAGAGATACTTGTGTTTCTTCAACTCAGGTGAATAGGTGTATTTTGAGCAAACAGATATAGCACCACCTTGAGCAACCTATTGGAGGAAGATTTCCTTTCCAAACGAACTCAAATCTCACAGGGAACAATGTTCTATATGCTACTTCAACTAACACAGATGGTCAACTTTTGAGAGATACCTGTGTTTCTTCTCCTTAGCTGAGTAGGCTTGTTGGGAACAATATGAATCATTCTCCACCTTGAAATTATGATTTGAAGGAAGTATTCCTTTGAAACACTAACTCAGCTCTCACAGGGAAACAATACCATATGTGCTGCAGCTTCTAACATAGATGGTTTTCTTTGGAGATCTACGGGTATTTTTTCAACTGAGCTGAATAGGCCTATTTGGAGCAAACAGAGCCTATCTCCACGTTGAAAAACCAAACTTGCAGGAAGTATTCTTTTCCAAAAGGAATTCAATTCTCAAAGGGAAACAATGTGCTACATAATCCTGATTCTAGCTCAGATGCTTTTCTTTGTAGACATACGTGTGTTTCTTCACCTTACCTGAATAGGGGAATTTGGAATCAAAGAGCCTTTCTCCACCTTGAAAATTTTGATGTGCGGGAAGTATTCCTTTCAAAAACGAACTAAATGCTCACAGGGAGAAAATGTGCTAAGTACTGCAGGTTCTAACATAGATGGTTTTGTTTGGAGAGGTATATGTGCTGCTTAACTCACCTGAAGAGCCCTACTTGGAACAAAATGATCCTCTCTCCACCTTGAAAACTGTGAATAGCAGGAATTTTTCCTTCCCAAAACTAACACTATTCTCACAGGGAAATAATGTGCTAGACGCTGCAGCTTCTAACATACATGGTTTTCTTTGGAGAGAAAGTGAAGTTTCTTCAACTCAACTGAATAGGCCTATTTGGAGCAAAGTGAGCCTATGTCCACCGTGAAACACCTAAGTTGCAGGAAGTATTCCTTTTAAAAACTAACTCATTTTAACATGGAAGCAATATCCTAGTCCTGCTTCAAACACACATGGTTATTTTTGAGAGATTTATGTTTATCTTCAACTTGGCTGTATAGTTCTGTTTGAACAAATGAGCATTTCTGCAGCTCGAAAATTCTGTCTTAAAGTAATTGTTCCTTTCAAAAACTAACTCAGTTCTCACAGGGAGATAATGTGCTAGATGCTGGAGCTTCTAACATGCAGTGATTTCATTGGAGAGATACATGTGTTAATTCAACTCAGCTGATTAGGCCTATTTGTAGCCAATAGAGACTATCTCCACCTTGAAACACCTAAGTTACAGCAAGTATTCCTTTTAAACACTAAGTCAATTTTAACAGGGAAACAATGTGCTAGAGGCCCCTGCTTCTAACACACATGCGTTTCTTTTGAGAGATACATGTGCTTCATCAACTTAGCTGAATAGGCCTATCTGGAACAAAATGAGCCTTTCTCCACCTTGAAAACTTTGATTTGCACAAAGTACTCCTTTGCAAACTAACTTTATTCTCACAGGGAAAGAATGTTCTAGATGCTCCTGCTTCTAAGACAGTTGGTTTTCTTTCGAGAGATACGTGTGTTCCTTCAACTTACTGAAATGGCCTATATGGAACAAAATGAACCTTTCTCCCCTTTGAAAATTCTGTTTTGCAGGAAGTATTTCTTTCAAAACCTAACTATATTCACACACGTAAACAACATGGTAGATGCTAGTGCTTCTAACTCAAATGGCTTTCTTTGGAGAGATACATGTGTTTCATCAACTCAGCTGAATAGGCCTATTTGCAAGAAAGTGAGCCTATCTCCACCTTCAAGAAACAAAGTTGCAGGAAGTATTCCTTTCAAAACCTAACTCAGTTTTCCCAGGGAAACAGTGTGCTAGATGCTGCAGCTTCTAACACAGATTTTTTTTTTTTTGAGATATTTATGTGTTTCTTCAACTCGGCTGAATAGGTCTATTTGGAAATGAATGAGCTTTTCTCAACCTGGAAAATTCTGATTTGCAGGAAGTATTCCTTTCAAAAAGTAACTAAATTCTCAGAGGTCAACAATGTGATAGATTCTGCTGCTTTTTACACACATGGGTTTCTGTTGAGAGACATGCATGATTCATCAACTCAGGTGTATGGGCCTACTTGGAACAAAGAGAGGCTATGTGTACCATGGAGAACCCACCTAGCATGAAGTATTCCCTTCAAAAACTAACTCAGTTCTCAAAAGGAAACAATAGGCTTGATGTTGCAGCTTCTAACAAAGATGTTTCTCTTAGGAGAGGTTCATGGGTTTTGCAACTCAGCTGAATATACCTATTTGGAGCAAACAGAGCCTAACTCCACCTTCAAATCCTAAGTTGCAGAAAAGGATTCCTTTCAAACACTAAGTCAATTCTCACATGGAAACAATGTGCTAGAATCTGCAGCATCTGACAGAGATGTTTTTCTAAGGAGAGGTACATGTGTTTCTTCAACTCAGCTGAATTGCCTGTTTGGAACAAAATGAGCCTTTCTCCACCTTGAAAATTGTGATTTGCAGGAACTATTTCTTTCGAAAAGTAACTCAAATTTACAGGCAAGCTATGTGCAAGGTGCTTCAGCTCCTAACACAGATGGCTTTCTTTGGATAGATCCATGTATTCCTTCAACTCAGGTGAAGAAGCCTTTTGGGAGCAAACCGAGCCTATCTCCCCTTGAAATACCTAAGTTTCCTTCCCAAATCTAACTCAATTCTCACAGGGAAAAATGTGCTACATGCTGCTGCTTCTAACACAAATGGACTTCTTTTCAAAAACAAATGTGTTTCTTCAACTTAGCTGAAGAAAGGCCAACTTGGAAAAAATGAGCCTTTCTGCATCTTCAAAACTATGATTTGCACTATGTACTCCTTTGGAAACTACCTCAGTTCTCACAGGGTAGTGCTTACACACATGGTTTTCTTTCCAGATATATAGGTGTTTCACCAACTCACCTGTACAGCCCTATTTCTAACAAAGAGAGCCTGTCAATGCATTGGAAAACCCACATAGCAGGAAGTATTCCTTTCAAAAACTAGCTCAAATCTCACAGGGAAACAATGTGCTTGAACCTGCATCTGCTAACATAGATGGTTTTCTTTGGACAGATACATGGGTTGCTTGAAGTCAGCTGCATATACCTATTTGGAGCAAAGAGAGCCTATGTCCACCTTGAATCACCTACGTGGCAGGAAGTCTTCCTTTCAAAAACGAACTAAATTCTCACAGGGAAACAATGTGCTAGATGCTCCTCCTTGTAACACACGTGGTTTTCTGTCGAGAGATGTATTTGTTTCTTCAACGTAGTTGAACAGGCCTATTTAAAAAAATGAGCTTTTCTCCACCTTGAAACTTCTGATTTGTAGTGAGTATTCATTCAAAAACGAACTCCATATTAACAGGGAGACAATGTGCAGGAAGCTCGAGCTTCTCACAAAGATGATTTTCTTTCGTGAGATACATGTCTTTCTTCACCTTAGTTGAATCGGTCTATTTGGAACAAAATGAGCCTTTCTCCACCTTGAAAAGTGTAATTTACACGAAGTTTTCCTACTAAAGCATACTCAGTTCTCACAGAGGAACAAAGTGCCAGTTGCTCCTACTTCTAAATAGTGGTTTTCATTCGTGATATACACGTGTTTCACCTTAGCTGAATAGGCCAATTTGGAAGAAAATGAGCCTTACTCTACCCTGAAAACTATGATAAGCAGGAAGTATTCCTTTCAAAAACTACCTCTACTTTTGCACAGAAACGATGTCACACATGCTGCAGCTTCTAACATAGATGGTTTTCTTTACAGTGATGCATGTGCTCTTTAACTCAGCCTAATACGCCTAATTGGAACCAAGAGAGCTTATCTCCACCTTGAAAATCCGATGTTGCAGGAAGTATTCCTTTGAAAAACGAACTCAATTTTAACAGGGAAATAATGTGCTAGATGCTGTAGCTTCTCACATAGATGGTTTTCTTTTGGAGAGATACATGATTTCCTTCAACTCAGCCAAATAGGCCTATTAGGAGCAGAAAGGGCCAATCTCCACCAGAAACACCTAAGTTGGAGGAAGTATTGCTTTCAAAAACGAATTCAATTCTCACAGGGAAACAACGTGCTGGATGCTCCTGCTTCTAACACAGATTGTCTGTTTACAAAGGATTCATTTGTTTCTTCAACTTTGTTGAAGAGGCCTATTTGGAACAAAATGAGCCTTTCTCCACCTTGAACCCTATGATTTGCAGGAAGTATTCCTTTCAGAAACTAAATGAATTCTGACAGGGAAACAATGTGCCAGATGTTCCTGCTTCTAACTCAGATGGTTTTCTTTTGAGAGATATATGTATTTCTTCAACTCAGCTGAATAGGCCTATTTGTAGGAAACAGAGCTTATCTCCACCTTGAAACACCCAAGTTGCAGGAAATATTCCTTTCAAAACTAACTCAATGCTCACTGAGTAACAATGTGCTAGTATGTGCAGCTTCTAACAGAAATAGATTTTTTGGAGAGATACTTGTGTTTCTTCAACTCAGGTGAATAGGTGTATTTTGAGCAAACAGATATAGCACCACCTTGAGCAACCTATTGGAGGAAGATTTCCTTTCCAAACGAACTCAAATCTCACAGGGAACAATGTTCTATATGCTCCTTCAACTAACACAGATGGTCAACTTTTGAGAGATACCTGTGTTTCTTCTCCTTAGCTGAGTAGGCTTGTTGGGAACAATATGAATCATTCTCCACCTTGAAATTATGATTTGAAGGAAGTATTCCTTTGAAACACTAACTCAGCTCTCACAGGGAAACAAGACCATATGTGCTGCAGCTTCTAACATAGATGGTTTTCTTTGGAGATCTACGGGTATTTTTTCAACTGAGCTGAATAGGCCTATTTGGAGCAAACAGAGCCTATCTCCACGTTAAAAAAACCAAACTTGCAGGAAGTATTCTTTTCCAAAAGGAATTCAATTCTCAAAGGGAAACAATGTGCTACATAATCCTGATTCTAGCTCAGATGCTTTTCTTTGTAGACATACGTGTGTTTCTTCACCTTACCTGAATAGGGGAATTTGGAATCAAAGAGCCTTTCTCCACCTTGAAAATTTTGATGTGCGGGAAGTATTCCTTTCAAAAACGAACTAAATGCTCACAGGGAGAAAATGTGCTAAGTACTGCAGGTTCTAACATAGATGGTTTTGTTTGGAGAGGTATATGTGCTGCTTAACTCACCTGAAGAGCCCTACTTGGAACAAAATGATCCTCTCTCCACCTTGAAAACTGTGAATAGCAGGAATTTTTCCTTCCCAAAACTAACTCTATTCTCACAGGGAAATAATGTGCTAGACGCTGCAGCTTCTAACATACATGGTTTTCTTTGGAGAGAAAGTGAAGTTTCTTCAACTCAACTGAATAGGCCTATTTGGAGCAAAGTGAGCCTATGTCCACCGTGAAACACCTAAGTTGCAGGAAGTATTCCTTTTAAAAACTAACTCATTTTAACATGGAAGCAATATCCTAGTCCTGCTTCAAACACACATGGTTATTTTTGAGAGATTTATGTTTATCTTCAACTTGGCTGTATAGTTCTGTTTGAACAAATGAGCATTTCTGCAGCTCGAAAATTCTGTCTTAAAGTAATTGTTCCTTTCAAAAACTAACTCAGTTCTCACAGGGAGATAATGTGCTAGATGCTGGAGCTTCTAACATGCAGTGATTTCATTGGAGAGATACATGTGTTAATTCAACTCAGCTGATTAGGCCTATTTGTAGCCAATAGAGACTATCTCCACCTTGAAACACCTAAGTTGCAGCAAGTATTCCTTTTAAACACTAAGTCAATTTTAACAGGGAAACAATGTGCTAGAGGCCCCTGCTTCTAACACACATGCGTTTCTTTTGAGAGATACATGTGCTTCATCAACTTAGCTGAATAGGCCTATCTGGAACAAAATGAGCCTTTCTCCACCTTGAAAACTTTGATTTGCACAAAGTACTCCTTTGCAAACTAACTTTATTCTCACAGGGAAAGAATGTTCTAGATGCTCCTGCTTCTAAGACAGTTGGTTTTCTTTCGAGAGATACGTGTGTTCCTTCAACTTACTGAAATGGCCTATATGGAACAAAATGAACCTTTCTCCCCTTTGAAAATTCTGTTTTGCAGGAAGTATTTCTTTCAAAACCTAACTATATTCACACACGTAAACAACATGGTAGATGCTAGTGCTTCTAACTCAAATGGCTTTCTTTGGAGAGATACATGTGTTTCATCAACTCAGCTGAATAGGCCTATTTGCAAGAAAGTGAGCCTATCTCCACCTTCAAGAAACAAAGTTGCAGGAAGTATTCCTTTCAAAACCTAACTCAGTTTTCCCAGGGAAACAGTGTGCTAGATGCTGCAGCTTCTAACACAGATTTTTTTTTTTTTGAGATATTTATGTGTTTCTTCAACTCGGCTGAATAGGTCTATTTGGAAATGAATGAGCTTTTCTCAACCTGGAAAATTCTGATTTGCAGGAAGTATTCCTTTCAAAAAGTAACTAAATTCTCAGAGGTCAACAATGTGATAGATTCTGCTGCTTTTTACACACATGGGTTTCTTTTGAGAGACATGCATGATTCATCAACTCAGGTGTATGGGCCTACTTGGAACAAAGAGAGGCTATGTGTACCATGGAGAACCCACCTAGCATGAAGTATTCCCTTCAAAAACTAACTCAGTTCTCAAAAGGAAACAATAGGCTTGATGTTGCAGCTTCTAACAAAGATGTTTCTCTTAGGAGAGGTTCATGGGTTTTGCAACTCAGCTGAATATACCTATTTGGAGCAAACAGAGCCTAACTCCACCTTCAAATCCTAAGTTGCAGAAAAGGATTCCTTTCAAACACTAAGTCAATTCTCACATGGAAACAATGTGCTAGAATCTGCAGCATCTGACAGAGATGTTTTTCTAAGGAGAGGTACATGTGTTTCTTCAACTCAGCTGAATTGCCTGTTTGGAACAAAATGAGCCTTTCTCCACCTTGAAAATTGTGATTTGCAGGAACTATTTCTTTCGAAAAGTAACTCAAATTTACAGGCAAGCAATGTGCAAGGTGCTTCAGCTCCTAACACAGATGGCTTTCTTTGGATAGATCCATGTATTCCTTCAACTCAGGTGAAGAAGCCTTTTGGGAGCAAACCGAGCCTATCTCCCCTTGAAATACCTAAGTTTCCTTCCCAAATCTAACTCAATTCTCACAGGGAAAAATGTGCTACATGCTGCTGCTTCTAACACAAATGGACTTCTTTTCAAAAACAAATGTGTTTCTTCAACTTAGCTGAAGAAAGGCCAACTTGGAAAAAATGAGCCTTTCTGCATCTTCAAAACTATGATTTGCACTATGTACTCCTTTGGAAACTACCTCAGTTCTCACAGGGTAGTGCTTACACACATGGTTTTCTTTCCAGATATATAGGTGTTTCACCAACTCACCTGTACAGCCCTATTTCTAACAAAGAGAGCCTGTCAATGCATTGGAAAACCCACATAGCAGGAAGTATTCCTTTCAAAAACTAGCTCAAACCTCACAGGGAAACAATGTGCTTGAACCTGCATCTGCTAACATAGATGGTTTTCTTTGGACAGATACATGGGTTGCTTGAAGTCAGCTGCATATACCTATTTGGAGCAAAGAGAGCCTATGTCCACCTTGAATCACCTACGTGGCAGGTAGTCTTCCTTTCAAAAACGAACTAAATTCTCACAGGGAAACAATGTGCTAGATGCTCCTCCTTGTAACACACGTGGTTTTCTGTCGAGAGATGTATTTGTTTCTTCAACGTAGTTGAACAGGCCTATTTAAAAAAATGAGCTTTTCTCCACCTTGAAACTTCTGATTTGTAGTGAGTATTCATTCAAAAACGAACTCCATATTAACAGGGAGACAATGTGCAGGAAGCTCGAGCTTCTCACAAAGATGATTTTCTTTCGTGAGATACATGTCTTTCTTCACCTTAGTTGAATCGGTCTATTTGGAACAAAATGAGCCTTTCTCCACCTTGAAAAGTGTAATTTACACGAAGTTTTCCTACTAAAGCATACTCAGTTCTCACAGAGGAACAAAGTGCCAGTTGCTCCTACTTCTAAATAGTGGTTTGCATTCGTGATATACACGTGTTTCACCTTAGCTGAATAGGCCAATTTGGAAGAAAATGAGCCTTACTCTACCTTGAAAACTATGACGAGCAGGAAGTATTCCTTTCAAAAACTACTTCTACTTTTGCACAGAAACGATGTCACACATGCTGCAGCTTCTAACATAGATGGTTTTCTTTACAGTGATGCATGTGCTCTTTAACTCAGCCTAATACGCCTAATTGGAACCAAGAGAGCTTATCTCCACCTTGAAAACCCGAAGTTGCAGGAAGTATTCCTTTGAAAAACGAACTCAATTTTAACAGGGAAATAATGTGCTAGATGCTGTAGCTTCTCACATAGATGGTTTTCTTTTGGAGAGATACATGATTTCCTTCAACTCAGCCAAATAGGCCTATTAGGAGCAGAAAGGGCCAATCTCCACCAGAAACACCTAAGTTGGAGGAAGTATTGCTTTCAAAAACGAATTCAATTCTCACAGGGAAACAACGTGCTGGATGCTCCTGCTTCTAACACAGATTGTCTGTTTACAAAGGATTCATTTGATTCTTCAACTTTGTTGAAGAGGCCTATTTGGAACAAAATGAGCCTTTCTCCACCTTGAACCCTATGATTTGCAGGAAGTATTCCTTTCAGAAACTAAATGAATTCTGACAGGGAAACAATGTGCCAGATGTTCCTGCTTCTAACTCAGATGGTTTTCTTTTGAGAGATATATGTATTTCTTCAACTCAGCTGAATAGGCCTATTTGTAGGAAACAGAGCTTATCTCCACCTTGAAACACCCAAGTTGCAGGAAATATTCCTTTCAAAACTAACTCAATGCTCACTGAGTAACAATGTGCTAGTATGTGCAGCTTCTAACAGAAATAGATTTTCTGGAGAGATACTTGTGTTTCTTCAACTCAGGTGAATAGGTGTATTTTGAGCAAACAGATATAGCACCACCTTGAGCAACCTATTGGAGCAAGATTTCCTTTCCAAACGAACTCAAATCTCACAGGGAACAATGTTCTATATGCTCCTTCAACTAACACAGATGGTCAACTTTTGAGAGATACCTGTGTTTCTTCTCCTTAGCTGAGTAGGCTTGTTGGGAACAATATGAATCATTCTCCACCTTGAAATTATGATTTGAAGGAAGTATTCCTTTGAAACACTAACTCAGCTCTCACAGGGAAACAATACCATATGTGCTGCAGCTTCTAACATAGATGGTTTTCTTTGGAGATCTACGGGTATTTTTTCAACTGAGCTGAATAGGCCTATTTGGAGCAAACAGAGCCTATCTCCACGTTAAAAAAACCAAACTTGCAGGAAGTATTCTTTTCCAAAAGGAATTCAATTCTCAAAGGGAAACAATGTGCTACATAATCCTGATTCTAGCTCAGATGCTTTTCTTTGTAGACATACTTGTGTTTCTTCACCTTAGCTGAATAGGGGAATTTGGAATCAAAGAGCCTTTCTCCACCTTGAAAATTTTGATGTGCGGGAAGTATTCCTTTCAAAAACGAACTAAATGCTCACAGGGAGAAAATGTGCTAAGTACTGCAGGTTCTAACATAGATGGTTTTGTTTGGAGAGGTATATGTGCTGCTTAACTCACCTGAAGAGCCCTACTTGGAACAAAATGATCCTCTCTCCACCTTGAAAACTGTGAATAGCAGGAATTTTTCCTTCCCAAAACTAACTCTATTCTCACAGGGAAATAATGTGCTAGACGCTGCAGCTTCTAACATACATGGTTTTCTTTGGAGAGAAAGTGAAGTTTCTTCAACTCAACTGAATAGGCCTATTTGGAGCAAAGTGAGCCTATGTCCACCGTGAAACACCTAAGTTGCAGGAAGTATTCCTTTTAAAAACTAACTCATTTTAACATGGAAGCAATATCCTAGTCCTGCTTCAAACACACATGGTTATTTTTGAGAGATTTATGTTTATCTTCAACTTGGCTGTATAGTTCTGTTTGAACAAATGAGCATTTCTGCAGCTCGAAAATTCTGTCTTAAAGTAATTGTTCCTTTCAAAAACTAACTCAGTTCTCACAGGGAGATAATGTGCTAGATGCTGGAGCTTCTAACATGCAGTGATTTCATTGGAGAGATACATGTGTTAATTCAACTCAGCTGATTAGGCCTATTTGTAGCCAATAGAGACTATCTCCACCTTGAAACACCTAAGTTGCTGCAAGTATTCCGTTTAAACACTAAGTCAATTTTAACAGGGAAACAATGTGCTAGAGGCCCCTGCTTCTAACACACATGCGTTTCTTTTGAGAGATACATGTGCTTCATCAACTTAGCTGAATAGGCCTATCTGGAACAAAATGAGCCTTTCTCCACCTTGAAAACTTTGATTTGCACAAAGTACTCCTTTGCAAACTAACTTTATTCTCACAGGGAAAGAATGTTCTAGATGCTCCTGCTTCTAAGACAGTTGGTTTTCTTTCGAGAGATACGTGTGTTCCTTCAACTTACTGAAATGGCCTATATGGAACAAAATGAACCTTTCTCCCCTTTGAAAATTCTGTTTTGCAGGAAGTATTTCTTTCAAAACCTAACTATATTCACACACATAAACAACATGGTAGATGCTAGTGCTTCTAACTCAAATGGCTTTCTTTGGAGAGATACATGTGTTTCATCAACTCAGCTGAATAGGCCTATTTGCAAGAAAGTGAGCCTATCTCCACCTTCAAGAAACAAAGTTGCAGGAAGTATTCCTTTCAAAACCTAACTCAGTTTTCCCAGGGAAACAGTGTGCTAGATGCTGCAGCTTCTAACACAGATTTTTTTTTTTTTGGAGATATTTATGTGTTTCTTCAACTCGGCTGAATAGGTCTATTTGGAAATGAATGAGCTTTTCTCAACCTGGAAAATTCTGATTTGCAGGAAGTATTCCTTTCAAAAAGTAACTAAATTCTCAGAGGTCAACAATGTGATAGATTCTGCTGCTTTTTACACACATGGGTTTCTTTTGAGAGACATGCATGATTCATCAACTCAGGTGTATGGGCCTACTTGGAACAAAGAGAGGCTATGTGTACCATGGAGAACCCACCTAGCATGAAGCATTCCCTTCAAAAACTAACTCAGTTCTCAAAAGGAAACAATAGGCTTGATGTTGCAGCTTCTAACAAAGATGTTTCTCTTAGGAGAGGTTCATGGGTTTTGCAACTCAGCTGAATATACCTATTTGGAGCAAACAGAGCCTAACTCCACCTTCAAATCCTAAGTTGCAGAAAAGGATTCCTTTCAAACACTAAGTCAATTCTCACATGGAAACAATGTGCTAGAATCTGCAGCATCTGACAGAGATGTTTTTCTAAGGAGAGGTACATGTGTTTCTTCAACTCAGCTGAATTGCCTGTTTGGAACAAAATGAGCCTTTCTCCACCTTGAAAATTGTGATTTGCAGGAACTATTTCTTTCGAAAAGTAACTCAAATTTACAGGCAAGCTATGTGCAAGGTGCTTCAGCTCCTAACACAGATGGCTTTCTTTGGATAGATCCATGTATTCCTTCAACTCAGGTGAAGAAGCCTTTTGGGAGCAAACCGAGCCTATCTCCCCTTGAAATACCTAAGTTTCCTTCCCAAATCTAGCTCAATTCTCACAGGGAAAAATGTGCTACATGCTGCTGCTTCTAACACAAATGGACTTCTTTTCAAAAACAAATGTGTTTCTTCAACTTAGCTGAAGAAAGGCCAACTTGGAAAAAATGAGCCTTTCTGCATCTTCAAAACTATGATTTGCACTATGTACTCCTTTGGAAACTACCTCAGTTCTCACAGGGTAGTGCTTACACACATGGTTTTCTTTCCAGATATATAGGTGTTTCACCAACTCACCTGTACAGCCCTATTTCTAACAAAGAGAGCCTGTCAATGCATTGGAAAACCCACATAGCAGGAAGTATTCCTTTCAAAAACTAGCTCAAACCTCACAGGGAAACAATGTGCTTGAACCTGCATCTGCTAACATAGATGGTTTTCTTTGGACAGATACATGGGTTGCTTGAAGTCAGCTGCATATACCTATTTGGAGCAAAGAGAGCCTATGTCCACCTTGAATCACCTACGTGGCAGGAAGTCTTCCTTTCAAAAACGAACTAAATTCTCACAGGGAAACAATGTGCTAGATGCTCCTCCTTGTAACACACGTGGTTTTCTGTCGAGAGATGTATTTGTTTCTTCAACGTAGTTGAACAGGCCTATTTAAAAAAATGAGCTTTTCTCCACCTTGAAACTTCTGATTTGTAGTGAGTATTCATTCAAAAACGAACTCCATATTAACAGGGAGACAATGTGCAGGAAGCTCGAGCTTCTCACAAAGATGATTTTCTTTCGTGAGATACATGTCTTTCTTCACCTTAGTTGAATCGGTCTATTTGGAACAAAATGAGCCTTTCTCCACCTTGAAAAGTGTAATTTACACGAAGTTTTCCTACTAAAGCATACTCAGTTCTCACAGAGGAACAAAGTGCCAGTTGCTCCTACTTCTAAATAGTGGTTTGCATTCGTGATATACACGTGTTTCACCTTAGCTGAATAGGCCAATTTGGAAGAAAATGAGCCTTACTCTACCTTGAAAACTATGACGAGCAGGAAGTATTCCTTTCAAAAACTACTTCTACTTTTGCACAGAAACGATGTCACACATGCTGCAGCTTCTAACATAGATGGTTTTCTTTACAGTGATGCATGTGCTCTTTAACTCAGCCTAATACGCCTAATTGGAACCAAGAGAGCTTATCTCCACCTTGAAAACACGAAGTTGCAGGAAGTATTCCTTTGAAAAACGAACTCAATTTTAACAGGGAAATAATGTGCTAGATGCTGTAGCTTCTCACATAGATGGTTTTCTTTTGGAGAGATACATGATTTCCTTCAACTCAGCCAAATAGGCCTATTAGGAGCAGAAAGGGCCAATCTCCACCAGAAACACCTAAGTTGGAGGAAGTATTGCTTTCAAAAACGAATTCAATTCTCACAGGGAAACAACGTGCTGGATGCTCCTGCTTCTAACACAGATTGTCTGTTTACAAAGGATTCATTTGATTCTTCAACTTTGTTGAAGAGGCCTATTTGGAACAAAATGAGCCTTTCTCCACCTTGAACCCTATGATTTGCAGGAAGTATTCCTTTCAGAAACTAAATGAATTCTGACAGGGAAACAATGTGCCAGATGTTCCTGCTTCTAACTCAGATGGTTTTCTTTTGAGAGATATATGTATTTCTTCAACTCAGCTGAATAGGCCTATTTGTAGGAAACAGAGCTTATCTCCACCTTGAAACACCCAAGTTGCAGGAAATATTCCTTTCAAAACTAACTCAATGCTCACTGAGTAACAATGTGCTAGTATGTGCAGCTTCTAACAGAAATAGATTTTTTGGAGAGATACTTGTGTTTCTTCAACTCAGGTGAATAGGTGTATTTTGAGCAAACAGATATAGCACCACCTTGAGCAACCTATTGGAGGAAGATTTCCTTTCCAAACGAACTCAAATCTCACAGGGAACAATGTTCTATATGCTCCTTCAACTAACACAGATGGTCAACTTTTGAGAGATACCTGTGTTTCTTCTCCTTAGCTGAGTAGGCTTGTTGGGAACAATATGAATCATTCTCCACCTTGAAATTATGATTTGAAGGAAGTATTCCTTTGAAACACTAACTCAGCTCTCACAGGGAAACAAGACCATATGTGCTGCAGCTTCTAACATAGATGGTTTTCTTTTGGAGATCTACGGGTATTTTTTCAACTGAGCTGAATAGGCCTATTTGGAGCAAACAGAGCCTATCTCCACGTTGAAAAACCAAACTTGCAGGAAGTATTCTTTTCCAAAAGGAATTCAATTCTCAAAGGGAAACAATGTGCTACATAATCCTGATTCTAGCTCAGATGCTTTTCTTTGTAGACATACGTGTGTTTCTTCACCTTACCTGAATAGGGGAATTTGGAATCAAAGAGCCTTTCTCCACCTTGAAAATTTTGATGTGCGGGAAGTATTCCTTTCAAAAACGAACTAAATGCTCACAGGGAGAAAATGTGCTAAGTACTGCAGGTTCTAACATAGATGGTTTTGTTTGGAGAGGTATATGTGCTGCTTAACTCACCTGAAGAGCCCTACTTGGAACAAAATGATCCTCTCTCCACCTTGAAAACTGTGAATAGCAGGAATTTTTCCTTCCCAAAACTAACTCTATTCTCACAGGGAAATAATGTGCTAGACGCTGCAGCTTCTAACATACATGGTTTTCTTTGGAGAGAAAGTGAAGTTTCTTCAACTCAACTGAATAGGCCTATTTGGAGCAAAGTGAGCCTATGTCCACCGTGAAACACCTAAGTTGCAGGAAGTATTCCTTTTAAAAACTAACTCATTTTAACATGGAAGCAATATCCTAGTCCTGCTTCAAACACACATGGTTATTTTTGAGAGATTTATGTTTATCTTCAACTTGGCTGTATAGTTCTGTTTGAACAAATGAGCATTTCTGCAGCTCGAAAATTCTGTCTTAAAGTAATTGTTCCTTTCAAAAACTAACTCAGTTCTCACAGGGAGATAATGTGCTAGATGCTGGAGCTTCTAACATGCAGTGATTTCATTGGAGAGATACATGTGTTAATTCAACTCAGCTGATTAGGCCTATTTGTAGCCAATAGAGACTATCTCCACCTTGAAACACCTAAGTTACAGCAAGTATTCCTTTTAAACACTAAGTCAATTTTAACAGGGAAACAATGTGCTAGAGGCCCCTGCTTCTAACACACATGCGTTTCTTTTGAGAGATACATGTGCTTCATCAACTTAGCTGAATAGGCCTATCTGGAACAAAATGAGCCTTTCTCCACCTTGAAAACTTTGATTTGCACAAAGTACTCCTTTGCAAACTAACTTTATTCTCACAGGGAAAGAATGTTCTAGATGCTCCTGCTTCTAAGACAGTTGGTTTTCTTTCGAGAGATACGTGTGTTCCTTCAACTTACTGAAATGGCCTATATGGAACAAAATGAACCTTTCTCCCCTTTGAAAATTCTGTTTTGCAGGAAGTATTTCTTTCAAAACCTAACTATATTCACACACGTAAACAACATGGTAGATGCTAGTGCTTCTAACTCAAATGGCTTTCTTTGGAGAGATACATGTGTTTCATCAACTCAGCTGAATAGGCCTATTTGCAAGAAAGTGAGCCTATCTCCACCTTCAAGAAACAAAGTTGCAGGAAGTATTCCTTTCAAAACCTAACTCAGTTTTCCCAGGGAAACAGTGTGCTAGATGCTGCAGCTTCTAACACAGATTTTTTTTTTTTTGGAGATATTTATGTGTTTCTTCAACTCGGCTGAATAGGTCTATTTGGAAATGAATGAGCTTTTCTCAACCTGGAAAATTCTGATTTGCAGGAAGTATTCCTTTCAAAAAGTAACTAAATTCTCAGAGGTCAACAATGTGATAGATTCTGCTGCTTTTTACACACATGGGTTTCTTTTGAGAGACATGCATGATTCATCAACTCAGGTGTATGGGCCTACTTGGAACAAAGAGAGGCTATGTGTACCATGGAGAACCCACCTAGCATGAAGCATTCCCTTCAAAAACTAACTCAGTTCTCAAAAGGAAACAATAGGCTTGATGGTGCAGCTTCTAACAAAGATGTTTCTCTTAGGAGAGGTTCATGGGTTTTGCAACTCAGCTGAATATACCTATTTGGAGCAAACAGAGCCTAACTCCACCTTCAAATCCTAAGTTGCAGAAAAGGATTCCTTTCAAACACTAAGTCAATTCTCACATGGAAACAATGTGCTAGAATCTGCAGCATCTGACAGAGATGTTTTTCTAAGGAGAGGTACATGTGTTTCTTCAACTCAGCTGAATTGCCTGTTTGGAACAAAATGAGCCTTTCTCCACCTTGAAAATTGTGATTTGCAGGAACTATTTCTTTCGAAAAGTAACTCAAATTTACAGGCAAGCTATGTGCAAGGTGCTTCAGCTCCTAACACAGATGGCTTTCTTTGGATAGATCCATGTATTCCTTCAACTCAGGTGAAGAAGCCTTTTGGGAGCAAACCGAGCCTATCTCCCCTTGAAATACCTAAGTTTCCTTCCCAAATCTAACTCAATTCTCACAGGGAAAAATGTGCTACATGCTGCTGCTTCTAACACAAATGGACTTCTTTTCAAAAACAAATGTGTTTCTTCAACTTAGCTGAAGAAAGGCCAACTTGGAAAAAATGAGCCTTTCTGCATCTTCAAAACTATGATTTGCACTATGTACTCCTTTGGAAACTACCTCAGTTCTCACAGGGTCGTGCTTACACACATGGTTTTCTTTCCAGATATATAGGTGTTTCACCAACTCACCTGTACAGCCCTATTTCTAACAAAGAGAGCCTGTCAATGCATTGGAAACCCCACATAGCAGGAAGTATTCCTTTCAAAAACTAGCTCAAACCTCACAGGGAAACAATGTGCTTGAACCTGCATCTGCTAACATAGATGGTTTTCTTTGGACAGATACATGGGTTGCTTGAAGTCAGCTGCATATACCTATTTGGAGCAAAGAGAGCCTATGTCCACCTTGAATCACCTACGTGGCAGGAAGTCTTCCTTTCAAAAACGAACTAAATTCTCACAGGGAAACAATGTGCTAGATGCTCCTCCTTGTAACACACGTGGTTTTCTGTCGAGAGATGTATTTGTTTCTTCAATGTAGTTGAACAGGCCTATTTAAAAAAATGAGCTTTTCTCCACCTTGAAACTTCTGATTTGTAGTGAGTATTCATTCAAAAACGAACTCCATATTAACAGGGAGACAATGTGCAGGAAGCTCGAGCTTCTCACAAAGATGATTTTCTTTCGTGAGATACATGTCTTTCTTCACCTTAGTTGAATCGGTCTATTTGGAACAAAATGAGCCTTTCTCCACCTTGAAAAGTGTAATTTACACGAAGTTTTCCTACTAAAGCATACTCAGTTCTCACAGAGGAACAAAGTGCCAGTTGCTCCTACTTCTAAATAGTGGTTTTCATTCGTGATATACACGTGTTTCACCTTAGCTGAATAGGCCAATTTGGAAGAAAATGAGCCTTACTCTACCCTGAAAACTATGATAAGCAGGAAGTATTCCTTTCAAAAACTACCTCTACTTTTGCACAGAAACGATGTCACACATGCTGCAGCTTCTAACATAGATGGTTTTCTTTACAGTGATGCATGTGCTCTTTAACTCAGCCTAATACGCCTAATTGGAACCAAGAGAGCTTATCTCCACCTTGAAAACCCGAAGTTGCAGGAAGTATTCCTTTGAAAAACGAACTCAATTTTAACAGGGAAATAATGTGCTAGATGCTGTAGCTTCTCACATAGATGGTTTTCTTTTGGAGAGATACATGATTTCCTTCAACTCAGCCAAATAGGCCTATTAGGAGCAGAAAGGGCCAATCTCCACCAGAAACACCTAAGTTGGAGGAAGTATTGCTTTCAAAAACGAATTCAATTCTCACAGGGAAACAACGTGCTGGATGCTCCTGCTTCTAACACAGATTGTCTGTTTACAAAGGATTCATTTGATTCTTCAACTTTGTTGAAGAGGCCTATTTGGAACAAAATGAGCCTTTCTCCACCTTGAACCCTATGATTTGCAGGAAGTATTCCTTTCAGAAACTAAATGAATTCTGACAGGGAAACAATGTGCCAGATGTTCCTGCTTCTAACTCAGATGGTTTTCTTTTGAGAGATATATGTATTTCTTCAACTCAGCTGAATAGGCCTATTTGTAGGAAACAGAGCTTATCTCCACCTTGAAACACCCAAGTTGCAGGAAATATTCCTTTCAAAACTAACTCAATGCTCACTGAGTAACAATGTGCTAGTATGTGCAGCTTCTAACAGAAATAGATTTTTTGGAGAGATACTTGTGTTTCTTCAACTCAGGTGAATAGGTGTATTTTGAGCAAACAGATATAGCACCACCTTGAGCAACCTATTGGAGCAAGATTTCCTTTCCAAACGAACTCAAATCTCACAGGGAACAATGTTCTATATGCTCCTTCAACTAACACAGATGGTCAACTTTTGAGAGATACCTGTGTTTCTTCTCCTTAGCTGAGTAGGCTTGTTGGGAACAATATGAATCATTCTCCACCTTGAAATTATGATTTGAAGGAAGTATTCCTTTGAAACACTAACTCAGCTCTCACAGGGAAACAATACCATATGTGCTGCAGCTTCTAACATAGATGGTTTTCTTTGGAGATCTACGGGTATTTTTTCAACTGAGCTGAATAGGCCTATTTGGAGCAAACAGAGCCTATCTCCACGTTGAAAAACCAAACTTGCAGGAAGTATTCTTTTCCAAAAGGAATTCAATTCTCAAAGGGAAACAATGTGCTACATAATCCTGATTCTAGCTCAGATGCTTTTCTTTGTAGACATACGTGTGTTTCTTCACCTTACCTGAATAGGGGAATTTGGAATCAAAGAGCCTTTCTCCACCTTGAAAATTTTGATGTGCGGGAAGTATTCCTTTCAAAAACGAACTAAATGCTCACAGGGAGAAAATGTGCTAAGTACTGCAGGTTCTAACATAGATGGTTTTGTTTGGAGAGGTATATGTGCTGCTTAACTCACCTGAAGAGCCCTACTTGGAACAAAATGATCCTCTCTCCACCTTGAAAACTGTGAATAGCAGGAATTTTTCCTTCCCAAAACTAACTCTATTCTCACAGGGAAATAATGTGCTAGACGCTGCAGCTTCTAACATAGATGGTTTTCTTTGGAGAGAAAGTGAAGTTTCTTCAACTCAACTGAATAGGCCTATTTGGAGCAAAGTGAGCCTATGTCCACCGTGAAACACCTAAGTTGCAGGAAGTATTCCTTTTAAAAACTAACTCATTTTAACATGGAAGCAATATCCTAGTCCTGCTTCAAACACACATGGTTATTTTTGAGAGATTTATGTTTATCTTCAACTTGGCTGTATAGTTCTGTTTGAACAAATGAGCATTTCTGCAGCTCGAAAATTCTGTCTTAAAGTAATTGTTCCTTTCAAAAACTAACTCAGTTCTCACAGGGAGATAATGTGCTAGATGCTGGAGCTTCTAACATGCAGTGATTTCATTGGAGAGATACATGTGTTAATTCAACTCAGCTGATTAGGCCTATTTGTAGCCAATAGAGACTATCTCCACCTTGAAACACCTAAGTTGCTGCAAGTATTCCGTTTAAACACTAAGTCAATTTTAACAGGGAAACAATGTGCTAGAGGCCCCTGCTTCTAACACACATGCGTTTCTTTTGAGAGATACATGTGCTTCATCAACTTAGCTGAATAGGCCTATCTGGAACAAAATGAGCCTTTCTCCACCTTGAAAACTTTGATTTGCACAAAGTACTCCTTTGCAAACTAACTTTATTCTCACAGGGAAAGAATGTTCTAGATGCTCCTGCTTCTAAGACAGTTGGTTTTCTTTCGAGAGATACGTGTGTTCCTTCAACTTACTGAAATGGCCTATATGGAACAAAATGAACCTTTCTCCCCTTTGAAAATTCTGTTTTGCAGGAAGTATTTCTTTCAAAACCTAACTATATTCACACACATAAACAACATGGTAGATGCTAGTGCTTCTAACTCAAATGGCTTTCTTTGGAGAGATACATGTGTTTCATCAACTCAGCTGAATAGGCCTATTTGCAAGAAAGTGAGCCTATCTCCACCTTCAAGAAACAAAGTTGCAGGAAGTATTCCTTTCAAAACCTAACTCAGTTTTCCCAGGGAAACAGTGTGCTAGATGCTGCAGCTTCTAACACAGATTTTTTTTTTTTTGGAGATATTTATGTGTTTCTTCAACTCGGCTGAATAGGTCTATTTGGAAATGAATGAGCTTTTCTCAACCTGGAAAATTCTGATTTGCAGGAAGTATTCCTTTCAAAAAGTAACTAAATTCTCAGAGGTCAACAATGTGATAGATTCTGCTGCTTTTTACACACATGGGTTTCTTTTGAGAGACATGCATGATTCATCAACTCAGGTGTATGGGCCTACTTGGAACAAAGAGAGGCTATGTGTACCATGGAGAACCCACCTAGCATGAAGTATTCCCTTCAAAAACTAACTCAGTTCTCAAAAGGAAACAATAGGCTTGATGGTGCAGCTTCTAACAAAGATGTTTCTCTTAGGAGAGGTTCATGGGTTTTGCAACTCAGCTGAATATACCTATTTGGAGCAAACAGAGCCTAACTCCACCTTCAAATCCTAAGTTGCAGAAAAGGATTCCTTTCAAACACTAAGTCAATTCTCACATGGAAACAATGTGCTAGAATCTGCAGCATCTGACAGAGATGTTTTTCTAAGGAGAGGTACATGTGTTTCTTCAACTCAGCTGAATTGCCTGTTTGGAACAAAATGAGCCTTTCTCCACCTTGAAAATTGTGATTTGCAGGAACTATTTCTTTCGAAAAGTAACTCAAATTTACAGGCCAGCTATGTGCAAGGTGCTTCAGCTCCTAACACAGATGGCTTTCTTTGGATAGATCCATGTATTCCTTCAACTCAGGTGAAGAAACCTTTTGGGAGCAAACCGAGCCTATCTCCCCTTGAAATACCTAAGTTTCCTTCCCAAATCTAACTCAATTCTCACAGGGAAAAATGTGCTACATGCTGCTGCTTCTAACACAAATGGACTTCTTTTCAAAAACAAATGTGTTTCTTCAACTTAGCTGAAGAAAGGCCAACTTGGAAAAAATGAGCCTTTCTGCATCTTCAAAACTATGATTTGCACTATGTACTCCTTTGGAAACTACCTCAGTTCTCACAGGGTAGTGCTTACACACATGGTTTTCTTTCCAGATATATAGGTGTTTCACCAACTCACCTGTACAGCCCTATTTCTAACAAAGAGAGCCTGTCAATGCATTGGAAAACCCACATAGCAGGAAGTATTCCTTTCAAAAACTAGCTCAAACCTCACAGGGAAACAATGTGCTTGAACCTGCATCTGCTAACATAGATGGTTTTCTTTGGACAGATACATGGGTTGCTTGAAGTCAGCTGCATATACCTATTTGGAGCAAAGAGAGCCTATGTCCACCTTGAATCACCTACGTGGCAGGAAGTCTTCCTTTCAAAAACGAACTAAATTCTCACAGGGAAACAATGTGCTAGATGCTCCTCCTTGTAACACACGTGGTTTTCTGTCGAGAGATGTATTTGTTTCTTCAACGTAGTTGAAGAGGCCTATTTAAAAAAATGAGCTTTTCTCCACCTTGAAACTTCTGATTTGTAGTGAGTATTCATTCAAAAACGAACTCCATATTAACAGGGAGACAATGTGCAGGAAGCTCGAGCTTCTCACAAAGATGATTTTCTTTCGTGAGATACATGTCTTTCTTCACCTTAGTTGAATCGGTCTATTTGGAACAAAATGAGCCTTTCTCCACCTTGAAAAGTGTAATTTACACGAAGTTTTCCTACTAAAGCATACTCAGTTCTCACAGAGGAACAAAGTGCCAGTTGCTCCTACTTCTAAATAGTGGTTTTCATTCGTGATATACACGTGTTTCACCTTAGCTGAATAGGCCAATTTGGAAGAAAATGAGCCTTACTCTACCCTGAAAACTATGATAAGCAGGAAGTATTCCTTTCAAAAACTACCTCTACTTTTGCACAGAAACGATGTCACACATGCTGCAGCTTCTAACATAGATGGTTTTCTTTACAGTGATGCATGTGCTCTTTAACTCAGCCTAATACGCCTAATTGGAACCAAGAGAGCTTATCTCCACCTTGAAAACCCGAAGTTGCAGGAAGTATTCCTTTGAAAAACGAACTCAATTTTAACAGGGAAATAATGTGCTAGATGCTGTAGCTTCTCACATAGATGGTTTTCTTTTGGAGAGATACATGATTTCCTTCAACTCAGCCAAATAGGCCTATTAGGAGCAGAAAGGGCCAATCTCCACCAGAAACACCTAAGTTGGAGGAAGTATTGCTTTCAAAAACGAATTCAATTCTCACAGGGAAACAACGTGCTGGATGGTCCTGCTTCTAACACAGATTGTCTGTTTACAAAGGATTCATTTGATTCTTCAACTTTGTTGAAGAGGCCTATTTGGAACAAAATGAGCCTTTCTCCACCTTGAACCCTATGATTTGCAGGAAGTATTCCTTTCAGAAACTAAATGAATTCTGACAGGGAAACAATGTGCCAGATGTTCCTGCTTCTAACTCAGATGGTTTTCTTTTGAGAGATATATGTATTTCTTCAACTCAGCTGAATAGGCCTATTTGTAGGAAACAGAGCTTATCTCCACCTTGAAACACCCAAGTTGCAGGAAATATTCCTTTCAAAACTAACTCAATGCTCACTGAGTAACAATGTGCTAGTATGTGCAGCTTCTAACAGAAATAGATTTTTTGGAGAGATACTTGTGTTTCTTCAACTCAGGTGAATAGGTGTATTTTGAGCAAACAGATATAGCACCACCTTGAGCAACCTATTGGAGGAAGATTTCCTTTCCAAACGAACTCAAATCTCACAGGGAACAATGTTCTATATGCTCCTTCAACTAACACAGATGGTCAACTTTTGAGAGATACCTGTGTTTCTTCTCCTTAGCTGAGTAGGCTTGTTGGGAACAATATGAATCATTCTCCACCTTGAAATTATGATTTGAAGGAAGTATTCCTTTGAAACACTAACTCAGCTCTCACAGGGAAACAAGACCATATGTGCTGCAGCTTCTAACATAGATGGTTTTCTTTGGAGATCTACGGGTATTTTTTCAACTGAGCTGAATAGGCCTATTTGGAGCAAACAGAGCCTATCTCCACGTTAAAAAAACCAAACTTGCAGGAAGTATTCTTTTCCAAAAGGAATTCAATTCTCAAAGGGAAACAATGTGCTACATAATCCTGATTCTAGCTCAGATGCTTTTCTTTGTAGACATACGTGTGTTTCTTCACCTTACCTGAATAGGGGAATTTGGAATCAAAGAGCCTTTCTCCACCTTGAAAATTTTGATGTGCGGGAAGTATTCCTTTCAAAAACGAACTAAATGCTCACAGGGAGAAAATGTGCTAAGTACTGCAGGTTCTAACATAGATGGTTTTGTTTGGAGAGGTATATGTGCTGCTTAACTCACCTGAAGAGCCCTACTTGGAACAAAATGATCCTCTCTCCACCTTGAAAACTGTGAATAGCAGGAATTTTTCCTTCCCAAAACTAACTCTATTCTCACAGGGAAATAATGTGCTAGACGCTGCAGCTTCTAACATAGATGGTTTTCTTTGGAGAGAAAGTGAAGTTTCTTCAACTCAACTGAATAGGCCTATTTGGAGCAAAGTGAGCCTATGTCCACCGTGAAACACCTAAGTTGCAGGAAGTATTCCTTTTAAAAACTAACTCATTTTAACATGGAAGCAATATCCTAGTCCTGCTTCAAACACACATGGTTATTTTTGAGAGATTTATGTTTATCTTCAACTTGGCTGTATAGTTCTGTTTGAACAAATGAGCATTTCTGCAGCTCGAAAATTCTGTCTTAAAGTAATTGTTCCTTTCAAAAACTAACTCAGTTCTCACAGGGAGATAATGTGCTAGATGCTGGAGCTTCTAACATGCAGTGATTTCATTGGAGAAATACATGTGTTAATTCAACTCAGCTGATTAGGCCTATTTGTAGCCAATAGAGACTATCTCCACCTTGAAACACCTAAGTTGCAGCAAGTATTCCTTTTAAACACTAAGTCAATTTTAACAGGGAAACAATGTGCTAGAGGCCCCTGCTTCTAACACACATGCGTTTCTTTTGAGAGATACATGTGCTTCATCAACTTAGCTGAATAGGCCTATCTGGAACAAAATGAGCCTTTCTCCACCTTGAAAACTTTGATTTGCACAAAGTACTCCTTTGCAAACTAACTTTATTCTCACAGGGAAAGAATGTTCTAGATGCTCCTGCTTCTAAGACAGTTGGTTTTCTTTCGAGAGATACGTGTGTTCCTTCAACTTACTGAAATGGCCTATATGGAACAAAATGAACCTTTCTCCCCTTTGAAAATTCTGTTTTGCAGGAAGTATTTCTTTCAAAACCTAACTATATTCACACACGTAAACAACATGGTAGATGCTAGTGCTTCTAACTCAAATGGCTTTCTTTGGAGAGATACATGTGTTTCATCAACTCAGCTGAATAGGCCTATTTGCAAGAAAGTGAGCCTATCTCCACCTTCAAGAAACAAAGTTGCAGGAAGTATTCCTTTCAAAACCTAACTCAGTTTTCCCAGGGAAACAGTGTGCTAGATGCTGCAGCTTCTAACACAGATTTTTTTTTTTTGGAGATATTTATGTGTTTCTTCAACTCGGCTGAATAGGTCTATTTGGAAATGAATGAGCTTTTCTCAACCTGGAAAATTCTGATTTGCAGGAAGTATTCCTTTCAAAAAGTAACTAAATTCTCAGAGGTCAACAATGTGATAGATTCTGCTGCTTTTTACACACATGGGTTTCTTTTGAGAGACATGCATGATTCATCAACTCAGGTGTATGGGCCTACTTGGAACAAAGAGAGGCTATGTGTACCATGGAGAACCCACCTAGCATGAAGTATTCCCTTCAAAAACTAACTCAGTTCTCAAAAGGAAACAATAGGCTTGATGGTGCAGCTTCTAACAAAGATGTTTCTCTTAGGAGAGGTTCATGGGTTTTGCAACTCAGCTGAATATACCTATTTGGAGCAAACAGAGCCTAACTCCACCTTCAAATCCTAAGTTGCAGAAAAGGATTCCTTTCAAACACTAAGTCAATTCTCACATGGAAACAATGTGCTAGAATCTGCAGCATCTGACAGAGATGTTTTTCTAAGGTGAGGTACATGTGTTTCTTCAACTCAGCTGAATTGCCTGTTTGGAACAAAATGAGCCTTTCTCCACCTTGAAAATTGTGATTTGCAGGAACTATTTCTTTCGAAAAGTAACTCAAATTTACACGCAAGCTATGTGCAAGGTGCTTCAGCTCCTAACACAGATGGCTTTCTTTGGATAGATCCATGTATTCCTTCAACTCAGGTGAAGAAGCCTTTTGGGAGCAAACCGAGCCTATCTCCCCTTGAAATACCCAAGTTTCCTTCCCAAATCTAACTCAGTTCTCACAGGGAAAAATGTGCTACATGCTGCTGCTTCTAACACAAATGGACTTCTTTTCAAAAACAAATGTGTTTCTTCAACTTAGCTGAAGAAAGGCCAACTTGGAAAAAATGAGCCTTTCTGCATCTTCAAAACTATGATTTGCACTATGTACTCCTTTGGAAACTACCTCAGTTCTCACAGGGTAGTGCTTACACACATGGTTTTCTTTCCAGATATATAGGTGTTTCACCAACTCACCTGTACAGCCCTATTTCTAACAAAGAGAGCCTGTCAATGCATTGGAAAACCCACATAGCAGGAAGTATTCCTTTCAAAAACTAGCTCAAATCTCACAGGGAAACAATGTGCTTAAACCTGCATCTGCTAACATAGATGGTTTTCTTTGGACAGATACATGGGTTGCTTAAAGTCAGCTGCATATACCTATTTGGAGCAAAGAGAGCCTATGTCCACCTTGAATCACCTACGTGGCAGGAAGTCTTCCTTTCAAAAACGAACTAAATTCTCACAGGGAAACAATGTGCTAGATGCTCCTCCTTGTAACACACGTGGTTTTCTGTCGAGAGATGTATTTGTTTCTTCAACGTAGTTGAACAGGCCTATTTAAAAAAATGAGCTTTTCTCCACCTTGAAACTTCTGATTTGTAGTGAGTATTCATTCAAAAACGAACTCCACATTAACAGGGAGACAATGTGCAGGAAACTCGAGCTTCTCACAAAGATGATTTTCTTTCGTGAGATACATGTCTTTCTTCACCTTAGTTGAATCGGTCTATTTGGAACAAAATGAGCCTTTCTCCACCTTGAAAAGTGTAATTTACACGAAGTTTTCCTACTAAAGCATACTCAGTTCTCACAGAGGAACAAAGTGCCAGTTGCTCCTACTTCTAAATAGTGGTTTTCATTCGTGATATACACGTGTTTCACCTTAGCTGAATAGGCCAATTTGGAAGAAAATGAGCCTTACTCTACCTTGAAAACTATGACGAGCAGGAAGTATTCCTTTCAAAAATTACCTCTACTTTTGCACAGAAACGATGTCACACATGCTGCAGCTTCTAACATAGATGGTTTTCTTTACAGTGATGCATGTGCTCTTTAACTCAGCCTAATACGCCTAATTGGAACCAAGAGAGCTTATCTCCACCTTGAAAACCCGAAGTTGCAGGAAGTATTCCTTTGAAAAACGAACTCAATTTTAACAGGGAAATAATGTGCTAGATGCTGTAGCTTCTCACATAGATGGTTTTCTTTTGGAGAGATACATGATTTCCTTCAACTCAGCCAAATAGGCCTATTAGGAGCAGAAAGGGCCAATCTCCACCAGAAACACCTAAGTTGGAGGAAGTATTGCTTTCAAAAACGAATTCAATTCTCACAGGGAAACAACGTGCTGGATGCTCCTGCTTCTAACACAGATTGTCTGTTTACAAAGGATTCATTTGATTCTTCAACTTTGTTGAAGAGGCCTATTAGGAACAAAATGAGCCTTTCTCCACCTTGAACCCTATGATTTGCAGGAAGTATTCCTTTCAGAAACTAAATGAATTCTGACAGGGAAACAATGTGCCAGATGTTCCTGCTTCTAACTCAGATGGTTTTCTTTTGAGAGATATATGTATTTCTTCAACTCAGCTGAATAGGCCTATTTGTAGGAAACAGAGCTTATCTCCACCTTGAAACACCCAAGTTGCAGGAAATATTCCTTTCAAAACTAACTCAATGCTCACTGAGTAACAATGTGCTAGTATGTGCAGCTTCTAACAGAAATAGATTTTTTGGAGAGATACTTGTGTTTCTTCAACTCAGGTGAATAGGTGTATTTTGAGCAAACAGATATAGCACCACCTTGAGCAACCTATTGGAGGAAGATTTCCTTTCCAAACGAACTCAAATCTCACAGGGAACAATGTTCTATATGCTCCTTCAACTAACACAGATGGTCAACTTTTGAGAGATACCTGTGTTTCTTCTCCTTAGCTGAGTAGGCTTGTTGGGAACAATATGAATCATTCTCCACCTTGAAATTATGATTTGAAGGAAGTATTCCTTTGAAACACTAACTCAGCTCTCACAGGGAAACAATACCATATGTGCTGCAGCTTCTAACATAGATGGTTTTCTTTGGAGATCTACGGGTATTTTTTCAACTGAGCTGAATAGGCCTATTTGGAGCAAACAGAGCCTATCTCCACGTTAAAAAAACCAAACTTGCAGGAAGTATTCTTTTCCAAAAGGAATTCAATTCTCAAAGGGAAACAATGTGCTACATAATCCTGATTCTAGCTCAGATGCTTTTCTTTGTAGACATACGTGTGTTTCTTCACCTTACCTGAATAGGGGAATTTGGAATCAAAGAGCCTTTCTCCACCTTGAAAATTTTGATGTGCGGGAAGTATTCCTTTCAAAAACGAACTAAATGCTCACAGGGAGAAAATGTGCTAAGTACTGCAGGTTCTAACATAGATGGTTTTGTTTGGAGAGGTATATGTGCTGCTTAACTCACCTGAAGAGCCCTACTTGGAACAAAATGATCCTCTCTCCACCTTGAAAACTGTGAATAGCAGGAATTTTTCCTTCCCAAAACTAACTCTATTCTCACAGGGAAATAATGTGCTAGACGCTGCAGCTTCTAACATAGATGGTTTTCTTTGGAGAGAAAGTGAAGTTTCTTCAACTCAACTGAATAGGCCTATTTGGAGCAAAGTGAGCCTATGTCCACCGTGAAACACCTAAGTTGCAGGAAGTATTCCTTTTAAAAACTAACTCATTTTAACATGGAAGCAATATCCTAGTCCTGCTTCAAACACACATGGTTATTTTTGAGAGATTTATGTTTATCTTCAACTTGGCTGTATAGTTCTGTTTGAACAAATGAGCATTTCTGCAGCTCGAAAATTCTGTCTTAAAGTAATTGTTCCTTTCAAAAACTAACTCAGTTCTCACAGGGAGATAATGTGCTAGATGCTGGAGCTTCTAACATGCAGTGATTTCATTGGAGAGATACATGTGTTAATTCAACTCAGCTGATTAGGCCTATTTGTAGCCAATAGAGACTATCTCCACCTTGAAACACCTAAGTTACAGGAAGTATTCCTTTTAAACACTAAGTCAATTTTAACAGGGAAACAATGTGCTAGAGGCCCCTGCTTCTAACACACATGCGTTTCTTTTGAGAGATACATGTGCTTCATCAACTTAGCTGAATAGGCCTATCTGGAACAAAATGAGCCTTTCTCCACCTTGAAAACTTTGATTTGCACAAAGTACTCCTTTGCAAACTAACTTTATTCTCACAGGGAAAGAATGTTCTAGATGCTCCTGCTTCTAAGACAGTTGGTTTTCTTTCGAGAGATACGTGTGTTCCTTCAACTTACTGAAATGGCCTATATGGAACAAAATGAACCTTTCTCCCCTTTGAAAATTCTGTTTTGCAGGAAGTATTTCTTTCAAAACCTAACTATATTCACACACGTAAACAACATGGTAGATGCTAGTGCTTCTAACTCAAATGGCTTTCTTTGGAGAGATACATGTGTTTCATCAACTCAGCTGAATAGGCCTATTTGCAAGAAAGTGAGCCTATCTCCACCTTCAAGAAACAAAGTTGCAGGAAGTATTCCTTTCAAAACCTAACTCAGTTTTCCCAGGGAAACAGTGTGCTAGATGCTGCAGCTTCTAACACAGATTTTTTTTTTTTTGGAGATATTTATGTGTTTCTTCAACTCGGCTGAATAGGTCTATTTGGAAATGAATGAGCTTTTCTCAACCTGGAAAATTCTGATTTGCAGGAAGTATTCCTTTCAAAAAGTAACTAAATTCTCAGAGGTCAACAATGTGATAGATTCTGCTGCTTTTTACACACATGGGTTTCTTTTGAGAGACATGCATGATTCATCAACTCAGGTGTATGGGCCTACTTGGAACAAAGAGAGGCTATGTGTACCATGGAGAACCCACCTAGCATGAAGTATTCCCTTCAAAAACTAACTCAGTTCTCAAAAGGAAACAATAGGCTTGATGGTGCAGCTTCTAACAAAGATGTTTCTCTTAGGAGAGGTTCATGGGTTTTGCAACTCAGCTGAATATACCTATTTGGAGCAAACAGAGCCTAACTCCACCTTCAAATCCTAAGTTGCAGAAAAGGATTCCTTTCAAACACTAAGTCAATTCTCACATGGAAACAATGTGCTAGAATCTGCAGCATCTGACAGAGATGTTTTTCTAAGGAGAGGTACATGTGTTTCTTCAACTCAGCTGAATTGCCTGTTTGGAACAAAATGAGCCTTTCTCCACCTTGAAAATTGTGATTTGCAGGAACTATTTCTTTCGAAAAGTAACTCAAATTTACAGGCAAGCTATGTGCAAGGTGCTTCAGCTCCTAACACAGATGGCTTTCTTTGGATAGATCCATGTATTCCTTCAACTCAGGTGAAGAAGCCTTTTGGGAGCAAACCGAGCCTATCTCCCCTTGAAATACCTAAGTTTCCTTCCCAAATCTAACTCAATTCTCACAGGGAAAAATGTGCTACATGCTGCTGCTTCTAACACAAATGGACTTCTTTTCAAAAACAAATGTGTTTCTTCAACTTAGCTGAAGAAAGGCCAACTTGGAAAAAATGAGCCTTTCTGCATCTTCAAAACTATGATTTGCACTATGTACTCCTTTGGAAACTACCTCAGTTCTCACAGGGTAGTGCTTACACACATGGTTTTCTTTCCAGATATATAGGTGTTTCACCAACTCACCTGTACAGCCCTATTTCTAACAAAGAGAGCCTGTCAATGCATTGGAAAACCCACATAGCAGGAAGTATTCCTTTCAAAAACTAGCTCAAATCTCACAGGGAAACAATGTGCTTAAACCTGCATCTGCTAACATAGATGGTTTTCTTTGGACAGATACATGGGTTGCTTAAAGTCAGCTGCATATACCTATTTGGAGCAAAGAGAGCCTATGTCCACCTTGAATCACCTACGTGGCAGGAAGTCTTCCTTTCAAAAACGAACTAAATTCTCACAGGGAAACAATGTGCTAGATGCTCCTCCTTGTAACACACGTGGTTTTCTGTCGAGAGATGTATTTGTTTCTTCAACGTAGTTGAACAGGCCTATTTAAAAAAATGAGCTTTTCTCCACCTTGAAACTTCTGATTTGTAGTGAGTATTCATTCAAAAACGAACTCCACATTAACAGGGAGACAATGTGCAGGAAACTCGAGCTTCTCACAAAGATGATTTTCTTTCGTGAGATACATGTCTTTCTTCACCTTAGTTGAATCGGTCTATTTGGAACAAAATGAGCCTTTCTCCACCTTGAAAAGTGTAATTTACACGAAGTTTTCCTACTAAAGCATACTCAGTTCTCACAGAGGAACAAAGTGCCAGTTGCTCCTACTTCTAAATAGTGGTTTTCATTCGTGATATACACGTGTTTCACCTTAGCTGAATAGGCCAATTTGGAAGAAAATGAGCCTTACTCTACCTTGAAAACTATGACGAGCAGGAAGTATTCCTTTCAAAAATTACCTCTACTTTTGCACAGAAACGATGTCACACATGCTGCAGCTTCTAACATAGATGGTTTTCTTTACAGTGATGCATGTGCTCTTTAACTCAGCCTAATACGCCTAATTGGAACCAAGAGAGCTTATCTCCACCTTGAAAACCCGAAGTTGCAGGAAGTATTCCTTTGAAAAACGAACTCAATTTTAACAGGGAAATAATGTGCTAGATGCTGTAGCTTCTCACATAGATGGTTTTCTTTTGGAGAGATACATGATTTCCTTCAACTCAGCCAAATAGGCCTATTAGGAGCAGAAAGGGCCAATCTCCACCAGAAACACCTAAGTTGGAGGAAGTATTGCTTTCAAAAACGAATTCAATTCTCACAGGGAAACAACGTGCTGGATGCTCCTGCTTCTAACACAGATTGTCTGTTTACAAAGGATTCATTTGATTCTTCAACTTTGTTGAAGAGGCCTATTTGGAACAAAATGAGCCTTTCTCCACCTTGAACCCTATGATTTGCAGGAAGTATTCCTTTCAGAAACTAAATGAATTCTGACAGGGAAACAATGTGCCAGATGTTCCTGCTTCTAACTCAGATGGTTTTCTTTTGAGAGATATATGTATTTCTTCAACTCAGCTGAATAGGCCTATTTGTAGGAAACAGAGCTTATCTCCACCTTGAAACACCCAAGTTGCAGGAAATATTCCTTTCAAAACTAACTCAATGCTCACTGAGTAACAATGTGCTAGTATGTGCAGCTTCTAACAGAAATAGATTTTTTGGAGAGATACTTGTGTTTCTTCAACTCAGGTGAATAGGTGTATTTTGAGCAAACAGATATAGCACCACCTTGAGCAACCTATTGGAGGAAGATTTCCTTTCCAAACGAACTCAAATCTCACAGGGAACAATGTTCTATATGCTCCTTCAACTAACACAGATGGTCAACTTTTGAGAGATACCTGTGTTTCTTCTCCTTAGCTGAGTAGGCTTGTTGGGAACAATATGAATCATTCTCCACCTTGAAATTATGATTTGAAGGAAGTATTCCTTTGAAACACTAACTCAGCTCTCACAGGGAAACAATACCATATGTGCTGCAGCTTCTAACATAGATGGTTTTCTTTGGAGATCTACGGGTATTTTTTCAACTGAGCTGAATAGGCCTATTTGGAGCAAACAGAGCCTATCTCCACGTTAAAAAAACCAAACTTGCAGGAAGTATTCTTTTCCAAAAGGAATTCAATTCTCAAAGGGAAACAATGTGCTACATAATCCTGATTCTAGCTCAGATGCTTTTCTTTGTAGACATACGTGTGTTTCTTCACCTTACCTGAATAGGGGAATTTGGAATCAAAGAGCCTTTCTCCACCTTGAAAATTTTGATGTGCGGGAAGTATTCCTTTCAAAAACGAACTAAATGCTCACAGGGAGAAAATGTGCTAAGTACTGCAGGTTCTAACATAGATGGTTTTGTTTGGAGAGGTATATGTGCTGCTTAACTCACCTGAAGAGCCCTACTTGGAACAAAATGATCCTCTCTCCACCTTGAAAACTGTGAATAGCAGGAATTTTTCCTTCCCAAAACTAACTCTATTCTCACAGGGAAATAATGTGCTAGACGCTGCAGCTTCTAACATAGATGGTTTTCTTTGGAGAGAAAGTGAAGTTTCTTCAACTCAACTGAATAGGCCTATTTGGAGCAAAGTGAGCCTATGTCCACCGTGAAACACCTAAGTTGCAGGAAGTATTCCTTTTAAAAACTAACTCATTTTAACATGGAAGCAATATCCTAGTCCTGCTTCAAACACACATGGTTATTTTTGAGAGATTTATGTTTATCTTCAACTTGGCTGTATAGTTCTGTTTGAACAAATGAGCATTTCTGCAGCTCGAAAATTCTGTCTTAAAGTAATTGTTCCTTTCAAAAACTAACTCAGTTCTCACAGGGAGATAATGTGCTAGATGCTGGAGCTTCTAACATGCAGTGATTTCATTGGAGAGATACATGTGTTAATTCAACTCAGCTGATTAGGCCTATTTGTAGCCAATAGAGACTATCTCCACCTTGAAACACCTAAGTTACAGGAAGTATTCCTTTTAAACACTAAGTCAATTTTAACAGGGAAACAATGTGCTAGAGGCCCCTGCTTCTAACACACATGCGTTTCTTTTGAGAGATACATGTGCTTCATCAACTTAGCTGAATAGGCCTATCTGGAACAAAATGAGCCTTTCTCCACCTTGAAAACTTTGATTTGCACAAAGTACTCCTTTGCAAACTAACTTTATTCTCACAGGGAAAGAATGTTCTAGATGCTCCTGCTTCTAAGACAGTTGGTTTTCTTTCGAGAGATACGTGTGTTCCTTCAACTTACTGAAATGGCCTATATGGAACAAAATGAACCTTTCTCCCCTTTGAAAATTCTGTTTTGCAGGAAGTATTTCTTTCAAAACCTAACTATATTCACACACGTAAACAACATGGTAGATGCTAGTGCTTCTAACTCAAATGGCTTTCTTTGGAGAGATACATGTGTTTCATCAACTCAGCTGAATAGGCCTATTTGCAAGAAAGTGAGCCTATCTCCACCTTCAAGAAACAAAGTTGCAGGAAGTATTCCTTTCAAAACCTAACTCAGTTTTCCCAGGGAAACAGTGTGCTAGATGCTGCAGCTTCTAACACAGATTTTTTTTTTTTTGGAGATATTTATGTGTTTCTTCAACTCGGCTGAATAGGTCTATTTGGAAATGAATGAGCTTTTCTCAACCTGGAAAATTCTGATTTGCAGGAAGTATTCCTTTCAAAAAGTAACTAAATTCTCAGAGGTCAACAATGTGATAGATTCTGCTGCTTTTTACACACATGGGTTTCTTTTGAGAGACATGCATGATTCATCAACTCAGGTGTATGGGCCTACTTGGAACAAAGAGAGGCTATGTGTACCATGGAGAACCCACCTAGCATGAAGTATTCCCTTCAAAAACTAACTCAGTTCTCAAAAGGAAACAATAGGCTTGATGGTGCAGCTTCTAACAAAGATGTTTCTCTTAGGAGAGGTTCATGGGTTTTGCAACTCAGCTGAATATACCTATTTGGAGCAAACAGAGCCTAACTCCACCTTCAAATCCTAAGTTGCAGAAAAGGATTCCTTTCAAACACTAAGTCAATTCTCACATGGAAACAATGTGCTAGAATCTGCAGCATCTGACAGAGATGTTTTTCTAAGGAGAGGTACATGTGTTTCTTCAACTCAGCTGAATTGCCTGTTTGGAACAAAATGAGCCTTTCTCCACCTTGAAAATTGTGATTTGCAGGAACTATTTCTTTCGAAAAGTAACTCAAATTTACAGGCAAGCTATGTGCAAGGTGCTTCAGCTCCTAACACAGATGGCTTTCTTTGGATAGATCCATGTATTCCTTCAACTCAGGTGAAGAAGCCTTTTGGGAGCAAACCGAGCCTATCTCCCCTTGAAATACCTAAGTTTCCTTCCCAAATCTAACTCAATTCTCACAGGGAAAAATGTGCTACATGCTGCTGCTTCTAACACAAATGGACTTCTTTTCAAAAACAAATGTGTTTCTTCAACTTAGCTGAAGAAAGGCCAACTTGGAAAAAATGAGCCTTTCTGCATCTTCAAAACTATGATTTGCACTATGTACTCCTTTGGAAACTACCTCAGTTCTCACAGGGTAGTGCTTACACACATGGTTTTCTTTCCAGATATATAGGTGTTTCACCAACTCACCTGTACAGCCCTATTTCTAACAAAGAGAGCCTGTCAATGCATTGGAAAACCCACATAGCAGGAAGTATTCCTTTCAAAAACTAGCTCAAATCTCACAGGGAAACAATGTGCTTAAACCTGCATCTGCTAACATAGATGGTTTTCTTTGGACAGATACATGGGTTGCTTGAAGTCAGCTGCATATACCTATTTGGAGCAAAGAGAGCCTATGTCCACCTTGAATCACCTACGTGGCAGGAAGTCTTCCTTTCAAAAACGAACTAAATTCTCACAGGGAAACAATGTGCTAGATGCTCCTCCTTGTAACACACGTGGTTTTCTGTCGAGAGATGTATTTGTTTCTTCAACGTAGTTGAACAGGCCTATTTAAAAAAATGAGCTTTTCTCCACCTTGAAACTTCTGATTTGTAGTGAGTATTCATTCAAAAACGAACTCCATATTAACAGGGAGACAATGTGCAGGAAGCTCGAGCTTCTCACAAAGATGATTTTCTTTCGTGAGATACATGTCTTTCTTCACCTTAGTTGAATCGGTCTATTTGGAACAAAATGAGCCTTTCTCCACCTTGAAAAGTGTAATTTACACGAAGTTTTCCTACTAAAGCATACTCAGTTCTCACAGAGGAACAAAGTGCCAGTTGCTCCTACTTCTAAATAGTGGTTTTCATTCGTGATATACACGTGTTTCACCTTAGCTGAATAGGCCAATTTGGAAGAAAATGAGCCTTACTCTACCCTGAAAACTATGATAAGCAGGAAGTATTCCTTTCAAAAACTACCTCTACTTTTGCACAGAAACGATGTCACACATGCTGCAGCTTCTAACATAGATGGTTTTCTTTACAGTGATGCATGTGCTCTTTAACTCAGCCTAATACGCCTAATTGGAACCAAGAGAGCTTATCTCCACCTTGAAAACCCGAAGTTGCAGGAAGTATTCCTTTGAAAAACGAACTCAATTTTAACAGGGAAATAATGTGCTAGATGCTGTAGCTTCTCACATAGATGGCTTTCTTTTGGAGAGATACATGATTTCCTTCAACTCAGCCAAATAGGCCTATTAGGAGCAGAAAGGGCCAATCTCCACCAGAAACACCTAAGTTGGAGGAAGTATTGCTTTCAAAAACGAATTCAATTCTCTCAGGGAAACAACGTGCTGGATGCTCCTGCTTCTAACACAGATTGTCTGTTTACAAAGGATTCATTTGATTCTTCAACTTTGTTGAAGAGGCCTATTTGGAACAAAATGAGCCTTTCTCCACCTTGAACCCTATGATTTGCAGGAAGTATTCCTTTCAGAAACTAAATGAATTCTGACAGGGAAACAATGTGCCAGATGTTCCTGCTTCTAACTCAGATGGTTTTCTTTTGAGAGATATATGTATTTCTTCAACTCAGCTGAATAGGCCTATTTGTAGGAAACAGAGCTTATCTCCACCTTGAAACACCCAAGTTGCAGGAAATATTCCTTTCAAAACTAACTCAATGCTCACTGAGTAACAATGTGCTAGTATGTGCAGCTTCTAACAGAAATAGATTTTTTGGAGAGATACTTGTGTTTCTTCAACTCAGGTGAATAGGTGTATTTTGAGCAAACAGATATAGCACCACCTTGAGCAACCTATTGGAGGAAGATTTCCTTTCCAAACGAACTCAAATCTCACAGGGAACAATGTTCTATATGCTCCTTCAACTAACACAGATGGTCAACTTTTGAGAGATACCTGTGTTTCTTCTCCTTAGCTGAGTAGGCTTGTTGGGAACAATATGAATCATTCTCCACCTTGAAATTATGATTTGAAGGAAGTATTCCTTTGAAACACTAACTCAGCTCTCACAGGGAAACAATACCATATGTGCTGCAGCTTCTAACATAGATGGTTTTCTTTGGAGATCTACGGGTATTTTTTCAACTGAGCTGAATAGGCCTATTTGGAGCAAACAGAGCCTATCTCCACGTTAAAAAAACCAAACTTGCAGGAAGTATTCTTTTCCAAAAGGAATTCAATTCTCAAAGGGAAACAATGTGCTACATAATCCTGATTCTAGCTCAGATGCTTTTCTTTGTAGACATACGTGTGTTTCTTCACCTTACCTGAATAGGGGAATTTGGAATCAAAGAGCCTTTCTCCACCTTGAAAATTTTGATGTGCAGGAAGTATTCCTTTCAAAAACGAACTAAATGCTCACAGGGAGAAAATGTGCTAAGTACTGCAGGTTCTAACATAGATGGTTTTGTTTGGAGAGGTATATGTGCTGCTTAACTCACCTGAAGAGCCCTACTTGGAACAAAATGATCCTCTCTCCACCTTGAAAACTGTGAATAGCAGGAATTTTTCCTTCCCAAAACTAACTCTATTCTCACAGGGAAATAATGTGCTAGACGCTGCAGCTTCTAACATAGATGGTTTTCTTTGGAGAGAAAGTGAAGTTTCTTCAACTCAACTGAATAGGCCTATTTGGAGCAAAGTGAGCCTATGTCCACCTTGAAACACCTAAGTTGCAGGAAGTATTCCTTTTAAAAACTAACTCATTTTAACATGGAAGCAATATCCTAGTCCTGCTTCAAACACACATGGTTATTTTTGAGAGATTTATGTTTATCTTCAACTTGGCTGTATAGTTCTGTTTGAACAAATGAGCATTTCTGCAGCTCGAAAATTCTGTCTTAAAGTAATTGTTCCTTTCAAAAACTAACTCAGTTCTCACAGGGAGATAATGTGCTAGATGCTGGAGCTTCTAACATGCAGTGATTTCATTGGAGAGATACATGTGTTAATTCAACTCAGCTGATTAGGCCTATTTGTAGCCAATAGAGACTATCTCCACCTTGAAACACCTAAGTTACAGGAAGTATTCCTTTTAAACACTAAGTCAATTTTAACAGGGAAACAATGTGCTAGAGGCCCCTGCTTCTAACACACATGCGTTTCTTTTGAGAGATACATGTGCTTCATCAACTTAGCTGAATAGGCCTATCTGGAACAAAATGAGCCTTTCTCCACCTTGAAAACTTTGATTTGCACAAAGTACTCCTTTGCAAACTAACTTTATTCTCACAGGGAAAGAATGTTCTAGATGCTCCTGCTTCTAAGACAGTTGGTTTTCTTTCGAGAGATACGTGTGTTCCTTCAACTTACTGAAATGGCCTATATGGAACAAAATGAACCTTTCTCCCCTTTGAAAATTCTGTTTTGCAGGAAGTATTTCTTTCAAAACCTAACTATATTCACACACGTAAACAACATGGTAGATGCTAGTGCTTCTAACTCAAATGGCTTTCTTTGGAGAGATACATGTGTTTCATCAACTCAGCTGAATAGGCCTATTTGCAAGAAAGTGAGCCTATCTCCACCTTCAAGAAACAAAGTTGCAGGAAGTATTCCTTTCAAAACCTAACTCAGTTTTCCCAGGGAAACAGTGTGCTAGATGCTGCAGCTTCTAACACAGATTTTTTTTTTTTTTGGAGATATTTATGTGTTTCTTCAACTCGGCTGAATAGGTCTATTTGGAAATGAATGAGCTTTTCTCAACCTGGAAAATTCTGATTTGCAGGAAGTATTCCTTTCAAAAAGTAACTAAATTCTCAGAGGTCAACAATGTGATAGATTCTGCTGCTTTTTAGACACATGGGTTTCTTTTGAGAGACATGCATGATTCATCAACTCAGGTGTATGGGCCTACTTGGAACAAAGAGAGGCTATGTGTACCATGGAGAACCCACCTAGCATGAAGTATTCCCTTCAAAAACTAACTCAGTTCTCAAAAGGAAACAATAGGCTTGATGGTGCAGCTTCTAACAAAGATGTTTCTCTTAGGAGAGGTTCATGGGTTTTGCAACTCAGCTGAATATACCTATTTGGAGCAAACAGAGCCTAACTCCACCTTCAAATCCTAAGTTGCAGAAAAGGATTCCTTTCAAACACTAAGTCAATTCTCACATGGAAACAATGTGCTAGAATCTGCAGCATCTGACAGAGATGTTTTTCTAAGGAGAGGTACATGTGTTTCTTCAACTCAGCTGAATTGCCTGTTTGGAACAAAATGAGCCTTTCTCCACCTTGAAAATTGTGATTTGCAGGAACTATTTCTTTCGAAAAGTAACTCAAATTTACAGGCAAGCTATGTGCAAGGTGCTTCAGCTCCTAACACAGATGGCTTTCTTTGGATAGATCCATGTATTCCTTCAACTCAGGTGAAGAAGCCTTTTGGGAGCAAACTGAGCCTATCTCCCCTTGAAATACCTAAGTTTCCTTCCCAAATCTAACTCAATTCTCACAGGGAAAAATGTGCTACATGCTGCTGCTTCTAACACAAATGGACTTCTTTTCAAAAACAAATGTGTTTCTTCAACTTAGCTGAAGAAAGGCCAACTTGGAAAAAATGAGCCTTTCTGCATCTTCAAAACTATGATTTGCACTATGTACTCCTTTGGAAACTACCTCAGTTCTCACAGGGTAGTGCTTACACACATGGTTTTCTTTCCAGATATATAGGTGTTTCACCAACTCACCTGTACAGCCCTATTTCTAACAAAGAGAGCCTGTCAATGCATTGGAAAACCCACATAGCAGGAAGTATTCCTTTCAAAAACTAGCTCAAACCTCACAGGGAAACAATGTGCTTGAACCTGCATCTGCTAACATAGATGGTTTTCTTTGGACAGATACATGGGTTGCTTGAAGTCAGCTGCATATACCTATTTGGAGCAAAGAGAGCCTATGTCCACCTTGAATCACCTACGTGGCAGGAAGTCTTCCTTTCAAAAACGAACTAAATTCTCACAGGGAAACAATGTGCTAGATGCTCCTCCTTGTAACACACGTGGTTTTCTGTCGAGAGATGTATTTGTTTCTTCAACGTAGTTGAACAGGCCTATTTAAAAAAATGAGCTTTTCTCCACCTTGAAACTTCTGATTTGTAGTGAGTATTCATTCAAAAACGAACTCCATATTAACAGGGAGACAATGTGCAGGAAGCTCGAGCTTCTCACAAAGATGATTTTGTTTCGTGAGATACATGCCTTTCTTCACCTTAGTTGAATCGGTCTATTTGGAACAAAATGAGCCTTTCTCCACCTTGAAAAGTGTAATTTACACGAAGTTTTCCTACTAAAGCATACTCAGTTCTCACAGAGGAACAAAGTGCCAGTTGCTCCTACTTCTAAATAGTGGTTTTCATTCGTGATATACACGTGTTTCACCTTAGCTGAATGGGCCAATTTGGAAGAAAATGAGCCTTACTCTACCCTGAAAACTATGATAAGCAGGAAGTATTCCTTTCAAAAACTACCTCTACTTTTGCACAGAAACGATGTCACACATGCTGCAGCTTCTAACATAGATGGTTTTCTTTACAGTGATGCATGTGCTCTTTAACTCAGCCTAATACGCCTAATTGGAACCAAGAGAGCTTATCTCCACCTTGAAAACCCGAAGTTGCAGGAAGTATTCCTTTGAAAAACGAACTCAATTTTAACAGGGAAATAATGTGCTAGATGCTGTAGCTTCTCACATAGATGGTTTTCTTTTGGAGAGATACATGATTTCCTTCAACTCAGCCAAATAGGCCTATTAGGAGCAGAAAGGGCCAATCTCCACCAGAAACACCTAAGTTGGAGGAAGTATTGCTTTCAAAAACGAATTCAATTCTCACAGGGAAACAACGTGCTGGATGCTCCTGCTTCTAACACAGATTGTCTGTTTACAAAGGATTCATTTGATTCTTCAACTTTGTTGAAGAGGCCTATTTGGAACAAAATGAGCCTTTCTCCACCTTGAACCCTATGATTTGCAGGAAGTATTCCTTTCAGAAACTAAATGAATTCTGACAGGGAAACAATGTGCCAGATGTTCCTGCTTCTAACTCAGATGGTTTTCTTTTGAGAGATATATGTATTTCTTCAACTCAGCTGAATAGGCCTATTTGTAGGAAACAGAGCTTATCTCCACCTTGAAACACCCAAGTTGCAGGAAATATTCCTTTCAAAACTAACTCAATGCTCACTGAGTAACAATGTGCTAGTATGTGCAGCTTCTAACAGAAATAGATTTTTTGGAGAGATACTTGTGTTTCTTCAACTCAGGTGAATAGGTGTATTTAGAGCAAACAGATATAGCACCACCTTGAGCAACCTATTGGAGGAAGATTTCCTTTCCAAACGAACTCAAATCTCACAGGGAACAATGTTCTATATGCTCCTTCAACTAACACAGATGGTCAACTTTTGAAAGATACCTGTGTTTCTTCTCCTTAGCTGAGTAGTCTTGTTGGGAACAATATGAATCATTCTCCACCTTGAAATTATGATTTGAAGGAAGTATTCCTTTGAAACACTAACTCAGCTCTCACAGGGAAACAATACCATATGTGCTGCAGCTTCTAACATAGATGGTTTTCTTTGGAGATCTACGGGTATTTTTTCAACTGAGCTGAATAGGCCTATTTGGAGCAAACAGAGCCTATCTCCACGTTAAAAAAACCAAACTTGCAGGAAGTATTCTTTTCCAAAAGGAATTCAATTCTCAAAGGGAAACAATGTGCTACATAATCCTGATTCTAGCTCAGATGCTTTTCTTTGTAGACATACGTGTGTTTCTTCACCTTACCTGAATAGGGGAATTTGGAATCAAAGAGCCTTTCTCCACCTTGAAAATTTTGATGTGCGGGAAGTATTCCTTTCAAAAACGAACTAAATGCTCACAGGGAGAAAATGTGCTAAGTACTGCAGGTTCTAACATAGATGGTTTTGTTTGGAGAGGTATATGTGCTGCTTAACTCACCTGAAGAGCCCTACTTGGAACAAAATGATCCTCTCTCCACCTTGAAAACTGTGAATAGCAGGAATTTTTCCTTCCCAAAACTAACTCTATTCTCACAGGGAAATAATGTGCTAGACGCTGCAGCTTCTAACATAGATGGTTTTCTTTGGAGAGAAAGTGAAGTTTCTTCAACTCAACTGAATAGGCCTATTTGGAGCAAAGTGAGCCTATGTCCACCGTGAAACACCTAAGTTGCAGGAAGTATTCCTTTTAAAAACTAACTCATTTTAACATGGAAGCAATATCCTAGTCCTGCTTCAAACACACATGGTTAGTTTTGAGAGATTTATGTTTATCTTCAACTTGGCTGTATAGTTCTGTTTGAACAAATGAGCATTTCTGCAGCTCGAAAATTCTGTCTTAAAGTAATTGTTCCTTTCAAAAACTAACTCAGTTCTCACAGGGAGATAATGTGCTAGATGCTGGAGCTTCTAACATGCAGTGATTTCATTGGAGAGATACATGTGTTAATTCAACTCAGCTGATTAGGCCTATTTGTAGCCAATAGAGACTATCTCCACCTTGAAACACCTAAGTTGCAGCAAGTATTCCTTTTAAACACTAAGTCAATTTTAACAGGGAAACAATGTGCTAGAGGCCCCTGCTTCTAACACACATGCGTTTCTTTTGAGAGATACATGTGCTTCATCAACTTAGCTGAATAGGCCTATCTGGAACAAAATGAGCCTTTCTCCACCTTGAAAACTTTGATTTGCACAAAGTACTCCTTTGCAAACTAACTTTATTCTCACAGGGAAAGAATGTTCTAGATGCTCCTGCTTCTAAGACAGTTGGTTTTCTTTCGAGAGATACGTGTGTTCCTTCAACTTACTGAAATGGCCTATATGGAACAAAATGAACCTTTCTCCCCTTTGAAAATTCTGTTTTGCAGGAAGTATTTCTTTCAAAACCTAACTATATTCACACACGTAAACAACATGGTAGATGCTAGTGCTTCTAACTCAAATGGCTTTCTTTGGAGAGATACATGTGTTTCATCAACTCAGCTGAATAGGCCTATTTGCAAGAAAGTGAGCCTATCTCCACCTTCAAGAAACAAAGTTGCAGGAAGTATTCCTTTCAAAACCTAACTCAGTTTTCCCAGGGAAACAGTGTGCTAGATGCTGCAGCTTCTAACACAGATTTTTTTTTTTTTGGAGATATTTATGTGTTTCTTCAACTCGGCTGAATAGGTCTATTTGGAAATGAATGAGCTTTTCTCAACCTGGAAAATTCTGATTTGCAGGAAGTATTCCTTTCAAAAAGTAACTAAATTCTCAGAGGTCAACAATGTGATAGATTCTGCTGCTTTTTACACACATGGGTTTCTTTTGAGAGACATGCATGATTCATCAACTCAGGTGTATGGGCCTACTTGGAACAAAGAGAGGCTATGTGTACCATGGAGAACCCACCTAGCATGAAGTATTCCCTTCAAAAACTAACTCAGTTCTCAAAAGGAAACAATAGGCTTGATGGTGCAGCTTCTAACAAAGATGTTTCTCTTAGGAGAGGTTCATGGGTTTTGCAACTCAGCTGAATATACCTATTTGGAGCAAACAGAGCCTAACTCCACCTTCAAATCCTAAGTTGCAGAAAAGGATTCCTTTCAAACACTAAGTCAATTCTCACATGGAAACAATGTGCTAGAATCTGCAGCATCTGACAGAGATGTTTTTCTAAGGAGAGGTACATGTGTTTCTTCAACTCAGCTGAATTGCCTGTTTGGAACAAAATGAGCCTTTCTCCACCTTGAAAATTGTGATTTGCAGGAACTATTTCTTTCGAAAAGTAACTCAAATTTACAGGCAAGCTATGTGCAAGGTGCTTCAGCTCCTAACACAGATGGCTTTCTTTGGATAGATCCATGTATTCCTTCAACTCAGGTGAAGAAGCCTTTTGGGAGCAAACCGAGCCTATCTCCCCTTGAAATACCTAAGTTTCCTTCCCAAATCTAACTCAATTCTCACAGGGAAAAATGTGCTACATGCTGCTGCTTCTAACACAAATGGACTTCTTTTCAAAAACAAATGTGTTTCTTCAACTTAGCTGAAGAAAGGCCAACTTGGAAAAAATGAGCCTTTCTGCATCTTCAAAACTATGATTTGCACTATGTACTCCTTTGGAAACTACCTCAGTTCTCACAGGGTAGTGCTTACACACATGGTTTTCTTTCCAGATATATAGGTGTTTCACCAACTCACCTGTACAGCCCTATTTCTAACAAAGAGAGCCTGTCAATGCATTGGAAAACCCACATAGCAGGAAGTATTCCTTTCAAAAACTAGCTCAAATCTCACAGGGAAACAATGTGCTTAAACCTGCATCTGCTAACATAGATGGTTTTCTTTGGACAGATACATGGGTTGCTTAAAGTCAGCTGCATATACCTATTTGGAGCAAAGAGAGCCTATGTCCACCTTGAATCACCTACGTGGCAGGAAGTCTTCCTTTCAAAAACGAACTAAATTCTCACAGGGAAACAATGTGCTAGATGCTCCTCCTTGTAACACACGTGGTTTTCTGTCGAGAGATGTATTTGTTTCTTCAACGTAGTTGAACAGGCCTATTTAAAAAAATGAGCTTTTCTCCACCTTGAAACTTCTGATTTGTAGTGAGTATTCATTCAAAAACGAACTCCACATTAACAGGGAGACAATGTGCAGGAAACTCGAGCTTCTCACAAAGATGATTTTCTTTCGTGAGATACATGTCTTTCTTCACCTTAGTTGAATCGGTCTATTTGGAACAAAATGAGCCTTTCTCCACCTTGAAAAGTGTAATTTACACGAAGTTTTCCTACTAAAGCATACTCAGTTCTCACAGAGGAACAAAGTGCCAGTTGCTCCTACTTCTAAATAGTGGTTTTCATTCGTGATATACACGTGTTTCACCTTAGCTGAATAGGCCAATTTGGAAGAAAATGAGCCTTACTCTACCTTGAAAACTATGACGAGCAGGAAGTATTCCTTTCAAAAATTACCTCTACTTTTGCACAGAAACGATGTCACACATGCTGCAGCTTCTAACATAGATGGTTTTCTTTACAGTGATGCATGTGCTCTTTAACTCAGCCTAATACGCCTAATTGGAACCAAGAGAGCTTATCTCCACCTTGAAAACCCGAAGTTGCAGGAAGTATTCCTTTGAAAAACGAACTCAATTTTAACAGGGAAATAATGTGCTAGATGCTGTAGCTTCTCACATAGATGGTTTTCTTTTGGAGAGATACATGATTTCCTTCAACTCAGCCAAATAGGCCTATTAGGAGCAGAAAGGGCCAATCTCCACCAGAAACACCTAAGTTGGAGGAAGTATTGCTTTCAAAAACGAATTCAATTCTCACAGGGAAACAACGTGCTGGATGCTCCTGCTTCTAACACAGATTGTCTGTTTACAAAGGATTCATTTGATTCTTCAACTTTGTTGAAGAGGCCTATTTGGAACAAAATGAGCCTTTCTCCACCTTGAACCCTATGATTTGCAGGAAGTATTCCTTTCAGAAACTAAATGAATTCTGACAGGGAAACAATGTGCCAGATGTTCCTGCTTCTAACTCAGATGGTTTTCTTTTGAGAGATATATGTATTTCTTCAACTCAGCTGAATAGGCCTATTTGTAGGAAACAGAGCTTATCTCCACCTTGAAACACCCAAGTTGCAGGAAATATTCCTTTCAAAACTAACTCAATGCTCACTGAGTAACAATGTGCTAGTATGTGCAGCTTCTAACAGAAATAGATTTTTTGGAGAGATACTTGTGTTTCTTCAACTCAGGTGAATAGGTGTATTTTGAGCAAACAGATATAGCACCACCTTGAGCAACCTATTGGAGGAAGATTTCCTTTCCAAACGAACTCAAATCTCACAGGGAACAATGTTCTATATGCTCCTTCAACTAACACAGATGGTCAACTTTTGAGAGATACCTGTGTTTCTTCTCCTTAGCTGAGTAGGCTTGTTGGGAACAATATGAATCATTCTCCACCTTGAAATTATGATTTGAAGGAAGTATTCCTTTGAAACACTAACTCAGCTCTCACAGGGAAACAATACCATATGTGCTGCAGCTTCTAACATAGATGGTTTTCTTTGGAGATCTACGGGTATTTTTTCAACTGAGCTGAATAGGCCTATTTGGAGCAAACAGAGCCTATCTCCACGTTAAAAAAACCAAACTTGCAGGAAGTATTCTTTTCCAAAAGGAATTCAATTCTCAAAGGGAAACAATGTGCTACATAATCCTGATTCTAGCTCAGATGCTTTTCTTTGTAGACATACGTGTGTTTCTTCACCTTACCTGAATAGGGGAATTTGGAATCAAAGAGCCTTTCTCCACCTTGAAAATTTTGATGTGCGGGAAGTATTCCTTTCAAAAACGAACTAAATGCTCACAGGGAGAAAATGTGCTAAGTACTGCAGGTTCTAACATAGATGGTTTTGTTTGGAGAGGTATATGTGCTGCTTAACTCACCTGAAGAGCCCTACTTGGAACAAAATGATCCTCTCTCCACCTTGAAAACTGTGAATAGCAGGAATTTTTCCTTCCCAAAACTAACTCTATTCTCACAGGGAAATAATGTGCTAGACGCTGCAGCTTCTAACATAGATGGTTTTCTTTGGAGAGAAAGTGAAGTTTCTTCAACTCAACTGAATAGGCCTATTTGGAGCAAAGTGAGCCTATGTCCACCGTGAAACACCTAAGTTGCAGGAAGTATTCCTTTTAAAAACTAACTCATTTTAACATGGAAGCAATATCCTAGTCCTGCTTCAAACACACATGGTTATTTTTGAGAGATTTATGTTTATCTTCAACTTGGCTGTATAGTTCTGTTTGAACAAATGAGCATTTCTGCAGCTCGAAAATTCTGTCTTAAAGTAATTGTTCCTTTCAAAAACTAACTCAGTTCTCACAGGGAGATAATGTGCTAGATGCTGGAGCTTCTAACATGCAGTGATTTCATTGGAGAGATACATGTGTTAATTCAACTCAGCTGATTAGGCCTATTTGTAGCCAATAGAGACTATCTCCACCTTGAAACACCTAAGTTACAGGAAGTATTCCTTTTAAACACTAAGTCAATTTTAACAGGGAAACAATGTGCTAGAGGCCCCTGCTTCTAACACACATGCGTTTCTTTTGAGAGATACATGTGCTTCATCAACTTAGCTGAATAGGCCTATCTGGAACAAAATGAGCCTTTCTCCACCTTGAAAACTTTGATTTGCACAAAGTACTCCTTTGCAAACTAACTTTATTCTCACAGGGAAAGAATGTTCTAGATGCTCCTGCTTCTAAGACAGTTGGTTTTCTTTCGAGAGATACGTGTGTTCCTTCAACTTACTGAAATGGCCTATATGGAACAAAATGAACCTTTCTCCCCTTTGAAAATTCTGTTTTGCAGGAAGTATTTCTTTCAAAACCTAACTATATTCACACACGTAAACAACATGGTAGATGCTAGTGCTTCTAACTCAAATGGCTTTCTTTGGAGAGATACATGTGTTTCATCAACTCAGCTGAATAGGCCTATTTGCAAGAAAGTGAGCCTATCTCCACCTTCAAGAAACAAAGTTGCAGGAAGTATTCCTTTCAAAACCTAACTCAGTTTTCCCAGGGAAACAGTGTGCTAGATGCTGCAGCTTCTAACACAGATTTTTTTTTTTTTGGAGATATTTATGTGTTTCTTCAACTCGGCTGAATAGGTCTATTTGGAAATGAATGAGCTTTTCTCAACCTGGAAAATTCTGATTTGCAGGAAGTATTCCTTTCAAAAAGTAACTAAATTCTCAGAGGTCAACAATGTGATAGATTCTGCTGCTTTTTACACACATGGGTTTCTTTTGAGAGACATGCATGATTCATCAACTCAGGTGTATGGGCCTACTTGGAACAAAGAGAGGCTATGTGTACCATGGAGAACCCACCTAGCATGAAGTATTCCCTTCAAAAACTAACTCAGTTCTCAAAAGGAAACAATAGGCTTGATGGTGCAGCTTCTAACAAAGATGTTTCTCTTAGGAGAGGTTCATGGGTTTTGCAACTCAGCTGAATATACCTATTTGGAGCAAACAGAGCCTAACTCCACCTTCAAATCCTAAGTTGCAGAAAAGGATTCCTTTCAAACACTAAGTCAATTCTCACATGGAAACAATGTGCTAGAATCTGCAGCATCTGACAGAGATGTTTTTCTAAGGAGAGGTACATGTGTTTCTTCAACTCAGCTGAATTGCCTGTTTGGAACAAAATGAGCCTTTCTCCACCTTGAAAATTGTGATTTGCAGGAACTATTTCTTTCGAAAAGTAACTCAAATTTACAGGCAAGCTATGTGCAAGGTGCTTCAGCTCCTAACACAGATGGCTTTCTTTGGATAGATCCATGTATTCCTTCAACTCAGGTGAAGAAGCCTTTTGGGAGCAAACCGAGCCTATCTCCCCTTGAAATACCTAAGTTTCCTTCCCAAATCTAACTCAATTCTCACAGGGAAAAATGTGCTACATGCTGCTGCTTCTAACACAAATGGACTTCTTTTCAAAAACAAATGTGTTTCTTCAACTTAGCTGAAGAAAGGCCAACTTGGAAAAAATGAGCCTTTCTGCATCTTCAAAACTATGATTTGCACTATGTACTCCTTTGGAAACTACCTCAGTTCTCACAGGGTAGTGCTTACACACATGGTTTTCTTTCCAGATATATAGGTGTTTCACCAACTCACCTGTACAGCCCTATTTCTAACAAAGAGAGCCTGTCAATGCATTGGAAAACCCACATAGCAGGAAGTATTCCTTTCAAAAACTAGCTCAAATCTCACAGGGAAACAATGTGCTTAAACCTGCATCTGCTAACATAGATGGTTTTCTTTGGACAGATACATGGGTTGCTTGAAGTCAGCTGCATATACCTATTTGGAGCAAAGAGAGCCTATGTCCACCTTGAATCACCTACGTGGCAGGAAGTCTTCCTTTCAAAAACGAACTAAATTCTCACAGGGAAACAATGTGCTAGATGCTCCTCCTTGTAACACACGTGGTTTTCTGTCGAGAGATGTATTTGTTTCTTCAACGTAGTTGAACAGGCCTATTTAAAAAAATGAGCTTTTCTCCACCTTGAAACTTCTGATTTGTAGTGAGTATTCATTCAAAAACGAACTCCATATTAACAGGGAGACAATGTGCAGGAAGCTCGAGCTTCTCACAAAGATGATTTTCTTTCGTGAGATACATGTCTTTCTTCACCTTAGTTGAATCGGTCTATTTGGAACAAAATGAGCCTTTCTCCACCTTGAAAAGTGTAATTTACACGAAGTTTTCCTACTAAAGCATACTCAGTTCTCACAGAGGAACAAAGTGCCAGTTGCTCCTACTTCTAAATAGTGGTTTGCATTCGTGATATACACGTGTTTCACCTTAGCTGAATAGGCCAATTTGGAAGAAAATGAGCCTTACTCTACCTTGAAAACTATGACGAGCAGCAAGTATTCCTTTCAAAAACTACCTCTACTTTTGCACAGAAACGATGTCACACATGCTGCAGCTTCTAACATAGATGGTTTTCTTTACAGTGATGCATGTGCTCTTTAACTCAGCCTAATACGCCTAATTGGAACCAAGAGAGCTTATCTCCACCTTGAAAACCCGAAGTTGCAGGAAGTATTCCTTTGAAAAACGAACTCAATTTTAACAGGGAAATAATGTGCTAGATGCTGTAGCTTCTCACATAGATGGTTTTCTTTTGGAGAGATACATGATTTCCTTCAACTCAGCCAAATAGGCCTATTAGGAGCAGAAAGGGCCAATCTCCACCAGAAACACCTAAGTTGGAGGAAGTATTGCTTTCAAAAACGAATTCAATTCTCACAGGGAAACAACGTGCTGGATGCTCCTGCTTCTAACACAGATTGTCTGTTTACAAAGGATTCATTTGATTCTTCAACTTTGTTGAAGAGGCCTATTTGGAACAAAATGAGCCTTTCTCCACCTTGAACCCTATGATTTGCAGGAAGTATTCCTTTCAGAAACTAAATGAATTCTGACAGGGAAACAATGTGCCAGATGTTCCTGCTTCTAACTCAGATGGTTTTCTTTTGAGAGATATATGTATTTCTTCAACTCAGCTGAATAGGCCTATTTGTAGGAAACAGAGCTTATCTCCACCTTGAAACACCCAAGTTGCAGGAAATATTCCTTTCAAAACTAACTCAATGCTCACTGAGTAACAATGTGCTAGTATGTGCAGCTTCTAACAGAAATAGATTTTTTGGAGAGATACTTGTGTTTCTTCAACTCAGGTGAATAGGTGTATTTTGAGCAAACAGATATAGCACCACCTTGAGCAACCTATTGGAGGAAGATTTCCTTTCCAAACGAACTCAAATCTCACAGGGAACAATGTTCTATATGCTCCTTCAACTAACACAGATGGTCAACTTTTGAGAGATACCTGTGTTTCTTCTCCTTAGCTGAGTAGGCTTGTTGGGAACAATATGAATCATTCTCCACCTTGAAATTATGATTTGAAGGAAGTATTCCTTTGAAACACTAACTCAGCTCTCACAGGGAAACAATACCATATGTGCTGCAGCTTCTAACATAGATGGTTTTCTTTGGAGATCTACGGGTATTTTTTCAACTGAGCTGAATAGGCCTATTTGGAGCAAACAGAGCCTATCTCCACGTTAAAAAAACCAAACTTGCAGGAAGTATTCTTTTCCAAAAGGAATTCAATTCTCAAAGGGAAACAATGTGCTACATAATCCTGATTCTAGCTCAGATGCTTTTCTTTGTAGACATACGTGTGTTTCTTCACCTTACCTGAATAGGGGAATTTGGAATCAAAGAGCCTTTCTCCACCTTGAAAATTTTGATGTGCAGGAAGTATTCCTTTCAAAAACGAACTAAATGCTCACAGGGAGAAAATGTGCTAAGTACTGCAGGTTCTAACATAGATGGTTTTGTTTGGAGAGGTATATGTGCTGCTTAACTCACCTGAAGAGCCCTACTTGGAACAAAATGATCCTCTCTCCACCTTGAAAACTGTGAATAGCAGGAATTTTTCCTTCCCAAAACTAACTCTATTCTCACAGGGAAATAATGTGCTAGACGCTGCAGCTTCTAACATAGATGGTTTTCTTTGGAGAGAAAGTGAAGTTTCTTCAACTCAACTGAATAGGCCTATTTGGAGCAAAGTGAGCCTATGTCCACCTTGAAACACCTAAGTTGCAGGAAGTATTCCTTTTAAAAACTAACTCATTTTAACATGGAAGCAATATCCTAGTCCTGCTTCAAACACACATGGTTATTTTTGAGAGATTTATGTTTATCTTCAACTTGGCTGTATAGTTCTGTTTGAACAAATGAGCATTTCTGCAGCTCGAAAATTCTGTCTTAAAGTAATTGTTCCTTTCAAAAACTAACTCAGTTCTCACAGGGAGATAATGTGCTAGATGCTGGAGCTTCTAACATGCAGTGATTTCATTGGAGAGATACATGTGTTAATTCAACTCAGCTGATTAGGCCTATTTGTAGCCAATAGAGACTATCTCCACCTTGAAACACCTAAGTTACAGGAAGTATTCCTTTTAAACACTAAGTCAATTTTAACAGGGAAACAATGTGCTAGAGGCCCCTGCTTCTAACACACATGCGTTTCTTTTGAGAGATACATGTGCTTCATCAACTTAGCTGAATAGGCCTATCTGGAACAAAATGAGCCTTTCTCCACCTTGAAAACTTTGATTTGCACAAAGTACTCCTTTGCAAACTAACTTTATTCTCACAGGGAAAGAATGTTCTAGATGCTCCTGCTTCTAAGACAGTTGGTTTTCTTTCGAGAGATACGTGTGTTCCTTCAACTTACTGAAATGGCCTATATGGAACAAAATGAACCTTTCTCCCCTTTGAAAATTCTGTTTTGCAGGAAGTATTTCTTTCAAAACCTAACTATATTCACACACGTAAACAACATGGTAGATGCTAGTGCTTCTAACTCAAATGGCTTTCTTTGGAGAGATACATGTGTTTCATCAACTCAGCTGAATAGGCCTATTTGCAAGAAAGTGAGCCTATCACCACCTTCAAGAAACAAAGTTGCAGGAAGTATTCCTTTCAAAACCTAACTCAGTTTTCCCAGGGAAACAGTGTGCTAGATGCTGCAGCTTCTAACACAGATTTTTTTTTTTTTTGGAGATATTTATGTGTTTCTTCAACTCGGCTGAATAGGTCTATTTGGAAATGAATGAGCTTTTCTCAACCTGGAAAATTCTGATTTGCAGGAAGTATTCCTTTCAAAAAGTAACTAAATTCTCAGAGGTCAACAATGTGATAGATTCTGCTGCTTTTTACACACATGGGTTTCTTTTGAGAGACATGCATGATTCATCAACTCAGGTGTATGGGCCTACTTGGAACAAAGAGAGGCTATGTGTACCATGGAGAACCCACCTAGCATGAAGTATTCCCTTCAAAAACTAACTCAGTTCTCAAAAGGAAACAATAGGCTTGATGGTGCAGCTTCTAACAAAGATGTTTCTCTTAGGAGAGGTTCATGGGTTTTGCAACTCAGCTGAATATACCTATTTGGAGCAAACAGAGCCTAACTCCACCTTCAAATCCTAAGTTGCAGAAAAGGATTCCTTTCAAACACTAAGTCAATTCTCACATGGAAACAATGTGCTAGAATCTGCAGCATCTGACAGAGATGTTTTTCTAAGGAGAGGTACATGTGTTTCTTCAACTCAGCTGAATTGCCTGTTTGGAACAAAATGAGCCTTTCTCCACCTTGAAAATTGTGATTTGCAGGAACTATTTCTTTCGAAAAGTAACTCAAATTTACAGGCAAGCTATGTGCAAGGTGCTTCAGCTCCTAACACAGATGGCTTTCTTTGGATAGATCCATGTATTCCTTCAACTCAGGTGAAGAAGCCTTTTGGGAGCAAACCGAGCCTATCTCCCCTTGAAATACCTAAGTTTCCTTCCCAAATCTAACTCAATTCTCACAGGGAAAAATGTGCTACATGCTGCTGCTTCTAACACAAATGGACTTCTTTTCAAAAACAAATGTGTTTCTTCAACTTAGCTGAAGAAAGGCCAACTTGGAAAAAATGAGCCTTTCTGCATCTTCCAAACTATGATTTGCACTATGTTCTCCTTTGGAAACTACCTCAGTTCTCACAGGGTAGTGCTTACACACATGGTTTTCTTTCCAGATATATAGGTGTTTCACCAACTCACCTGTACAGCCCTATTTCTAACAAAGAGAGCCTGTCAATGCATTGGAAAGCCCACATAGCAGGAAGTATTCCTTTCAAAAACTAGCTCAAACCTCACAGGGAAACAATGTGCTTGAACCTGCATCTGCTAACATAGATGGTTTTCTTTGGACAGATACATGGGTTGCTTGAAGTCAGCTGCATATACCTATTTGGAGCAAAGAGAGCCTATGTCCACCTTGAATCACCTACGTGGCAGGAAGTCTTCCTTTCAAAAACGAACTAAATTCTCACAGGGAAACAATGTGCTAGATGCTCCTCCTTGTAACACACGTGGTTTTCTGTCGAGAGATGTATTTGTTTCTTCAACGTAGTTGAACAGGCCTATTTAAAAAAATGAGCTTTTCTCCACCTTGAAACTTCTGATTTGTAGTGAGTATTCATTCAAAAACGAACTCCATATTAACAGGGAGACAATGTGCAGGAAGCTCGAGCTTCTCACAAAGATGATTTTCTTTCGTGATATACATGTCTTTCTTCACCTTAGTTGAATCGGTCTATTTGGAACAAAATGAGCCTTTCTCCACCTTGAAAAGTGCAATTTACACGAAATTTTCCTACTAAAGCATACTCAGTTCTCACAGAGGAACAAAGTGCCAGTTGCTCCTACTTCTAAATAGTGGTTTGCATTCGTGATATACACGTGTTTCACCTTAGCTGAATAGGCCAATTTGGAAGAAAATGAGCCTTACTCTACCCTGAAAACTATGATAAGCAGGAAGTATTCCTTTCAAAAACTACCTCTACTTTTGCACAGAAACGATGTCACACATGCTGCAGCTTCTAACATAGATGGTTTTCTTTACAGTGATGCATGTGCTCTTTAACTCAGCCTAATACGCCTAATTGGAACCAAGAGAGCTTATCTCCACCTTGAAAATCCGAAGTTGCAGGAAGTATTCCTTTGAAAAACGAACTCAATTTTAACAGGGAAATAATGTGCTAGATGCTGTAGCTTCTCACATAGATGGTTTTCTTTTGGAGAGATACATGATTTCCTTCAACTCAGCCAAATAGGCCTATTAGGAGCAGAAAGGGCCAATCTCCACCAGAAACACCTAAGTTGGAGGAAGTATTGCTTTCAAAAACGAATTCAATTCTCACAGGGAAACAACGTGCTGGATGCTCCTGCTTCTAACACAGATTGTCTGTTTACAAAGGATTCATTTGATTCTTCAACTTTGTTGAAGAGGCCTATTTGGAACAAAATGAGCCTTTCTCCACCTTGAACCCTATGATTTGCAGGAAGTATTCCTTTCAGAAACTAAATGAATTCTGACAGGGAAACAATGTGCCAGATGTTCCTGCTTCTAACTCAGATGGTTTTCTTTTGAGAGATATATGTATTTCTTCAACTCAGCTGAATAGGCCTATTTGTAGGAAACAGAGCTTATCTCCACCTTGAAACACCCAAGTTGCAGGAAATATTCCTTTCAAAACTAACTCAATGCTCACTGAGTAACAATGTGCTAGTATGTGCAGCTTCTAACAGAAATAGATTTTTTGGAGAGATACTTGTGTTTCTTCAACTCAGGTGAATAGGTGTATTTTGAGCAAACAGATATAGCACCACCTTGAGCAACCTATTGGAGCAAGATTTCCTTTCCAAACGAACTCAAATCTCACAGGGAACAATGTTCTATATGCTCCTTCAACTAACACAGATGGTCAACTTTTGAGAGATACCTGTGTTTCTTCTCCTTAGCTGAGTAGGCTTGTTGGGAACAATATGAATCATTCTCCACCTTGAAATTATGATTTGAAGGAAGTATTCCTTTGAAACACTAACTCAGCTCTCACAGGGAAACAAGACCATATGTGCTGCAGCTTCTAACATAGATGGTTTTCTTTGGAGATCTACGGGTATTTTTTCAACTGAGCTGAATAGGCCTATTTGGAGCAAACAGAGCCTATCTCCACGTTAAAAAAACCAAACTTGCAGGAAGTATTCTTTTCCAAAAGGAATTCAATTCTCAAAGGGAAACAATGTGCTACATAATCCTGATTCTAGCTCAGATGCTTTTCTTTGTAGACATACGTGTGTTTCTTCACCTTACCTGAATAGGGGAATTTGGAATCAAAGAGCCTTTCTCCACCTTGAAAATTTTGATGTGCGGGAAGTATTCCTTTCAAAAACGAACTAAATGCTCACAGGGAGAAAATGTGCTAAGTACTGCAGGTTCTAACATAGATGGTTTTGTTTGGAGAGGTATATGTGCTGCTTAACTCACCTGAAGAGCCCTACTTGGAACAAAATGATCCTCTCTCCACCTTGAAAACTTTGAATAGCAGGAATTTTTCCTTCCCAAAACTAACTCTATTCTCACAGGGAAATAATGTGCTAGACGCTGCAGCTTCTAACATACATGGTTTTCTTTGGAGAGAAAGTGAAGTTTCTTCAACTCAACTGAATAGGCCTATTTGGAGCAAAGTGAGCCTATGTCCACCGTGAAACACCTAAGTTGCAGGAAGTATTCCTTTTAAAAACTAACTCATTTTAACATGGAAGCAATATCCTAGTCCTGCTTCAAACACACATGGTTATTTTTGAGAGATTTATGTTTATCTTCAACTTGGCTGTATAGTTCTGTTTGAACAAATGAGCATTTCTGCAGCTCGAAAATTCTGTCTTAAAGTAATTGTTCCTTTCAAAAACTAACTCAGTTCTCACAGGGAGATAATGTGCTAGATGCTGGAGCTTCTAACATGCAGTGATTTCATTGGAGAGATACATGTGTTAATTCAACTCAGCTGATTAGGCCTATTTGTAGCCAATAGAGACTATCTCCACCTTGAAACACCTAAGTTGCAGCAAGTATTCCTTTTAAACACTAAGTCAATTTTAACAGGGAAACAATGTGCTAGAGGCCCCTGCTTCTAACACACATGCGTTTCTTTTGAGAGATACATGTGCTTCATCAACTTAGCTGAATAGGCCTATCTGGAACAAAATGAGCCTTTCTCCACCTTGAAAACTTTGATTTGCACAAAGTACTCCTTTGCAAACTAACTTTATTCTCACAGGGAAAGAATGTTCTAGATGCTCCTGCTTCTAAGACAGTTGGTTTTCTTTCGAGAGATACGTGTGTTCCTTCAACTTACTGAAATGGCCTATATGGAACAAAATGAACCTTTCTCCCCTTTGAAAATTCTGTTTTGCAGGAAGTATTTCTTTCAAAACCTAACTATATTCACACACGTAAACAACATGGTAGATGCTAGTGCTTCTAACTCAAATGGCTTTCTTTGGAGAGATACATGTGTTTCATCAACTCAGCTGAATAGGCCTATTTGCAAGAAAGTGAGCCTATCTCCACCTTCAAGAAACAAAGTTGCAGGAAGTATTCCTTTCAAAACCTAACTCAGTTTTCCCAGGGAAACAGTGTGCTAGATGCTGCAGCTTCTAACACAGATTTTTTTTTTTTTTGAGATATTTATGTGTTTCTTCAACTCGGCTGAATAGGTCTATTTGGAAATGAATGAGCTTTTCTCAACCTGGAAAATTCTGATTTGCAGGAAGTATTCCTTTCAAAAAGTAACTAAATTCTCAGAGGTCAACAATGTGATAGATTCTGCTGCTTTTTACACACATGGGTTTCTTTTGAGAGACATGCATGATTCATCAACTCAGGTGTATGGGCCTACTTGGAACAAAGAGAGGCTATGTGTACCATGGAGAACCCACCTAGCATGAAGTATTCCCTTCAAAAACTAACTCAGTTCTCAAAAGGAAACAATAGGCTTGATGGTGCAGCTTCTAACAAAGATGTTTCTCTTAGGAGAGGTTCATGGGTTTTGCAACTCAGCTGAATATACCTATTTGGAGCAAACAGAGCCTAACTCCACCTTCAAATCCTAAGTTGCAGAAAAGGATTCCTTTCAAACACTAAGTCAATTCTCACATGGAAACAATGTGCTAGAATCTGCAGCATCTGACAGAGATGTTTTTCTAAGGAGAGGTACATGTGTTTCTTCAACTCAGCTGAATTGCCTGTTTGGAACAAAATGAGCCTTTCTCCACCTTGAAAATTGTGATTTGCAGGAACTATTTCTTTCGAAAAGTAACTCAAATTTACAGGCAAGCAATGTGCAAGGTGCTTCAGCTCCTAACACAGATGGCTTTCTTTGGATAGATCCATGTATTCCTTCAACTCAGGTGAAGAAGCCTTTTGGGAGCAAACCGAGCCTATCTCCCCTTGAAATACCTAAGTTTCCTTCCCAAATCTAACTCAATTCTCACAGGGAAAAATGTGCTACATGCTGCTGCTTCTAACACAAATGGACTTCTTTTCAAAAACAAATGTGTTTCTTCAACTTAGCTGAAGAAAGGCCAACTTGGAAAAAATGAGCCTTTCTGCATCTTCAAAACTATGATTTGCACTATGTACTCCTTTGGAAACTACCTCAGTTCTCACAGGGTAGTGCTTACACACATGGTTTTCTTTCCAGATATATAGGTGTTTCACCAACTCACCTGTACAGCCCTATTTCTAACAAAGAGAGCCTGTCAATGCATTGGAAAACCCACATAGCAGGAAGTATTCCTTTCAAAAACTAGCTCAAATCTCACAGGGAAACAATGTGCTTGAACCTGCATCTGCTAACATAGATGGTTTTCTTTGGACAGATACATGGGTTGCTTGAAGTCAGCTGCATATACCTATTTGGAGCAAAGAGAGCCTATGTCCACCTTGAATCACCTACGTGGCAGGAAGTCTTCCTTTCAAAAACGAACTAAATTCTCACAGGGAAACAATGTGCTAGATGCTCCTCCTTGTAACACACGTGGTTTTCTGTCGAGAGATGTATTTGTTTCTTCAACGTAGTTGAACAGGCCTATTTAAAAAAATGAGCTTTTCTCCACCTTGAAACTTCTGATTTGTAGTGAGTATTCATTCAAAAACGAACTCCATATTAACAGGGAGACAATGTGCAGGAAGCTCGAGCTTCTCACAAAGATGATTTTCTTTCGTGAGATACATGTCTTTCTTCACCTTAGTTGAATCGGTCTATTTGGAACAAAATGAGCCTTTCTCCACCTTGAAAAGTGTAATTTACACGAAGTTTTCCTACTAAAGCATACTCAGTTCTCACAGAGGAACAAAGTGCCAGTTGCTCCTACTTCTAAATAGTGGTTTGCATTCGTGATATACACGTGTTTCACCTTAGCTGAATAGGCCAATTTGGAAGAAAATGAGCCTTACTCTACCTTGAAAACTATGACGAGCAGGAAGTATTCCTTTCAAAAACTACTTCTACTTTTGCACAGAAACGATGTCACACATGCTGCAGCTTCTAACATAGATGGTTTTCTTTACAGTGATGCATGTGCTCTTTAACTCAGCCTAATACGCCTAATTGGAACCAAGAGAGCTTATCTCCACCTTGAAAACCCGAAGTTGCAGGAAGTATTCCTTTGAAAAACGAACTCAATTTTAACAGGGAAATAATGTGCTAGATGCTGTAGCTTCTCACATAGATGGTTTTCTTTTGGAGAGATACATGATTTCCTTCAACTCAGCCAAATAGGCCTATTAGGAGCAGAAAGGGCCAATCTCCACCAGAAACACCTAAGTTGGAGGAAGTATTGCTTTCAAAAACGAATTCAATTCTCACAGGGAAACAACGTGCTGGATGCTCCTGCTTCTAACACAGATTGTCTGTTTACAAAGGATTCATTTGATTCTTCAACTTTGTTGAAGAGGCCTATTTGGAACAAAATGAGCCTTTCTCCACCTTGAACCCTATGATTTGCAGGAAGTATTCCTTTCAGAAACTAAATGAATTCTGACAGGGAAACAATGTGCCAGATGTTCCTGCTTCTAACTCAGATGGTTTTCTTTTGAGAGATATATGTATTTCTTCAACTCAGCTGAATAGGCCTATTTGTAGGAAACAGAGCTTATCTCCACCTTGAAACACCCAAGTTGCAGGAAATATTCCTTTCAAAACTAACTCAATGCTCACTGAGTAACAATGTGCTAGTATGTGCAGCTTCTAACAGAAATAGATTTTCTGGAGAGATACTTGTGTTTCTTCAACTCAGGTGAATAGGTGTATTTTGAGCAAACAGATATAGCACCACCTTGAGCAACCTATTGGAGCAAGATTTCCTTTCCAAACGAACTCAAATCTCACAGGGAACAATGTTCTATATGCTCCTTCAACTAACACAGATGGTCAACTTTTGAGAGATACCTGTGTTTCTTCTCCTTAGCTGAGTAGGCTTGTTGGGAACAATATGAATCATTCTCCACCTTGAAATTATGATTTGAAGGAAGTATTCCTTTGAAACACTAACTCAGCTCTCACAGGGAAACAATACCATATGTGCTGCAGCTTCTAACATAGATGGTTTTCTTTGGAGATCTACGGGTATTTTTTCAACTGAGCTGAATAGGCCTATTTGGAGCAAACAGAGCCTATCTCCACGTTAAAAAAACCAAACTTGCAGGAAGTATTCTTTTCCAAAAGGAATTCAATTCTCAAAGGGAAACAATGTGCTACATAATCCTGATTCTAGCTCAGATGCTTTTCTTTGTAGACATACTTGTGTTTCTTCACCTTAGCTGAATAGGGGAATTTGGAATCAAAGAGCCTTTCTCCACCTTGAAAATTTTGATGTGCGGGAAGTATTCCTTTCAAAAACGAACTAAATGCTCACAGGGAGAAAATGTGCTAAGTACTGCAGGTTCTAACATAGATGGTTTTGTTTGGAGAGGTATATGTGCTGCTTAACTCACCTGAAGAGCCCTACTTGGAACAAAATGATCCTCTCTCCACCTTGAAAACTGTGAATAGCAGGAATTTTTCCTTCCCAAAACTAACTCTATTCTCACAGGGAAATAATGTGCTAGACGCTGCAGCTTCTAACATAGATGGTTTTCTTTGGAGAGAAAGTGAAGTTTCTTCAACTCAACTGAATAGGCCTATTTGGAGCAAAGTGAGCCTATGTCCACCGTGAAACACCTAAGTTGCAGGAAGTATTCCTTTTAAAAACTAACTCATTTTAACATGGAAGCAATATCCTAGTCCTGCTTCAAACACACATGGTTATTTTTGAGAGATTTATGTTTATCTTCAACTTGGCTGTATAGTTCTGTTTGAACAAATGAGCATTTCTGCAGCTCGAAAATTCTGTCTTAAAGTAATTGTTCCTTTCAAAAACTAACTCAGTTCTCACAGGGAGATAATGTGCTAGATGCTGGAGCTTCTAACATGCAGTGATTTCATTGGAGAGATACATGTGTTAATTCAACTCAGCTGATTAGGCCTATTTGTAGCCAATAGAGACTATCTCCACCTTGAAACACCTAAGTTGCTGCAAGTATTCCGTTTAAACACTAAGTCAATTTTAACAGGGAAACAATGTGCTAGAGGCCCCTGCTTCTAACACACATGCGTTTCTTTTGAGAGATACATGTGCTTCATCAACTTAGCTGAATAGGCCTATCTGGAACAAAATGAGCCTTTCTCCACCTTGAAAACTTTGATTTGCACAAAGTACTCCTTTGCAAACTAACTTTATTCTCACAGGGAAAGAATGTTCTAGATGCTCCTGCTTCTAAGACAGTTGGTTTTCTTTCGAGAGATACGTGTGTTCCTTCAACTTACTGAAATGGCCTATATGGAACAAAATGAACCTTTCTCCCCTTTGAAAATTCTGTTTTGCAGGAAGTATTTCTTTCAAAACCTAACTATATTCACACACATAAACAACATGGTAGATGCTAGTGCTTCTAACTCAAATGGCTTTCTTTGGAGAGATACATGTGTTTCATCAACTCAGCTGAATAGGCCTATTTGCAAGAAAGTGAGCCTATCTCCACCTTCAAGAAACAAAGTTGCAGGAAGTATTCCTTTCAAAACCTAACTCAGTTTTCCCAGGGAAACAGTGTGCTAGATGCTGCAGCTTCTAACACAGATTTTTTTTTTTTTGGAGATATTTATGTGTTTCTTCAACTCGGCTGAATAGGTCTATTTGGAAATGAATGAGCTTTTCTCAACCTGGAAAATTCTGATTTGCAGGAAGTATTCCTTTCAAAAAGTAACTAAATTCTCAGAGGTCAACAATGTGATAGATTCTGCTGCTTTTTACACACATGGGTTTCTTTTGAGAGACATGCATGATTCATCAACTCAGGTGTATGGGCCTACTTGGAACAAAGAGAGGCTATGTGTACCATGGAGAACCCACCTAGCATGAAGCATTCCCTTCAAAAACTAACTCAGTTCTCAAAAGGAAACAATAGGCTTGATGGTGCAGCTTCTAACAAAGATGTTTCTCTTAGGAGAGGTTCATGGGTTTTGCAACTCAGCTGAATATACCTATTTGGAGCAAACAGAGCCTAACTCCACCTTCAAATCCTAAGTTGCAGAAAAGGATTCCTTTCAAACACTAAGTCAATTCTCACATGGAAACAATGTGCTAGAATCTGCAGCATCTGACAGAGATGTTTTTCTAAGGAGAGGTACATGTGTTTCTTCAACTCAGCTGAATTGCCTGTTTGGAACAAAATGAGCCTTTCTCCACCTTGAAAATTGTGATTTGCAGGAACTATTTCTTTCGAAAAGTAACTCAAATTTACAGGCAAGCTATGTGCAAGGTGCTTCAGCTCCTAACACAGATGGCTTTCTTTGGATAGATCCATGTATTCCTTCAACTCAGGTGAAGAAGCCTTTTGGGAGCAAACCGAGCCTATCTCCCCTTGAAATACCTAAGTTTCCTTCCCAAATCTAACTCAATTCTCACAGGGAAAAATGTGCTACATGCTGCTGCTTCTAACACAAATGGACTTCTTTTCAAAAACAAATGTGTTTCTTCAACTTAGCTGAAGAAAGGACAACTTGGAAAAAATGAGCCTTTCTGCATCTTCAAAACTATGATTTGCACTATGTACTCCTTTGGAAACTACCTCAGTTCTCACAGGGTAGTGCTTACACACATGGTTTTCTTTCCAGATATATAGGTGTTTCACCAACTCACCTGTACAGCCCTATTTCTAACAAAGAGAGCCTGTCAATGCATTGGAAAACCCACACAGCAGGAAGTATTCCTTTCAAAAACTAGCTCAAACCTCACAGGGAAACAATGTGCTTGAACCTGCATCTGCTAACATAGATGGTTTTCTCTTTACAGATACATGGGTTGCTTGAAGTCAGCTGCATATACCTATTTGGAGCAAAGAGAGCCTATGTCCACCTTGAATCACCTACGTGGCAGGAAGTCTTCCTTTCAAAAACGAACTAAATTCTCACAGGGAAACAATGTGCTAGATGCTCCTCCTTGTAACACACGTGGTTTTCTGTCGAGAGATGTATTTGTTTCTTCAACGTAGTTGAACAGGCCTATTTAAAAAAATGAGCTTTTCTCCACCTTGAAACTTCTGATTTGTAGTGAGTATTCATTCAAAAACGAACTCCATATTAACAGGGAGACAATGTGCAGGAAGCTCGAGCTTCTCACAAAGATGATTTTCTTTCGTGAGATACATGTCTTTCTTCACCTTAGTTGAATCGGTCTATTTGGAACAAAATGAGCCTTTCTCCACCTTGAAAAGTGTAATTTACACGAAGTTTTCCTACTAAAGCATACTCAGTTCTCACAGAGGAACAAAGTGCCAGTTGCTCCTACTTCTAAATAGTGGTTTGCATTCGTGATATACACGTGTTTCACCTTAGCTGAATAGGCCAATTTGGAAGAAAATGAGCCTTACTCTACCTTGAAAACTATGACGAGCAGGAAGTATTCCTTTCAAAAACTACTTCTACTTTTGCACAGAAACGATGTCACACATGCTGCAGCTTCTAACATAGATGGTTTTCTTTACAGTGATGCATGTGCTCTTTAACTCAGCCTAATACGCCTAATTGGAACCAAGAGAGCTTATCTCCACCTTGAAAACACGAAGTTGCAGGAAGTATTCCTTTGAAAAACGAACTCAATTTTAACAGGGAAATAATGTGCTAGATGCTGTACCTTCTCACATAGATGGTTTTCTTTTGGAGAGATACATGATTTCCTTCAACTCAGCCAAATAGGCCTATTAGGAGCAGAAAGGGCCAATCTCCACCAGAAACACCTAAGTTGGAGGAAGTATTGCTTTCAAAAACGAATTCAATTCTCACAGGGAAACAACGTGCTGGATGCTCCTGCTTCTAACACAGATTGTCTGTTTACAAAGGATTCATTTGATTCTTCAACTTTGTTGAAGAGGCCTATTTGGAACAAAATGAGCCTTTCTCCACCTTGAACCCTATGATTTGCAGGAAGTATTCCTTTCAGAAACTAAATGAATTCTGACAGGGAAACAATGTGCCAGATGTTCCTGCTTCTAACTCAGATGGTTTTCTTTTGAGAGATATATGTATTTCTTCAACTCAGCTGAATAGGCCTATTTGTAGGAAACAGAGCTTATCTCCACCTTGAAACACCCAAGTTGCAGGAAATATTCCTTTCAAACTAACTCAATGCTCACTGAGTAACAATGTGCTAGTATGTGCAGCTTCTAACAGAAATAGATTTTTTGGAGAGATACTTGTGTTTCTTCAACTCAGGTGAATAGGTGTATTTTGAGCAAACAGATATAGCACCACCTTGAGCAACCTATTGGAGGAAGATTTCCTTTCCAAACGAACTCAAATCTCACAGGGAACAATGTTCTATATGCTCCTTCAACTAACACAGATGGTCAACTTTTGAGAGATACCTGTGTTTCTTCTCCTTAGCTGAGTAGGCTTGTTGGGAACAATATGAATCATTCTCCACCTTGAAATTATGATTTGAAGGAAGTATTCCTTTGAAACACTAACTCAGCTCTCACAGGGAAACAAGACCATATGTGCTGCAGCTTCTAACATAGATGGTTTTCTTTTGGAGATCTACGGGTATTTTTTCAACTGAGCTGAATAGGCCTATTTGGAGCAAACAGAGCCTATCTCCACGTTGAAAAACCAAACTTGCAGGAAGTATTCTTTTCCAAAAGGAATTCAATTCTCAAAGGGAAACAATGTGCTACATAATCCTGATTCTAGCTCAGATGCTTTTCTTTGTAGACATACGTGTGTTTCTTCACCTTACCTGAATAGGGGAATTTGGAATCAAAGAGCCTTTCTCCACCTTGAAAATTTTGATGTGCGGGAAGTATTCCTTTCAAAAACGAACTAAATGCTCACAGGGAGAAAATGTGCTAAGTACTGCAGGTTCTAACATAGATGGTTTTGTTTGGAGAGGTATATGTGCTGCTTAACTCACCTGAAGAGCCCTACTTGGAACAAAATGATCCTCTCTCCACCTTGAAAACTGTGAATAGCAGGAATTTTTCCTTCCCAAAACTAACTCTATTCTCACAGGGAAATAATGTGCTAGACGCTGCAGCTTCTAACATACATGGTTTTCTTTGGAGAGAAAGTGAAGTTTCTTCAACTCAACTGAATAGGCCTATTTGGAGCAAAGTGAGCCTATGTCCACCGTGAAACACCTAAGTTGCAGGAAGTATTCCTTTTAAAAACTAACTCATTTTAACATGGAAGCAATATCCTAGTCCTGCTTCAAACACACATGGTTATTTTTGAGAGATTTATGTTTATCTTCAACTTGGCTGTATAGTTCTGTTTGAACAAATGAGCATTTCTGCAGCTCGAAAATTCTGTCTTAAAGTAATTGTTCCTTTCAAAAACTAACTCAGTTCTCACAGGGAGATAATGTGCTAGATGCTGGAGCTTCTAACATGCAGTGATTTCATTGGAGAGATACATGTGTTAATTCAACTCAGCTGATTAGGCCTATTTGTAGCCAATAGAGACTATCTCCACCTTGAAACACCTAAGTTACAGCAAGTATTCCTTTTAAACACTAAGTCAATTTTAACAGGGAAACAATGTGCTAGAGGCCCCTGCTTCTAACACACATGCGTTTCTTTTGAGAGATACATGTGCTTCATCAACTTAGCTGAATAGGCCTATCTGGAACAAAATGAGCCTTTCTCCACCTTGAAAACTTTGATTTGCACAAAGTACTCCTTTGCAAACTAACTTTATTCTCACAGGGAAAGAATGTTCTAGATGCTCCTGCTTCTAAGACAGTTGGTTTTCTTTCGAGAGATACGTGTGTTCCTTCAACTTACTGAAATGGCCTATATGGAACAAAATGAACCTTTCTCCCCTTTGAAAATTCTGTTTTGCAGGAAGTATTTCTTTCAAAACCTAACTATATTCACACACGTAAACAACATGGTAGATGCTAGTGCTTCTAACTCAAATGGCTTTCTTTGGAGAGATACATGTGTTTCATCAACTCAGCTGAATAGGCCTATTTGCAAGAAAGTGAGCCTATCTCCACCTTCAAGAAACAAAGTTGCAGGAAGTATTCCTTTCAAAACCTAACTCAGTTTTCCCAGGGAAACAGTGTGCTAGATGCTGCAGCTTCTAAGACAGATTTTTTTTTTTTGGAGATATTTATGTGTTTCTTCAACTCGGCTGAATAGGTCTATTTGGAAATGAATGAGCTTTTCTCAACCTGGAAAATTCTGATTTGCAGGAAGTATTCCTTTCAAAAAGTAACTAAATTCTCAGAGGTCAACAATGTGATAGATTCTGCTGCTTTTTACACACATGGGTTTCTTTTGAGAGACATGCATGATTCATCAACTCAGGTGTATGGGCCTACTTGGAACAAAGAGAGGCTATGTGTACCATGGAGAACCCACCTAGCATGAAGCATTCCCTTCAAAAACTAACTCAGTTCTCAAAAGGAAACAATAGGCTTGATGGTGCAGCTTCTAACAAAGATGTTTCTCTTAGGAGAGGTTCATGGGTTTTGCAACTCAGCTGAATATACCTATTTGGAGCAAACAGAGCCTAACTCCACCTTCAAATCCTAAGTTGCAGAAAAGGATTCCTTTCAAACACTAAGTCAATTCTCACATGGAAACAATGTGCTAGAATCTGCAGCATCTGACAGAGATGTTTTTCTAAGGAGAGGTACATGTGTTTCTTCAACTCAGCTGAATTGCCTGTTTGGAACAAAATGAGCCTTTCTCCACCTTGAAAATTGTGATTTGCAGGAACTATTTCTTTCGAAAAGTAACTCAAATTTACAGGCAAGCTATGTGCAAGGTGCTTCAGCTCCTAACACAGATGGCTTTCTTTGGATAGATCCATGTATTCCTTCAACTCAGGTGAAGAAGCCTTTTGGGAGCAAACCGAGCCTATCTCCCCTTGAAATACCTAAGTTTCCTTCCCAAATCTAACTCAATTCTCACAGGGAAAAATGTGCTACATGCTGCTGCTTCTAACACAAATGGACTTCTTTTCAAAAACAAATGTGTTTCTTCAACTTAGCTGAAGAAAGGCCAACTTGGAAAAAATGAGCCTTTCTGCATCTTCAAAACTATGATTTGCACTATGTACTCCTTTGGAAACTACCTCAGTTCTCACAGGGTAGTGCTTACACACATGGTTTTCTTTCCAGATATATAGGTGTTTCACCAACTCACCTGTACAGCCCTATTTCTAACAAAGAGAGCCTGTCAATGCATTGGAAAACCCACATAGCAGGAAGTATTCCTTTCAAAAACTAGCTCAAACCTCACAGGGAAACAATGTGCTTGAACCTGCATCTGCTAACATAGATGGTTTTCTTTGGACAGATACATGGGTTGCTTGAAGTCAGCTGCATATACCTATTTGGAGCAAAGAGAGCCTATGTCCACCTTGAATCACCTACGTGGCAGGAAGTCTTCCTTTCAAAAACGAACTAAATTCTCACAGGGAAACAATGTGCTAGATGCTCCTCCTTGTAACACACGTGGTTTTCTGTCGAGAGATGTATTTGTTTCTTCAACGTAGTTGAACAGGCCTATTTAAAAAAATGAGCTTTTCTCCACCTTGAAACTTCTGATTTGTAGTGAGTATTCATTCAAAAACGAACTCCATATTAACAGGGAGACAATGTGCAGGAAGCTCGAGCTTCTCACAAAGATGATTTTCTTTCGTGAGATACATGTCTTTCTTCACCTTAGTTGAATCGGTCTATTTGGAACAAAATGAGCCTTTCTCCACCTTGAAAAGTGTAATTTACACGAAGTTTTCCTACTAAAGCATACTCAGTTCTCACAGAGGAACAAAGTGCCAGTTGCTCCTACTTCTAAATAGTGGTTTTCATTCGTGATATACACGTGTTTCACCTTAGCTGAATAGGCCAATTTGGAAGAAAATGAGCCTTACTCTACCCTGAAAACTATGATAAGCAGGAAGTATTCCTTTCAAAAACTACCTCTACTTTTGCACAGAAACGATGTCACACATGCTGCAGCTTCTAACATAGATGGTTTTCTTTACAGTGATGCATGTGCTCTTTAACTCAGCCTAATACGCCTAATTGGAACCAAGAGAGCTTATCTCCACCTTGAAAACCCGAAGTTGCAGGAAGTATTCCTTTGAAAAACGAACTCAATTTTAACAGGGAAATAATGTGCTAGATGCTGTAGCTTCTCACATAGATGGTTTTCTTTTGGAGAGATACATGATTTCCTTCAACTCAGCCAAATAGGCCTATTAGGAGCAGAAAGGGCCAATCTCCACCAGAAACACCTAAGTTGGAGGAAGTATTGCTTTCAAAAACGAATTCAATTCTCACAGGGAAACAACGTGCTGGATGCTCCTGCTTCTAACACAGATTGTCTGTTTACAAAGGATTCATTTGATTCTTCAACTTTGTTGAAGAGGCCTATTTGGAACAAAATGAGCCTTTCTCCACCTTGAACCCTATGATTTGCAGGAAGTATTCCTTTCAGAAACTAAATGAATTCTGACAGGGAAACAATGTGCCAGATGTTCCTGCTTCTAACTCAGATGGTTTTCTTTTGAGAGATATATGTATTTCTTCAACTCAGCTGAATAGGCCTATTTGTAGGAAACAGAGCTTATCTCCACCTTGAAACACCCAAGTTGCAGGAAATATTCCTTTCAAAACTAACTCAATGCTCACTGAGTAACAATGTGCTAGTATGTGCAGCTTCTAACAGAAATAGATTTTTTGGAGAGATACTTGTGTTTCTTCAACTCAGGTGAATAGGTGTATTTTGAGCAAACAGATATAGCACCACCTTGAGCAACCTATTGGAGGAAGATTTCCTTTCCAAACGAACTCAAATCTCACAGGGAACAATGTTCTATATGCTCCTTCAACTAACACAGATGGTCAACTTTTGAGAGATACCTGTGTTTCTTCTCCTTAGCTGAGTAGTCTTGTTGGGAACAATATGAATCATTCTCCACCTTGAAATTATGATTTGAAGGAAGTATTCCTTTGAAACACTAACTCAGCTCTCACAGGGAAACAATACCATATGTGCTGCAGCTTCTAACATAGATGGTTTTCTTTGGAGATCTACGGGTATTTTTTCAACTGAGCTGAATAGGCCTATTTGGAGCAAACAGAGCCTATCTCCACGTTAAAAAAACCAAACTTGCAGGAAGTATTCTTTTCCAAAAGGAATTCAATTCTCAAAGGGAAACAATGTGCTACATAATCCTGATTCTAGCTCAGATGCTTTTCTTTGTAGACATACGTGTGTTTCTTCACCTTACCTGAATAGGGGAATTTGGAATCAAAGAGCCTTTCTCCACCTTGAAAATTTTGATGTGCGGGAAGTATTCCTTTCAAAAACGAACTAAATGCTCACAGGGAGAAAATGTGCTAAGTACTGCAGGTTCTAACATAGATGGTTTTGTTTGGAGAGGTATATGTGCTGCTTAACTCACCTGAAGAGCCCTACTTGGAACAAAATGATCCTCTCTCCACCTTGAAAACTGTGAATAGCAGGAATTTTTCCTTCCCAAAACTAACTCTATTCTCACAGGGAAATAATGTGCTAGACGCTGCAGCTTCTAACATAGATGGTTTTCTTTGGAGAGAAAGTGAAGTTTCTTCAACTCAACTGAATAGGCCTATTTGGAGCAAAGTGAGCCTATGTCCACCGTGAAACACCTAAGTTGCAGGAAGTATTCCTTTTAAAAACTAACTCATTTTAACATGGAAGCAATATCCTAGTCCTGCTTCAAACACACATGGTTATTTTTGAGAGATTTATGTTTATCTTCAACTTGGCTGTATAGTTCTGTTTGAACAAATGAGCATTTCTGCAGCTCGAAAATTCTGTCTTAAAGTAATTGTTCCTTTCAAAAACTAACTCAGTTCTCACAGGGAGATAATGTGCTAGATGCTGGAGCTTCTAACATGCAGTGATTTCATTGGAGAGATACATGTGTTAATTCAACTCAGCTGATTAGGCCTATTTGTAGCCAATAGAGACTATCTCCACCTTGAAACACCTAAGTTGCTGCAAGTATTCCGTTTAAACACTAAGTCAATTTTAACAGGGAAACAATGTGCTAGAGGCCCCTGCTTCTAACACACATGCGTTTCTTTTGAGAGATACATGTGCTTCATCAACTTAGCTGAATAGGCCTATCTGGAACAAAATGAGCCTTTCTCCACCTTGAAAACTTTGATTTGCACAAAGTACTCCTTTGAAAACTAACTTTATTCTCACAGGGAAAGAATGTTCTAGATGCTCCTGCTTCTAAGACAGTTGGTTTTCTTTCGAGAGATACGTGTGTTCCTTCAACTTACTGAAATGGCCTATATGGAACAAAATGAACCTTTCTCCCCTTTGAAAATTCTGTTTTGCAGGAAGTATTTCTTTCAAAACCTAACTATATTCACACACGTAAACAACATGGTAGATGCTAGTGCTTCTAACTCAAATGGCTTTCTTTGGAGAGATACATGTGTTTCATCAACTCAGCTGAATAGGCCTATTTGCAAGAAAGTGAGCCTATCTCCACCTTCAAGAAACAAAGTTGCAGGAAGTATTCCTTTCAAAACCTAACTCAGTTTTCCCAGGGAAACAGTGTGCTAGATGCTGCAGCTTCTAACACAGATTTTTTTTTTTTTGGAGATATTTATGTGTTTCTTCAACTCGGCTGAATAGGTCTATTTGGAAATGAATGAGCTTTTCTCAACCTGGAAAATTCTGATTTGCAGGAAGTATTCCTTTCAAAAAGTAACTAAATTCTCAGAGGTCAACAATGTGATAGATTCTGCTGCTTTTTACACACATGGGTTTCTTTTGAGAGACATGCATGATTCATCAACTCAGGTGTATGGGCCTACTTGGAACAAAGAGAGGCTATGTGTACCATGGAGAACCCACCTAGCATGAAGTATTCCCTTCAAAAACTAACTCAGTTCTCAAAAGGAAACAATAGGCTTGATGGTGCAGCTTCTAACAAAGATGTTTCTCTTAGGAGAGGTTCATGGGTTTTGCAACTCAGCTGAATATACCTATTTGGAGCAAACAGAGCCTAACTCCACCTTCAAATCCTAAGTTGCAGAAAAGGATTCCTTTCAAACACTAAGTCAATTCTCACATGGAAACAATGTGCTAGAATCTGCAGCATCTGACAGAGATGTTTTTCTAAGGTGAGGTACATGTGTTTCTTCAACTCAGCTGAATTGCCTGTTTGGAACAAAATGAGCCTTTCTCCACCTTGAAAATTGTGATTTGCAGGAACTATTTCTTTCGAAAAGTAACTCAAATTTACAGGCAAGCTATGTGCAAGGTGCTTCAGCTCCTAACACAGATGGCTTTCTTTGGATAGATCCATGTATTCCTTCAACTCAGGTGAAGAAGCCTTTTGGGAGCAAACCGAGCCTATCTCCCCTTGAAATACCCAAGTTTCCTTCCCAAATCTAACTCAGTTCTCACAGGGAAAAATGTGCTACATGCTGCTGCTTCTAACACAAATGGACTTCTTTTCAAAAACAAATGTGTTTCTTCAACTTAGCTGAAGAAAGGCCAACTTGGAAAAAATGAGCCTTTCTGCATCTTCAAAACTATGATTTGCACTATGTACTCCTTTGGAAACTACCTCAGTTCTCACAGGGTAGTGCTTACACACATGGTTTTCTTTCCAGATATATAGGTGTTTCACCAACTCACCTGTACAGCCCTATTTCTAACAAAGAGAGCCTGTCAATGCATTGGAAAACCCACATAGCAGGAAGTATTCCTTTCAAAAACTAGCTCAAACCTCACAGGGAAACAATGTGCTTAAACCTGCATCTGCTAACATAGATGGTTTTCTTTGGACAGATACATGGGTTGCTTGAAGTCAGCTGCATATACCTATTTGGAGCAAAGAGAGCCTATGTCCACCTTGAATCACCTACGTGGCAGGAAGTCTTCCTTTCAAAAACGAACTAAATTCTCACAGGGAAACAATGTGCTAGATGCTCCTCCTTGTAACACACGTGGTTTTCTGTCGAGAGATGTATTTGTTTCTTCAACGTAGTTGAAGAGGCCTATTTAAAAAAATGAGCTTTTCTCCACCTTGAAACTTCTGATTTGTAGTGAGTATTCATTCAAAAACGAACTCCATATTAACAGGGAGACAATGTGCAGGAAACTCGAGCTTCTCACAAAGATGATTTTCTTTCGTGAGATACATGTCTTTCTTCACCTTAGTTGAATCGGTCTATTTGGAACAAAATGAGCCTTTCTCCACCTTGAAAAGTGTAATTTACACGAAGTTTTCCTACTAAAGCATACTCAGTTCTCACAGAGGAACAAAGTGCCAGTTGCTCCTACTTCTAAATAGTGGTTTTCATTCGTGATATACACGTGTTTCACCTTAGCTGAATAGGCCAATTTGGAAGAAAATGAGCCTTACTCTACCTTGAAAACTATGACGAGCAGGAAGTATTCCTTTCAAAAATTACCTCTACTTTTGCACAGAAACGATGTCACACATGCTGCAGCTTCTAACATAGATGGTTTTCTTTACAGTGATGCATGTGCTCTTTAACTCAGCCTAATACGCCTAATTGGAACCAAGAGAGCTTATCTCCACCTTGAAAACACGAAGTTGCAGGAAGTATTCCTTTGAAAAACGAACTCAATTTTAACAGGGAAATAATGTGCTAGATGCTGTAGCTTCTCACATAGATGGTTTTCTTTTGGAGAGATACATGATTTCCTTCAACTCAGCCAAATAGGCCTATTAGGAGCAGAAAGGGCCAATCTCCACCAGAAACACCTAAGTTGGAGGAAGTATTGCTTTCAAAAACGAATTCAATTCTCACAGGGAAACAATGTGCTGGATGCTCCTGCTTCTAACACAGATTGTCTGTTTACAAAGGATTCATTTGATTCTTCAACTTTGTTGAAGAGGCCTATTTGGAACAAAATGAGCCTTTCTCCACCTTGAACCCTATGATTTGCAGGAAGTATTCCTTTCAGAAACTAAATGAATTCTGACAGGGAAACAATGTGCCAGATGTTCCTGCTTCTAACTCAGATGGTTTTCTTTTGAGAGATATATGTATTTCTTCAACTCAGCTGAATAGGCCTATTTGTAGGAAACAGAGCTTATCTCCACCTTGAAACACCCAAGTTGCAGGAAATATTCCTTTCAAAACTAACTCAATGCTCACTGAGTAACAATGTGCTAGTATGTGCAGCTTCTAACAGAAATAGATTTTTTGGAGAGATACTTGTGTTTCTTCAACTCAGGTGAATAGGTGTATTTTGAGCAAACAGATATAGCACCACCTTGAGCAACCTATTGGAGCAAGATTTCCTTTCCAAACGAACTCAAATCTCACAGGGAACAATGTTCTATATGCTCCTTCAACTAACACAGATGGTCAACTTTTGAGAGATACCTGTGTTTCTTCTCCTTAGCTGAGTAGGCTTGTTGGGAACAATATGAATCATTCTCCACCTTGAAATTATGATTTGAAGGAAGTATTCCTTTGAAACACTAACTCAGCTCTCACAGGGAAACAATACCATATGTGCTGCAGCTTCTAACATAGATGGTTTTCTTTGGAGATCTACGGGTATTTTTTCAAATGAGCTGAATAGGCCTATTTGGAGCAAACAGAGCCTATCTCCACGTTAAAAAAACCAAACTTGCAGGAAGTATTCTTTTCCAAAAGGAATTCAATTCTCAAAGGGAAACAATGTGCTACATAATCCTGATTCTAGCTCAGATGCTTTTCTTTGTAGACATACGTGTGTTTCTTCACCTTACCTGAATAGGGGAATTTGGAATCAAAGAGCCTTTCTCCACCTTGAAAATTTTGATGTGCGGGAAGTATTCCTTTCAAAAACGAACTAAATGCTCACAGGGAGAAAATGTGCTAAGTACTGCAGGTTCTAACATAGATGGTTTTGTTTGGAGAGGTATATGTGCTGCGTAACTCACCTGAAGAGCCCTACTTGGAACAAAATGATCCTCTCTCCACCTTGAAAATTGTGAATAGCAGGAATTTTTCCTTCCCAAAACTAACTCTATTCTCACAGGGAAATAATGTGCTAGACGCTGCAGCTTCTAACATAGATGGTTTTCTTTGGAGAGAAAGTGAAGTTTCTTCAACTCAACTGAATAGGCCTATTTGGAGCAAAGTGAGCCTATGTCCACCGTGAAACACCTAAGTTGCAGGAAGTATTCCTTTTAAAAACTAACTCATTTTAACATGGAAGCAATATCCTAGTCCTGCTTCAAACACACATGGTTATTTTTGAGAGATTTATGTTTATCTTCAACTTGGCTGTATAGTTCTGTTTGAACAAATGAGCATTTCTGCAGCTCGAAAATTCTGTCTTAAAGTAATTGTTCCTTTCAAAAACTAACTCAGTTCTCACAGGGAGATAATGTGCTAGATGCTGGAGCTTCTAACATGCAGTGATTTCATTGGAGAGATACATGTGTTAATTCAACTCAGCTGATTAGGCCTATTTGTAGCCAATAGAGACTATCTCCACCTTGAAACACCTAAGTTGCAGCAAGTATTCCTTTTAAACACTAAGTCAATTTTAACAGGGAAACAATGTGCTAGAGGCCCCTGCTTCTAACACACATGCGTTTCTTTTGAGAGATACATGTGCTTCATCAACTTAGCTGAATAGGCCTATCTGGAACAAAATGAGCCTTTCTCCACCTTGAAAACTTTGATTTGCACAAAGTACTCCTTTGCAAACTAACTTTATTCTCACAGGGAAAGAATGTTCTAGATGCTCCTGCTTCTAAGACAGTTGGTTTTCTTTCGAGAGATACGTGTGTTCCTTCAACTTACTGAAATGGCCTATATGGAACAAAATGAACCTTTCTCCCCTTTGAAAATTCTGTTTTGCAGGAAGTATTTCTTTCAAAACCTAACTATATTCACACACGTAAACAACATGGTAGATGCTAGTGCTTCTAACTCAAATGGCTTTCTTTGGAGAGATACATGTGTTTCATCAACTCAGCTGAATAGGCCTATTTGCAAGAAAGTGAGCCTATCTCCACCTTCAAGAAACAAAGTTGCAGGAAGTATTCCTTTCAAAACCTAACTCAGTTTTCCCAGGGAAACAGTGTGCTAGATGCTGCAGCTTCTAACACAGATTTTTTTTTTTTTGGAGATATTTATGTGTTTCTTCAACTCGGCTGAATAGGTCTATTTGGAAATGAATGAGCTTTTCTCAACCTGGAAAATTCTGATTTGCAGGAAGTATTCCTTTCAAAAAGTAACTAAATTCTCAGAGGTCAACAATGTGATAGATTCTGCTGCTTTTTACACACATGGGTTTCTTTTGAGAGACATGCATGATTCATCAACTCAGGTGTATGGGCCTACTTGGAACAAAGAGAGGCTATGTGTACCATGGAGAACCCACCTAGCATGAAGTATTCCCTTCAAAAACTAACTCAGTTCTCAAAAGGAAACAATAGGCTTGATGGTGCAGCTTCTAACAAAGATGTTTCTCTTCGGAGAGGTTCATGGGTTTTGCAACTCAGCTGAATATACCTATTTGGAGCAAACAGAGCCTAACTCCACCTTCAAATCCTAAGTTGCAGAAAAGGATTCCTTTCAAACACTAAGTCAATTCTCACATGGAAACAATGTGCTAGAATCTGCAGCATCTGACAGAGATGTTTTTCTAAGGTGAGGTACATGTGTTTCTTCAACTCAGCTGAATTGCCTGTTTGGAACAAAATGAGCCTTTCTCCACCTTGAAAATTGTGATTTGCAGGAACTATTTCTTTCGAAAAGTAACTCAAATTTACAGGCAAGCTATGTGCAAGGTGCTTCAGCTCCTAACACAGATGGCTTTCTTTGGATAGATCCATGTATTCCTTCAACTCAGGTGAAGAAGCCTTTTGGGAGCAAACCGAGCCTATCTCCCCTTGAAATACCCAAGTTTCCTTCCCAAATCTAACTCAGTTCTCACAGGGAAAAATGTGCTACATGCTGCTGCTTCTAACACAAATGGACTTCTTTTCAAAAACAAATGTGTTTCTTCAACTTAGCTGAAGAAAGGCCAACTTGGAAAAAATGAGCCTTTCTGCATCTTCAAAACTATGATTTGCACTATGTACTCCTTTGGAAACTACCTCAGTTCTCACAGGGTAGTGCTTACACACATGGTTTTCTTTCCAGATATATAGGTGTTTCACCAACTCACCTGTACAGCCCTATTTCTAACAAAGAGAGCCTGTCAATGCATTGGAAAACCCACATAGCAGGAAGTATTCCTTTCAAAAACTAGCTCAAACCTCACAGGGAAACAATGTGCTTAAACCTGCATCTGCTAACATAGATGGTTTTCTTTGGACAGATACATGGGTTGCTTGAAGTCAGCTGCATATACCTATTTGGAGCAAAGAGACCTATGTCCACCTTGAATCACCTACGTGGCAGGAAGTCTTCCTTTCAAAAACGAACTAAATTCTCACAGGGAAACAATGTGCTAGATGCTCCTCCTTGTAACACACGTGGTTTTCTGTCGAGAGATGTATTTGTTTCTTCAACGTAGTTGAACAGGCCTATTCAAAAAAATGAGCTTTTCTCCACCTTGAAACTTCTGATTTGTAGTGAGTATTCATTCAAAAACGAACTCGACATTAACAGGGAGACAATGTGCAGGAAACTCGAGCTTCTCACAAAGATGATTTTCTTTCGTGAGATACATGTCTTTCTTCACCTTAGTTGAATCGGTCTATTTGGAACAAAATGAGCCTTTCTCCACCTTGAAAAGTGTAATTTACACGAAGTTTTCCTACTAAAGCATACTCAGTTCTCACAGAGGAACAAAGTGCCAGTTGCTCCTACTTCTAAATAGTGGTTTTCATTCGTGATATACACGTGTTTCACCTTAGCTGAATAGGCCAATTTGGAAGAAAATGAGCCTTACTCTACCTTGAAAACTATGACGAGCAGGAAGTATTCCTTTCAAAAATTACCTCTACTTTTGCACAGAAACGATGTCACACATGCTGCAGCTTCTAACATAGATGGTTTTCTTTACAGTGATGCATGTGCTCTTTAACTCAGCCTAATACGCCTAATTGGAACCAAGAGAGCTTATCTCCACCTTGAAAACCCGAAGTTGCAGGAAGTATTCCTTTGAAAAACGAACTCAATTTTAACAGGGAAATAATGTGCTAGATGCTGTAGCTTCTCACATAGATGGTTTTCTTTTGGAGAGATACATGATTTCCTTCAACTCAGCCAAATAGGCCTATTAGGAGCAGAAAGGGCCAATCTCCACCAGAAACACCTAAGTTGGAGGAAGTATTGCTTTCAAAAACGAATTCAATTCTCACAGGGAAACAACGTGCTGGATGCTCCTGCTTCTAACACAGATTGTCTGTTTACAAAGGATTCATTTGATTCTTCAACTTTGTTGAAGAGGCCTATTTGGAACAAAATGAGCCTTTCTCCACCTTGAACCCTATGATTTGCAGGAAGTATTCCTTTCAGAAACTAAATGAATTCTGACAGGGAAACAATGTGCCAGATGTTCCTGCTTCTAACTCAGATGGTTTTCTTTTGAGAGATATATGTATTTCTTCAACTCAGCTGAATAGGCCTATTTGTAGGAAACAGAGCTTATCTCCACCTTGAAACACCCAAGTTGCAGGAAATATTCCTTTCAAAACTAACTCAATGCTCACTGAGTAACAATGTGCTAGTATGTGCAGCTTCTAACAGAAATAGATTTTTTGGAGAGATACTTGTGTTTCTTCAACTCAGGTGAATAGGTGTATTTTGAGCAAACAGATATAGCACCACCTTGAGCAACCTATTGGAGGAAGATTTCCTTTCCAAACGAACTCAAATCTCACAGGGAACAATGTTCTATATGCTCCTTCAACTAACACAGATGGTCAACTTTTGAGAGATACCTGTGTTTCTTCTCCTTAGCTGAGTAGGCTTGTTGGGAACAATATGAATCATTCTCCACCTTGAAATTATGATTTGAAGGAAGTATTCCTTTGAAACACTAACTCAGCTCTCACAGGGAAACAATACCATATGTGCTGCAGCTTCTAACATAGATGGTTTTCTTTGGAGATCTACGGGTATTTTTTCAACTGAGCTGAATAGGCCTATTTGGAGCAAACAGAGCCTATCTCCACGTTAAAAAAACCAAACTTGCAGGAAGTATTCTTTTCCAAAAGGAATTCAATTCTCAAAGGGAAACAATGTGCTACATAATCCTGATTCTAGCTCAGATGCTTTTCTTTGTAGACATACGTGTGTTTCTTCACCTTACCTGAATAGGGGAATTTGGAATCAAAGAGCCTTTCTCCACCTTGAAAATTTTGATGTGCGGGAAGTATTCCTTTCAAAAACGAACTAAATGCTCACAGGGAGAAAATGTGCTAAGTACTGCAGGTTCTAACATAGATGGTTTTGTTTGGAGAGGTATATGTGCTGCTTAACTCACCTGAAGAGCCCTACTTGGAACAAAATGATCCTCTCTCCACCTTGAAAACTGTGAATAGCAGGAATTTTTCCTTCCCAAAACTAACTCTATTCTCACAGGGAAATAATGTGCTAGACGCTGCAGCTTCTAACATAGATGGTTTTCTTTGGAGAGAAAGTGAAGTTTCTTCAACTCAACTGAATAGGCCTATTTGGAGCAAAGTGAGCCTATGTCCACCGTGAAACACCTAAGTTGCAGGAAGTATTCCTTTTAAAAACTAACTCATTTTAACATGGAAGCAATATCCTAGTCCTGCTTCAAACACACATGGTTATTTTTGAGAGATTTATGTTTATCTTCAACTTGGCTGTATAGTTCTGTTTGAACAAATGAGCATTTCTGCAGCTCGAAAATTCTGTCTTAAAGTAATTGTTCCTTTCAAAAACTAACTCAGTTCTCACAGGGAGATAATGTGCTAGATGCTGGAGCTTCTAACATGCAGTGATTTCATTGGAGAGATACATGTGTTAATTCAACTCAGCTGATTAGGCCTATTTGTAGCCAATAGAGACTATCTCCACCTTGAAACACCTAAGTTGCAGCAAGTATTCCTTTTAAACACTAAGTCAATTTTAACAGGGAAACAATGTGCTAGAGGCCCCTGCTTCTAACACACATGCGTTTCTTTTGAGAGATACATGTGCTTCATCAACTTAGCTGAATAGGCCTATCTGGAACAAAATGAGCCTTTCTCCACCTTGAAAACTTTGATTTGCACAAAGTACTCCTTTGCAAACTAACTTTATTCTCACAGGGAAAGAATGTTCTAGATGCTCCTGCTTCTAAGACAGTTGGTTTTCTTTCGAGAGATACGTGTGTTCCTTCAACTTACTGAAATGGCCTATATGGAACAAAATGAACCTTTCTCCCCTTTGAAAATTCTGTTTTGCAGGAAGTATTTCTTTCAAAACCTAACTATATTCACACACGTAAACAACATGGTAGATGCTAGTGCTTCTAACTCAAATGGCTTTCTTTGGAGAGATACATGTGTTTCATCAACTCAGCTGAATAGGCCTATTTGCAAGAAAGTGAGCCTATCTCCACCTTCAAGAAACAAAGTTGCAGGAAGTATTCCTTTCAAAACCTAACTCAGTTTTCCCAGGGAAACAGTGTGCTAGATGCTGCAGCTTCTAACACAGATTTTTTTTTTTTGGAGATATTTATGTGTTTCTTCAACTCGGCTGAATAGGTCTATTTGGAAATGAATGAGCTTTTCTCAACCTGGAAAATTCTGATTTGCAGGAAGTATTCCTTTCAAAAAGTAACTAAATTCTCAGAGGTCAACAATGTGATAGATTCTGCTGCTTTTTACACACATGGGTTTCTTTTGAGAGACATGCATGATTCATCAACTCAGGTGTATGGGCCTACTTGGAACAAAGAGAGGCTATGTGTACCATGGAGAACCCACCTAGCATGAAGTATTCCCTTCAAAAACTAACTCAGTTCTCAAAAGGAAACAATAGGCTTGATGGTGCAGCTTCTAACAAAGATGTTTCTCTTAGGAGAGGTTCATGGGTTTTGCAACTCAGCTGAATATACCTATTTGGAGCAAACAGAGCCTAACTCCACCTTCAAATCCTAAGTTGCAGAAAAGGATTCCTTTCAAACACTAAGTCAATTCTCACATGGAAACAATGTGCTAGAATCTGCAGCATCTGACAGAGATGTTTTTCTAAGGTGAGGTACATGTGTTTCTTCAACTCAGCTGAATTGCCTGTTTGGAACAAAATGAGCCTTTCTCCACCTTGAAAATTGTGATTTGCAGGAACTATTTCTTTCGAAAAGTAACTCAAATTTACAGGCAAGCTATGTGCAAGGTGCTTCAGCTCCTAACACAGATGGCTTTCTTTGGATAGATCCATGTATTCCTTCAACTCAGGTGAAGAAGCCTTTTGGGAGCAAACCGAGCCTATCTCCCCTTGAAATACCCAAGTTTCCTTCCCAAATCTAACTCAGTTCTCACAGGGAAAAATGTGCTACATGCTGCTGCTTCTAACACAAATGGACTTCTTTTCAAAAACAAATGTGTTTCTTCAACTTAGCTGAAGAAAGGCCAACTTGGAAAAAATGAGCCTTTCTGCATCTTCAAAACTATGATTTGCACTATGTACTCCTTTGGAAACTACCTCAGTTCTCACAGGGTAGTGCTTACACACATGGTTTTCTTTCCAGATATATAGGTGTTTCACCAACTCACCTGTACAGCCCTATTTCTAACAAAGAGAGCCTGTCAATGCATTGGAAAACCCACATAGCAGGAAGTATTCCTTTCAAAAACTAGCTCAAATCTCACAGGGAAACAATGTGCTTAAACCTGCATCTGCTAACATAGATGGTTTTCTTTGGACAGATACATGGGTTGCTTAAAGTCAGCTGCATATACCTATTTGGAGCAAAGAGAGCCTATGTCCACCTTGAATCACCTACGTGGCAGGAAGTCTTCCTTTCAAAAACGAACTAAATTCTCACAGGGAAACAATGTGCTAGATGCTCCTCCTTGTAACACACGTGGTTTTCTGTCGAGAGATGTATTTGTTTCTTCAACGTAGTTGAACAGGCCTATTTAAAAAAATGAGCTTTTCTCCACCTTGAAACTTCTGATTTGTAGTGAGTATTCATTCAAAAACGAACTCCATATTAACAGGGAGACAATGTGCAGGAAACTCGAGCTTCTCACAAAGATGATTTTCTTTCGTGAGATACATGTCTTTCTTCACCTTAGTTGAATCGGTCTATTTGGAACAAAATGAGCCTTTCTCCACCTTGAAAAGTGTAATTTACACGAAGTTTTCCTACTAAAGCATACTCAGTTCTCACAGAGGAACAAAGTGCCAGTTGCTCCTACTTCTAAATAGTGGTTTTCATTCGTGATATACACGTGTTTCACCTTAGCTGAATAGGCCAATTTGGAAGAAAATGAGCCTTACTCTACCTTGAAAACTATGACGAGCAGGAAGTATTCCTTTCAAAAATTACCTCTACTTTTGCACAGAAACGATGTCACACATGCTGCAGCTTCTAACATAGATGGTTTTCTTTACAGTGATGCATGTGCTCTTTAACTCAGCCTAATACGCCTAATTGGAACCAAGAGAGCTTATCTCCACCTTGAAAACCCGAAGTTGCAGGAAGTATTCCTTTGAAAAACGAACTCAATTTTAACAGGGAAATAATGTGCTAGATGCTGTAGCTTCTCACATAGATGGTTTTCTTTTGGAGAGATACATGATTTCCTTCAACTCAGCCAAATAGGCCTATTAGGAGCAGAAAGGGCCAATCTCCACCAGAAACACCTAAGTTGGAGGAAGTATTGCTTTCAAAAACGAATTCAATTCTCACAGGGAAACAACGTGCTGGATGCTCCTGCTTCTAACACAGATTGTCTGTTTACAAAGGATTCATTTGATTCTTCAACTTTGTTGAAGAGGCCTATTTGGAACAAAATGAGCCTTTCTCCACCTTGAACCCTATGATTTGCAGGAAGTATTCCTTTCAGAAACTAAATGAATTCTGACAGGGAAACAATGTGCCAGATGTTCCTGCTTCTAACTCAGATGGTTTTCTTTTGAGAGATATATGTATTTCTTCAACTCAGCTGAATAGGCCTATTTGTAGGAAACAGAGCTTATCTCCACCTTGAAACACCCAAGTTGCAGGAAATATTCCTTTCAAAACTAACTCAATGCTCACTGAGTAACAATGTGCTAGTATGTGCAGCTTCTAACAGAAATAGATTTTTTGGAGAGATACTTGTGTTTCTTCAACTCAGGTGAATAGGTGTATTTTGAGCAAACAGATATAGCACCACCTTGAGCAACCTATTGGAGGAAGATTTCCTTTCCAAACGAACTCAAATCTCACAGGGAACAATGTTCTATATGCTCCTTCAACTAACACAGATGGTCAACTTTTGAGAGATACCTGTGTTTCTTCTCCTTAGCTGAGTAGTCTTGTTGGGAACAATATGAATCATTCTCCACCTTGAAATTATGATTTGAAGGAAGTATTCCTTTGAAACACTAACTCAGCTCTCACAGGGAAACAATACCATATGTGCTGCAGCTTCTAACATAGATGGTTTTCTTTGGAGATCTACGGGTATTTTTTCAACTGAGCTGAATAGGCCTATTTGGAGCAAACAGAGCCTATCTCCACGTTAAAAAAACCAAACTTGCAGGAAGTATTCTTTTCCAAAAGGAATTCAATTCTCAAAGGGAAACAATGTGCTACATAATCCTGATTCTAGCTCAGATGCTTTTCTTTGTAGACATACGTGTGTTTCTTCACCTTACCTGAATAGGGGAATTTGGAATCAAAGAGCCTTTCTCCACCTTGAAAATTTTGATGTGCGGGAAGTATTCCTTTCAAAAACGAACTAAATGCTCACAGGGAGAAAATGTGCTAAGTACTGCAGGTTCTAACATAGATGGTTTTGTTTGGAGAGGTATATGTGCTGCTTAACTCACCTGAAGAGCCCTACTTGGAACAAAATGATCCTCTCTCCACCTTGAAAACTGTGAATAGCAGGAATTTTTCCTTCCCAAAACTAACTCTATTCTCACAGGGAAATAATGTGCTAGACGCTGCAGCTTCTAACATAGATGGTTTTCTTTGGAGAGAAAGTGAAGTTTCTTCAACTCAACTGAATAGGCCTATTTGGAGCAAAGTGAGCCTATGTCCACCGTGAAACACCTAAGTTGCAGGAAGTATTCCTTTTAAAAACTAACTCATTTTAACATGGAAGCAATATCCTAGTCCTGCTTCAAACACACATGGTTATTTTTGAGAGATTTATGTTTATCTTCAACTTGGCTGTATAGTTCTGTTTGAACAAATGAGCATTTCTGCAGCTCGAAAATTCTGTCTTAAAGTAATTGTTCCTTTCAAAAACTAACTCAGTTCTCACAGGGAGATAATGTGCTAGATGCTGGAGCTTCTAACATGCAGTGATTTCATTGGAGAGATACATGTGTTAATTCAACTCAGCTGATTAGGCCTATTTGTAGCCAATAGAGACTATCTCCACCTTGAAACACCTAAGTTGCAGCAAGTATTCCTTTTAAACACTAAGTCAATTTTAACAGGGAAACAATGTGCTAGAGGCCCCTGCTTCTAACACACATGCGTTTCTTTTGAGAGATACATGTGCTTCATCAACTTAGCTGAATAGGCCTACCTGGAACAAAATGAGCCTTTCTCCACCTTGAAAACTTTGATTTGCACAAAGTACTCCTTTGCAAACTAACTTTATTCTCACAGGGAAAGAATGTTCTAGATGCTCCTGCTTCTAAGACAGTTGGTTTTCTTTCGAGAGATACGTGTGTTCCTTCAACTTACTGAAATGGCCTATATGGAACAAAATGAACCTTTCTCCCCTTTGAAAATTCTGTTTTGCAGGAAGTATTTCTTTCAAAACCTAACTATATTCACACACGTAAACAACATGGTAGATGCTAGTGCTTCTAACTCAAATGGCTTTCTTTGGAGAGATACATGTGTTTCATCAACTCAGCTGAATAGGCCTATTTGCAAGAAAGTGAGCCTATCTCCACCTTCAAGAAACAAAGTTGCAGGAAGTATTCCTTTCAAAACCTAACTCAGTTTTCCCAGGGAAACAGTGTGCTAGATGCTGCAGCTTCTAACACAGATTTTTTTTTTTTTGGAGATATTTATGTGTTTCTTCAACTCGGCTGAATAGGTCTATTTGGAAATGAATGAGCTTTTCTCAACCTGGAAAATTCTGATTTGCAGGAAGTATTCCTTTCAAAAAGTAACTAAATTCTCAGAGGTCAACAATGTGATAGATTCTGCTGCTTTTTACACACATGGGTTTCTTTTGAGAGACATGCATGATTCATCAACTCAGGTGTATGGGCCTACTTGGAACAAAGAGAGGCTATGTGTACCATGGAGAACCCACCTAGCATGAAGTATTCCCTTCAAAAACTAACTCAGTTCTCAAAAGGAAACAATAGGCTTGATGGTGCAGCTTCTAACAAAGATGTTTCTCTTAGGAGAGGTTCATGGGTTTTGCAACTCAGCTGAATATACCTATTTGGAGCAAACAGAGCCTAACTCCACCTTCAAATCCTAAGTTGCAGAAAAGGATTCCTTTCAAACACTAAGTCAATTCTCACATGGAAACAATGTGCTAGAATCTGCAGCATCTGACAGAGATGTTTTTCTAAGGTGAGGTACATGTGTTTCTTCAACTCAGCTGAATTGCCTGTTTGGAACAAAATGAGCCTTTCTCCACCTTGAAAATTGTGATTTGCAGGAACTATTTCTTTCGAAAAGTAACTCAAATTTACAGGCAAGCTATGTGCAAGGTGCTTCAGCTCCTAACACAGATGGCTTTCTTTGGATAGATCCATGTATTCCTTCAACTCAGGTGAAGAAGCCTTTTGGGAGCAAACCGAGCCTATCTCCCCTTGAAATACCCAAGTTTCCTTCCCAAATCTAACTCAGTTCTCACAGGGAAAAATGTGCTACATGCTGCTGCTTCTAACACAAATGGACTTCTTTTCAAAAACAAATGTGTTTCTTCAACTTAGCTGAAGAAAGGCCAACTTGGAAAAAATGAGCCTTTCTGCATCTTCAAAACTATGATTTGCACTATGTACTCCTTTGGAAACTACCTCAGTTCTCACAGGGTAGTGCTTACACACATGGTTTTCTTTCCAGATATATAGGTGTTTCACCAACTCACCTGTACAGCCCTATTTCTAACAAAGAGAGCCTGTCAATGCATTGGAAAACCCACATAGCAGGAAGTATTCCTTTCAAAAACTAGCTCAAACCTCACAGGGAAACAATGTGCTTAAACCTGCATCTGCTAACATAGATGGTTTTCTTTGGACAGATACATGGGTTGCTTGAAGTCAGCTGCATATACCTATTTGGAGCAAAGAGACCTATGTCCACCTTGAATCACCTACGTGGCAGGAAGTCTTCCTTTCAAAAACGAACTAAATTCTCACAGGGAAACAATGTGCTAGATGCTCCTCCTTGTAACACACGTGGTTTTCTGTCGAGAGATGTATTTGTTTCTTCAACGTAGTTGAACAGGCCTATTTAAAAAAATGAGCTTTTCTCCACCTTGAAACTTCTGATTTGTAGTGAGTATTCATTCAAAAACGAACTCCACATTAACAGGGAGACAATGTGCAGGAAACTCGAGCTTCTCACAAAGATGATTTTCTTTCGTGAGATACATGTCTTTCTTCACCTTAGTTGAATCGGTCTATTTGGAACAAAATGAGCCTTTCTCCACCTTGAAAAGTGTAATTTACACGAAGTTTTCCTACTAAAGCATACTCAGTTCTCACAGAGGAACAAAGTGCCAGTTGCTCCTACTTCTAAATAGTGGTTTTCATTCGTGATATACACGTGTTTCACCTTAGCTGAATAGGCCAATTTGGAAGAAAATGAGCCTTACTCTACCTTGAAAACTATGACGAGCAGGAAGTATTCCTTTCAAAAATTACCTCTACTTTTGCACAGAAACGATGTCACACATGCTGCAGCTTCTAACATAGATGGTTTTCTTTACAGTGATGCATGTGCTCTTTAACTCAGCCTAATACGCCTAATTGGAACCAAGAGAGCTTATCTCCACCTTGAAAACCCGAAGTTGCAGGAAGTATTCCTTTGAAAAACGAACTCAATTTTAACAGGGAAATAATGTGCTAGATGCTGTAGCTTCTCACATAGATGGTTTTCTTTTGGAGAGATACATGATTTCCTTCAACTCAGCCAAATAGGCCTATTAGGAGCAGAAAGGGCCAATCTCCACCAGAAACACCTAAGTTGGAGGAAGTATTGCTTTCAAAAACGAATTCAATTCTCACAGGGAAACAACGTGCTGGATGCTCCTGCTTCTAACACAGATTGTCTGTTTACAAAGGATTCATTTGATTCTTCAACTTTGTTGAAGAGGCCTATTTGGAACAAAATGAGCCTTTCTCCACCTTGAACCCTATGATTTGCAGGAAGTATTCCTTTCAGAAACTAAATGAATTCTGACAGGGAAACAATGTGCCAGATGTTCCTGCTTCTAACTCAGATGGTTTTCTTTTGAGAGATATATGTATTTCTTCAACTCAGCTGAATAGGCCTATTTGTAGGAAACAGAGCTTATCTCCACCTTGAAACACCCAAGTTGCAGGAAATATTCCTTTCAAAACTAACTCAATGCTCACTGAGTAACAATGTGCTAGTATGTGCAGCTTCTAACAGAAATAGATTTTTTGGAGAGATACTTGTGTTTCTTCAACTCAGGTGAATAGGTGTATTTTGAGCAAACAGATATAGCACCACCTTGAGCAACCTATTGGAGGAAGATTTCCTTTCCAAACGAACTCAAATCTCACAGGGAACAATGTTCTATATGCTCCTTCAACTAACACAGATGGTCAACTTTTGAGAGATACCTGTGTTTCTTCTCCTTAGCTGAGTAGGCTTGTTGGGAACAATATGAATCATTCTCCACCTTGAAATTATGATTTGAAGGAAGTATTCCTTTGAAACACTAACTCAGCTCTCACAGGGAAACAATACCATATGTGCTGCAGCTTCTAACATAGATGGTTTTCTTTGGAGATCTACGGGTATTTTTTCAACTGAGCTGAATAGGCCTATTTGGAGCAAACAGAGCCTATCTCCACGTTAAAAAAACCAAACTTGCAGGAAGTATTCTTTTCCAAAAGGAATTCAATTCTCAAAGGGAAACAATGTGCTACATAATCCTGATTCTAGCTCAGATGCTTTTCTTTGTAGACATACGTGTGTTTCTTCACCTTACCTGAATAGGGGAATTTGGAATCAAAGAGCCTTTCTCCACCTTGAAAATTTTGATGTGCGGGAAGTATTCCTTTCAAAAACGAACTAAATGCTCACAGGGAGAAAATGTGCTAAGTACTGCAGGTTCTAACATAGATGGTTTTGTTTGGAGAGGTATATGTGCTGCTTAACTCACCTGAAGAGCCCTACTTGGAACAAAATGATCCTCTCTCCACCTTGAAAACTGTGAATAGCAGGAATTTTTCCTTCCCAAAACTAACTCTATTCTCACAGGGAAATAATGTGCTAGACGCTGCAGCTTCTAACATAGATGGTTTTCTTTGGAGAGAAAGTGAAGTTTCTTCAACTCAACTGAATAGGCCTATTTGGAGCAAAGTGAGCCTATGTCCACCGTGAAACACCTAAGTTGCAGGAAGTATTCCTTTTAAAAACTAACTCATTTTAACATGGAAGCAATATCCTAGTCCTGCTTCAAACACACATGGTTATTTTTGAGAGATTTATGTTTATCTTCAACTTGGCTGTATAGTTCTGTTTGAACAAATGAGCATTTCTGCAGCTCGAAAATTCTGTCTTAAAGTAATTGTTCCTTTCAAAAACTAACTCAGTTCTCACAGGGAGATAATGTGCTAGATGCTGGAGCTTCTAACATGCAGTGATTTCATTGGAGAGATACATGTGTTAATTCAACTCAGCTGATTAGGCCTATTTGTAGCCAATAGAGACTATCTCCACCTTGAAACACCTAAGTTGCAGCAAGTATTCCTTTTAAACACTAAGTCAATTTTAACAGGGAAACAATGTGCTAGAGGCCCCTGCTTCTAACACACATGCGTTTCTTTTGAGAGATACATGTGCTTCATCAACTTAGCTGAATAGGCCTATCTGGAACAAAATGAGCCTTTCTCCACCTTGAAAACTTTGATTTGCACAAAGTACTCCTTTGCAAACTAACTTTATTCTCACAGGGAAAGAATGTTCTAGATGCTCCTGCTTCTAAGACAGTTGGTTTTCTTTCGAGAGATACGTGTGTTCCTTCAACTTACTGAAATGGCCTATATGGAACAAAATGAACCTTTCTCCCCTTTGAAAATTCTGTTTTGCAGGAAGTATTTCTTTCAAAACCTAACTATATTCACACACGTAAACAACATGGTAGATGCTAGTGCTTCTAACTCAAATGGCTTTCTTTGGAGAGATACATGTGTTTCATCAACTCAGCTGAATAGGCCTATTTGCAAGAAAGTGAGCCTATCTCCACCTTCAAGAAACAAAGTTGCAGGAAGTATTCCTTTCAAAACCTAACTCAGTTTTCCCAGGGAAACAGTGTGCTAGATGCTGCAGCTTCTAACACAGATTTTTTTTTTTTGGAGATATTTATGTGTTTCTTCAACTCGGCTGAATAGGTCTATTTGGAAATGAATGAGCTTTTCTCAACCTGGAAAATTCTGATTTGCAGGAAGTATTCCTTTCAAAAAGTAACTAAATTCTCAGAGGTCAACAATGTGATAGATTCTGCTGCTTTTTACACACATGGGTTTCTTTTGAGAGACATGCATGATTCATCAACTCAGGTGTATGGGCCTACTTGGAACAAAGAGAGGCTATGTGTACCATGGAGAACCCACCTAGCATGAAGTATTCCCTTCAAAAACTAACTCAGTTCTCAAAAGGAAACAATAGGCTTGATGGTGCAGCTTCTAACAAAGATGTTTCTCTTAGGAGAGGTTCATGGGTTTTGCAACTCAGCTGAATATACCTATTTGGAGCAAACAGAGCCTAACTCCACCTTCAAATCCTAAGTTGCAGAAAAGGATTCCTTTCAAACACTAAGTCAATTCTCACATGGAAACAATGTGCTAGAATCTGCAGCATCTGACAGAGATGTTTTTCTAAGGTGAGGTACATGTGTTTCTTCAACTCAGCTGAATTGCCTGTTTGGAACAAAATGAGCCTTTCTCCACCTTGAAAATTGTGATTTGCAGGAACTATTTCTTTCGAAAAGTAACTCAAATTTACAGGCAAGCTATGTGCAAGGTGCTTCAGCTCCTAACACAGATGGCTTTCTTTGGATAGATCCATGTATTCCTTCAACTCAGGTGAAGAAGCCTTTTGGGAGCAAACCGAGCCTATCTACCCTTGAAATACCCAAGTTTCCTTCCCAAATCTAACTCAGTTCTCACAGGGAAAAATGTGCTACATGCTGCTGCTTCTAACACAAATGGACTTCTTTTCAAAAACAAATGTGTTTCTTCAACTTAGCTGAAGAAAGGCCAACTTGGAAAAAATGAGCCTTTCTGCATCTTCAAAACTATGATTTGCACTATGTACTCCTTTGGAAACTACCTCAGTTCTCACAGGGTAGTGCTTACACACATGGTTTTCTTTCCAGATATATAGGTGTTTCACCAACTCACCTGTACAGCCCTATTTCTAACAAAGAGAGCCTGTCAATGCATTGGAAAACCCACATAGCAGGAAGTATTCCTTTCAAAAACTAGCTCAAATCTCACAGGGAAACAATGTGCTTAAACCTGCATCTGCTAACATAGATGGTTTTCTTTGGACAGATACATGGGTTGCTTAAAGTCAGCTGCATATACCTATTTGGAGCAAAGAGAGCCTATGTCCACCTTGAATCACCTACGTGGCAGGAAGTCTTCCTTTCAAAAACGAACTAAATTCTCACAGGGAAACAATGTGCTAGATGCTCCTCCTTGTAACACACGTGGTTTTCTGTCGAGAGATGTATTTGTTTCTTCAACGTAGTTGAACAGGCCTATTTAAAAAAATGAGCTTTTCTCCACCTTGAAACTTCTGATTTGTAGTGAGTATTCATTCAAAAACGAACTCCATATTAACAGGGAGACAATGTGCAGGAAACTCGAGCTTCTCACAAAGATGATTTTCTTTCGTGAGATACATGTCTTTCTTCACCTTAGTTGAATCGGTCTATTTGGAACAAAATGAGCCTTTCTCCACCTTGAAAAGTGTAATTTACACGAAGTTTTCCTACTAAAGCATACTCAGTTCTCACAGAGGAACAAAGTGCCAGTTGCTCCTACTTCTAAATAGTGGTTTTCATTCGTGATATACACGTGTTTCACCTTAGCTGAATAGGCCAATTTGGAAGAAAATGAGCCTTACTCTACCTTGAAAACTATGACGAGCAGGAAGTATTCCTTTCAAAAATTACCTCTACTTTTCCACAGAAACGATGTCACACATGCTGCAGCTTCTAACATAGATGGTTTTCTTTACAGTGATGCATGTGCTCTTTAACTCAGCCTAATACGCCTAATTGGAACCAAGAGAGCTTATCTCCACCTTGAAAACCCGAAGTTGCAGGAAGTATTCCTTTGAAAAACGAACTCAATTTTAACAGGGAAATAATGTGCTAGATGCTGTAGCTTCTCACATAGATGGTTTTCTTTTGGAGAGATACATGATTTCCTTCAACTCAGCCAAATAGGCCTATTAGGAGCAGAAAGGGCCAATCTCCACCAGAAACACCTAAGTTGGAGGAAGTATTGCTTTCAAAAACGAATTCAATTCTCACAGGGAAACAACGTGCTGGATGCTCCTGCTTCTAACACAGATTGTCTGTTTACAAAGGATTCATTTGATTCTTCAACTTTGTTGAAGAGGCCTATTTGGAACAAAATGAGCCTTTCTCCACCTTGAACCCTATGATTTGCAGGAAGTATTCCTTTCAGAAACTAAATGAATTCTGACAGGGAAACAATGTGCCAGATGTTCCTGCTTCTAACTCAGATGGTTTTCTTTTGAGAGATATATGTATTTCTTCAACTCAGCTGAATAGGCCTATTTGTAGGAAACAGAGCTTATCTCCACCTTGAAACACCCAAGTTGCAGGAAATATTCCTTTCAAAACTAACTCAATGCTCACTGAGTAACAATGTGCTAGTATGTGCAGCTTCTAACAGAAATAGATTTTTTGGAGAGATACTTGTGTTTCTTCAACTCAGGTGAATAGGTGTATTTTGAGCAAACAGATATAGCACCACCTTGAGCAACCTATTGGAGGAAGATTTCCTTTCCAAACGAACTCAAATCTCACAGGGAACAATGTTCTATATGCTCCTTCAACTAACACAGATGGTCAACTTTTGAGAGATACCTGTGTTTCTTCTCCTTAGCTGAGTAGTCTTGTTGGGAACAATATGAATCATTCTCCACCTTGAAATTATGATTTGAAGGAAGTATTCCTTTGAAACACTAACTCAGCTCTCACAGGGAAACAATACCATATGTGCTGCAGCTTCTAACATAGATGGTTTTCTTTGGAGATCTACGGGTATTTTTTCAACTGAGCTGAATAGGCCTATTTGGAGCAAACAGAGCCTATCTCCACGTTAAAAAAACCAAACTTGCAGGAAGTATTCTTTTCCAAAAGGAATTCAATTCTCAAAGGGAAACAATGTGCTACATAATCCTGATTCTAGCTCAGATGCTTTTCTTTGTAGACATACGTGTGTTTCTTCACCTTACCTGAATAGGGGAATTTGGAATCAAAGAGCCTTTCTCCACCTTGAAAATTTTGATGTGCGGGAAGTATTCCTTTCAAAAACGAACTAAATGCTCACAGGGAGAAAATGTGCTAAGTACTGCAGGTTCTAACATAGATGGTTTTGTTTGGAGAGGTATATGTGCTGCTTAACTCACCTGAAGAGCCCTACTTGGAACAAAATGATCCTCTCTCCACCTTGAAAACTGTGAATAGCAGGAATTTTTCCTTCCCAAAACTAACTCTATTCTCACAGGGAAATAATGTGCTAGACGCTGCAGCTTCTAACATAGATGGTTTTCTTTGGAGAGAAAGTGAAGTTTCTTCAACTCAACTGAATAGGCCTATTTGGAGCAAAGTGAGCCTATGTCCACCGTGAAACACCTAAGTTGCAGGAAGTATTCCTTTTAAAAACTAACTCATTTTAACATGGAAGCAATATCCTAGTCCTGCTTCAAACACACATGGTTATTTTTGAGAGATTTATGTTTATCTTCAACTTGGCTGTATAGTTCTGTTTGAACAAATGAGCATTTCTGCAGCTCGAAAATTCTGTCTTAAAGTAATTGTTCCTTTCAAAAACTAACTCAGTTCTCACAGGGAGATAATGTGCTAGATGCTGGAGCTTCTAACATGCAGTGATTTCATTGGAGAGATACATGTGTTAATTCAACTCAGCTGATTAGGCCTATTTGTAGCCAATAGAGACTATCTCCACCTTGAAACACCTAAGTTGCTGCAAGTATTCCGTTTAAACACTAAGTCAATTTTAACAGGGAAACAATGTGCTAGAGGCCCCTGCTTCTAACACACATGCGTTTCTTTTGAGAGATACATGTGCTTCATCAACTTAGCTGAATAGGCCTATCTGGAACAAAATGAGCCTTTCTCCACCTTGAAAACTTTGATTTGCACAAAGTACTCCTTTGAAAACTAACTTTATTCTCACAGGGAAAGAATGTTCTAGATGCTCCTGCTTCTAAGACAGTTGGTTTTCTTTCGAGAGATACGTGTGTTCCTTCAACTTACTGAAATGGCCTATATGGAACAAAATGAACCTTTCTCCCCTTTGAAAATTCTGTTTTGCAGGAAGTATTTCTTTCAAAACCTAACTATATTCACACACGTAAACAACATGGTAGATGCTAGTGCTTCTAACTCAAATGGCTTTCTTTGGAGAGATACATGTGTTTCATCAACTCAGCTGAATAGGCCTATTTGCAAGAAAGTGAGCCTATCTCCACCTTCAAGAAACAAAGTTGCAGGAAGTATTCCTTTCAAAACCTAACTCAGTTTTCCCAGGGAAACAGTGTGCTAGATGCTGCAGCTTCTAACACAGATTTTTTTTTTTTTTGGAGATATTTATGTGTTTCTTCAACTCGGCTGAATAGGTCTATTTGGAAATGAATGAGCTTTTCTCAACCTGGAAAATTCTGATTTGCAGGAAGTATTCCTTTCAAAAAGTAACTAAATTCTCAGAGGTCAACAATGTGATAGATTCTGCTGCTTTTTACACACATGGGTTTCTTTTGAGAGACATGCATGATTCATCAACTCAGGTGTATGGGCCTACTTGGAACAAAGAGAGGCTATGTGTACCATGGAGAACCCACCTAGCATGAAGTATTCCCTTCAAAAACTAACTCAGTTCTCAAAAGGAAACAATAGGCTTGATGGTGCAGCTTCTAACAAAGATGTTTCTCTTCGGAGAGGTTCATGGGTTTTGCAACTCAGCTGAATATACCTATTTGGAGCAAACAGAGCCTAACTCCACCTTCAAATCCTAAGTTGCAGAAAAGGATTCCTTTCAAACACTAAGTCAATTCTCACATGGAAACAATGTGCTAGAATCTGCAGCATCTGACAGAGATGTTTTTCTAAGGAGAGGTACATGTGTTTCTTCAACTCAGCTGAATTGCCTGTTTGGAACAAAATGAGCCTTTCTCCACCTTGAAAATTGTGATTTGCAGGAACTATTTCTTTCGAAAAGTAACTCAAATTTACAGGCAAGCTATGTGCAAGGTGCTTCAGCTCCTAACACAGATGGCTTTCTTTGGATAGATCCATGTATTCCTTCAACTCAGGTGAAGAAGCCTTTTGGGAGCAAACCGAGCCTATCTCCCCTTGAAATACCTAAGTTTCCTTCCCAAATCTAACTCAATTCTCACAGGGAAAAATGTGCTACATGCTGCTGCTTCTAACACAAATGGACTTCTTTTCAAAAACAAATGTGTTTCTTCAACTTAGCTGAAGAAAGGCCAACTTGGAAAAAATGAGCCTTTCTGCATCTTCCAAACTATGATTTGCACTATGTTCTCCTTTGGAAACTACCTCAGTTCTCACAGGGTAGTGCTTACACACATGGTTTTCTTTCCAGATATATAGGTGTTTCACCAACTCACCTGTACAGCCCTATTTCTAACAAAGAGAGCCTGTCAATGCATTGGAAACCCCACATAGCAGGAAGTATTCCTTTCAAAAACTAGCTCAAACCTCACAGGGAAACAATGTGCTTGAACCTGCATCTGCTAACATAGATGGTTTTCTTTGGACAGATACATGGGTTGCTTGAAGTCAGCTGCATATACCTATTTGGAGCAAAGAGAGCCTATGTCCACCTTGAATCACCTACGTGGCAGGAAGTCTTCCTTTCAAAAACGAACTAAATTCTCACAGGGAAACAATGTGCTAGATGCTCCTCCTTGTAACACACGTGGTTTTCTGTCGAGAGATGTATTTGTTTCTTCAACGTAGTTGAACAGGCCTATTTAAAAAAATGAGCTTTTCTCCACCTTGAAACTTCTGATTTGTAGTGAGTATTCATTCAAAAACGAACTCCATATTAACAGGGAGACAATGTGCAGGAAGCTCGAGCTTCTCACAAAGATGATTTTCTTTCGTGAGATACATGTCTTTCTTCACCTTAGTTGAATCGGTCTATTTGGAACAAAATGAGCCTTTCTCCACCTTGAAAAGTGCAATTTACACGAAATTTTCCTACTAAAGCATACTCAGTTCTCACAGAGGAACAAAGTGCCAGTTGCTCCTACTTCTAAATAGTGGTTTTCATTCGTGATATACACGTGTTTCACCTTAGCTGAATAGGCCAATTTGGAAGAAAATGAGCCTTACTCTACCCTGAAAACTATGATAAGCAGGAAGTATTCCTTTCAAAAACTACCTCTACTTTTGCACAGAAACGATGTCACACATGCTGCAGCTTCTAACATAGATGGTTTTCTTTACAGTGATGCATGTGCTCTTTAACTCAGCCTAATACGCCTAATTGGAACCAAGAGAGCTTATCTCCACCTTGAAAACCCGAAGTTGCAGGAAGTATTCCTTTGAAAAACGAACTCAATTTTAACAGGGAAATAATGTGCTAGATGCTGTAGCTTCTCACATAGATGGTTTTCTTTTGGAGAGATACATGATTTCCTTCAACTCAGCCAAATAGGCCTATTAGGAGCAGAAAGGGCCAATCTCCACCAGAAACACCTAAGTTGGAGGAAGTATTGCTTTCAAAAACGAATTCAATTCTCACAGGGAAACAACGTGCTGGATGCTCCTGCTTCTAACACAGATTGTCTGTTTACAAAGGATTCATTTGATTCTTCAACTTTGTTGAAGAGGCCTATTTGGAACAAAATGAGCCTTTCTCCACCTTGAACCCTATGATTTGCAGGAAGTATTCCTTTCAGAAACTAAATGAATTCTGACAGGGAAACAATGTGCCAGATGTTCCTGCTTCTAACTCAGATGGTTTTCTTTTGAGAGATATATGTATTTCTTCAACTCAGCTGAATAGGCCTATTTGTAGGAAACAGAGCTTATCTCCACCTTGAAACACCCAAGTTGCAGGAAATATTCCTTTCAAAACTAACTCAATGCTCACTGAGTAACAATGTGCTAGTATGTGCAGCTTCTAACAGAAATAGATTTTTTGGAGAGATACTTGTGTTTCTTCAACTCAGGTGAATAGGTGTATTTTGAGCAAACAGATATAGCACCACCTTGAGCAACCTATTGGAGGAAGATTTCCTTTCCAAACGAACTCAAATCTCACAGGGAACAATGTTCTATATGCTCCTTCAACTAACACAGATGGTCAACTTTTGAGAGATACCTGTGTTTCTTCTCCTTAGCTGAGTAGTCTTGTTGGGAACAATATGAATCATTCTCCACCTTGAAATTATGATTTGAAGGAAGTATTCCTTTGAAACACTAACTCAGCTCTCACAGGGAAACAATACCATATGTGCTGCAGCTTCTAACATAGATGGTTTTCTTTGGAGATCTACGGGTATTTTTTCAACTGAGCTGAATAGGCCTATTTGGAGCAAACAGAGCCTATCTCCACGTTAAAAAAACCAAACTTGCAGGAAGTATTCTTTTCCAAAAGGAATTCAATTCTCAAAGGGAAACAATGTGCTACATAATCCTGATTCTAGCTCAGATGCTTTTCTTTGTAGACATACGTGTGTTTCTTCACCTTACCTGAATAGGGGAATTTGGAATCAAAGAGCCTTTCTCCACCTTGAAAATTTTGATGTGCGGGAAGTATTCCTTTCAAAAACGAACTAAATGCTCACAGGGAGAAAATGTGCTAAGTACTGCAGGTTCTAACATAGATGGTTTTGTTTGGAGAGGTATATGTGCTGCTTAACTCACCTGAAGAGCCCTACTTGGAACAAAATGATCCTCTCTCCACCTTGAAAACTGTGAATAGCAGGAATTTTTCCTTCCCAAAACTAACTCTATTCTCACAGGGAAATAATGTGCTAGACGCTGCAGCTTCTAACATAGATGGTTTTCTTTGGAGAGAAAGTGAAGTTTCTTCAACTCAACTGAATAGGCCTATTTGGAGCAAAGTGAGCCTATGTCCACCGTGAAACACCTAAGTTGCAGGAAGTATTCCTTTTAAAAACTAACTCATTTTAACATGGAAGCAATATCCTAGTCCTGCTTCAAACACACATGGTTATTTTTGAGAGATTTATGTTTATCTTCAACTTGGCTGTATAGTTCTGTTTGAACAAATGAGCATTTCTGCAGCTCGAAAATTCTGTCTTAAAGTAATTGTTCCTTTCAAAAACTAACTCAGTTCTCACAGGGAGATAATGTGCTAGATGCTGGAGCTTCTAACATGCAGTGATTTCATTGGAGAGATACATGTGTTAATTCAACTCAGCTGATTAGGCCTATTTGTAGCCAATAGAGACTATCTCCACCTTGAAACACCTAAGTTGCTGCAAGTATTCCGTTTAAACACTAAGTCAATTTTAACAGGGAAACAATGTGCTAGAGGCCCCTGCTTCTAACACACATGCGTTTCTTTTGAGAGATACATGTGCTTCATCAACTTAGCTGAATAGGCCTATCTGGAACAAAATGAGCCTTTCTCCACCTTGAAAACTTTGATTTGCACAAAGTACTCCTTTGCAAACTAACTTTATTCTCACAGGGAAAGAATGTTCTAGATGCTCCTGCTTCTAAGACAGTTGGTTTTCTTTCGAGAGATACGTGTGTTCCTTCAACTTACTGAAATGGCCTATATGGAACAAAATGAACCTTTCTCCCCTTTGAAAATTCTGTTTTGCAGGAAGTATTTCTTTCAAAACCTAACTATATTCACACACGTAAACAACATGGTAGATGCTAGTGCTTCTAACTCAAATGGCTTTCTTTGGAGAGATACATGTGTTTCATCAACTCAGCTGAATAGGCCTATTTGCAAGAAAGTGAGCCTATCTCCACCTTCAAGAAACAAAGTTGCAGGAAGTATTCCTTTCAAAACCTAACTCAGTTTTCCCAGGGAAACAGTGTGCTAGATGCTGCAGCTTCTAACACAGATTTTTTTTTTTTTTGGAGATATTTATGTGTTTCTTCAACTCGGCTGAATAGGTCTATTTGGAAATGAATGAGCTTTTCTCAACCTGGAAAATTCTGATTTGCAGGAAGTATTCCTTTCAAAAAGTAACTAAATTCTCAGAGGTCAACAATGTGATAGATTCTGCTGCTTTTTACACACATGGGTTTCTTTTGAGAGACATGCATGATTCATCAACTCAGGTGTATGGGCCTACTTGGAACAAAGAGAGGCTATGTGTACCATGGAGAACCCACCTAGCATGAAGTATTCCCTTCAAAAACTAACTCAGTTCTCAAAAGGAAACAATAGGCTTGATGGTGCAGCTTCTAACAAAGATGTTTCTCTTCGGAGAGGTTCATGGGTTTTGCAACTCAGCTGAATATACCTATTTGGAGCAAACAGAGCCTAACTCCACCTTCAAATCCTAAGTTGCAGAAAAGGATTCCTTTCAAACACTAAGTCAATTCTCACATGGAAACAATGTGCTAGAATCTGCAGCATCTGACAGAGATGTTTTTCTAAGGAGAGGTACATGTGTTTCTTCAACTCAGCTGAATTGCCTGTTTGGAACAAAATGAGCCTTTCTCCACCTTGAAAATTGTGATTTGCAGGAACTATTTCTTTCGAAAAGTAACTCAAATTTACAGGCAAGCTATGTGCAAGGTGCTTCAGCTCCTAACACAGATGGCTTTCTTTGGATAGATCCATGTATTCCTTCAACTCAGGTGAAGAAGCCTTTTGGGAGCAAACCGAGCCTATCTCCCCTTGAAATTCCTAAGTTTCCTTCCCAAATCTAACTCAATTCTCACAGGGAAAAATGTGCTACATGCTGCTGCTTCTAACACAAATGGACTTCTTTTCAAAAACAAATGTGTTTCTTCAACTTAGCTGAAGAAAGGCCAACTTGGAAAAAATGAGCCTTTCTGCATCTTCCAAACTATGATTTGCACTATGTTCTCCTTTGGAAACTACGTCAGTTCTCACAGGGTAGTGCTTACACACATGGTTTTCTTTCCAGATATATAGGTGTTTCACCAACTCACCTGTACAGCCCTATTTCTAACAAAGAGAGCCTGTCAATGCATTGGAAACCCCACATAGCAGGAAGTATTCCTTTCAAAAACTAGCTCAAACCTCACAGGGAAACAATGTGCTTGAACCTGCATCTGCTAACATAGATGGTTTTCTTTGGACAGATACATGGGTTGCTTGAAGTCAGCTGCATATACCTATTTGGAGCAAAGAGAGCCTATGTCCACCTTGAATCACCTACGTGGCAGGAAGTCTTCCTTTCAAAAACGAACTAAATTCTCACAGGGAAACAATGTGCTAGATGCTCCTCCTTGTAACACACGTGGTTTTCTGTCGAGAGATGTATTTGTTTCTTCAACGTAGTTGAACAGGCCTATTTAAAAAAATGAGCTTTTCTCCACCTTGAAACTTCTGATTTGTAGTGAGTATTCATTCAAAAACGAACTCCATATTAACAGGGAGACAATGTGCAGGAAGCTCGAGCTTCTCACAAAGATGATTTTCTTTCGTGAGATACATGTCTTTCTTCACCTTAGTTGAATCGGTCTATTTGGAACAAAATGAGCCTTTCTCCACCTTGAAAAGTGCAATTTACACGAAATTTTCCTACTAAAGCATACTCAGTTCTCACAGAGGAACAAAGTGCCAGTTGCTCCTACTTCTAAATAGTGGTTTTCATTCGTGATATACACGTGTTTCACCTTAGCTGAATAGGCCAATTTGGAAGAAAATGAGCCTTACTCTACCCTGAAAACTATGATAAGCAGGAAGTATTCCTTTCAAAAACTACCTCTACTTTTGCACAGAAACGATGTCACACATGCTGCAGCTTCTAACATAGATGGTTTTCTTTACAGTGATGCATGTGCTCTTTAACTCAGCCTAATACGACTAATTGGAACCAAGAGAGCTTATCTCCACCTTGAAAACCCGAAGTTGCAGGAAGTATTCCTTTGAAAAACGAACTCAATTTTAACAGGGAAATAATGTGCTAGATGCTGTAGCTTCTCACATAGATGGTTTTCTTTTGGAGAGATACATGATTTCCTTCAACTCAGCCAAATAGGCCTATTAGGAGCAGAAAGGGCCAATCTCCACCAGAAACACCTAAGTTGGAGGAAGTATTGCTTTCAAAAACGAATTCAATTCTCACAGGGAAACAACGTGCTGGATGCTCCTGCTTCTAACACAGATTGTCTGTTTACAAAGGATTCATTTGATTCTTCAACTTTGTTGAAGAGGCCTATTTGGAACAAAATGAGCCTTTCTCCACCTTGAACCCTATGATTTGCAGGAAGTATTCCTTTCAGAAACTAAATGAATTCTGACAGGGAAACAATGTGCCAGATGTTCCTGCTTCTAACTCAGATGGTTTTCTTTTGAGAGATATATGTATTTCTTCAACTCAGCTGAATAGGCCTATTTGTAGGAAACAGAGCTTATCTCCACCTTGAAACACCCAAGTTGCAGGAAATATTCCTTTCAAAACTAACTCAATGCTCACTGAGTAACAATGTGCTAGTATGTGCAGCTTCTAACAGAAATAGATTTTTTGGAGAGATACTTGTGTTTCTTCAACTCAGGTGAATAGGTGTATTTTGAGCAAACAGATATAGCACCACCTTGAGCAACCTATTGGAGGAAGATTTCCTTTCCAAACGAACTCAAATCTCACAGGGAACAATGTTCTATATGCTCCTTCAACTAACACAGATGGTCAACTTTTGAGAGATACCTGTGTTTCTTCTCCTTAGGTGAGTAGGCTTGTTGGGAACAATATGAATCATTCTCCACCTTGAAATTATGATTTGAAGGAAGTATTCCTTTGAAACACTAACTCAGCTCTCACAGGGAAACAATACCATATGTGCTGCAGCTTCTAACATAGATGGTTTTCTTTGGAGATCTACGGGTATTTTTTCAACTGAGCTGAATAGGCCTATTTGGAGCAAACAGAGCCTATCTCCACGTTAAAAAAACCAAACTTGCAGGAAGTATTCTTTTCCAAAAGGAATTCAATTCTCAAAGGGAAACAATGTGCTACATAATCCTGATTCTAGCTCAGATGCTTTTCTTTGTAGACATACGTGTGTTTCTTCACCTTACCTGAATAGGGGAATTTGGAATCAAAGAGCCTTTCTCCACCTTGAAAATTTTGATGTGCGGGAAGTATTCCTTTCAAAAACGAACTAAATGCTCACAGGGAGAAAATGTGCTAAGTACTGCAGGTTCTAACATAGATGGTTTTGTTTGGAGAGGTATATGTGCTGCTTAACTCACCTGAAGAGCCCTACTTGGAACAAAATGATCCTCTCTCCACCGTGAAAACTGTGAATAGCAGGAATTTTTCCTTCCCAAAACTAACTCTATTCTCACAGGGAAATAATGTGCTAGACGCTGCAGCTTCTAACATAGATGGTTTTCTTTGGAGAGAAAGTGAAGTTTCTTCAACTCAACTGAATAGGCCTATTTGGAGCAAAGTGAGCCTATGTCCACCGTGAAACACCTAAGTTGCAGGAAGTATTCCTTTTAAAAACTAACTCATTTTAACATGGAAGCAATATCCTAGTCCTGCTTCAAACACACATGGTTATTTTTGAGAGATTTATGTTTATCTTCAACTTGGCTGTATAGTTCTGTTTGAACAAATGAGCATTTCTGCAGCTCGAAAATTCTGTCTTAAAGTAATTGTTCCTTTCAAAAACTAACTCAGTTCTCACAGGGAGATAATGTGCTAGATGCTGGAGCTTCTAACATGCAGTGATTTCATTGCAGAGATACATGTGTTAATTCAACTCAGCTGATTAGGCCTATTTGTAGCCAATAGAGACTATCTCCACCTTGAAACACCTAAGTTGCTGCAAGTATTCCGTTTAAACACTAAGTCAATTTTAACAGGGAAACAATGTGCTAGAGGCCCCTGCTTCTAACACACATGCGTTTCTTTTGAGAGATACATGTGCTTCATCAACTTAGCTGAATAGGCCTATCTGGAACAAAATGAGCCTTTCTCCACCTTGAAAACTTTGATTTGCACAAAGTACTCCTTTGAAAACTAACTTTATTCTCACAGGTAAAGAATGTTCTAGATGCTCCTGCTTCTAAGACAGTTGGTTTTCTTTCGAGAGATACGTGTGTTCCTTCAACTTACTGAAATGGCCTATATGGAACAAAATGAACCTTTCTCCCCTTTGAAAATTCTGTTTTGCAGGAAGTATTTCTTTCAAAACCTAACTATATTCACACACGTAAACAACATGGTAGATGCTAGTGCTTCTAACTCAAATGGCTTTCTTTGGAGAGATACATGTGTTTCATCAACTCAGCTGAATAGGCCTATTTGCAAGAAAGTGAGCCTATCTCCACCTTCAAGAAACAAAGTTGCAGGAAGTATTCCTTTCAAAACCTAACTCAGTTTTCCCAGGGAAACAGTGTGCTAGATGCTGCAGCTTCTAACACAGATTTTTTTTTTTTTGGAGATATTTATGTGTTTCTTCAACTCGGCTGAATAGGTCTATTTGGAAATGAATGAGCTTTTCTCAACCTGGAAAATTCTGATTTGCAGGAAGTATTCCTTTCAAAAAGTAACTAAATTCTCAGAGGTCAACAATGTGATAGATTCTGCTGCTTTTTACACACATGGGTTTCTTTTGAGAGACATGCATGATTCATCAACTCAGGTGTATGGGCCTACTTGGAACAAAGAGAGGCTATGTGTACCATGGAGAACCCACCTAGCATGAAGTATTCCCTTCAAAAACTAACTCAGTTCTCAAAAGGAAACAATAGGCTTGATGGTGCAGCTTCTAACAAAGATGTTTCTCTTCGGAGAGGTTCATGGGTTTTGCAACTCAGCTGAATATACCTATTTGGAGCAAACAGAGCCTAACTCCACCTTCAAATCCTAAGTTGCAGAAAAGGATTCCTTTCAAACACTAAGTCAATTCTCACATGGAAACAATGTGCTAGAATCTGCAGCATCTGACAGAGATGTTTTTCTAAGGAGAGGTACATGTGTTTCTTCAACTCAGCTGAATTGCCTGTTTGGAACAAAATGAGCCTTTCTCCACCTTGAAAATTGTGATTTGCAGGAACTATTTCTTTCGAAAAGTAACTCAAATTTACAGGCAAGCTATGTGCAAGGTGCTTCAGCTCCTAACACAGATGGCTTTCTTTGGATAGATCCATGTATTCCTTCAACTCAGGTGAAGAAGCCTTTTGGGAGCAAACCGAGCCTATCTCCCCTTGAAATACCTAAGTTTCCTTCCCAAATCTAACTCAATTCTCACAGGGAAAAATGTGCTACATGCTGCTGCTTCTAACACAAATGGACTTCTTTTCAAAAACAAATGTGTTTCTTCAACTTAGCTGAAGAAAGGCCAACTTGGAAAAAATGAGCCTTTCTGCATCTTCCAAACTATGATTTGCACTATGTTCTCCTTTGGAAACTACCTCAGTTCTCACAGGGTAGTGCTTACACACATGGTTTTCTTTCCAGATATATAGGTGTTTCACCAACTCACCTGTACAGCCCTATTTCTAACAAAGAGAGCCTGTCAATGCATTGGAAACCCCACATAGCAGGAAGTATTCCTTTCAAAAACTAGCTCAAACCTCACAGGGAAACAATGTGCTTGAACCTGCATCTGCTAACATAGATGGTTTTCTTTGGACAGATACATGGGTTGCTTGAAGTCAGCTGCATATACCTATTTGGAGCAAAGAGAGCCTATGTCCACCTTGAATCACCTACGTGGCAGGAAGTCTTCCTTTCAAAAACGAACTAAATTCTCACAGGGAAACAATGTGCTAGATGCTCCTCCTTGTAACACACGTGGTTTTCTGTCGAGAGATGTATTTGTTTCTTCAACGTAGTTGAACAGGCCTATTTAAAAAAATGAGCTTTTCTCCACCTTGAAACTTCTGATTTGTAGTGAGTATTCATTCAAAAACGAACTCCATATTAACAGGGAGACAATGTGCAGGAAGCTCGAGCTTCTCACAAAGATGATTTTCTTTCGTGAGATACATGTCTTTCTTCACCTTAGTTGAATCGGTCTATTTGGAACAAAATGAGCCTTTCTCCACCTTGAAAAGTGCAATTTACACGAAATTTTCCTACTAAAGCATACTCAGTTCTCACAGAGGAACAAAGTGCCAGTTGCTCCTACTTCTAAATAGTGGTTTTCATTCGTGATATACACGTGTTTCACCTTAGCTGAATAGGCCAATTTGGAAGAAAATGAGCCTTACTCTACCCTGAAAACTATGATAAGCAGGAAGTATTCCTTTCAAAAACTACCTCTACTTTTGCACAGAAACGATGTCACACATGCTGCAGCTTCTAACATAGATGGTTTTCTTTACAGTGATGCATGTGCTCTTTAACTCAGCCTAATACGCCTAATTGGAACCAAGAGAGCTTATCTCCACCTTGAAAACCCGAAGTTGCAGGAAGTATTCCTTTGAAAAACGAACTCAATTTTAACAGGGAAATAATGTGCTAGATGCTGTAGCTTCTCACATAGATGGTTTTCTTTTGGAGAGATACATGATTTCCTTCAACTCAGCCAAATAGGCCTATTAGGAGCAGAAAGGGCCAATCTCCACCAGAAACACCTAAGTTGGAGGAAGTATTGCTTTCAAAAACGAATTCAATTCTCACAGGGAAACAACGTGCTGGATGCTCCTGCTTCTAACACAGATTGTCTGTTTACAAAGGATTCATTTGATTCTTCAACTTTGTTGAAGAGGCCTATTTGGAACAAAATGAGCCTTTCTCCACCTTGAACCCTATGATTTGCAGGAAGTATTCCTTTCAGAAACTAAATGAATTCTGACAGGGAAACAATGTGCCAGATGTTCCTGCTTCTAACTCAGATGGTTTTCTTTTGAGAGATATATGTATTTCTTCAACTCAGCTGAATAGGCCTATTTGTAGGAAACAGAGCTTATCTCCACCTTGAAACACCCAAGTTGCAGGAAATATTCCTTTCAAAACTAACTCAATGCTCACTGAGTAACAATGTGCTAGTATGTGCAGCTTCTAACAGAAATAGATTTTTTGGAGAGATACTTGTGTTTCTTCAACTCAGGTGAATAGGTGTATTTTGAGCAAACAGATATAGCACCACCTTGAGCAACCTATTGGAGGAAGATTTCCTTTCCAAACGAACTCAAATCTCACAGGGAACAATGTTCTATATGCTCCTTCAACTAACACAGATGGTCAACTTTTGAGAGATACCTGTGTTTCTTCTCCTTAGCTGAGTAGGCTTGTTGGGAACAATATGAATCATTCTCCACCTTGAAATTATGATTTGAAGGAAGTATTCCTTTGAAACACTAACTCAGCTCTCACAGGGAAACAATACCATATGTGCTGCAGCTTCTAACATAGATGGTTTTCTTTGGAGATCTACGGGTATTTTTTCAACTGAGCTGAATAGGCCTATTTGGAGCAAACAGAGCCTATCTCCACGTTAAAAAAACCAAACTTGCAGGAAGTATTCTTTTCCAAAAGGAATTCAATTCTCAAAGGGAAACAATGTGCTACATAATCCTGATTCTAGCTCAGATGCTTTTCTTTGTAGACATACGTGTGTTTCTTCACCTTACCTGAATAGGGGAATTTGGAATCAAAGAGCCTTTCTCCACCTTGAAAATTTTGATGTGCGGGAAGTATTCCTTTCAAAAACGAACTAAATGCTCACAGGGAGAAAATGTGCTAAGTACTGCAGGTTCTAACATAGATGGTTTTGTTTGGAGAGGTATATGTGCTGCTTAACTCACCTGAAGAGCCCTACTTGGAACAAAATGATCCTCTCTCCACCGTGAAAACTGTGAATAGCAGGAATTTTTCCTTCCCAAAACTAACTCTATTCTCACAGGGAAATAATGTGCTAGACGCTGCAGCTTCTAACATAGATGGTTTTCTTTGGAGAGAAAGTGAAGTTTCTTCAACTCAACTGAATAGGCCTATTTGGAGCAAAGTGAGCCTATGTCCACCGTGAAACACCTAAGTTGCAGGAAGTATTCCTTTTAAAAACTAACTCATTTTAACATGGAAGCAATATCCTAGTCCTGCTTCAAACACACATGGTTATTTTTGAGAGATTTATGTTTATCTTCAACTTGGCTGTATAGTTCTGTTTGAACAAATGAGCATTTCTGCAGCTCGAAAATTCTGTCTTAAAGTAATTGTTCCTTTCAAAAACTAACTCAGTTCTCACAGGGAGATAATGTGCTAGATGCTGGAGCTTCTAACATGCAGTGATTTCATTGGAGAGATACATGTGTTAATTCAACTCAGCTGATTAGGCCTATTTGTAGCCAATAGAGACTATCTCCACCTTGAAACACCTAAGTTACAGGAAGTATTCCTTTTAAACACTAAGTCAATTTTAACAGGGAAACAATGTGCTAGAGGCCCCTGCTTCTAACACACATGCGTTTCTTTTGAGAGATACATGTGCTTCATCAACTTAGCTGAATAGGCCTATCTGGAACAAAATGAGCCTTTCTCCACCTTGAAAACTTTGATTTGCACAAAGTACTCCTTTGCAAACTAACTTTATTCTCACAGGGAAAGAATGTTCTAGATGCTCCTGCTTCTAAGACAGTTGGTTTTCTTTCGAGAGATACGTGTGTTCCTTCAACTTACTGAAATGGCCTATATGGAACAAAATGAACCTTTCTCCCCTTTGAAAATTCTGTTTTGCAGGAAGTATTTCTTTCAAAACCTAACTATATTCACACACGTAAACAACATGGTAGATGCTAGTGCTTCTAACTCAAATGGCTTTCTTTGGAGAGATACATGTGTTTCATCAACTCAGCTGAATAGGCCTATTTGCAAGAAAGTGAGCCTATCTCCACCTTCAAGAAACAAAGTTGCAGGAAGTATTCCTTTCAAAACCTAACTCAGTTTTCCCAGGGAAACAGTGTGCTAGATGCTGCAGCTTCTAACACAGATTTTTTTTTTTTTGGAGATATTTATGTGTTTCTTCAACTCGGCTGAATAGGTCTATTTGGAAATGAATGAGCTTTTCTCAACCTGGAAAATTCTGATTTGCAGGAAGTATTCCTTTCAAAAAGTAACTAAATTCTCAGAGGTCAACAATGTGATAGATTCTGCTGCTTTTTACACACATGGGTTTCTTTTGAGAGACATGCATGATTCATCAACTCAGGTGTATGGGCCTACTTGGAACAAAGAGAGGCTATGTGTACCATGGAGAACCCACCTAGCATGAAGTATTCCCTTCAAAAACTAACTCAGTTCTCAAAAGGAAACAATAGGCTTGATGGTGCAGCTTCTAACAAAGATGTTTCTCTTCGGAGAGGTTCATGGGTTTTGCAACTCAGCTGAATATACCTATTTGGAGCAAACAGAGCCTAACTCCACCTTCAAATCCTAAGTTGCAGAAAAGGATTCCTTTCAAACACTAAGTCAATTCTCACATGGAAACAATGTGCTAGAATCTGCAGCATCTGACAGAGATGTTTTTCTAAGGAGAGGTACATGTGTTTCTTCAACTCAGCTGAATTGCCTGTTTGGAACAAAATGAGCCTTTCTCCACCTTGAAAATTGTGATTTGCAGGAACTATTTCTTTCGAAAAGTAACTCAAATTTACAGGCAAGCTATGTGCAAGGTGCTTCAGCTCCTAACACAGATGGCTTTCTTTGGATAGATCCATGTATTCCTTCAACTCAGGTGAAGAAGCCTTTTGGGAGCAAACCGAGCCTATCTCCCCTTGAAATACCTAAGTTTCCTTCCCAAATCTAACTCAATTCTCACAGGGAAAAATGTGCTACATGCTGCTGCTTCTAACACAAATGGACTTCTTTTCAAAAACAAATGTGTTTCTTCAACTTAGCTGAAGAAAGGCCAACTTGGAAAAAATGAGCCTTTCTGCATCTTCCAAACTATGATTTGCACTATGTTCTCCTTTGGAAACTACCTCAGTTCTCACAGGGTAGTGCTTACACACATGGTTTTCTTTCCAGATATATAGGTGTTTCACCAACTCACCTGTACAGCCCTATTTCTAACAAAGAGAGCCTGTCAATGCATTGGAAACCCCACATAGCAGGAAGTATTCCTTTCAAAAACTAGCTCAAACCTCACAGGGAAACAATGTGCTTGAACCTGCATCTGCTAACATAGATGGTTTTCTTTGGACAGATACATGGGTTGCTTGAAGTCAGCTGCATATACCTATTTGGAGCAAAGAGAGCCTATGTCCACCTTGAATCACCTACGTGGCAGGAAGTCTTCCTTTCAAAAACGAACTAAATTCTCACAGGGAAACAATGTGCTAGATGCTCCTCCTTGTAACACACGTGGTTTTCTGTCGAGAGATGTATTTGTTTCTTCAACGTAGTTGAACAGGCCTATTTAAAAAAATGAGCTTTTCTCCACCTTGAAACTTCTGATTTGTAGTGAGTATTCATTCAAAAACGAACTCCATATTAACAGGGAGACAATGTGCAGGAAGCTCGAGCTTCTCACAAAGATGATTTTCTTTCGTGAGATACATGTCTTTCTTCACCTTAGTTGAATCGGTCTATTTGGAACAAAATGAGCCTTTCTCCACCTTGAAAAGTGCAATTTACACGAAATTTTCCTACTAAAGCATACTCAGTTCTCACAGAGGAACAAAGTGCCAGTTGCTCCTACTTCTAAATAGTGGTTTTCATTCGTGATATACACGTGTTTCACCTTAGCTGAATAGGCCAATTTGGAAGAAAATGAGCCTTACTCTACCCTGAAAACTATGATAAGCAGGAAGTATTCCTTTCAAAAACTACCTCTACTTTTGCACAGAAACGATGTCACACATGCTGCAGCTTCTAACATAGATGGTTTTCTTTACAGTGATGCATGTGCTCTTTAACTCAGCCTAATACGCCTAATTGGAACCAAGAGAGCTTATCTCCACCTTGAAAACCCGAAGTTGCAGGAAGTATTCCTTTGAAAAACGAACTCAATTTTAACAGGGAAATAATGTGCTAGATGCTGTAGCTTCTCACATAGATGGTTTTCTTTTGGAGAGATACATGATTTCCTTCAACTCAGCCAAATAGGCCTATTAGGAGCAGAAAGGGCCAATCTCCACCAGAAACACCTAAGTTGGAGGAAGTATTGCTTTCAAAAACGAATTCAATTCTCACAGGGAAACAACGTGCTGGATGCTCCTGCTTCTAACACAGATTGTCTGTTTACAAAGGATTCATTTGATTCTTCAACTTTGTTGAAGAGGCCTATTTGGAACAAAATGAGCCTTTCTCCACCTTGAACCCTATGATTTGCAGGAAGTATTCCTTTCAGAAACTAAATGAATTCTGACAGGGAAACAATGTGCCAGATGTTCCTGCTTCTAACTCAGATGGTTTTCTTTTGAGAGATATATGTATTTCTTCAACTCAGCTGAATAGGCCTATTTGTAGGAAACAGAGCTTATCTCCACCTTGAAACACCCAAGTTGCAGGAAATATTCCTTTCAAAACTAACTCAATGCTCACTGAGTAACAATGTGCTAGTATGTGCAGCTTCTAACAGAAATAGATTTTTTGGAGAGATACTTGTGTTTCTTCAACTCAGGTGAATAGGTGTATTTTGAGCAAACAGATATAGCACCACCTTGAGCAACCTATTGGAGGAAGATTTCCTTTCCAAACGAACTCAAATCTCACAGGGAACAATGTTCTATATGCTCCTTCAACTAACACAGATGGTCAACTTTTGAGAGATACCTGTGTTTCTTCTCCTTAGCTGAGTAGTCTTGTTGGGAACAATATGAATCATTCTCCACCTTGAAATTATGATTTGAAGGAAGTATTCCTTTGAAACACTAACTCAGCTCTCACAGGGAAACAATACCATATGTGCTGCAGCTTCTAACATAGATGGTTTTCTTTGGAGATCTACGGGTATTTTTTCAACTGAGCTGAATAGGCCTATTTGGAGCAAACAGAGCCTATCTCCACGTTAAAAAAACCAAACTTGCAGGAAGTATTCTTTTCCAAAAGGAATTCAATTCTCAAAGGGAAACAATGTGCTACATAATCCTGATTCTAGCTCAGATGCTTTTCTTTGTAGACATACGTGTGTTTCTTCACCTTACCTGAATAGGGGAATTTGGAATCAAAGAGCCTTTCTCCACCTTGAAAATTTTGATGTGCGGGAAGTATTCCTTTCAAAAACGAACTAAATGCTCACAGGGAGAAAATGTGCTAAGTACTGCAGGTTCTAACATAGATGGTTTTGTTTGGAGAGGTATATGTGCTGCTTAACTCACCTGAAGAGCCCTACTTGGAACAAAATGATCCTCTCTCCACCTTGAAAACTGTGAATAGCAGGAATTTTTCCTTCCCAAAACTAACTCTATTCTCACAGGGAAATAATGTGCTAGACGCTGCAGCTTCTAACATAGATGGTTTTCTTTGGAGAGAAAGTGAAGTTTCTTCAACTCAACTGAATAGGCCTATTTGGAGCAAAGTGAGCCTATGTCCACCGTGAAACACCTAAGTTGCAGGAAGTATTCCTTTTAAAAACTAACTCATTTTAACATGGAAGCAATATCCTAGTCCTGCTTCAAACACACATGGTTATTTTTGAGAGATTTATGTTTATCTTCAACTTGGCTGTATAGTTCTGTTTGAACAAATGAGCATTTCTGCAGCTCGAAAATTCTGTCTTAAAGTAATTGTTCCTTTCAAAAACTAACTCAGTTCTCACAGGGAGATAATGTGCTAGATGCTGGAGCTTCTAACATGCAGTGATTTCATTGGAGAGATACATGTGTTAATTCAACTCAGCTGATTAGGCCTATTTGTAGCCAATAGAGACTATCTCCACCTTGAAACACCTAAGTTGCTGCAAGTATTCCGTTTAAACACTAAGTCAATTTTAACAGGGAAACAATGTGCTAGAGGCCCCTGCTTCTAACACACATGCGTTTCTTTTGAGAGATACATGTGCTTCATCAACTTAGCTGAATAGGCCTATCTGGAACAAAATGAGCCTTTCTCCACCTTGAAAACTTTGATTTGCACAAAGTACTCCTTTGAAAACTAACTTTATTCTCACAGGGAAAGAATGTTCTAGATGCTCCTGCTTCTAAGACAGTTGGTTTTCTTTCGAGAGATACGTGTGTTCCTTCAACTTACTGAAATGGCCTATATGGAACAAAATGAACCTTTCTCCCCTTTGAAAATTCTGTTTTGCAGGAAGTATTTCTTTCAAAACCTAACTATATTCACACACGTAAACAACATGGTAGATGCTAGTGCTTCTAACTCAAATGGCTTTCTTTGGAGAGATACATGTGTTTCATCAACTCAGCTGAATAGGCCTATTTGCAAGAAAGTGAGCCTATCTCCACCTTCAAGAAACAAAGTTGCAGGAAGTATTCCTTTCAAAACCTAACTCAGTTTTCCCAGGGAAACAGTGTGCTAGATGCTGCAGCTTCTAACACAGATTTTTTTTTTTTTTGGAGATATTTATGTGTTTCTTCAACTCGGCTGAATAGGTCTATTTGGAAATGAATGAGCTTTTCTCAACCTGGAAAATTCTGATTTGCAGGAAGTATTCCTTTCAAAAAGTAACTAAATTCTCAGAGGTCAACAATGTGATAGATTCTGCTGCTTTTTACACACATGGGTTTCTTTTGAGAGACATGCATGATTCATCAACTCAGGTGTATGGGCCTACTTGGAACAAAGAGAGGCTATGTGTACCATGGAGAACCCACCTAGCATGAAGTATTCCCTTCAAAAACTAACTCAGTTCTCAAAAGGAAACAATAGGCTTGATGGTGCAGCTTCTAACAAAGATGTTTCTCTTCGGAGAGGTTCATGGGTTTTGCAACTCAGCTGAATATACCTATTTGGAGCAAACAGAGCCTAACTCCACCTTCAAATCCTAAGTTGCAGAAAAGGATTCCTTTCAAACACTAAGTCAATTCTCACATGGAAACAATGTGCTAGAATCTGCAGCATCTGACAGAGATGTTTTTCTAAGGAGAGGTACATGTGTTTCTTCAACTCAGCTGAATTGCCTGTTTGGAACAAAATGAGCCTTTCTCCACCTTGAAAATTGTGATTTGCAGGAACTATTTCTTTCGAAAAGTAACTCAAATTTACAGGCAAGCTATGTGCAAGGTGCTTCAGCTCCTAACACAGATGGCTTTCTTTGGATAGATCCATGTATTCCTTCAACTCAGGTGAAGAAGCCTTTTGGGAGCAAACCGAGCCTATCTCCCCTTGAAATACCTAAGTTTCCTTCCCAAATCTAACTCAATTCTCACAGGGAAAAATGTGCTACATGCTGCTGCTTCTAACACAAATGGACTTCTTTTCAAAAACAAATGTGTTTCTTCAACTTAGCTGAAGAAAGGCCAACTTGGAAAAAATGAGCCTTTCTGCATCTTCCAAACTATGATTTGCACTATGTTCTCCTTTGGAAACTACCTCAGTTCTCACAGGGTAGTGCTTACACACATGGTTTTCTTTCCAGATATATAGGTGTTTCACCAACTCACCTGTACAGCCCTATTTCTAACAAAGAGAGCCTGTCAATGCATTGGAAACCCCACATAGCAGGAAGTATTCCTTTCAAAAACTAGCTCAAACCTCACAGGGAAACAATGTGCTTGAACCTGCATCTGCTAACATAGATGGTTTTCTTTGGACAGATACATGGGTTGCTTGAAGTCAGCTGCATATACCTATTTGGAGCAAAGAGAGCCTATGTCCACCTTGAATCACCTACGTGGCAGGAAGTCTTCCTTTCAAAAACGAACTAAATTCTCACAGGGAAACAATGTGCTAGATGCTCCTCCTTGTAACACACGTGGTTTTCTGTCGAGAGATGTATTTGTTTCTTCAACGTAGTTGAACAGGCCTATTTAAAAAAATGAGCTTTTCTCCACCTTGAAACTTCTGATTTGTAGTGAGTATTCATTCAAAAACGAACTCCATATTAACAGGGAGACAATGTGCAGGAAGCTCGAGCTTCTCACAAAGATGATTTTCTTTCGTGAGATACATGTCTTTCTTCACCTTAGTTGAATCGGTCTATTTGGAACAAAATGAGCCTTTCTCCACCTTGAAAAGTGCAATTTACACGAAATTTTCCTACTAAAGCATACTCAGTTCTCACAGAGGAACAAAGTGCCAGTTGCTCCTACTTCTAAATAGTGGTTTTCATTCGTGATATACACGTGTTTCACCTTAGCTGAATAGGCCAATTTGGAAGAAAATGAGCCTTACTCTACCCTGAAAACTATGATAAGCAGGAAGTATTCCTTTCAAAAACTACCTCTACTTTTGCACAGAAACGATGTCACACATGCTGCAGCTTCTAACATAGATGGTTTTCTTTACAGTGATGCATGTGCTCTTTAACTCAGCCTAATACGCCTAATTGGAACCAAGAGAGCTTATCTCCACCTTGAAAACCCGAAGTTGCAGGAAGTATTCCTTTGAAAAACGAACTCAATTTTAACAGGGAAATAATGTGCTAGATGCTGTAGCTTCTCACATAGATGGTTTTCTTTTGGAGAGATACATGATTTCCTTCAACTCAGCCAAATAGGCCTATTAGGAGCAGAAAGGGCCAATCTCCACCAGAAACACCTAAGTTGGAGGAAGTATTGCTTTCAAAAACGAATTCAATTCTCACAGGGAAACAACGTGCTGGATGCTCCTGCTTCTAACACAGATTGTCTGTTTACAAAGGATTCATTTGATTCTTCAACTTTGTTGAAGAGGCCTATTTGGAACAAAATGAGCCTTTCTCCACCTTGAACCCTATGATTTGCAGGAAGTATTCCTTTCAGAAACTAAATGAATTCTGACAGGGAAACAATGTGCCAGATGTTCCTGCTTCTAACTCAGATGGTTTTCTTTTGAGAGATATATGTATTTCTTCAACTCAGCTGAATAGGCCTATTTGTAGGAAACAGAGCTTATCTCCACCTTGAAACACCCAAGTTGCAGGAAATATTCCTTTCAAAACTAACTCAATGCTCACTGAGTAACAATGTGCTAGTATGTGCAGCTTCTAACAGAAATAGATTTTTTGGAGAGATACTTGTGTTTCTTCAACTCAGGTGAATAGGTGTATTTTGAGCAAACAGATATAGCACCACCTTGAGCAACCTATTGGAGGAAGATTCCCTTTCCAAACGAACTCAAATCTCACAGGGAACAATGTTCTATATGCTCCTTCAACTAACACAGATGGTCAACTTTTGAGAGATACCTGTGTTTCTTCTCCTTAGCTGAGTAGGCTTGTTGGGAACAATATGAATCATTCTCCACCTTGAAATTATGATTTGAAGGAAGTATTCCTTTGAAACACTAACTCAGCTCTCACAGGGAAACAATACCATATGTGCTGCAGCTTCTAACATAGATGGTTTTCTTTGGAGATCTACGGGTATTTTTTCAACTGAGCTGAATAGGCCTATTTGGAGCAAACAGAGCCTATCTCCACGTTAAAAAAACCAAACTTGCAGGAAGTATTCTTTTCCAAAAGGAATTCAATTCTCAAAGGGAAACAATGTGCTACATAATCCTGATTCTAGCTCAGATGCTTTTCTTTGTAGACATACGTGTGTTTCTTCACCTTACCTGAATAGGGGAATTTGGAATCAAAGAGCCTTTCTCCACCTTGAAAATTTTGATGTGCGGGAAGTATTCCTTTCAAAAACGAACTAAATGCTCACAGGGAGATAATGTGCTAAGTACTGCAGGTTCTAACATAGATGGTTTTGTTTGGAGAGGTATATGTGCTGCTTAACTCACCTGAAGAGCCCTACTTGGAACAAAATGATCCTCTCTCCACCGTGAAAACTGTGAATAGCAGGAATTTTTCCTTCCCAAAACTAACTCTATTCTCACAGGGAAATAATGTGCTAGACGCTGCAGCTTCTAACATAGATGGTTTTCTTTGGAGAGAAAGTGAAGTTTCTTCAACTCAACTGAATAGGCCTATTTGGAGCAAAGTGAGCCTATGTCCACCGTGAAACACCTAAGTTGCAGGAAGTATTCCTTTTAAAAACTAACTCATTTTAACATGGAAGCAATATCCTAGTCCTGCTTCAAACACACATGGTTATTTTTGAGAGATTTATGTTTATCTTCAACTTGGCTGTATAGTTCTGTTTGAACAAATGAGCATTTCTGCAGCTCGAAAATTCTGTCTTAAAGTAATTGTTCCTTTCAAAAACTAACTCAGTTCTCACAGGGAGATAATGTGCTAGATGCTGGAGCTTCTAACATGCAGTGATTTCATTGGAGAGATACATGTGTTAATTCAACTCAGCTGATTAGGCCTATTTGTAGCCAATAGAGACTATCTCCACCTTGAAACACCTAAGTTACAGGAAGTATTCCTTTTAAACACTAAGTCAATTTTAACAGGGAAACAATGTGCTAGAGGCCCCTGCTTCTAACACACATGCGTTTCTTTTGAGAGATACATGTGCTTCATCAACTTAGCTGAATAGGCCTATCTGGAACAAAATGAGCCTTTCTCCACCTTGAAAACTTTGATTTGCACAAAGTACTCCTTTGCAAACTAACTTTATTCTCACAGGGAAAGAATGTTCTAGATGCTCCTGCTTCTAAGACAGTTGGTTTTCTTTCGAGAGATACGTGTGTTCCTTCAACTTACTGAAATGGCCTATATGGAACAAAATGAACCTTTCTCCCCTTTGAAAATTCTGTTTTGCAGGAAGTATTTCTTTCAAAACCTAACTATATTCACACACGTAAACAACATGGTAGATGCTAGTGCTTCTAACTCAAATGGCTTTCTTTGGAGAGATACATGTGTTTCATCAACTCAGCTGAATAGGCCTATTTGCAAGAAAGTGAGCCTATCTCCACCTTCAAGAAACAAACTTGCAGGAAGTATTCCTTTCAAAACCTAACTCAGTTTTCCCAGGGAAACAGTGTGCTAGATGCTGCAGCTTCTAACACAGATTTTTTTTTTTTTTGGAGATATTTATGTGTTTCTTCAACTCGGCTGAATAGGTCTATTTGGAAATGAATGAGCTTTTCTCAACCTGGAAAATTCTGATTTGCAGGAAGTATTCCTTTCAAAAAGTAACTAAATTCTCAGAGGTCAACAATGTGATAGATTCTGCTGCTTTTTACACACATGGGTTTCTTTTGAGAGACATGCATGATTCATCAACTCAGGTGTATGGGCCTACTTGGAACAAAGAGAGGCTATGTGTACCATGGAGAACCCACCTAGCATGAAGTATTCCCTTCAAAAACTAACTCAGTTCTCAAAAGGAAACAATAGGCTTGATGGTGCAGCTTCTAACAAAGATGTTTCTCTTAGGAGAGGTTCATGGGTTTTGCAACTCAGCTGAATATACCTATTTGGAGCAAACAGAGCCTAACTCCACCTTCAAATCCTAAGTTGCAGAAAAGGATTCCTTTCAAACACTAAGTCAATTCTCACATGGAAACAATGTGCTAGAATCTGCAGCATCTGACAGAGATGTTTTTCTAAGGAGAGGTACATGTGTTTCTTCAACTCAGCTGAATTGCCTGTTTGGAACAAAATGAGCCTTTCTCCACCTTGAAAATTGTGATTTGCAGGAACTATTTCTTTCGAAAAGTAACTCAAATTTACAGGCAAGCTATGTGCAAGGTGCTTCAGCTCCTAACACAGATGGCTTTCTTTGGATAGATCCATGTATTCCTTCAACTCAGGTGAAGAAGCCTTTTGGGAGCAAACCGAGCCTATCTCCCCTTGAAATACCTAAGTTTCCTTCCCAAATCTAACTCAATTCTCACAGGGAAAAATGTGCTACATGCTGCTGCTTCTAACACAAATGGACTTCTTTTCAAAAACAAATGTGTTTCTTCAACTTAGCTGAAGAAAGGCCAACTTGGAAAAAATGAGCCTTTCTGCATCTTCCAAACTATGATTTGCACTATGTTCTCCTTTGGAAACTACCTCAGTTCTCACAGGGTAGTGCTTACACACATGGTTTTCTTTCCAGATATATAGGTGTTTCACCAACTCACCTGTACAGCCCTATTTCTAACAAAGAGAGCCTGTCAATGCATTGGAAACCCCACATAGCAGGAAGTATTCCTTTCAAAAACTAGCTCAAACCTCACAGGGAAACAATGTGCTTGAACCTGCATCTGCTAACATAGATGGTTTTCTTTGGACAGATACATGGGTTGCTTGAAGTCAGCTGCATATACCTATTTGGAGCAAAGAGAGCCTATGTCCACCTTGAATCACCTACGTGGCAGGAAGTCTTCCTTTCAAAAACGAACTAAATTCTCACAGGGAAACAATGTGCTAGATGCTCCTCCTTGTAACACACGTGGTTTTCTGTCGAGAGATGTATTTGTTTCTTCAACGTAGTTGAACAGGCCTATTTAAAAAAATGAGCTTTTCTCCACCTTGAAACTTCTGATTTGTAGTGAGTATTCATTCAAAAACGAACTCCATATTAACAGGGAGACAATGTGCAGGAAGCTCGAGCTTCTCACAAAGATGATTTTCTTTCGTGAGATACATGTCTTTCTTCACCTTAGTTGAATCGGTCTATTTGGAACAAAATGAGCCTTTCTCCACCTTGAAAAGTGCAATTTACACGAAATTTTCCTACTAAAGCATACTCAGTTCTCACAGAGGAACAAAGTGCCAGTTGCTCCTACTTCTAAATAGTGGTTTTCATTCGTGATATACACGTGTTTCACCTTAGCTGAATAGGCCAATTTGGAAGAAAATGTGCCTTACTCTACCCTGAAAACTATGATAAGCAGGAAGTATTCCTTTCAAAAACTACCTCTACTTTTGCACAGAAACGATGTCACACATGCTGCAGCTTCTAACATAGATGGTTTTCTTTACAGTGATGCATGTGCTCTTTAACTCAGCCTAATACGCCTAATTGGAACCAAGAGAGCTTATCTCCACCTTGAAAACCCGAAGTTGCAGGAAGTATTCCTTTGAAAAACGAACTCAATTTTAACAGGGAAATAATGTGCTAGATGCTGTAGCTTCTCACATAGATGGTTTTCTTTTGGAGAGATACATGATTTCCTTCAACTCAGCCAAATAGGCCTATTAGGAGCAGAAAGGGCCAATCTCCACCAGAAACACCTAAGTTGGAGGAAGTATTGCTTTCAAAAACGAATTCAATTCTCACAGGGAAACAACGTGCTGGATGCTCCTGCTTCTAACACAGATTGTCTGTTTACAAAGGATTCATTTGATTCTTCAACTTTGTTGAAGAGGCCTATTTGGAACAAAATGAGCCTTTCTCCACCTTGAACCCTATGATTTGCAGGAAGTATTCCTTTCAGAAACTAAATGAATTCTGACAGGGAAACAATGTGCCAGATGTTCCTGCTTCTAACTCAGATGGTTTTCTTTTGAGAGATATATGTATTTCTTCAACTCAGCTGAATAGGCCTATTTGTAGGAAACAGAGCTTATCTCCACCTTGAAACACCCAAGTTGCAGGAAATATTCCTTTCAAAACTAACTCAATGCTCACTGAGTAACAATGTGCTAGTATGTGCAGCTTCTAACAGAAATAGATTTTTTGGAGAGATACTTGTGTTTCTTCAACTCAGGTGAATAGGTGTATTTTGAGCAAACAGATATAGCACCACCTTGAGCAACCTATTGGAGGAAGATTTCCTTTCCAAACGAACTCAAATCTCACAGGGAACAATGTTCTATATGCTCCTTCAACTAACACAGATGGTCAACTTTTGAGAGATACCTGTGTTTCTTCTCCTTAGCTGAGTAGGCTTGTTGGGAACAATATGAATCATTCTCCACCTTGAAATTATGATTTGAAGGAAGTATTCCTTTGAAACACTAACTCAGCTCTCACAGGGAAACAATACCATATGTGCTGCAGCTTCTAACATAGATGGTTTTCTTTGGAGATCTACGGGTATTTTTTCAACTGAGCTGTATAAGCCTATTTGGAGCAAACAGAGCCTATCTCCACGTTAAAAAAACCAAACTTGCAGGAAGTATTCTTTTCCAAAAGGAATTCAATTCTCAAAGGGAAACAATGTGCTACATAATCCTGATTCTAGCTCAGATGCTTTTCTTTGTAGACATACGTGTGTTTCTTCACCTTAGCTGAATAGGGGAATTTGGAATCAAAGAGCCTTTCTCCACCTTGAAAATTTTGATGTGCGGGAAGTATTCCTTTCAAAAACGAACTAAATGCTCACAGGGAGAAAATGTGCTAAGTACTGCAGGTTCTAACATAGATGGTTTTGTTTGGAGAGGTATATGTGCTGCTTAACTCACCTGAAGAGCCCTACTTGGAACAAAATGATCCTCTCTCCACCTTGAAAACTGTGAATAGCAGGAATTTTTCCTTCCCAAAACTAACTCTATTCTCACAGGGAAATAATGTGCTAGACGCTGCAGCTTCTAACATAGATGGTTTTCTTTGGAGAGAAAGTGAAGTTTCTTCAACTCAACTGAATAGGCCTATTTGGAGCAAAGTGAGCCTATGTCCACCGTGAAACACCTAAGTTGCAGGAAGTATTCCTTTTAAAAACTAACTCATTTTAACATGGAAGCAATATCCTAGTCCTGCTTCAAACACACATGGTTATTTTTGAGAGATTTATGTTTATCTTCAACTTGGCTGTATAGTTCTGTTTGAACAAATGAGCATTTCTGCAGCTCGAAAATTCTGTCTTAAAGTAATTGTTCCTTTCAAAAACTAACTCAGTTCTCACAGGGAGATAATGTGCTAGATGCTGGAGCTTCTAACATGCAGTGATTTCATTGGAGAGATACATGTGTTAATTCAACTCAGCTGATTAGGCCTATTTGTAGCCAATAGAGACTATCTCCACCTTGAAACACCTAAGTTACAGCAAGTATTCCTTTTAAACACTAAGTCAATTTTAACAGGGAAACAATGTGCTAGAGGCCCCTGCTTCTAACACACATGCGTTTCTTTTGAGAGATACATGTGCTTCATCAACTTAGCTGAATAGGCCTATCTGGAACAAAATGAGCCTTTCTCCACCTTGAAAACTTTGATTTGCACAAAGTACTCCTTTGCAAACTAACTTTATTCTCACAGGGAAAGAATGTTCTAGATGCTCCTGCTTCTAAGACAGTTGGTTTTCTTTCGAGAGATACGTGTGTTCCTTCAACTTACTGAAATGGCCTATATGGAACAAAATGAACCTTTCTCCCCTTTGAAAATTCTGTTTTGCAGGAAGTATTTCTTTCAAAACCTAACTATATTCACACACGTAAACAACATGGTAGATGCTAGTGCTTCTAACTCAAATGGCTTTCTTTGGAGAGATACATGTGTTTCATCAACTCAGCTGAATAGGCCTATTTGCAAGAAAGTGAGCCTATCTCCACCTTCAAGAAACAAAGTTGCAGGAAGTATTCCTTTCAAAACCTAACTCAGTTTTCCCAGGGAAACAGTGTGCTAGATGCTGCAGCTTCTAACACAGATTTTTTTTTTTTGGAGATATTTATGTGTTTCTTCAACTCGGCTGAATAGGTCTATTTGGAAATGAATGAGCTTTTCTCAACCTGGAAAATTCTGATTTGCAGGAAGTATTCCTTTCAAAAAGTAACTAAATTCTCAGAGGTCAACAATGTGATAGATTCTGCTGCTTTTTACACACATGGGTTTCTTTTGAGAGACATGCATGATTCATCAACTCAGGTGTATGGGCCTACTTGGAACAAAGAGAGGCTATGTGTACCATGGAGAACCCACCTAGCATGAAGTATTCCCTTCAAAAACTAACTCAGTTCTCAAAAGGAAACAATAGGCTTGATGGTGCAGCTTCTAACAAAGATGTTTCTCTTAGGAGAGGTTCATGGGTTTTGCAACTCAGCTGAATATACCTATTTGGAGCAAACAGAGCCTAACTCCACCTTCAAATCCTAAGTTGCAGAAAAGGATTCCTTTCAAACACTAAGTCAATTCTCACATGGAAACAATGTGCTAGAATCTGCAGCATCTGACAGAGATGTTTTTCTAAGGAGAGGTACATGTGTTTCTTCAACTCAGCTGAATTGCCTGTTTGGAACAAAATGAGCCTTTCTCCACCTTGAAAATTGTGATTTGCAGGAACTATTTCTTTCGAAAAGTAACTCAAATTTACAGGCAAGCTATGTGCAAGGTGCTTCAGCTCCTAACACAGATGGCTTTCTTTGGATAGATCCATGTATTCCTTCAACTCAGGTGAAGAAGCCTTTTGGGAGCAAACCGAGCCTATCTCCCCTTGAAATACCTAAGTTTCCTTCCCAAATCTAACTCAATTCTCACAGGGAAAAATGTGCTACATGCTGCTGCTTCTAACACAAATGGACTTCTTTTCAAAAACAAATGTGTTTCTTCAACTTAGCTGAAGAAAGGCCAACTTGGAAAAAATGAGCCTTTCTGCATCTTCAAAACTATGATTTGCACTATGTACTCCTTTGGAAACTACCTCAGTTCTCACAGGGTAGTGCTTACACACATGGTTTTCTTTCCAGATATATAGGTGTTTCACCAACTCACCTGTACAGCCCTATTTCTAACAAAGAGAGCCTGTCAATGCATTGGAAAGCCCACATAGCAGGAAGTATTCCTTTCAAAAACTAGCTCAAATCTCACAGGGAAACAATGTGCTTGAACCTGCATCTGCTAACATAGATGGTTTTCTTTGGACAGATACATGGGTTGCTTGAAGTCAGCTGCATATACCTATTTGGAGCAAAGAGAGCCTATGTCCACCTTGAATCACCTACGTGGCAGGAAGTCTTCCTTTCAAAAACGAACTAAATTCTCACAGGGAAACAATGTGCTAGATGCTCCTCCTTGTAACACACGTGGTTTTCTGTCGAGAGATGTATTTGTTTCTTCAACGTAGTTGAACAGGCCTATTTTAAAAAATGAGCTTTTCTCCACCTTGAATCTTCTGATTTGTAGTGAGTATTCATTCAAAAACGAACTCCATATTAACAGGGAGACAATGTGCAGGAAGCTCGAGCTTCTCACAAAGATGATTTTCTTTCGTGAGATACATGTCTTTCTTCACCTTAGTTGAATCGGTCTATTTGGAACAAAATGAGCCTTTCTCCACCTTGAAAAGTGCAATTTACACGAAATTTTCCTACTAAAGCATACTCAGTTCTCACAGAGGAACAAAGTGCCAGTTGCTCCTACTTCTAAATAGTGGTTTTCATTCGTGATATACACGTGTTTCACCTTAGCTGAATAGGCCAATTTGGAAGAAAGTGAGCCTATCTCCACCTTCAAGAAACAAAGTTGCAGGAAGTATTCCTTTCAAAACCTAACTCAGTTTTCCCAGGGAAACAGTGTGCTAGATGCTGCAGCTTCTAACACAGATTTTTTTTTTTTTGGAGATATTTATGTGTTTCTTCAACTCGGCTGAATAGGTCTATTTGGAAATGAATGAGCTTTTCTCAACCTGGAAAATTCTGATTTGCAGGAAGTATTCCTTTCAAAAAGTAACTAAATTCTCAGAGGTCAACAATGTGATAGATTCTGCTGCTTTTTACACACATGGGTTTCTTTTGAGAGACATGCATGATTCATCAACTCAGGTGTATGGGCCTACTTGGAACAAAGAGAGGCTATGTGTACCATGGAGAACCCACCTAGCATGAAGTATTCCCTTCAAAAACTAACTCAGTTCTCAAAAGGAAACAATAGGCTTGATGGTGCAGCTTCTAACAAAGATGTTTCTCTTAGGAGAGGTTCATGGGTTTTGCAACTCAGCTGAATATACCTATTTGGAGCAAACAGAGCCTAACTCCACCTTCAAATCCTAAGTTGCAGAAAAGGATTCCTTTCAAACACTAAGTCAATTCTCACATGGAAACAATGTGCTAGAATCTGCAGCATCTGACAGAGATGTTTTTCTAAGGAGAGGTACATGTGTTTCTTCAACTCAGCTGAATTGCCTGTTTGGAACAAAATGAGCCTTTCTCCACCTTGAAAATTGTGATTTGCAGGAACTATTTCTTTCGAAAAGTAACTCAAATTTACAGGCAAGCTATGTGCAAGGTGCTTCAGCTCCTAACACAGATGGCTTTCTTTGGATAGATCCATGTATTCCTTCAACTCAGGTGAAGAAGCCTTTTGGGAGCAAACCGAGCCTATCTCCCCTTGAAATACCTAAGTTTCCTTCCCAAATCTAACTCAATTCTCACAGGGAAAAATGTGCTACATGCTGCTGCTTCTAACACAAATGGACTTCTTTTCAAAAACAAATGTGTTTCTTCAACTTAGCTGAAGAAAGGCCAACTTGGAAAAAATGAGCCTTTCTGCATCTTCAAAACTATGATTTGCACTATGTACTCCTTTGGAAACTACCTCCGTTCTCACAGGGTAGTGCTTACACACATGGTTTTCTTTCCAGATATATAGGTGTTTCACCAACTCACCTGTACAGCCCTATTTCTAACAAAGAGAGCCTGTCAATGCATTGGAAACCCCACATAGCAGGAAGTATTCCTTTCAAAAACTAGCTCAAATCTCACAGGGAAACAATGTGCTTGAACCTGCATCTGCTAACATAGATGGTTTTCTTTGGACAGATACATGGGTTGCTTGAAGTCAGCTGCATATACCTATTTGGAGCAAAGAGAGCCTATGTCCACCTTGAATCACCTACGTGGCAGGAAGTCTTCCTTTCAAAAACGAACTAAATTCTCACAGGGAAACAATGTGCTAGATGCTCCTCCTTGTAACACACGTGGTTTTCTGTCGAGAGATGTATTTGTTTCTTCAACGTAGTTGAACAGGCCTATTTTAAAAAATGAGCTTTTCTCCACCTTGAATCTTCTGATTTGTAGTGAGTATTCATTCAAAAACGAACTCCATATTAACAGGGAGACAATGTGCAGGAAGCTCGAGCTTCTCACAAAGATGATTTTCTTTCGTGAGATACATGTCTTTCTTCACCTTAGTTGAATCGGTCTATTTGGAACAAAATGAGCCTTTCTCCACCTTGAAAAGTGCAATTTACACGAAATTTTCCTACTAAAGCATACTCAGTTCTCACAGAGGAACAAAGTGCCAGTTGCTCCTACTTCTAAATAGTGGTTTTCATTCGTGATATACACGTGTTTCACCTTAGCTGAATAGGCCAATTTGGAAGAAAATGAGCCTTACTCTACCCTGAAAACTATGATAAGCAGGAAGTATTCCTTTCAAAAACTACCTCTACTTTTGCACAGAAACGATGTCACACATGCTGCAGCTTCTAACATAGATGGTTTTCTTTACAGTGATGCATGTGCTCTTTAACTCAGCCTAATACGCCTAATTGGAACCAAGAGAGCTTATCTCCACCTTGAAAACCCGAAGTTGCAGGAAGTATTCCTTTGAAAAACGAACTCAATTTTAACAGGGAAATAATGTGCTAGATGCTGTAGCTTCTCACATAGATGGTTTTCTTTTGGAGAGATACATGATTTCCTTCAACTCAGCCAAATAGGCCTATTAGGAGCAGAAAGGGCCAATCTCCACCAGAAACACCTAAGTTGGAGGAAGTATTGCTTTCAAAAACGAATTCAATTCTCACAGGGAAACAACGTGCTGGATGCTCCTGCTTCTAACACAGATTGTCTGTTTACAAAGGATTCATTTGATTCTTCAACTTTGTTGAAGAGGCCTATTTGGAACAAAATGAGCCTTTCTCCACCTTGAACCCTATGATTTGCAGGAAGTATTCCTTTCAGAAACTAAATGAATTCTGACAGGGAAACAATGTGCCAGATGTTCCTGCTTCTAACTCAGATGGTTTTCTTTTGAGAGATATATGTATTTCTTCAACTCAGCTGAATAGGCCTATTTGTAGGAAACAGAGCTTATCTCCACCTTGAAACACCCAAGTTGCAGGAAATATTCCTTTCAAAACTAACTCAATGCTCACTGAGTAACAATGTGCTAGTATGTGCAGCTTCTAACAGAAATAGATTTTTTGGAGAGATACTTGTGTTTCTTCAACTCAGGTGAATAGGTGTATTTTGAGCAAACAGATATAGCACCACCTTGAGCAACCTATTGGAGGAAGATTCCCTTTCCAAACGAACTCAAATCTCACAGGGAACAATGTTCTATATGCTCCTTCAACTAACACAGATGGTCAACTTTTGAGAGATACCTGTGTTTCTTCTCCTTAGCTGAGTAGGCTTGTTGGGAACAATATGAATCATTCTCCACCTTGAAATTATGATTTGAAGGAAGTATTCCTTTGAAACACTAACTCAGCTCTCACAGGGAAACAATACCATATGTGCTGCAGCTTCTAACATAGATGGTTTTCTTTGGAGATCTACGGGTATTTTTTCAACTGAGCTGAATAGGCCTATTTGGAGCAAACAGAGCCTATCTCCACGTTAAAAAAACCAAACTTGCAGGAAGTATTCTTTTCCAAAAGGAATTCAATTCTCAAAGGGAAACAATGTGCTACATAATCCTGATTCTAGCTCAGATGCTTTTCTTTGTAGACATACGTGTGTTTCTTCACCTTACCTGAATAGGGGAATTTGGAATCAAAGAGCCTTTCTCCACCTTGAAAATTTTGATGTGCGGGAAGTATTCCTTTCAAAAACGAACTAAATGCTCACAGGGAGAAAATGTGCTAAGTACTGCAGGTTCTAACATAGATGGTTTTGTTTGGAGAGGTATATGTGCTGCTTAACTCACCTGAAGAGCCCTACTTGGAACAAAATGATCCTCTCTCCACCGTGAAAACTGTGAATAGCAGGAATTTTTCCTTCCCAAAACTAACTCTATTCTCACAGGGAAATAATGTGCTAGACGCTGCAGCTTCTAACATAGATGGTTTTCTTTGGAGAGAAAGTGAAGTTTCTTCAACTCAACTGAATAGGCCTATTTGGAGCAAAGTGAGCCTATGTCCACCGTGAAACACCTAAGTTGCAGGAAGTATTCCTTTTAAAAACTAACTCATTTTAACATGGAAGCAATATCCTAGTCCTGCTTCAAACACACATGGTTATTTTTGAGAGATTTATGTTTACCTTCAACTTGGCTGTATAGTTCTGTTTGAACAAATGAGCATTTCTGCAGCTCGAAAATTCTGTCTTAAAGTAATTGTTCCTTTCAAAAACTAACTCAGTTCTCACAGGGAGATAATGTGCTAGATGCTGGAGCTTCTAACATGCAGTGATTTCATTGGAGAGATACATGTGTTAATTCAACTCAGCTGATTAGGCCTATTTGTAGCCAATAGAGACTATCTCCACCTTGAAACACCTAAGTTACAGCAAGTATTCCTTTTAAACACTAAGTCAATTTTAACAGGGAAACAATGTGCTAGAGGCCCCTGCTTCTAACACACATGCGTTTCTTTTGAGAGATACATGTGCTTCATCAACTTAGCTGAATAGGCCTATCTGGAACAAAATGAGCCTTTCTCCACCTTGAAAACTTTGATTTGCACAAAGTACTCCTTTGCAAACTAACTTTATTCTCACAGGGAAAGAATGTTCTAGATGCTCCTGCTTCTAAGACAGTTGGTTTTCTTTCGAGAGATACGTGTGTTCCTTCAACTTACTGAAATGGCCTATATGGAACAAAATGAACCTTTCTCCCCTTTGAAAATTCTGTTTTGCAGGAAGTATTTCTTTCAAAACCTAACTATATTCACACACGTAAACAACATGGTAGATGCTAGTGCTTCTAACTCAAATGGCTTTCTTTGGAGAGATACATGTGTTTCATCAACTCAGCTGAATAGGCCTATTTGCAAGAAAGTGAGCCTATCTCCACCTTCAAGAAACAAAGTTGCAGGAAGTATTCCTTTCAAAACCTAACTCAGTTTTCCCAGGGAAACAGTGTGCTAGATGCTGCAGCTTCTAACACAGATTTTTTTTTTTTGGAGATATTTATGTGTTTCTTCAACTCGGCTGAATAGGTCTATTTGGAAATGAATGAGCTTTTCTCAACCTGGAAAATTCTGATTTGCAGGAAGTATTCCTTTCAAAAAGTAACTAAATTCTCAGAGGTCAACAATGTGATAGATTCTGCTGCTTTTTACACACATGGGTTTCTTTTGAGAGACATGCATGATTCATCAACTCAGGTGTATGGGCCTACTTGGAACAAAGAGAGGCTATGTGTACCATGGAGAACCCACCTAGCATGAAGTATTCCCTTCAAAAACTAACTCAGTTCTCAAAAGGAAACAATAGGCTTGATGGTGCAGCTTCTAACAAAGATGTTTCTCTTAGGAGAGGTTCATGGGTTTTGCAACTCAGCTGAATATACCTATTTGGAGCAAACAGAGCCTAACTCCACCTTCAAATCCTAAGTTGCAGAAAAGGATTCCTTTCAAACACTAAGTCAATTCTCACATGGAAACAATGTGCTAGAATCTGCAGCATCTGACAGAGATGTTTTTCTAAGGAGAGGTACATGTGTTTCTTCAACTCAGCTGAATTGCCTGTTTGGAACAAAATGAGCCTTTCTCCACCTTGAAAATTGTGATTTGCAGGAACTATTTCTTTCGAAAAGTAACTCAAATTTACAGGCAAGCTATGTGCAAGGTGCTTCAGCTCCTAACACAGATGGCTTTCTTTGGATAGATCCATGTATTCCTTCAACTCAGGTGAAGAAGCCTTTTGGGAGCAAACCGAGCCTATCTCCCCTTGAAATACCTAAGTTTCCTTCCCAAATCTAACTCAATTCTCACAGGGAAAAATGTGCTACATGCTGCTGCTTCTAACACAAATGGACTTCTTTTCAAAAACAAATGTGTTTCTTCAACTTAGCTGAAGAAAGGCCAACTTGGAAAAAATGAGCCTTTCTGCATCTTCAAAACTATGATTTGCACTATGTACTCCTTTGGAAACTACCTCAGTTCTCACAGGGTAGTGCTTACACACATGGTTTTCTTTCCAGATATATAGGTGTTTCACCAACTCACCTGTACAGCCCTATTTCTAACAAAGAGAGCCTGTCAATGCATTGGAAACCCCACATAGCAGGAAGTATTCCTTTCAAAAACTAGCTCAAATCTCACAGGGAAACAATGTGCTTGAACCTGCATCTGCTAACATAGATGGTTTTCTTTGGACAGATACATGGGTTGCTTGAAGTCAGCTGCATATACCTATTTGGAGCAAAGAGAGCCTATGTCCACCTTGAATCACCTACGTGGCAGGAAGTCTTCCTTTCAAAAACGAACTAAATTCTCACAGGGAAACAATGTGCTAGATGCTCCTCCTTGTAACACACGTGGTTTTCTGTCGAGAGATGTATTTGTTTCTTCAACGTAGTTGAACAGGCCTATTTTAAAAAATGAGCTTTTCTCCACCTTGAATCTTCTGATTTGTAGTGAGTATTCATTCAAAAACGAACTCCATATTAACAGGGAGACAATGTGCAGGAAGCTCGAGCTTCTCACAAAGATGATTTTCTTTCGTGAGATACATGTCTTTCTTCACCTTAGTTGAATCGGTCTATTTGGAACAAAATGAGCCTTTCTCCACCTTGAAAAGTGCAATTTACACGAAATTTTCCTACTAAAGCATACTCAGTTCTCACAGAGGAACAAAGTGCCAGTTGCTCCTACTTCTAAATAGTGGTTTTCATTCGTGATATACACGTGTTTCACCTTAGCTGAATAGGCCAATTTGGAAGAAAGTGAGCCTATCTCCACCTTCAAGAAACAAAGTTGCAGGAAGTATTCCTTTCAAAACCTAACTCAGTTTTCCCAGGGAAACAGTGTGCTAGATGCTGCAGCTTCTAACACAGATTTTTTTTTTTTTGGAGATATTTATGTGTTTCTTCAACTCGGCTGAATAGGTCTATTTGGAAATGAATGAGCTTTTCTCAACCTGGAAAATTCTGATTTGCAGGAAGTATTCCTTTCAAAAAGTAACTAAATTCTCAGAGGTCAACAATGTGATAGATTCTGCTGCTTTTTACACACATGGGTTTCTTTTGAGAGACATGCATGATTCATCAACTCAGGTGTATGGGCCTACTTGGAACAAAGAGAGGCTATGTGTACCATGGAGAACCCACCTAGCATGAAGTATTCCCTTCAAAAACTAACTCAGTTCTCAAAAGGAAACAATAGGCTTGATGGTGCAGCTTCTAACAAAGATGTTTCTCTTAGGAGAGGTTCATGGGTTTTGCAACTCAGCTGAATATACCTATTTGGAGCAAACAGAGCCTAACTCCACCTTCAAATCCTAAGTTGCAGAAAAGGATTCCTTTCAAACACTAAGTCAATTCTCACATGGAAACAATGTGCTAGAATCTGCAGCATCTGACAGAGATGTTTTTCTAAGGAGAGGTACATGTGTTTCTTCAACTCAGCTGAATTGCCTGTTTGGAACAAAATGAGCCTTTCTCCACCTTGAAAATTGTGATTTGCAGGAACTATTTCTTTCGAAAAGTAACTCAAATTTACAGGCAAGCTATGTGCAAGGTGCTTCAGCTCCTAACACAGATGGCTTTCTTTGGATAGATCCATGTATTCCTTCAACTCAGGTGAAGAAGCCTTTTGGGAGCAAACCGAGCCTATCTCCCCTTGAAATACCTAAGTTTCCTTCCCAAATCTAACTCAATTCTCACAGGGAAAAATGTGCTACATGCTGCTGCTTCTAACACAAATGGACTTCTTTTCAAAAACAAATGTGTTTCTTCAACTTAGCTGAAGAAAGGCCAACTTGGAAAAAATGAGCCTTTCTGCATCTTCAAAACTATGATTTGCACTATGTACTCCTTTGGAAACTACCTCAGTTCTCACAGGGTAGTGCTTACACACATGGTTTTCTTTCCAGATATATAGGTGTTTCACCAACTCACCTGTACAGCCCTATTTCTAACAAAGAGAGCCTGTCAATGCATTGGAAACCCCACATAGCAGGAAGTATTCCTTTCAAAAACTAGCTCAAATCTCACAGGGAAACAATGTGCTTGAACCTGCATCTGCTAACATAGATGGTTTTCTTTGGACAGATACATGGGTTGCTTGAAGTCAGCTGCATATACCTATTTGGAGCAAAGAGAGCCTATGTCCACCTTGAATCACCTACGTGGCAGGAAGTCTTCCTTTCAAAAACGAACTAAATTCTCACAGGGAAACAATGTGCTAGATGCTCCTCCTTGTAACACACGTGGTTTTCTGTCGAGAGATGTATTTGTTTCTTCAACGTAGTTGAACAGGCCTATTTTAAAAAATGAGCTTTTCTCCACTTTGAATCTTCTGATTTGTAGTGAGTATTCATTCAAAAACGAACTCCATATTAACAGGGAGACAATGTGCAGGAAGCTCGAGCTTCTCACAAAGATGATTTTCTTTCGTGAGATACATGTCTTTCTTCACCTTAGTTGAATCGGTCTATTTGGAACAAAATGAGCCTTTCTCCACCTTGAAAAGTGCAATTTACACGAAATTTTCCTACTAAAGCATACTCAGTTCTCACAGAGGAACAAAGTGCCAGTTGCTCCTACTTCTAAATAGTGGTTTTCATTCGTGATATACACGTGTTTCACCTTAGCTGAATAGGCCAATTTGGAAGAAAATGAGCCTTACTCTACCCTGAAAACTATGATAAGCAGGAAGTATTCCTTTCAAAAACTACCTCTACTTTTGCACAGAAACGATGTCACACATGCTGCAGCTTCTAACATAGATGGTTTTCTTTACAGTGATGCATGTGCTCTTTAACTCAGCCTAATACGCCTAATTGGAACCAACAGAGCTTATCTCCACCTTGAAAACCCGAAGTTGCAGGAAGTATTCCTTTGAAAAACGAACTCAATTTTAACAGGGAAATAATGTGCTAGATGCTGTAGCTTCTCACATAGATGGTTTTCTTTTGGAGAGATACATGATTTCCTTCAACTCAGCCAAATAGGCCTATTAGGAGCAGAAAGGGCCAATCTCCACCAGAAACACCTAAGTTGGAGGAAGTATTGCTTTCAAAAACGAATTCAATTCTCACAGGGAAACAACGTGCTGGATGCTCCTGCTTCTAACACAGATTGTCTGTTTACAAAGGATTCATTTGATTCTTCAACTTTGTTGAAGAGGCCTATTTGGAACAAAATGAGCCTTTCTCCACCTTGAACCCTATGATTTGCAGGAAGTATTCCTTTCAGAAACTAAATGAATTCTGACAGGGAAACAATGTGCCAGATGTTCCTGCTTCTAACTCAGATGGTTTTCTTTTGAGAGATATATGTATTTCTTCAACTCAGCTGAATAGGCCTATTTGTAGGAAACAGAGCTTATCTCCACCTTGAAACACCCAAGTTGCAGGAAATATTCCTTTCAAAACTAACTCAATGCTCACTGAGTAACAATGTGCTAGTATGTGCAGCTTCTAACAGAAATAGATTTTTTGGAGAGATACTTGTGTTTCTTCAACTCAGGTGAATAGGTGTATTTTGAGCAAACAGATATAGCACCACCTTGAGCAACCTATTGGAGGAAGATTCCCTTTCCAAACGAACTCAAATCTCACAGGGAACAATGTTCTATATGCTCCTTCAACTAACACAGATGGTCAACTTTTGAGAGATACCTGTGTTTCTTCTCCTTAGCTGAGTAGGCTTGTTGGGAACAATATGAATCATTCTCCACCTTGAAATTATGATTTGAAGGAAGTATTCCTTTGAAACACTAACTCAGCTCTCACAGGGAAACAATACCATATGTGCTGCAGCTTCTAACATAGATGGTTTTCTTTGGAGATCTACGGGTATTTTTTCAACTGAGCTGAATAGGCCTATTTGGAGCAAACAGAGCCTATCTCCACGTTAAAAAAACCAAACTTGCAGGAAGTATTCTTTTCCAAAAGGAATTCAATTCTCAAAGGGAAACAATGTGCTACATAATCCTGATTCTAGCTCAGATGCTTTTCTTTGTAGACATACGTGTGTTTCTTCACCTTACCTGAATAGGGGAATTTGGAATCAAAGAGCCTTTCTCCACCTTGAAAATTTTGATGTGCGGGAAGTATTCCTTTCAAAAACGAACTAAATGCTCACAGGGAGAAAATGTGCTAAGTACTGCAGGTTCTAACATAGATGGTTTTGTTTGGAGAGGTATATGTGCTGCTTAACTCACCTGAAGAGCCCTACTTGGAACAAAATGATCCTCTCTCCACCGTGAAAACTGTGAATAGCAGGAATTTTTCCTTCCCAAAACTAACTCTATTCTCACAGGGAAATAATGTGCTAGACGCTGCAGCTTCTAACATAGATGGTTTTCTTTGGAGAGAAAGTGAAGTTTCTTCAACTCAACTGAATAGGCCTATTTGGAGCAAAGTGAGCCTATGTCCACCGTGAAACACCTAAGTTGCAGGAAGTATTCCTTTTAAAAACTAACTCATTTTAACATGGAAGCAATATCCTAGTCCTGCTTCAAACACACATGGTTATTTTTGAGAGATTTATGTTTATCTTCAACTTGGCTGTATAGTTCTGTTTGAACAAATGAGCATTTCTGCAGCTCGAAAATTCTGTCTTAAAGTAATTGTTCCTTTCAAAAACTAACTCAGTTCTCACAGGGAGATAATGTGCTAGATGCTGGAGCTTCTAACATGCAGTGATTTCATTGGAGAGATACATGTGTTAATTCAACTCAGCTGATTAGGCCTATTTGTAGCCAATAGAGACTATCTCCACCTTGAAACACCTAAGTTACAGGAAGTATTCCTTTTAAACACTAAGTCAATTTTAACAGGGAAACAATGTGCTAGAGGCCCCTGCTTCTAACACACATGCGTTTCTTTTGAGAGATACATGTGCTTCATCAACTTAGCTGAATAGGCCTATCTGGAACAAAATGAGCCTTTCTCCACCTTGAAAACTTTGATTTGCACAAAGTACTCCTTTGCAAACTAACTTTATTCTCACAGGGAAAGAATGTTCTAGATGCTCCTGCTTCTAAGACAGTTGGTTTTCTTTCGAGAGATACGTGTGTTCCTTCAACTTACTGAAATGGCCTATATGGAACAAAATGAACCTTTCTCCCCTTTGAAAATTCTGTTTTGCAGGAAGTATTTCTTTCAAAACCTAACTATATTCACACACGTAAACAACATGGTAGATGCTAGTGCTTCTAACTCAAATGGCTTTCTTTGGAGAGATACATGTGTTTCATCAACTCAGCTGAATAGGCCTATTTGCAAGAAAGTGAGCCTATCTCCACCTTCAAGAAACAAAGTTGCAGGAAGTATTCCTTTCAAAACCTAACTCAGTTTTCCCAGGGAAACAGTGTGCTAGATGCTGCAGCTTCTAACACAGATTTTTTTTTTTTTTGGAGATATTTATGTGTTTCTTCAACTCGGCTGAATAGGTCTATTTGGAAATGAATGAGCTTTTCTCAACCTGGAAAATTCTGATTTGCAGGAAGTATTCCTTTCAAAAAGTAACTAAATTCTCAGAGGTCAACAATGTGATAGATTCTGCTGCTTTTTACACACATGGGTTTCTTTTGAGAGACATGCATGATTCATCAACTCAGGTGTATGGGCCTACTTGGAACAAAGAGAGGCTATGTGTACCATGGAGAACCCACCTAGCATGAAGTATTCCCTTCAAAAACTAACTCAGTTCTCAAAAGGAAACAATAGGCTTGATGGTGCAGCTTCTAACAAAGATGTTTCTCTTAGGAGAGGTTCATGGGTTTTGCAACTCAGCTGAATATACCTATTTGGAGCAAACAGAGCCTAACTCCACCTTCAAATCCTAAGTTGCAGAAAAGGATTCCTTTCAAACACTAAGTCAATTCTCACATGGAAACAATGTGCTAGAATCTGCAGCATCTGACAGAGATGTTTTTCTAAGGAGAGGTACATGTGTTTCTTCAACTCAGCTGAATTGCCTGTTTGGAACAAAATGAGCCTTTCTCCACCTTGAAAATTGTGATTTGCAGGAACTATTTCTTTCGAAAAGTAACTCAAATTTACAGGCAAGCTATGTGCAAGGTGCTTCAGCTCCTAACACAGATGGCTTTCTTTGGATAGATCCATGTATTCCTTCAACTCAGGTGAAGAAGCCTTTTGGGAGCAAACCGAGCCTATCTCCCCTTGAAATACCTAAGTTTCCTTCCCAAATCTAACTCAATTCTCACAGGGAAAAATGTGCTACATGCTGCTGCTTCTAACACAAATGGACTTCTTTTCAAAAACAAATGTGTTTCTTCAACTTAGCTGAAGAAAGGCCAACTTGGAAAAAATGAGCCTTTCTGCATCTTCCAAACTATGATTTGCACTATGTTCTCCTTTGGAAACTACCTCAGTTCTCACAGGGTAGTGCTTACACACATGGTTTTCTTTCCAGATATATAGGTGTTTCACCAACTCACCTGTACAGCCCTATTTCTAACAAAGAGAGCCTGTCAATGCATTGGAAACCCCACATAGCAGGAAGTATTCCTTTCAAAAACTAGCTCAAACCTCACAGGGAAACAATGTGCTTGAACCTGCATCTGCTAACATAGATGGTTTTCTTTGGACAGATACATGGGTTGCTTGAAGTCAGCTGCATATACCTATTTGGAGCAAAGAGAGCCTATGTCCACCTTGAATCACCTACGTGGCAGGAAGTCTTCCTTTCAAAAACGAACTAAATTCTCACAGGGAAACAATGTGCTAGATGCTCCTCCTTGTAACACACGTGGTTTTCTGTCGAGAGATGTATTTGTTTCTTCAACGTAGTTGAACAGGCCTATTTAAAAAAATGAGCTTTTCTCCACCTTGAAACTTCTGATTTGTAGTGAGTATTCATTCAAAAACGAACTCCATATTAACAGGGAGACAATGTGCAGGAAGCTCGAGCTTCTCACAAAGATGATTTTCTTTCGTGAGATACATGTCTTTCTTCACCTTAGTTGAATCGGTCTATTTGGAACAAAATGAGCCTTTCTCCACCTTGAAAAGTGCAATTTACACGAAATTTTCCTACTAAAGCATACTCAGTTCTCACAGAGGAACAAAGTGCCAGTTGCTCCTACTTCTAAATAGTGGTTTTCATTCGTGATATACACGTGTTTCACCTTAGCTGAATAGGCCAATTTGGAAGAAAATGAGCCTTACTCTACCCTGAAAACTATGATAAGCAGGAAGTATTCCTTTCAAAAACTACCTCTACTTTTGCACAGAAACGATGTCACACATGCTGCAGCTTCTAACATAGATGGTTTTCTTTACAGTGATGCATGTGCTCTTTAACTCAGCCTAATACGCCTAATTGGAACCAAGAGAGCTTATCTCCACCTTGAAAACCCGAAGTTGCAGGAAGTATTCCTTTGAAAAACGAACTCAATTTTAACAGGGAAATAATGTGCTAGATGCTGTAGCTTCTCACATAGATGGTTTTCTTTTGGAGAGATACATGATTTCCTTCAACTCAGCCAAATAGGCCTATTAGGAGCAGAAAGGGCCAATCTCCACCAGAAACACCTAAGTTGGAGGAAGTATTGCTTTCAAAAACGAATTCAATTCTCACAGGGAAACAACGTGCTGGATGCTCCTGCTTCTAACACAGATTGTCTGTTTACAAAGGATTCATTTGATTCTTCAACTTTGTTGAAGAGGCCTATTTGGAACAAAATGAGCCTTTCTCCACCTTGAACCCTATGATTTGCAGGAAGTATTCCTTTCAGAAACTAAATGAATTCTGACAGGGAAACAATGTGCCAGATGTTCCTGCTTCTAACTCAGATGGTTTTCTTTTGAGAGATATATGTATTTCTTCAACTCAGCTGAATAGGCCTATTTGTAGGAAACAGAGCTTATCTCCACCTTGAAACACCCAAGTTGCAGGAAATATTCCTTTCAAAACTAACTCAATGCTCACTGAGTAACAATGTGCTAGTATGTGCAGCTTCTAACAGAAATAGATTTTTTGGAGAGATACTTGTGTTTCTTCAACTCAGGTGAATAGGTGTATTTTGAGCAAACAGATATAGCACCACCTTGAGCAACCTATTGGAGGAAGATTTCCTTTCCAAACGAACTCAAATCTCACAGGGAACAATGTTCTATATGCTCCTTCAACTAACACAGATGGTCAACTTTTGAGAGATACCTGTGTTTCTTCTCCTTAGCTGAGTAGGCTTGTTGGGAACAATATGAATCATTCTCCACCTTGAAATTATGATTTGAAGGAAGTATTCCTTTGAAACACTAACTCAGCTCTCACAGGGAAACAATACCATATGTGCTGCAGCTTCTAACATAGATGGTTTTCTTTGGAGATCTACGGGTATTTTTTCAACTGAGCTGAATAAGCCTATTTGGAGCAAACAGAGCCTATCTCCACGTTAAAAAAACCAAACTTGCAGGAAGTATTCTTTTCCAAAAGGAATTCAATTCTCAAAGGGAAACAATGTGCTACATAATCCTGATTCTAGCTCAGATGCTTTTCTTTGTAGACATACGTGTGTTTCTTCACCTTAGCTGAATAGGGGAATTTGGAATCAAAGAGCCTTTCTCCACCTTGAAAATTTTGATGTGCGGGAAGTATTCCTTTCAAAAACGAACTAAATGCTCACAGGGAGAAAATGTGCTAAGTACTGCAGGTTCTAACATAGATGGTTTTGTTTGGAGAGGTATATGTGCTGCTTAACTCACCTGAAGAGCCCTACTTGGAACAAAATGATCCTCTCTCCACCTTGAAAACTGTGAATAGCAGGAATTTTTCCTTCCCAAAACTAACTCTATTCTCACAGGGAAATAATGTGCTAGACGCTGCAGCTTCTAACATAGATGGTTTTCTTTGGAGAGAAAGTGAAGTTTCTTCAACTCAACTGAATAGGCCTATTTGGAGCAAAGTGAGCCTATGTCCACCGTGAAACACCTAAGTTGCAGGAAGTATTCCTTTTAAAAACTAACTCATTTTAACATGGAAGCAATATCCTAGTCCTGCTTCAAACACACATGGTTATTTTTGAGAGATTTATGTTTATCTTCAACTTGGCTGTATAGTTCTGTTTGAACAAATGAGCATTTCTGCAGCTCGAAAATTCTGTCTTAAAGTAATTGTTCCTTTCAAAAACTAACTCAGTTCTCACAGGGAGATAATGTGCTAGATGCTGGAGCTTCTAACATGCAGTGATTTCATTGGAGAGATACATGTGTTAATTCAACTCAGCTGATTAGGCCTATTTGTAGCCAATAGAGACTATCTCCACCTTGAAACACCTAAGTTACAGCAAGTATTCCTTTTAAACACTAAGTCAATTTTAACAGGGAAACAATGTGCTAGAGGCCCCTGCTTCTAACACACATGCGTTTCTTTTGAGAGATACATGTGCTTCATCAACTTAGCTGAATAGGCCTATCTGGAACAAAATGAGCCTTTCTCCACCTTGAAAACTTTGATTTGCACAAAGTACTCCTTTGCAAACTAACTTTATTCTCACAGGGAAAGAATGTTCTAGATGCTCCTGCTTCTAAGACAGTTGGTTTTCTTTCGAGAGATACGTGTGTTCCTTCAACTTACTGAAATGGCCTATATGGAACAAAATGAACCTTTCTCCCCTTTGAAAATTCTGTTTTGCAGGAAGTATTTCTTTCAAAACCTAACTATATTCACACACGTAAACAACATGGTAGATGCTAGTGCTTCTAACTCAAATGGCTTTCTTTGGAGAGATACATGTGTTTCATCAACTCAGCTGAATAGGCCTATTTGCAAGAAAGTGAGCCTATCTCCACCTTCAAGAAACAAAGTTGCAGGAAGTATTCCTTTCAAAACCTAACTCAGTTTTCCCAGGGAAACAGTGTGCTAGATGCTGCAGCTTCTAACACAGATTTTTTTTTTTGGAGATATTTATGTGTTTCTTCAACTCGGCTGAATAGGTCTATTTGGAAATGAATGAGCTTTTCTCAACCTGGAAAATTCTGATTTGCAGGAAGTATTCCTTTCAAAAAGTAACTAAATTCTCAGAGGTCAACAATGTGATAGATTCTGCTGCTTTTTACACACATGGGTTTCTTTTGAGAGACATGCATGATTCATCAACTCAGGTGTATGGGCCTACTTGGAACAAAGAGAGGCTATGTGTACCATGGAGAACCCACCTAGCATGAAGTATTCCCTTCAAAAACTAACTCAGTTCTCAAAAGGAAACAATAGGCTTGATGGTGCAGCTTCTAACAAAGATGTTTCTCTTCGGAGAGGTTCATGGGTTTTGCAACTCAGCTGAATATACCTATTTGGAGCAAACAGAGCCTAACTCCACCTTCAAATCCTAAGTTGCAGAAAAGGATTCCTTTCAAACACTAAGTCAATTCTCACATGGAAACAATGTGCTAGAATCTGCAGCATCTGACAGAGATGTTTTTCTAAGGAGAGGTACATGTGTTTCTTCAACTCAGCTGAATTGCCTGTTTGGAACAAAATGAGCCTTTCTCCACCTTGAAAATTGTGATTTGCAGGAACTATTTCTTTCGAAAAGTAACTCAAATTTACAGGCAAGCTATGTGCAAGGTGCTTCAGCTCCTAACACAGATGGCTTTCTTTGGATAGATCCATGTATTCCTTCAACTCAGGTGAAGAAGCCTTTTGGGAGCAAACCGAGCCTATCTCCCCTTGAAATACCTAAGTTTCCTTCCCAAATCTAACTCAATTCTCACAGGGAAAAATGTGCTACATGCTGCTGCTTCTAACACAAATGGACTTCTTTTCAAAAACAAATGTGTTTCTTCAACTTAGCTGAAGAAAGGCCAACTTGGAAAAAATGAGCCTTTCTGCATCTTCCAAACTATGATTTGCACTATGTTCTCCTTTGGAAACTACCTCAGTTCTCACAGGGTAGTGCTTACACACATGGTTTTCTTTCCAGATATATAGGTGTTTCACCAACTCACCTGTACAGCCCTATTTCTAACAAAGAGAGCCTGTCAATGCATTGGAAACCCCACATAGCAGGAAGTATTCCTTTCAAAAACTAGCTCAAATCTCACAGGGAAACAATGTGCTTGAACCTGCATCTGCTAACATAGATGGTTTTCTTTGGACAGATACATGGGTTGCTTGAAGTCAGCTGCATATACCTATTTGGAGCAAAGAGAGCCTATGTCCACCTTGAATCACCTACGTGGCAGGAAGTCTTCCTTTCAAAAACGAACTAAATTCTCACAGGGAAACAATGTGCTAGATGCTCCTCCTTGTAACACACGTGGTTTTCTGTCGAGAGATGTATTTGTTTCTTCAACGTAGTTGAACAGGCCTATTTTAAAAAATGAGCTTTTCTCCACCTTGAATCTTCTGATTTGTAGTGAGTATTCATTCAAAAACGAACTCCATATTAACAGGGAGACAATGTGCAGGAAGCTCGAGCTTCTCACAAAGATGATTTTCTTTCGTGAGATACATGTCTTTCTTCACCTTAGTTGAATCGGTCTATTTGGAACAAAATGAGCCTTTCTCCACCTTGAAAAGTGCAATTTACACGAAATTTTCCTACTAAAGCATACTCAGTTCTCACAGAGGAACAAAGTGCCAGTTGCTCCTACTTCTAAATAGTGGTTTTCATTCGTGATATACACGTGTTTCACCTTAGCTGAATAGGCCAATTTGGAAGAAAATGAGCCTTACTCTACCCTGAAAACTATGATAAGCAGGAAGTATTCCTTTCAAAAACTACCTCTACTTTTGCACAGAAACGATGTCACACATGCTGCAGCTTCTAACATAGATGGTTTTCTTTACAGTGATGCATGTGCTCTTTAACTCAGCCTAATACGCCTAATTGGAACCAACAGAGCTTATCTCCACCTTGAAAACCCGAAGTTGCAGGAAGTATTCCTTTGAAAAACGAACTCAATTTTAACAGGGAAATAATGTGCTAGATGCTGTAGCTTCTCACATAGATGGTTTTCTTTTGGAGAGATACATGATTTCCTTCAACTCAGCCAAATAGGCCTATTAGGAGCAGAAAGGGCCAATCTCCACCAGAAACACCTAAGTTGGAGGAAGTATTGCTTTCAAAAATGAATTCAATTCTCACAGGGAAACAACGTGCTGGATGCTCCTGCTTCTAACACAGATTGTCTGTTTACAAAGGATTCATTTGATTCTTCAACTTTGTTGAAGAGGCCTATTTGGAACAAAATGAGCCTTTCTCCACCTTGAACCCTATGATTTGCAGGAAGTATTCCTTTCAGAAACTAAATGAATTCTGACAGGGAAACAATGTGCCAGATGTTCCTGCTTCTAACTCAGATGGTTTTCTTTTGAGAGATATATGTATTTCTTCAACTCAGCTGAATAGGCCTATTTGTAGGAAACAGAGCTTATCTCCACCTTGAAACACCCAAGTTGCAGGAAATATTCCTTTCAAAACTAACTCAATGCTCACTGAGTAACAATGTGCTAGTATGTGCAGCTTCTAACAGAAATAGATTTTTTGGAGAGATACTTGTGTTTCTTCAACTCAGGTGAATAGGTGTATTTTGAGCAAACAGATATAGCACCACCTTGAGCAACCTATTGGAGGAAGATTTCCTTTCCAAACGAACTCAAATCTCACAGGGAACAATGTTCTATATGCTCCTTCAACTAACACAGATGGTCAACTTTTGAGAGATACCTGTGTTTCTTCTCCTTAGCTGAGTAGGCTTGTTGGGAACAATATGAATCATTCTCCACCTTGAAATTATGATTTGAAGGAAGTATTCCTTTGAAACACTAACTCAGCTCTCACAGGGAAACAATACCATATGTGCTGCAGCTTCTAACATAGATGGTTTTCTTTGGAGATCTACGGGTATTTTTTCAACTGAGCTGAATAGGCCTATTTGGAGCAAACAGAGCCTATCTCCACGTTAAAAAAACCAAACTTGCAGGAAGTATTCTTTTCCAAAAGGAATTCAATTCTCAAAGGGAAACAATGTGCTACATAATCCTGATTCTAGCTCAGATGCTTTTCTTTGTAGACATACGTATGTTTCTTCACCTTAGCTGAATAGGGGAATTTGGAATCAAAGAGCCTTTCTCCACCTTGAAAATTTTGATGTGCGGGAAGTATTCCTTTCAAAAACGAACTAAATGCTCACAGGGAGAAAATGTGCTAAGTACTGCAGGTTCTAACATAGATGGTTTTGTTTGGAGAGGTATATGTGCTGCTTAACTCACCTGAAGAGCCCTACTTGGAACAAGATGATCCTCTCTCCACCTTGAAAACTGTGAATAGCAGGAATTTTTCCTTCCCAAAACTAACTCTATTCTCACAGGGAAATAATGTGCTAGACGCTGCAGCTTCTAACATAGATGGTTTTCTTTGGAGAGAAAGTGAAGTTTCTTCAACTCAACTGAATAGGCCTATTTGGAGCAAAGTGAGCCTATGTCCACCGTGAAACACCTAAGTTGCAGGAAGTATTCCTTTTAAAAACTAACTCATTTTAACATGGAAGCAATATCCTAGTCCTGCTTCAAACACACATGGTTATTTTTGAGAGATTTATGTTTATCTTCAACTTGGCTGTATAGTTCTGTTTGAACAAATGAGCATTTCTGCAGCTCGAAAATTCTGTCTTAAAGTAATTGTTCCTTTCAAAAACTAACTCAGTTCTCACAGGGAGATAATGTGCTAGATGCTGGAGCTTCTAACATGCAGTGATTTCATTGGAGAGATACATGTGTTAATTCAACTCAGCTGATTAGGCCTATTTGTAGGGAATAGAGACTATCTCCACCTTGAAACACCTAAGTTACAGGAAGTATTCCTTTTAAACACTAAGTCAATTTTAACAGGGAAACAATGTGCTAGAGGCCCCTGCTTCTAACACACATGCGTTTCTTTTGAGAGATACATGTGCTTCATCAACTTAGCTGAATAGGCCTATCTGGAACAAAATGAGCCTTTCTCCACCTTGAAAACTTTGATTTGCACAAAGTACTCCTTTGCAAACTAACTTTATTCTCACAGGGAAAGAATGTTCTAGATGCTCCTGCTTCTAAGACAGTTGGTTTTCTTTCGAGAGATACGTGTGTTCCTTCAACTTACTGAAATGGCCTATATGGAACAAAATGAACCTTTCTCCCCTTTGAAAATTCTGTTTTGCAGGAAGTATTTCTTTCAAAACCTAACTATATTCACACACGTAAACAACATGGTAGATGCTAGTGCTTCTAACTCAAATGGCTTTCTTTGGAGAGATACATGTGTTTCATCAACTCAGCTGAATAGGCCTATTTGCAAGAAAGTGAGCCTATCTCCACCTTCAAGAAACAAAGTTGCAGGAAGTATTCCTTTCAAAACCTAACTCAGTTTTCCCAGGGAAACAGTGTGCTAGATGCTGCAGCTTCTAACACAGATTTTTTTTTTTTGGAGATATTTATGTGTTTCTTCAACTCGGCTGAATAGGTCTATTTGGAAATGAATGAGCTTTTCTCAACCTGGAAAATTCTGATTTGCAGGAAGTATTCCTTTCAAAAAGTAACTAAATTCTCAGAGGTCAACAATGTGATAGATTCTGCTGCTTTTTACACACATGGGTTTCTTTTGAGAGACATGCATGATTCATCAACTCAGGTGTATGGGCCTACTTGGAACAAAGAGAGGCTATGTGTACCATGGAGAACCCACCTAGCATGAAGTATTCCCTTCAAAAACTAACTCAGTTCTCAAAAGGAAACAATAGGCTTGATGGTGCAGCTTCTAACAAAGATGTTTCTCTTAGGAGAGGTTCATGGGTTTTGCAACTCAGCTGAATATACCTATTTGGAGCAAACAGAGCCTAACTCCACCTTCAAATCCTAAGTTGCAGAAAAGGATTCCTTTCAAACACTAAGTCAATTCTCACATGGAAACAATGTGCTAGAATCTGCAGCATCTGACAGAGATGTTTTTCTAAGGAGAGGTACATGTGTTTCTTCAACTCAGCTGAATTGCCTGTTTGGAACAAAATGAGCCTTTCTCCACCTTGAAAATTGTGATTTGCAGGAACTATTTCTTTCGAAAAGTAACTCAAATTTACAGGCAAGCTATGTGCAAGGTGCTTCAGCTCCTAACACAGATGGCTTTCTTTGGATAGATCCATGTATTCCTTCAACTCAGGTGAAGAAGCCTTTTGGGAGCAAACCGAGCCTATCTCCCCTTGAAATACCTAAGTTTCCTTCCCAAATCTAACTCAATTCTCACAGGGAAAAATGTGCTACATGCTGCTGCTTCTAACACAAATGGACTTCTTTTCAAAAACAAATGTGTTTCTTCAACTTAGCTGAAGAAAGGCCAACTTGGAAAAAATGAGCCTTTCTGCATCTTCAAAACTATGATTTGCACTATGTACTCCTTTGGAAACTACCTCAGATCTCACAGGGTAGTGCTTACACACATGGTTTTCTTTCCAGATATATAGGTGTTTCACCAACTCACCTGTACAGCCCTATTTCTAACAAAGAGAGCCTGTCAATGCATTGGAAAGCCCACATAGCAGGAAGTATTCCTTTCAAAAACTAGCTCAAATCTCACAGGGAAACAATGTGCTTGAACCTGCATCTGCTAACATAGATGGTTTTCTTTGGACAGATACATGGGTTGCTTGAAGTCAGCTGCATATACCTATTTGGAGCAAAGAGAGCCTATGTCCACCTTGAATCACCTACGTGGCAGGAAGTCTTCCTTTCAAAAACGAACTAAATTCTCACAGGGAAACAATGTGCTAGATGCTCCTCCTTGTAACACACGTGGTTTTCTGTCGAGAGATGTATTTGTTTCTTCAACGTAGTTGAACAGGCCTATTTTAAAAAATGAGCTTTTCTCCACCTTGAATCTTCTGATTTGTAGTGAGTATTCATTCAAAAACGAACTCCATATTAACAGGGAGACAATGTGCAGGAAGCTCGAGCTTCTCACAAAGATGATTTTCTTTCGTGAGATACATGTCTTTCTTCACCTTAGTTGAATCGGTCTATTTGGAACAAAATGAGCCTTTCTCCACCTTGAAAAGTGCAATTTACACGAAATTTTCCTACTAAAGCATACTCAGTTCTCACAGAGGAACAAAGTGCCAGTTGCTCCTACTTCTAAATAGTGGTTTTCATTCGTGATATACACGTGTTTCACCTTAGCTGAATAGGCCAATTTGGAAGAAAATGAGCCTTACTCTACCCTGAAAACTATGATAAGCAGGAAGTATTCCTTTCAAAAACTACCTCTACTTTTGCACAGAAACGATGTCACACATGCTGCAGCTTCTAACATAGATGGTTTTCTTTACAGTGATGCATGTGCTCTTTAACTCAGCCTAATACGCCTAATTGGAACCAAGAGAGCTTATCTCCACCTTGAAAACCCGAAGTTGCAGGAAGTATTCCTTTGAAAAACGAACTCAATTTTAACAGGGAAATAATGTGCTAGATGCTGTAGCTTCTCACATAGATGGTTTTCTTTTGGGGAGATACATGATTTCCTTCAACTCAGCCAAATAGGCCTATTAGGAGCAGAAAGGGCCAATCTCCACCAGAAACACCTAAGTTGGAGGAAGTATTGCTTTCAAAAACGAATTCAATTCTCACAGGGAAACAACGTGCTGGATGCTCCTGCTTCTAACACAGATTGTCTGTTTACAAAGGATTCATTTGATTCTTCAACTTTGTTGAAGAGGCCTATTTGGAACAAAATGAGCCTTTCTCCACCTTGAACCCTATGATTTGCAGGAAGTATTCCTTTCAGAAACTAAATGAATTCTGACAGGGAAACAATGTGCCAGATGTTCCTGCTTCTAACTCAGATGGTTTTCTTTTGAGAGATATATGTATTTCTTCAACTCAGCTGAATAGGCCTATTTGTAGGAAACAGAGCTTATCTCCACCTTGAAACACCCAAGTTGCAGGAAATATTCCTTTCAAAACTAACTCAATGCTCACTGAGTAACAATGTGCTAGTATGTGCAGCTTCTAACAGAAATAGATTTTTTGGAGAGATACTTGTGTTTCTTCAACTCAGGTGAATAGGTGTATTTTGAGCAAACAGATATAGCACCACCTTGAGCAACCTATTGGAGGAAGATTTCCTTTCCAAACGAACTCAAATCTCACAGGGAACAATGTTCTATATGCTCCTTCAACTAACACAGATGGTCAACTTTTGAGAGATACCTGTGTTTCTTCTCCTTAGCTGAGTAGGCTTGTTGGGAACAATATGAATCATTCTCCACCTTGAAATTATGATTTGAAGGAAGTATTCCTTTGAAACACTAACTCAGCTCTCACAGGGAAACAATACCATATGTGCTGCAGCTTCTAACATAGATGGTTTTCTTTGGAGATCTACGGGTATTTTTTCAACTGAGCTGAATAGGCCTATTTGGAGCAAACAGAGCCTATCTCCACGTTAAAAAAACCAAACTTGCAGGAAGTATTCTTTTCCAAAAGGAATTCAATTCTCAAAGGGAAACAATGTGCTACATAATCCTGATTCTAGCTCAGATGCTTTTCTTTGTAGACATACGTGTGTTTCTTCACCTTAGCTGAATAGGGGAATTTGGAATCAAAGAGCCTTTCTCCACCTTGAAAATTTTGATGTGCGGGAAGTATTCCTTTCAAAAACGAACTAAATGCTCACAGGGAGAAAATGTGCTAAGTACTGCAGGTTCTAACATAGATGGTTTTGTTTGGAGAGGTATATGTGCTGCTTAACTCACCTGAAGAGCCCTACTTGGAACAAAATGATCCTCTCTCCACCTTGAAAACTGTGAATAGCAGGAATTTTTCCTTCCCAAAACTAACTCTATTCTCACAGGGAAATAATGTGCTAGACGCTGCAGCTTCTAACATAGATGGTTTTCTTTGGAGAGAAAGTGAAGTTTCTTCAACTCAACTGAATAGGCCTATTTGGAGCAAAGTGAGCCTATGTCCACCGTGAAACACCTAAGTTGCAGGAAGTATTCCTTTTAAAAACTAACTCATTTTAACATGGAAGCAATATCCTAGTCCTGCTTCAAACACACATGGTTATTTTTGAGAGATTTATGTTTATCTTCAACTTGGCTGTATAGTTCTGTTTGAACAAATGAGCATTTCTGCAGCTCGAAAATTCTGTCTTAAAGTAATTGTTCCTTTCAAAAACTAACTCAGTTCTCACAGGGAGATAATGTGCTAGATGCTGGAGCTTCTAACATGCAGTGATTTCATTGGAGAGATACATGTGTTAATTCAACTCAGCTGATTAGGCCTATTTGTAGCCAATAGAGACTATCTCCACCTTGAAACACCTAAGTTACAGGAAGTATTCCTTTTAAACACTAAGTCAATTTTAACAGGGAAACAATGTGCTAGAGGCCCCTGCTTCTAACACACATGCGTTTCTTTTGAGAGATACATGTGCTTCATCAACTTAGCTGAATAGGCCTATCTGGAACAAAATGAGCCTTTCTCCACCTTGAAAACTTTGATTTGCACAAAGTACTCCTTTGCAAACTAACTTTATTCTCACAGGGAAAGAATGTTCTAGATGCTCCTGCTTCTAAGACAGTTGGTTTTCTTTCGAGAGATACGTGTGTTCCTTCAACTTACTGAAATGGCCTATATGGAACAAAATGAACCTTTCTCCCCTTTGAAAATTCTGTTTTGCAGGAAGTATTTCTTTCAAAACCTAACTATATTCACACACGTAAACAACATGGTAGATGCTAGTGCTTCTAACTCAAATGGCTTTCTTTGGAGAGATACATGTGTTTCATCAACTCAGCTGAATAGGCCTATTTGCAAGAAAGTGAGCCTATCTCCACCTTCAAGAAACAAAGTTGCAGGAAGTATTCCTTTCAAAACCTAACTCAGTTTTCCCAGGGAAACAGTGTGCTAGATGCTGCAGCTTCTAACACAGATTTTTTTTTTTTGGAGATATTTATGTGTTTCTTCAACTCGGCTGAATAGGTCTATTTGGAAATGAATGAGCTTTTCTCAACCTGGAAAATTCTGATTTGCAGGAAGTATTCCTTTCAAAAAGTAACTAAATTCTCAGAGGTCAACAATGTGATAGATTCTGCTGCTTTTTACACACATGGGTTTCTTTTGAGAGACATGCATGATTCATCAACTCAGGTGTATGGGCCTACTTGGAACAAAGAGAGGCTATGTGTACCATGGAGAACCCACCTAGCATGAAGTATTCCCTTCAAAAACTAACTCAGTTCTCAAAAGGAAACAATAGGCTTGATGGTGCAGCTTCTAACAAAGATGTTTCTCTTAGGAGAGGTTCATGGGTTTTGCAACTCAGCTGAATATACCTATTTGGAGCAAACAGAGCCTAACTCCACCTTCAAATCCTAAGTTGCAGAAAAGGATTCCTTTCAAACACTAAGTCAATTCTCACATGGAAACAATGTGCTAGAATCTGCAGCACCTGACAGAGATGTTTTTCTAAGGAGAGGTACATGTGTTTCTTCAACTCAGCTGAATTGCCTGTTTGGAACAAAATGAGCCTTTCTCCACCTTGAAAATTGTGATTTGCAGGAACTATTTCTTTCGAAAAGTAACTCAAATTTACAGGCAAGCTATGTGCAAGGTGCTTCAGCTCCTAACACAGATCGCTTTCTTTGGATAGATCCATGTATTCCTTCAACTCAGGTGAAGAAGCTTTTGGGGAGCAAACCGAGCCTATCTCCCCTTGAAATACCTAAGTTTCCTTCCCAAATCTAACTCAATTCTCACAGGGAAAAATGTGCTACATGCTGCTGCTTCTAACACAAATGGACTTCTTTTCAAAAACAAATGTGTTTCTTCAACATAGCTGAAGAAAGGCCAACTTGGAAAAAATGAGCCTTTCTGCATCTTCAAAACTATGATTTGCACTATGTACTCCTTTGGAAACTACCTCAGTTCTCACAGGGTAGTGCTTACACACATGGTTTTCTTTCCAGATATATAGGTGTTTCACCAACTCACCTGTACAGCCCTATTTCTAACAAAGAGAGCCTGTCAATGCATTGGAAAGCCCACATAGCAGGAAGTATTCCTTTCAAAAACTAGCTCAAATCTCACAGGGAAACAATGTGCTTGAACCTGCATCTGCTAACATAAATGGTTCTCTTTGGACAGATACATGGGTTGCTTGAAGTCAGCTGCATATACCTATTTGGAGCAAAGAGAGCCTATGTCCACCTTGAATCACCTACGTGGCAGGAAGTCTTCCTTTCAAAAACGAACTAAATTCTCAAAGGGAAATAATGTGCTAGATGCTCCTCTTTGTAACACACGTGGTTTTCTGTCGAGAGATGTATTTGTTTCTTCAACGTAGTTGAACAGGCCTATTTAAAAAAATGAGCTTTTCTCCACCTTGAAGCTTCTAATTTGTAGTGAGTATTCATTCAAAAACGAACTCCATATTAACAGGGAGACAATGTGCAGGAAGCTCGAGCTTCTCATAAAGATGATTTTCTTTCGTGAGATACATGTCTTTCTTCACCTTAGTTGAATCGGTCTATTTGGAACAAAATGAGCCTTTCTCCACCTTGAAAAGTGTAATTTACACGAAGTTTTCCTACTAAAGCATACTCAGTTCTCACAGAGGAACAAAGTGCCAGTTGCTCCTACTTCTAAATAGTGGTTTTCGTTCGTGATATACATGTGTTTCACCTTAGCTGAATAGGCCAATTTGGAAGAAAATGAGCCTTACTCTACCTTGAAAACTATGATAAGCAGGAAGTATTAATTTCAAAAACTACTTCTACTTTTGCACAGAAACGATGTCACAGATGCTGCAGCTTCTAAAATAGATGGTTTTCTTTGCAGTGATGCATGTGCTCTTTAACTCAGCCTAATACGCCTAATTGGAACCAAGAGAGCTTATCTCCACCTTGAAAACCCGAAGTTGCAGGAAGTATTCCTTTGAAAAACGAACTCAATTTTAAGAGGGAAATAATGTGCTAGATGCTGTACCTTCTCACATAGATGGTTTTCTTTTGGGGAGATACATGATTTCCTTCAACTCAGCCAAATAGGCCTATTAGGAGCAGAAAGGGCCAATCTCCACCAGAAACACCTAAGTTGGAGGAAGTATTGCTTTCAAAAACGAATTCAATTCTCACAGGGAAACAACGTGCTGGATGCTCCTGCTTCTAACACAGATTGTCTTTTTACAAAGGATTCATTTGTTTCTTCAACTTCGTTGAAGAGGCCTATTTGGAACAAAATGAGCCTTTCTCCACCTTGAACCCTATGATTTGCAGGAAGTATTCCTTTCAGAAACTAAATGAATTCTGACAGGGAAACAATGTGCCAGATATTCCTGCTTCTGACTCAGATGGTTTTGTTTTGAGAGATATATGTGTTTCTTCAACTCAGCTGAATAGGCCTATTTGTAGGAAACAGAGCTTATCTCCACCTTGAAACACCCAAGTTGCAGGAAATATTCCTTTCAAAACTAACTCAATGCTCACTGAGTAACAATGTGCTAGTATGTGCAGCTTCTAAAAGAAATAGATTTTTTGGAGTGATACTTGTGTTTCTTCAACTCAGGTGAACAGGTGTATTTTGAGCAAACAGATATAGCACCACCTTGAGCAACCTATTGGAGGAAGATTTCCTTTCCAAACGAACTCAAATCTCACAGGGAACAATGTACTATAAGCTCCTTCAACTAACACAGATGGTCAACTTTTGAGAGATACCTGTGTTTCTTCTCCTTAGCTGAGTAGGCTTGTTGGGAACAATATGAATCATTCTCCACCTTGAAATTATGATTTGAAGGAAGTATTCCTTTGAAACACTAACTCAGCTCTCACAGGGAAACAATACCATATGTGCTGCAGCTTCTAACATAGATGGTTTTCTTTGGAGATCTACGGGTATTTTTTCAACTGAGCTGAATAAGCCTATTTGGAGCAAACAGAGCCTATCTCCACGTTAAAAAAACATACGTGTGTTTCTTCACCTTAGCTGAATAGGGGAATTTGGAATCAAAGAGCCTTTCTCCACCTTGAAAATTTTGATGTGCAGGAAGTATTCCTTTCAAAAACGAACTAAATGCTCACAGGGAGAAAATGTGCTAAGTACTGCAGGTTCTAACATAGATGGTTTTGTTTGGAGAGGTATATGTGCTGCTTAACTCACCTGAAGAGCCCTACTTGGAACAAAATGATCCTCTCTCCACCTTGAAAACTGTGAATAGCAGGAATTTTTCCTTCCCAAAACTAACTCTATTCTCACAGGGAAATAATGTGCTAGACGCTGCAGCTTCTAACATAGATGGTTTTCTTTGGAGAGAAAGTGAAGTTTCTTCAACTCAAGTGAATAGGCCTATTTGGAGCAAAGTGAGCCTATGTCCACCTTGAAACACCTAAGTTGCAGGAAGTATTCCTTTTAAAAACTAACTCATTTTAACATGGAAGCAATATCCTAGACCTGCTTCAAACACACATGGTTATTTTTGAGAGATTTATGTTTATCTTCAACTTGGCTGTATAGTTCTGTTTGAACAAATGAGCATTTCAGCAGCTCGAAAATTCTGTCTTAAAGTAATTGTTCCTTTCAAAAACTAACTCAGTTCTCACAGGGAGATAATGTGCTAGATGCTGGAGCTTCTAACATGCAGTGATTTCATTGGAGAGATACATGTGTTAATTCAACTCAGCTGATTAGGCCTATTTGTAGCCAATAGAGACTATCTCCACCTTGAAACACCTAAGTTACAGGAAGTATTCCTTTTAAACACTAAGTCAATTTTAACAGGGAAACAATGTGCTAGAGGCCCCTGCTTCTAACACACATGCGTTTCTTTTGAGAGATACATGTGCTTCATCAACCTAGCTGAATAGGCCTATCTGGAACAAAATGAGCCTTTCTCTACCTTGAAAACTTTGATTTGCACAAAGTACTCCTTTGAAAACTAACTTTATTCTCACAGGGAAAGAATGTTCTAGATGCTCCTGCTTCTAAGACAGTTGGTTTTCTTTCGAGAGATACGTGTGTTCCTTCAACTTACTGAAATGGCCTATATGGAACAAAATGAACCTTTCTCCCCTTTGAAAATTCTGTTTTGCAGGAAGTATTTCTTTCAAAACCTAACTATATTCACACACGTAAACAACATGGTAGATGCTAGTGCTTCTAACTCAAATGGCTTTCTTTGGCGAGATACATGTGTTTCATCAACTCAGCTGAATAGGCCTATTTGCAAGAAAGTGAGCCTATCTCCACCTTCAAGAAACAAAGTTGCAGGAAGTATTCCTTTCAAAACCTAACAGTTTTCCCAGGGAAACAGTGTGCTAGATGCTGCAGCTTCTAACACAGATTTTTTTTGTTTTTGGAGATATTTATGTGTTTCTTCAACTCGGATGAATAGGTCTATTTGGAAATGAATGAGCTTTTCTCAACCTGGAAAATTCTGATTTGCAGGAAGTATTCCTTTCAAAAAGTAACTAAATTCTCAGAGCTCAACAATGTGATAGATTCTGCTGCTTTTTACACACATGGGTTTCTTTTGAGAGACATGCGTGATTCATCAACTCAGGTGTATGGGCCTACTTGGAAGAAAGAGAGGCTATGTGTACCATGGAAAACAGACCTAGCATGAAGTATTCCCTTCAAAAACTAACTCAGTTCTCAAAAGGAAACAATAGGCTTGATGGTGCAGCTTCTAACAAAGATGTTTTTCTTAGGAGAGGTTCATGGGTTTTGCAACTCAGCTGAATATACCTATTTGGAGCAAACAGAGCCTAACTCCACCTTCAAATCCTAAGTTGCAGAAAAGGATTCCTTTCAAACACTAAGTCAATTCTCACATGGAAACAATGTGCTAGAATCTGCAGCATCTGACAGAGATGTTTTTCTAAGGTGAGGTACATGTGTTTCTTCAACTCAGCTGAATTGCCTGTTTGGAACAAAATGAGCCTTTCTCCACCTTGAAAATTGTGATTTGCCGGAACTATTTCTTTCGAAAAGTAACTCAAATTTACAGGCAAGCTATGTGCAAGGTGCTTCAGCTCCTAACACAGATGGCTTTCTTTGGATAGATCCATGTATTCCTTCAACTCAGGTGAAGAAGCCTTTTGGGAGCAAACCGAGCCTATCTCCCCTTGAAATACCTAAGTTTCCTTCCCAAATCTAACTCAATTCTCACAGGGAAAAATGTGCTACATGCTGCTGCTTCTAACACAAATGGACTTCTTTTCAAAAACAAATGTGTTTCTTCAACTTAGCTGAAGAAAGGCCAACTTGGAAAAAATGAGCCTTTCTGCATGTTCCAAACTATGATTTGCACTATGTTCTCCTTTGGAAACTACCTCAGTTCTCACAGGGTAGTGCTTACACACATGGTTTTCTTTCCAGATATATAGGTGTTTCACCAACTCACCTGTACAGCCCTATTTCTAACAAAGAGAGCCTGTCAATGCATTGGAAAGCCCACATAGCAGGAAGTATTCCTTTCAAAAACTAGCTCAAATCTCACAGGGAAACAATGTGCTTGAACCTGCATCTGCTAACATAGATGGTTTTCTTTGGACAGATACATGGGTTGCTTGAAGTCAGCTGCATATACCTATTTGGAGCAAAGAGAGCCTATGTCCACCTTGAATCACCTACGTGGCAGGAAGTCTTCCTTTCAAAAACGAACTAAATTCTCACAGGGAAACAATGTGCTAGATGCTCCTCCTTGTAACACACGTGGTTTTCTGTTGAGAGATGAATTTCTTTCTTCAACGTAGTTGAACAGGCCTATTTAAAAAAATGAGCTTTTCTCCACCTGGAAACTTCTGATTTGTAGTGAGTATTCATTCAAAAACGAACTCCATATTAACAGGGAGACAATGTGCAGGAAGCTCGAGCTTCTCACAAAGATGATTTTCTTTCGTGAGATACATGTCTTTCTTCACCTTAGTTGAATCGGTCTATTTGGAACAAAATGAGCCTTTCTCCACCTTGAAAAGTGTAACTTACACGAAGTTTTCCTACTAAAGCATACTCAGTTCTCACAGAGGAACAAAGTGCCAGTTGCTCCTACTTCTAAATAGTGGTTTTCATTCGTGATATACATGTGTTTCACCTTAGCTGAATAGGCCAATTTGCAAGAAAATGAGCCTTACTCTACATTGAAAACTATGATAAGCAGGAAGTATTCCTTTCAAAAACTACTTCTACTTTTGCACAGAAACGATGTCACAGATGCTGCAGCTTCTAACATAGATGGTTTTCTTTGCAGTGATGCATGTGCTCTTTAACTCAGCCTAATACGCCTAATTGGAACCAAGAGAGCTTATCTCCACCTTGAAAACCCGAAGTTGCAGGAAGTATTCCTTTGAAAAACGAACTCAATTTTAACAGGGAAATAATGTGCTAGATGCTGTAGCTTCTCACATAGATGGTTTTCTTTTGGAGAGATACATGATTTCCTTCAACTCAGCCAAATAGGCCTATTGGGAGCAGAAAGGGCCAATCTCCACCAGAAACACCTAAGTTGGAGGAAGTATTGCTTTCAAAAACGAATTCAATTCTCACAGGGAAACAACGTGCTGGATGCTCCTGCTTCTAACACAGATTGTCTTTTTACAAAGGATTCATTTGTTTCTTCAACTTCCTTGAAGAGGCCTATTTGGAACAAAATGAGCCTTTCTCCACCTTGAACCCTATGATTTGCAGGAAGTATTCCTTTCAGAAACTAAATGAATTCTGACAGGGAAACAATGTGCCAGATGTTCCTGCTTCTGACTCAGATGGTTTTCTTTTGAGAGATATATGTGTTTCTTCAACTCAGCTGAATAGGCCTATTAGTAGGAAACAGAGCTTATCTCCACCTTGAAACACCCAAGTTGCAGGAAATATTCCTTTCAAAAGTAACTCAATGCTCACTGAATAACAATGTGCTAGTATGTGCAGCTTCTAACAGAAATAGATTTTTTGGAGAGATACTTGCGATTCTTCAACTCAGGTGAATAGGTGTATTTTGAGCAAACAGATATAGCACCACCTTGAGCAACCTATTGGAGGAAGATTTCCTTTCCAAACGAACTCAAATCTCACAGGGAACAATGTACTATATGCTCCTTCAACTAACACAGATGGTCAACTTTTGAGAGATACCTGTGTTTCTTCTCCTTAGCTGAGTAGGCTTGTTGGGAACAATATGAATCATTCTCCACCTTGAAATTATGATTTGAAGGAAGTATTCCTTTGAAACACTAACTCAGCTCTCACAGGGAAACAATACCATATGTGCTGCAGCTTCTAACATAGATGGTTTTCTTTGGAGATCTACGGGTATTTTTTCAACTGAGCTGAATGGGCCTATTTGGAGCAAACAGAGCCTATCTCCACGTTGAAAAACCAAACTTGCAGGAAGTATTCTTTTCCAAAAGGAATTCAATTCTCAAAGGGAAACAATGTGCTACATAATCCTGATTCTAGCTCAGATGCTTTTCTTTGTAGACATACGTGTGTTTCTTCACCTTAGCTGAATAGGGGAATTTGTAATCAAAGAGCCTTTCTCCACCTTGAAAATTTAGATGTGCAGGAAGTATTCCTTTCAAAAACGAACTAAATGCTCACAGGGAGAAAATGTGCTAAGTACTGCAGGTTCTAACATAGATGGTTTTGTTTGGAGAGGTATATGTGCTGCTTAACTCACCTGAAGAGCCCTACTTGGAACAAAATGATCCTCTCTCCACCTTGAAAACTGTGAATAGCAGGAATTTTTCCTTCCCAAAACTAACTCTATTCTCACAGGGAAATAATGTGCTAGACGCTGCAGCTTCTAACATAGATGGTTTTCTTTGGAGAGAAAGTGAAGTTTCTTCACCTCAACTGAATAGGCCTATTTGGAGCAAAGTGAGCCTATGTCCACCTTGAAACACCTAAGTTGCAGGAAGTATTCCTTTTAAAAACTAACTCATTTTAACATGGAAGCAATATCCTAGTCCTGCTTCAAACACACATGGTTATTTTTGAGAGATTTATGTTTATCTTCAACTTGGCTGTATAGTTCTGTTTGAACAAATGAGCATTTCTGCAGCTCGAAAATTCTGTCTTAAAGTAATTGTTCCTTTCAAAAACTAACTCAGTTCTCACAGGGAGATAATGTGCTAGATGCTGGAGCTTCTAACATGCAGTGATTTCATTGGAGAGATACATGTGTTAATTCAACTCAGCTGATTAGGCCTATTTGTAGCCAATAGAGACTATCTCCACCTTGAAACACCTAAGTTACAGGAAGTATTCCTTTTAAACACTAAGTCAATTTTAACAGGGAAACAATGTGCTAGAGGCCCCTGCTTCTAACACACATGCGTTTCTTTTGAGAGATACATGTGCTTCATCAACTTAGCTGAATAGGCCTATCTGGAACAAAATGAGCCTTTCTCCACCTTGAAAACTTTGATTTGCACAAAGTACTCCTTTGAAAACTAACTTTATTCTCACAGGGAAAGAATGTTCTAGATGCTCCTGCTTCTAAGACAGTTGGTTTTCTTTCGAGAGATACGTGTGTTCCTTCAACTTACTGAAATGGCCTATATGGAACAAAATGAGCCTTTCTCCACTTTGAAAATTCTGTTTTGCAGGAAGTATTTCTTTCAAAACCTAACTATATTCACACACATAAACAACATGGTAGATGCTAGTGCTTCTAACTCAAATGGCTTTCTTTGGAGAGATACATGTGTTTCATCAACTCAGCTGAATAGGCCTATTTGCAAGAAAGTGAGCCTATCTCCACCTTCAAGAAACAAAGTTGCAGGAAGTATTCCTTTCAAAACCTAACTCAGTTTTCCCAGGGAAACAGTGTGCTAGATGCTGCAGCTTCTAACACAGATTTTTTTTTTTTTTGGAGATATTTATGTGTTTCTTCAACTCGGCTGAATAGGTCTATTTGGAAATGAATGAGCTTTTCTCAACCTGGAAAATTCTGATTTGCAGGAAGTATTCCTTTCAAAAAGTAACTAAATTCTCAGAGGTCAACAATGTGATAGATTCTGCTGCTTTTTACACACATGGGTTTCTTTTGAGGGACATGCGTGATTCATCAACTCAGGTGTATGGGCCTACTTGGAACAAAGAGAGGCTATGTGTACCATGGAAAACCCACCTAGCATGAAGTATTCCCTTCAAAAACTAACTCAGTTCTCAAAAGGAAACAATAGGCTTGATGGTGCAGCTTCTAACAAAGATGTTTTTCTTAGGACAGGTTCATGGGTTTTGCAACTCAGCTGAATATACCTATTTGGAGCAAACAGAGCCTAACTCCACCTTCAAATCCTAAGTTGCAGAAAAGGATTCCGTTCAAACACTAAGTCAATTCTCACATGGAAACAATGTGCTAGAATCTGCAGCATCTGACAGAGATGTTTTTCTAAGGTGAGGTACATGTGTTTCTTCAACTCAGCTGAATTGCCTGTTTGGAACAAAATGAGCCTTTCTCCACCTTGAAAATTGTGATTTGCAGAAACTATTTCTTTCGAAAAGTAACTCAAATTTACAGGCAAGCTATGTGGAAGGTGCTTCGGCTCCTAACACAGATGGCTTTCTTTGGATAGATCCATGTATTCCTTCAACTCAGGTGAAGAAGCCTTTTGGGAGCAAACCGAGCCTATCTCCCCTTGAAATACCTAAGTTTCCTTCCCAAATCTAACTCAATTCTCACAGGGAAAAATGTGCTACATGCTGCTGCTTCTAACACAAATGGACTTCTTTTCAAAAACAAATGTGTTTCTTCAACTTAGCTGAAGAAAGGCCAACTTGGAAAAAATGAGCCTTTCTGCATCTTCCAAACTATGATTTGCACTATGTTCTCCTTTGGAAACTACCTCAGTTCTCACAGGGTAGTGCTTACACACATGGTTTTCTTTCCAGATATATAGGTGTTTCACCAACTCACCTGTACAGCCCTATTTCTAACAAAGAGAGCCTGTCAATGCATTGGAAAGCCCACATAGCAGGAAGTATTCCTTTCAAAAACTAGCTCAAATCTCACAGGGAAACAATGTGCTTGAACCTGCATCTGCTAACATAGATGGTTTTCTTTGGACAGATACATGGGTTGCTTGAAGTCAGCTGCATATACCTATTTGGAGCAAAGAGAGCCTATGTCCACCTTGAATCACCTACGTGGCAGGAAGTCTTCCTTTCAAAAACGAACTAAATTCTCACAGGGAAACAATGTGCTAGATGCTCCTCCTTGTAACACACGTGGTTTTCTGTTGAGAGATGTATTTCTTTCTTCAACGTAGTTGAACAGGCCCATTTAAAAAAATGAGCTTTTCTCCACCTTGAAACTTCTGATTTGTAGTGAGTATTCATTCAAAAACGAACTCCATATTAACAGGGAGACAATGTGCAGGAAGCTCGAGCTTCTCAGAAAGATGATTTTCTTTCGTGAGATACATGTCTTTCTTCACCTTAGTTGAATCGGTCTATTTGGAACAAAATGAGCCTTTCTCCACCTTGAAAAGTGTAATTTACACGAAGTTTTCCTACTAAAGCATACTCAGTTCTCACAGAGGAACAAAGTGCCAGTTGCTCCTACTTCTAAATAGTGGTTTTCATTCGTGATATACATGTGTTTCACCTTAGCTGAATAGGCCAATTTGCAAGAAAATGAGCCTTACTCTACCTTGAAAACTATGATAAGCAGGAAGTATTCCTTTCAAAAACTACTTCTACTTTTGCACAGAAACGATTTCACAGATGCTGCAGCTTCTAACATAGATGGTTTTCTTTGCAGTGATGCATGTGCTCTTTAACTCAGCCTAATACGCCTAATTGGAACCAAGAGAGCTTATCTCCACCTTGAAAACCCGAAGTTGCAGGAAGTATTCCTTTGAAAAACGAACTCAATTTTAACAGGGAAATAATGTGCTAGATGCTGTCGCTTCTCACATAGATGGTTTTCTTTTGGAGAGATACATGATTTCCTTCAACTCAGCCAAATAGGCCTATTAGGAGCAGAAAGGGCCAATCTCCACCAGAAACACCTAAGTTGGAGGAAGTATTGCTTTCAAAAACGAATTCAATTCTCACAGGGAAACAACGTGCTGGATGCTCCTGCTTCTAACACAGATTGTCTTTTTACAAAGGATTCATTTGTTTCTTCAACTTCCTTGAAGAGGCCTATTTGGAACAAAATGAGCCTTTCTCCACCTTGAACCCTATGATTTGCAGGAAGTATTCCTTTCAGAAACTAAATGAATTCTGACAGGGAAACAATGTGCCAGATGTTCCTGCTTCTGACTCAGATGGTTTTCTTTTGAGAGATATATGTGTTTCTTCAACTCAGCTGAATAGGCCTATTTGTAGGAAACAGAGCTTATCTCCACCTTGAAACACCCAAGTTGCAGGAAATATTCCTTTCAAAACTAACTCAATGCTCACTGAGTAACAATGTGCTAGTATGTGCAGCTTCTAACAGAAATAGATTTTTTGGAGAGATACTTGTGTTTCTTCAACTCAGGTGAATAGGTGTATTTTGAGCAAACAGATATAGCACCACCTTGAGCAACCTATTGGAGGAAGATTTCCTTTCCAAACGAACTCAAATCTCACAGGGAACAATGTACTATATGTTCCTTCAACTAACACAGATGGTCAACTTTTGAGAGATACCTGTGTTTCTTCTCCTTAGCTGAGTAGGCTTGTTGGGAACAATATGAATCATTCTCCACCTTGAAATTATGATTTGAAGGAAGTATTCCTTTGAAACACTAACTCAGCTCTCACAGGGACACAATACCATATGTGCTGCAGCTTCTAACATAGATGGTTTTCTTTGGAGATCTACGGGTATTTTTTCAACTGAGCTGAATGGGCCTATTTGGAGCAAACAGAGCCTATCTCCACGTTGAAAAACCAAACTTGCAGGAAGTATTCTTTTCCAAAAGGAATTCAATTCTCAAAGGGAAACAATGTGCTACATAATCCTGATTCTAGCTCAGATGCTTTTCTTTGTAGACATACGTGTGTTTCTTCACCTTAGCTGAATAGGGGAATTTGGAATCAAAGAGCCTTTCTCCACCTTGAAAATTTTGATGTGCAGGAAGTATTCCTTTCAAAAACGAACTAAATGCTCACAGGGAGAAAATGTGCTAAGTACTGCAGGTTCTAACATAGACGGTTTTGTTTGGAGAGGTATATGTGCTGCTTAACTCACCTGAAGAGCCCTACTTGGAACAAAATGATCCTCTCTCCACCTTGAAAACTGTGAATAGCAGGAATTTTTCCTTCCCAAAACTAACTCTATTCTCACAGGGAAATAATGTGCTAGACGCTGCAGCTTCTAACATAGATGGTTTTCTTTGGAGAGAAAGTGAAGTTTCTTCACCTCAACTGAATAGGCCCATTTGGAGCAAAGTGAGCCTATGTCCACCTTGAAACACCTAAGTTGCAGGAAGTATTCCTTTTAAAAACTAACTCATTTTAACATGGAAGCAATATCCTAGTCCTGCTTCAAACACACATGGTTATTTTTGAGAGATTTATGTTTATCTTCAACTTGGCTGTATAGTTCTGTTTGAACAAATGAGCATTTCTGCAGCTCGAAAATTCTGTCTTAAAGTAATTGTTCCTTTCAAAAACTAACTCAGTTCTCACAGGGAGATAATGTGCTAGATGCTGGAGCTTCTAACATGCAGTGATTTCATTGGAGAGATACATGTGTTAATTCAACTCAGCTGATTAGGCCTATTTGTAGCCAATAGAGACTATCTCCACCTTGAAACACCTAAGTTACAGCAAGTATTCCTTTTAAACACTAAGTCAATTTTAACAGGGAAACAATGTGCTAGACGCCCCTGCTTCTAACACACATGCGTTTCTTTTGAGAGATACATGTGCTTCATCAACTTAGCTGAATAGGCCTATCTGGAACAAAATGAGCCTTTCTCCACCTTGAAAACTTTGATTTGCACAAAGTACTCCTTTGAAAACTAACTTTATTCTCACAGGGAAAGAATGTTCTAGATGCTCCTGCTTCTAAGACAGTTGGTTTTCTTTCGAGAGATACGTGTGTTCCTTCAACTTACTGAAATGGCCTATATGGAACAAAATGAGCCTTTCTCCACTTTGAAAATTCTGTTTTGCAGGAAGTATTTCTTTCAAAACCTAACTATATTCACACACGTAAACAACATGGTAGATGCTAGTGCTTCTAACTCAAATGGCTTTCTTTGGAGAGATACATGTGTTTCATCAACTCAGCTGAATAGGCCTATTTGCAAGAAAGTGAGCCTATCTCCACCTTCAAGAAACAAAGTTGCAGGAAGTATTCCTTTCAAAACCTAACTCAGTTTTCCCAGGGAAACAGTGTGCTAGATGCTGCAGCTTCTAACACAGATTTTTTTTTTTTTGGAGATATTTATGTGTTTCTTCAACTCGGCTGAATAGGTCTATTTGGAAATGAATGAGCTTTTCTCAACCTGGAAAATTCTGATTTGCAGGAAGTATTCCTTTCAAAAAGTAACTAAATTCTCAGAGGTCAACAATGTGATAGATTCTGCTGCTTTTTACACACATGGGTTTCTTTTGAGGGGCATGCGTGATTCATCAACTCAGGTGTATGGGCCTACTTGGAACAAAGAGAGGCTATGTGTACCATGGAAAACCCACCTAGCATGAAGTATTCCCTTCAAAAACTAACTCAGTTCTCAAAAGGAAACAATAGGCTTGATGGTGCAGCTTCTAACAAAGATGTTTCTCTTAGGAGAGGTTCATGGGTTTTGCAACTCAGCTGAATATACCTATTTGGAGCAAACAGAGCCTAACTCCACCTTCAAATCCTAAGTTGCAGAAAAGGATTCCTTTCAAACACTAAGTCAATTCTCACATGGAAACAATGTGCTAGAATCTGCAGCATCTGACAGACATGTTTTTCTAAGGAGAGGTACATGTGTTTCTTCAATTCAGCTGAATTGCCTGTTTGGAACAAAATGAGCCTTTCTCCACCTTGAAAATTGTGATTTGCAGGAACTATTTCTTTCGAAAAGTAACTCAAATTTACAGGCAAGCTATGTGCAAGGTGCTTCAGCTCCTAGCACAGATGGCTTTCTTTGGATAGATCCATGTATTCCTTCAACTCAGGTGAAGAAGCCTTTTGGGAGCAAACCGAGCCTATCTCCCCTTGAAATACCTAAGTTTCCTTCCCAAATCTAACTCAATTCTCACAGGGAAAAATGTGCTACATGCTGCTGCTTCTAACACAAATGGACTTCTTTTCAAAAACAAATGTGTTTCTTCAACTTAGCTGAAGAAAGGCCAACTTGGAAAAAATGAGCCTTTCTGCATCTTCCAAACTATGATTTGCACTATGTTCTCCTTTGGAAACTACCTCAGTTCTCACAGGGTAGTGCTTACACACATGGTTTTCTTTCCAGATATATAGGTGTTTCACCAACTCACCTGTACAGCCCTATTTCTAACAAAGAGAGCCTGTCAATGCATTGGAAAGCCCACATAGCAGGAAGTATTCCTTTCAAAAACTAGCTCAAATCTCACAGGGAAACAATGTGCTTGAACCTGCATCTGCTACCATAGATGGTTTTCTTTGGACAGATACATGGGTTGCTTGAAGTCAGCTGCATATACCTATTTGGAGCAAAGAGAGCCTATGTCCACCTTGAATCACCTACGTGGCAGGAAGTCTTCCTTTCAAAAACGAACTAAATTCTCACAGGGAAACAATGTGCTAGATGCTCCTCCTTGTAACACACGTGGTTTTCTGTCGAGAGATGTATTTCTTTCTTCAACGTAGTTGAACAGGCCTATTTAAAAAAATGAGCTTTTCTCCACGTTGAAACTTCTGATTTGTAGTGAGTATTCATTCAAAAACGAACTCCATATTAACAGGGAGACAATGTGCAGGAAGCTCGAGCTTCTCACAAAGATGATTTTCTTTCGTGAGATACATGTCTTTCTTCACCTTAGTTGAATCGGTCTATTTGGAACAAAATGAGCCTTTCTCCACCTTGAAAAGTGTAATTTACACGAAGTTTTCCTACTAAAGCATACTCAGTTCTCACAGAGGAACAAAGTGCCAGTTGCTCCTACTTCTAAATAGTGGTTTTCATTCGTGATATACATGTGTTTCACCTTAGCTGAATAGGCCAATTTGCAAGAAAATGAGCCTTACTCTACCTTGAAAACTATGATAAGCAGGAAGTATTCCTTTCAAAAACTACTTCTACTTTTGCACAGAAACGATGTCACAGATGCTGCAGCTTCTAACATAGATGGTTTTCTTTGCAGTGATGCATGTGCTCTTTAACTCAGCCTAATACGCCTAATTGGAACCAAGAGAGCTTATCTCCACCTTGAAAACCCGAAGTTGCAGGAAGTATTCCTTTGAAAAACGAACTCAATTTTAACAGGGAAATAATGTGCTAGATGCTGTCGCTTCTCACATAGATGGTTTTCTTTTGGAGAGATACATGATTTCCTTCAACTCAGCCAAATAGGCCTATTAGGAGCAGAAAGGGCCAATCTCCACCAGAAACACCTAAGTTGGAGGAAGTATTGCTTTCAAAAACGAATTCAATTCTCACAGGGAAACAACGTGCTGGATGCTCCTGCTTCTAACACAGATTGTCTTTTTACAAAGGATTCATTTGTTTCTTCAACTTCCTTGAAGAGGCCTATTTGGAACAAAATGAGCCTTTCTCCACCTTGAACCCTATGATTTGCAGGAAGTATTCCTTTCAGAAACTAAATGAATTCTGACAGGGAAACAATGTGCCAGATGTTCCTGCTTCTGACTCAGATGGTTTTCTTTTGAGAGATATATGTGTTTCTTCAACTCAGCTGAATAGGCCTATTTGTAGGAAACAGAGCTTATCTCCACCTTGAAACACCCAAGTTGCAGGAAATATTCCTTTCAAAACTAACTCAATGCTCACTGAGTAACAATGTGCTAGTATGTGCAGCTTCTAACAGAAATAGATTTTTTGGAGAGATACTTGCCTTTCTTCAACTCAGGTGAATAGGTGTATTTTGAGCAAACAGATATAGCACCACCTTGAGCAACCTATTGGAGGAAGATTTCCTTTCCAAACGAACTCAAATCTCACAGGGAACAATGTACTATATGCTCCTTCAACTAACACAGATGGTCAACTTTTGAGAGATACCTGTGTTTCTTCTCCTTAGCTGAGTAGGCTTGTTGGGAACAATATGAATCATTCTCCACCTTGAAATTATGATTTGAAGGAAGTATTCCTTTGAAACACTAACTCAGCTCTCACAGGGAAACAATACCATATGTGCTGCAGCTTCTAACATAGATGGTTTTCTTTGGAGATCTACGGGTATTTTTTCAACTGAGCTGAATGGGCCTATTTGGAGCAAACAGAGCCTATCTCCACGTTGAAAAACCAAACTTGCAGGAAGTATTCTTTTCCAAAAGGAATTCAATTCTCAAAGGGAAACAATGTGCTACATAATCCTGATTCTAGCTCAGATGCTTTTCTTTGTAGACATACGCTTGTTTCTTCACCTTAGCTGAATAGGGGAATTTGGAATCAAAGAGCCTTTCTCCACCTTGAAAATTTAGATGTGCAGGAAGTATTCCTTTCAAAAACGAACTAAATGCTCACAGGGAGAAAATGTGCTAAGTACTGCAGGTTCTAACATAGATGGTTTTGTTTGGAGAGGTATATGTGCTGCTTAACTCACCTGAAGAGCCCTACTTGGAACAAAATGATCCTCTCTCCACCTTGAAAACTGTGAATAGCAGGAATTTTTCCTTCCCAAAACTAACTCTATTCTCACAGGGAAATAATGTGCTAGACGCTGCAGCTTCTAACATAGATGGTATTCTTTCGAGAGAAAGTGAAGTTTCTTCACCTCAACTGAATAGGCCTATTTGGAGCAAAGTGAGCCTATGTCCACCTTGAAACACCTAAGTTGCAGGAAGTATTCCTTTTAAGAACTAACTCATTTTAACATGGAAGCAATATCCTAGTCCTGCTTCAAACACACATGGTTATTTTTGAAAGATTTATGTTTATCTTCAACTTGGCTGTATAGTTCTGTTTGAACAAATGAGCATTTCTGCAGCTCGAAAATTCTGTCTTAAAGTAATTGTTCCTTTCAAAAACTAACTCAGTTCTCACAGGGAGATAATGTGCTAGATGCTGGAGCTTCTAACATGCAGTGATTTCATTGGAGAGATACATGTGTTAATTCAACTCAGCTGATTAGGCCTATTTGTAGCCAATAGAGACTATCTCCACCTTGAAACACCTAAGTTACAGGAAGTATTCCTTTTAAACACTAAGTCAATTTTAACAGGGAAACAATGTGCTAGAGGCCCCTGCTTCTAACACACATGCGTTTCTTTTGAGAGATACATGTGCTTCATCAACTTAGCTGAATAGGCCTATCTGGAACAAAATGAGCCTTTCTCCACCTTGAAAACTTTGATTTGCACAAAGTACTCCTTTGAAAACTAACTTTATTCTCACAGGGAAAGAATGTTCTAGATGCTCCTGCTTCTAAGACAGTTGGTTTTCTTTCGAGAGATACGTGTGTTCCTTCAACTTACTGAAATGGCCTATATGGAACAAAATGAGCCTTTCTCCACTTTGAAAATTCTGTTTTGCAGGAAGTATTTCTTTCAAAACCTAACTATATTCACACACGTAAACAACATGGTAGATGCTAGTGCTTCTAACTCAAATGGCTTTCTTTGGAGAGATACATGTGTTTCATCAACTCAGCTGAATAGGCCTATTTGCAAGAAAGTGAGCCTATCTCCACCTTCAAGAAACAAAGTTGCAGGAAGTATTCCTTTCAAAACCTAACTCAGTTTTCCCAGGGAAACAGTGTGCTAGATGCTGCAGCTTCTAACACAGATTTTTTTTTTTTGGAGATATTTATGTGTTTCTTCAACTCGGCTGAATAGGTCTATTTGGAAATGAATGAGCTTTTCTCAACCTGGAAAATTCTGATTTGCAGGAAATATTCCTTTCAAAAAGTAACTAAATTCTCAGAGGTCAACAATGTGATAGATTCTGCTGCTTTTTACACACATGGGTTTCTTTTGAGGGACATGCGTGATTCATCAACTCAGGTGTATGGGCCTACTTGGAACAAAGAGAGGCTATGTGTACCATGGAAAACCCACCTAGCATGAAGTATTCCCTTCAAAAACTAACTCAGTTCTCAAAAGGAAACAATAGGCTTGATGGTGCAGCTTCTAACAAAGATGTTTTTCTTAGGAGAGGTTCATGGGTTTTGCAACTCAGCTGAATATACCTATTTGGAGCAAACAGAGCCTAACTCCACCTTCAAATCCTAAGTTGCAGAAAAGGATTCCGTTCAAACACTAAGTCAATTCTCACATGGAAACAATGTGCTAGAATCTGCAGCATCTGACAGAGATGTTTTTCTAAGGTGAGGTACATGTGTTTCTTCAACTCAGCTGAATTGCCTGTTTGGAACAAAATGAGCCTTTCTCCACCTTGAAAATTGTGATTTGCAGAAACTATTTCTTTCGAAAAGTAACTCAAATTTACAGGCAAGCTATGTGGAAGGTGCTTCGGCTCCTAACACAGATGGCTTTCTTTGGATAGATCCATGTATTCCTTCAACTCAGGTGAAGAAGCCTTTTGGGAGCAAACCGAGCCTATCTCCCCTTGAAATACCTAAGTTTCCTTCCCAAATCTAACTCAATTCTCACAGGGAAAAATGTGCTACATGCTGCTGCTTCTAACACAAATGGACTTCTTTTCAAAAACAAATGTGTTTCTTCAACTTAGCTGAAGAAAGGCCAACTTGGAAAAAATGAGCCTTTCTGCATCTTCCAAACTATGATTTGCACTATGTTCTCCTTTGGAAACTACCTCAGTTCTCACAGGGTAGTGCTTACACACATGGTTTTCTTTCCAGATATATAGGTGTTTCACCAACTCACCTGTACAGCCCTATTTCTAACAAAGAGAGCCTGTCAATGCATTGGAAAGCCCACATAGCAGGAAGTATTCCTTTCAAAAACTAGCTCAAATCTCACAGGGAAACAATGTGCTTGAACCTGCATCTGCTAACATAGATGGTTTTCTTTGGACAGATACATGGGTTGCTTGAAGTCAGCTGCATATACCTCTTTGGAGCAAAGAGAGCCTATGTCCACCTTGAATCACCTACGTGGCAGGAAGTCTTCCTTTCAAAAACGAACTAAATTCTCACAGGGAAACAATGTGCTAGATGCTCCTCCTTGTAACACACGTGGTTTTCTGTCGAGAGATGTATTTCTTTCTTCAACGTAGTTGAACAGGCCTATTTAAAAAAATGAGCTTTTCTCCACCTTGAAACTTCTGATTTGTAGTGAGTATTCATTCAAAAACGAACTCCACATTAACAGGGAGACAATGTGCAGGAAGCTCGAGCTTCTCACAAAGATGATTTTCTTTCGTGAGATACATGTCTTTCTTCACCTTAGTTGAATCGGTCTAATTGGAACAAAATGAGCCTTTCTCCACGTTGAAAAGTGTAATTTACACGAAGTTTTCCTACTAAAGCATACTCAGTTCTCACAGAGGAACAAAGTGCCAGTTGCTCCTACTTCTAAATAGTGGTTTTCATTCGTGATATACATGTGTTTCACCTTAGCTGAATAGGCCAATTTGCAAGAAAATGAGCCTTACTCTACCTTGAAAACTATGATAAGCAGGAAGTATTCCTTTCAAAAACTACTTCTACTTTTGCACAGAAACGATGTCACAGATGCTGCAGCTTCTAACATAGATGGTTTTCTTTGCAGTGATGCATGTGCTCTTTAACTCAGCCTAATACGCCTAATTGGAACCAAGAGAGCTTATCTCCACCTTGAAAACCCGAAGTTGCAGGAAGTATTCCTTTGAAAAACGAACTCAATTTTAACAGGGAAATAATGTGCTAGATGCTGTAGCTTCTCACATAGATGGTTTTCTTTTGGAGAGATACATGATTTCCTTCAACTCAGCCAAATAGGCCTATTAGGAGCAGAAAGGGCCAATCTCCACCAGAAACACCTAAGTTGGAGGAAGTATTGCTTTCAAAAACGAATTCAATTCTCACAGGGAAACAACGTGCTGGATGCTCCTGCTTCTAACACAGATTGTCTTTTTACAAAGGATTCATTTGTTTCTTCAACTTCCTTGAAGAGGCCTATTTGGAACAAAATGAGCCTTTCTCCACCTTGAACCCTATGATTTGCAGGAAGTATTCCTTTCAGAAACTAAATGAATTCTGACAGGGAAACAATGTGCCAGATGTTCCTGCTTCTGACTCAGATGGTTTTCTTTTGAGAGATATATGTGTTTCTTCAACTCAGCTGAATAGGCCTATTTGTAGGAAACAGAGCTTATCTCCACCTTGAAACACCCAAGTTGCAGGAAATATTCCTTTCAAAAGTAACTCAATGCTCACTGAATAACAATGTGCTAGTATGTGCAGCTTCTAACAGAAATAGATTTTTTGGAGAGATACTTGCGATTCCTCAACTCAGGTGAATAGGTGTATTTTGAGCAAACAGATATAGCACCACCTTGAGCAACCTATTGGAGGAAGATTTCCTTTCCAAACGAACTCAAATCTCACAGGGAACAATGTACTATATGCTCCTTCAACTAACACAGATGGTCAACTTTTGAGAGATACCTGTGTTTCTTCTCCTTAGCTGAGTAGGCTTGTTGGGAACAATATGAATCATTCTCCACCTTGAAATTATGATTTGAAGGAAGTATTCCTTTGAAACACTAACTCAGCTCTCACAGGGAAACAATACCATATGTGCTGCAGCTTCTAACATAGATGGTTTTCTTTGGAGATCTACGGGTATTTTTTCAACTGAGCTGAATGGGCCTATTTGGAGCAAACAGAGCCTATCTCCACGTTGAAAAACCAAACTTGCAGGAAGTATTCTTTTCCAAAAGGAATTCAATTCTCAAAGGGAAACAATGTGCTACATAATCCTGATTCTAGCTCAGATGCTTTTCTTTGTAGACATACGTGTGTTTCTTCACCTTAGCTGAATAGGGGAATTTGGAATCAAAGAGCCTTTCTCCACCTTGAAAATTTAGATGTGCAGGAAGTATTCCTTTCAAAAACGAACTAAATGCTCACAGGGAGAAAATGTGCTAAGTACTGCAGGTTCTAACATAGATGGTTTTGTTTGGAGAGGGATATGTGCTGCTTAACTCACCTGAAGAGCCCTACTTGGAACAAAATGATCCTCTCTCCACCTTGAAAACTGTGAATAGCAGGAATTTTTCCTTCCCAAAACTAACTCTATTCTCACAGGGAAATAATGTGCTAGACGCTGCAGCTTCTAACATAGATGGTTTTCTTTGGAGAGAAAGTGAAGTTTCTTCACCTCAACTGAATAGGCCCATTTGGAGCAAAGTGAGCCTATGTCCACCTTGAAACACCTAAGTTGCAGGAAGTATTCCTTTTAAAAACTAACTCATTTTAACATGGAAGCAATATCCTAGTCCTGCTTCAAACACACATGGTTATTTTTGAGAGATTTATGTTTATCTTCAACTTGGCTGTATAGTTCTGTTTGAACAAATGAGCATTTCTGCAGCTCGAAAATTCTGTCTTAAAGTAATTGTTCCTTTCAAAAACTAACTCAGTTCTCACAGGGAGATAATGTGCTAGATGCTGGAGCTTCTAACATGCAGTGATTTCATTGGAGAGATACATGTGTTAATTCAACTCAGCTGATTAGGCCTATTTGTAGCCAATAGAGACTATCTCCACCTTGAAACACCTAAGTTACAGCAAGTATTCCTTTTAAACACTAAGTCAATTTTAACAGGGAAACAATGTGCTAGACGCCCCTGCTTCTAAGACACATGCGTTTCTTTTGAGAGATACATGTGCTTCATCAACTTAGCTGAATAGGCCTATCTGGAACAAAATGAGCCTTTCTCCACCTTGAAAACTTTGATTTGCACAAAGTACTCCTTTGAAAACTAACTTTATTCTCACAGGGAAAGAATGTTCTAGATGCTCCTGCTTCTAAGACAGTTGGTTTTCTTTCGAGAGATACGTGTGTTCCTTCAACTTACTGAAATGGCCTATATGGAACAAAATGAGCCTTTCTCCACTTTGAAAATTCTGTTTTGCAGGAAGTATTTCTTTCAAAACCTAACTATATTCACACACGTAAACAACATGGTAGATGCTAGTGCTTCTAACTCAAATGGCTTTCTTTGGAGAGATACATGTGTTTCATCAACTCAGCTGAATAGGCCTATTTGCAAGAAAGTGAGCCTATCTCCACCTTCAAGAAACAAAGTTGCAGGAAGTATTCCTTTCAAAACCTAACTCAGTTTTCCCAGGGAAACAGTGTGCTAGATGCTGCAGCTTCTAACACAGATTTTTTTTTTTTTTTGGAGATATTTATGTGTTTCTTCAACTCGGCTGAATAGGTCTATTTGGAAATGAATGAGCTTTTCTCAACCTGGAAAATTCTGATTTGCAGGAAGTATTCCTTTCAAAAAGTAACTAAATTCTCAGAGGTCAACAATGTGATAGATTCTGCTGCTTTTTACACACATGGGTTTCTTTTGAGGGGCATGCGTGATTCATCAACTCAGGTGTATGGGCCTACTTGGAACAAAGAGAGGCTATGTGTACCATGGAAAACCCACCTAGCATGAAGTATTCCCTTCAAAAACTAACTCAGTTCTCAAAAGGAAACAATAGGCTTGATGGTGCAGCTTCTAACAAAGATGTTTCTCTTAGGAGAGGTTCATGGGTTTTGCAACTCAGCTGAATATACCTATTTGGAGCAAACAGAGCCTAACTCCACCTTCAAATCCTAAGTTGCAGAAAAGGATTCCTTTCAAACACTAAGTCAATTCTCACATGGAAACAATGTGCTAGAATCTGCAGCATCTGACAGACATGTTTTTCTAAGGAGAGGTACATGTGTTTCTTCAATTCAGCTGAATTGCCTGTTTGGAACAAAATGAGCCTTTCTCCACCTTGAAAATTGTGATTTGCAGGAACTATTTCTTTCGAAAAGTAACTCAAATTTACAGGCAAGCTATGTGCAAGGTGCTTCGGCTCCTAACACAGATGGCTTTCTTTGGATAGATCCATGTATTCCTTCAACTCAGGTGAAGAAGCCTTTTGGGAGCAAACCGAGCCTATCTCCCCTTGAAATACCTAAGTTTCCTTCCCAAATCTAACTCAATTCTCACAGGGAAAAATGTGCTACATGCTGCTGCTTCTAACACAAATGGACTTCTTTTCAAAAACAAATGTGTTTCTTCAACTTAGCTGAAGAAAGGCCAACTTGGAAAAAATGAGCCTTTCTGCATCTTCCAAACTATGATTTGCACTATGTTCTCCTTTGGAAACTACCTCAGTTCTCACAGGGTAGTGCTTACACACATGGTTTTCTTTCCAGATATATAGGTGTTTCACCAACTCACCTGTACAGCCCTATTTCTAACAAAGAGAGCCTGTCAATGCATTGGAAAGCCCACATAGCAGGAAGTATTCCTTTCAAAAACTAGCTCAAATCTCACAGGGAAACAATGTGCTTGAACCTGCATCTGCTACCATAGATGGTTTTCTTTGGACAGATACATGGGTTGCTTGAAGTCAGCTGCATATACCTATTTGGAGAAAGAGAGCCTATGTCCACCTTGAATCACCTACGTGGCAGGAAGTCTTCCTTTCAAAAACGAACTAAATTCTCACAGGGAAACAATGTGCTAGATGCTCCTCCTTGTAACACACGTGGTTTTCTGTCGAGAGATGTATTTCTTTCTTCAACGTAGTTGAACAGGCCTATTTAAAAAAATGAGCTTTTCTCCACGTTGAAACTTCTGATTTGTAGTGAGTATTCATTCAAAAACGAACTCCATATTAACAGGGAGACAATGTGCAGGAAGCTCGAGCTTCTCACAAAGATGATTTTCTTTCGTGAGGTACATGTCTTTCTTCACCTTAGTTGAATCGGTCTATTTGGAACAAAATGAGCCTTTCTCCACCTTGAAAAGTGTAATTTACACGAAGTTTTCCTACTAAAGCATACTCAGTTCTCACAGAGGAACAAAGTGCCAGTTGCTCCTACTTCTAAATAGTGGTTTTCATTCGTGATATACATGTGTTTCACCTTAGCTGAATAGGCCAATTTGCAAGAAAATGAGCCTTACTCTACCTTGAAAACTATGATAAGCAGGAAGTATTCCTTTCAAAAACTACTTCTACTTTTGCACAGAAACGATGTCACAGATGCTGCAGCTTCTAACATAGATGGTTTTCTTTGCAGTGATGCATGTGCTCTTTAACTCAGCCTAATACGCCTAATTGGAACCAAGAGAGCTTATCTCCACCTTGAAAACCCGAAGTTGCAGGAAGTATTCCTTTGAAAAACGAACTCAATTTTAACAGGGAAATAATGTGCTAGATGCTGTCGCTTCTCACATAGATGGTTTTCTTTTGGAGAGATACATGATTTCCTTCAACTCAGCCAAATAGGCCTATTAGGAGCAGAAAGGGCCAATCTCCACCAGAAACACCTAAGTTGGAGGAAGTATTGCTTTCAAAAACGAATTCAATTCTCACAGGGAAACAACGTGCTGGATGCTCCTGCTTCTAACACAGATTGTCTTTTTACAAAGGATTCATTTGTTTCTTCAACTTCCTTGAAGAGGCCTATTTGGAACAAAATGAGCCTTTCTCCACCTTGAACCCTATGATTTGCAGGAAGTATTCCTTTCAGAAACTAAATGAATTCTGACAGGGAAACAATGTGCCAGATGTTCCTGCTTCTGACTCAGATGGTTTTCTTTTGAGAGATATATGTGTTTCTTCAACTCAGCTGAATAGGCCTATTTGTAGGAAACAGAGCTTATCTCCACCTTGAAACACCCAAGTTGCAGGAAATATTCCTTTCAAAACTAACTCAATGCTCACTGAGTAACAATGTGCTAGTATGTGCAGCTTCTAACAGAAATAGATTTTTTGGAGAGATACTTGCCTTTCTTCAACTCAGGTGAATAGGTGTATTTTGAGCAAACAGATATAGCACCACCTTGAGCAACCTATTGGAGGAAGATTTCCTTTCCAAACGAACTCAAATCTCACAGGGAACAATGTACTATATGCTCCTTCAACTAACACAGATGGTCAACTTTGGAGAGATACCTGTGTTTCTTCTCCTTAGCTGAGTAGGCTTGTTGGGAACAATATGAATCATTCTCCACCTTGAAATTATGATTTGAAGGAAGTATTCCTTTGAAACACTAACTCAGCTCTCACAGGGACACAATACCATATGTGCTGCAGCTTCTAACATAGATGGTTTTCTTTGGAGATCTACGGGTATTTTTTCAACTGAGCTGAATGGGCCTATTTGGAGCAAACAGAGCCTATCTCCACGTTGAAAAACCAAACTTGCAGGAAGTATTCTTTTCCAAAAGGAATTCAATTCTCAAAGGGAAACAATGTGCTACATAATCCTGATTCTAGCTCAGATGCTTTTCTTTGTAGACATACGTGTGTTTCTTCACCTTAGCTGAATAGGGGAATTTGGAATCAAAGAGCCTTTCTCCACCTTGAAAATTTAGATGTGCAGGAAGTATTCCTTTCAAAAACGAACTAAATGCTCACAGGGAGAAAATGTGCTAAGTACTGCAGGTTCTAACATAGATGGTTTTGTTTGGAGAGGTATATGTGCTGCTTAACTCACCTGAAGAGCCCTACTTGGAACAAAATGATCCTCTCTCCACCTTGAAAACTGTGAATAGCAGGAATTTTTCCTTCCCAAAACTAACTCTATTCTCACAGGGAAATAATGTGCTAGACGCTGCAGCTTCTAACATAGATGGTTTTCTTTGGAGAGAAAGTGAAGTTTCTTCACCTCAACTGAATAGGCCTATTTGGAGCAAAGTGAGCCTATGTCCACCTTGAAACACCTAAGTTGCAGGAAGTATTCCTTTTAAAAACTAACTCATTTTAACATGGAAGCAATATCCTAGTCCTGCTTCAAACACACATGGTTATTTTTGAGAGATTTATGTTTATCTTCAACTTGGCTGTATAGTTCTGTTTGAACAAATGAGCATTTCTGCAGCTCGAAAATTCTGTCTTAAAGTAATTGTTCCTTTCAAAAACTAACTCAGTTCTCACAGGGAGATAATGTGCTAGATGCTGGAGCTTCTAACATGCAGTGATTTCATTGGAGAGATACATGTGTTAATTCAACTCAGCTGATTAGGCCTATTTGTAGCCAATAGAGACTATCTCCACCTTGAAACACCTAAGTTACAGGAAGTATTCCTTTTAAACACTAAGTCAATTTTAACAGGGAAACAATGTGCTAGAGGCCCCTGCTTCTAACACACATGCGTTTCTTTTGAGAGATACATGTGCTTCATCAACTTAGCTGAATAGGCCTATCTGGAACAAAATGAGCCTTTCTCCACCTTGAAAACTTTGATTTGCACAAAGTACTCCTTTGCAAACTAACTTTATTCTCACAGGGAAAGAATGTTCTAGATGCTCCTGCTTCTAAGACAGTTGGTTTTCTTTCGAGAGATACGTGTGTTCCTTCAACTTACTGAAATGGCCTATATGGAACAAAATGAGCCTTTCTCCACTTTGAAAATTCTGTTTTGCAGGAAGTATTTCTTTCAAAACCTAACTATATTCACACACGTAAACAACATGGTAGATGCTAGTGCTTCTAACTCAAATGGCTTTCTTTGGAGAGATACATGTGTTTCATCAACTCAGCTGAATAGGCCTATTTGCAAGAAAGTGAGCCTATCTCCACCTTCAAGAAACAAAGTTGCAGGAAGTATTCCTTTCAAAACCTAACTCAGTTTTCCCAGGGAAACAGTGTGCTAGATGCTGCAGCTTCTAACACAGATTTTTTTTTTTTGGAGATATTTATGTGTTTCTTCAACTCGGCTGAATAGGTCTATTTGGAAATGAATGAGCTTTTCTCAACCTGGAAAATTCTGATTTGCAGGAAGTATTCCTTTCAAAAAGTAACTAAATTCTCAGAGGTCAACAATGTGATAGATTCTGCTGCTTTTTACACACATGGGTTTCTTTTGAGGGACATGCGTGATTCATCAACTCAGGTGTATGGGCCTACTTGGAACAAAGAGAGGCTATGTGTACCATGGAAAACCCACCTAGCATGAAGTATTCCCTTCAAAAACTAACTCAGTTCTCAAAAGGAAACAATAGGCTTGATGGTGCAGCTTCTAACAAAGATGTTTTTCTTAGGAGAGGTTCATGGGTTTTGCAACTCAGCTGAATATACCTATTTGGAGCAAACAGAGCCTAACTCCACCTTCAAATCCTAAGTTGCAGAAAAGGATTCCGTTCAAACACTAAGTCAATTCTCACATGGAAACAATGTGCTAGAATCTGCAGCATCTGACAGAGATGTTTTTCTAAGGTGAGGTACATGTGTTTCTTCAACTCAGCTGAATTGCCTGTTTGGAACAAAATGAGCCTTTCTCCACCTTGAAAATTGTGATTTGCAGAAACTATTTCTTTCGAAAAGTAACTCAAATTTACAGGCAAGCTATGTGGAAGGTGCTTCGGCTCCTAACACAGATGGCTTTCTTTGGATAGATCCATGTATTCCTTCAACTCAGGTGAAGAAGCCTTTTGGGAGCAAACCGAGCCTATCTCCCCTTGAAATACCTAAGTTTCCTTCCCAAATCTAACTCAATTCTCACAGGGAAAAATGTGCTACATGCTGCTGCTTCTAACACAAATGGACTTCTTTTCAAAAACAAATGTGTTTCTTCAACTTAGCTGAAGAAAGGCCAACTTGGAAAAAATGAGCCTTTCTGCATCTTCCAAACTATGATTTGCACTATGTTCTCCTTTGGAAACTACCTCAGTTCTCACAGGGTAGTGCTTACACACATGGTTTTCTTTCCAGATATATAGGTGTTTCACCAACTCACCTGTACAGCCCTATTTCTAACAAAGAGAGCCTGTCAATGCATTGGAAAGCCCACATAGCAGGAAGTATTCCTTTCAAAAACTAGCTCAAATCTCACAGGGAAACAATGTGCTTGAACCTGCATCTGCTAACATAGATGGTTTTCTTTGGACAGATACATGGGTTGCTTGAAGTCAGCTGCATATACCTCTTTGGAGCAAAGAGAGCCTATGTCCACCTTGAATCACCTACGTGGCAGGAAGTCTTCCTTTCAAAAACGAACTAAATTCTCACAGGGAAACAATGTGCTAGATGCTCCTCCTTGTAACACACGTGGTTTTCTGTCGAGAGATGTATTTCTTTCTTCAACGTAGTTGAACAGGCCTTTTTAAAAAAATGAGCTTTTCTCCATCTGGAAACTTCTGATTTGTAGTGAGTATTCATTCAAAAACGAACTCCATATTAACAGGGAGACAATGTGCAGGAAGCTCGAGCTTCTCACAAAGATGATTTTCTTTCGTGAGATACATGTCTTTCTTCACCTTAGTTGAATCGGTCTAATTGGAATAAAATGAGCCTTTCTCCACCTTGAAAAGTGTAATTTACACGAAGTTTTCCTACTAAAGCATACTCAGTTCTCACAGAGGAACAAAGTGCCAGTTGCTCCTACTTCTAAATAGTGGTTTTCATTCGTGATATACATGTGTTTCACCTTAGCTGAATAGGCCAATTTGGAAGAAAATGAGCCTTACTCTACCATGAAAACTATGATAAGCAGGAAGTATTCCTTTCAAAAACTACTTCTACTTTTGCACAGAAACGACGTCACAGATGCTGCAGCTTCTAACATAGATGGTTTTCTTTGCAGTGATGCATGTGCTCTTTAACTCAGCCTAATACGCCTAATTGGAACCAAGAGAGCTTATCTCCACCTTGAAAACCCGAAGTTGCAGGAAGTATTCCTTTGAAAAACGAACTCAATTTTAACAGGGAAATAATGTGCTAGATGCTGTCGCTTCTCACATAGATGGTTTTCTTTTGGAGAGATACATGATTTCCTTCAACTCAGCCAAATAGGCCTATTAGGAGCAGAAAGGGCCAATCTCCACCAGAAACACCTAAGTTGGAGGAAGTATTGCTTTCAAAAACGAATTCAATTCTCACAGGGAAACAACGTGCTGGATGCTCCTGCTTCTAACACAGATTGTCTTTTTACAAAGGATTCATTTGTTTCTTCAACTTCCTTGAAGAGGCCTATTTGGAACAAAATGAGCCTTTCTCCACCTTGAACCCTATGATTTGCAGGAAGTATTCCTTTCAGAAACTAAATGAATTCTGACAGGGAAACAATGTGCCAGATGTTCCTGCTTCTGACTCAGATGGTTTTCTTTTGAGAGATATATGTGTTTCTTCAACTCAGCTGAATAGGCCTATTTGTAGGAAACAGAGCTTATCTCCACCTTGAAACACCCAAGTTGCAGGAAATATTCCTTTCAAAAGTAACTCAATGCTCACTGAATAACAATGTGCTAGTATGTGCAGCTTCTAACAGAAATAGATTTTTTGGAGAGATACTTGCGATTCCTCAACTCAGGTGAATAGGTGTATTTTGAGCAAACAGATATAGCACCACCTTGAGCAACCTATTGGAGGAAGATTTCCTTTCCAAACGAACTCAAATCTCACAGGGAACAATGTACTATATGCTCCTTCAACTAACACAGATGGTCAACTTTTGAGAGATACCTGTGTTTCTTCTCCTTAGCTGAGTAGGCTTGTTGGGAACAATATGAATCATTCTCCACCTTGAAATTATGATTTGAAGGAAGTATTCCTTTGAAACACTAACTCAGCTCTCACAGGGAAACAATACCATATGTGCTGCAGCTTCTAACATAGATGGTTTTCTTTGGAGATCTACGGGTATTTTTTCAACTGAGCTGAATGGGCCTATTTGGAGCAAACAGAGCCTATCTCCACGTTGAAAAACCAAACTTGCAGGAAGTATTCTTTTCCAAAAGGAATTCAATTCTCAAAGGGAAACAATGTGCTACATAATCCTGATTCTAGCTCAGATGCTTTTCTTTGTAGACATACGTGTGTTTCTTCACCTTAGCTGAATAGGGGAATTTGGAATCAAAGAGCCTTTCTCCACCTTGAAAATTTAGATGTGCAGGAAGTATTCCTTTCAAAAACGAACTAAATGCTCACAGGGAGAAAATGTGCTAAGTACTGCAGGTTCTAACATAGATGGTTTTGTTTGGAGAGGTATATGTGCTGCTTAACTCACCTGAAGAGCCCTACTTGGAACAAAATGATCCTCTCTCCACCTTGAAAACTGTGAATAGCAGGAATTTTTCCTTCCCAAAACTAACTCTATTCTCACAGGGAAATAATGTGCTAGACGCTGCAGCTTCTAACATAGATGGTTTTCTTTGGAGAGAAAGTGAAGTTTCTTCACCTCAACTGAATAGGCCCATTTGGAGCAAAGTGAGCCTATGTCCACCTTGAAACACCTAAGTTGCAGGAAGTATTCCTTTTAAAAACTAACTCATTTTAACATGGAAGCAATATCCTAGTCCTGCTTCAAACACACATGGTTATTTTTGAGAGATTTATGTTTATCTTCAACTTGGCTGTATAGTTCTGTTTGAACAAATGAGCATTTCTGCAGCTCGAAAATTCTGTCTTAAAGTAATTGTTCCTTTCAAAAACTAACTCAGTTCTCACAGGGAGATAATGTGCTAGATGCTGGAGCTTCTAACATGCAGTGATTTCATTGGAGAGATACATGTGTTAATTCAACTCAGCTGATTAGGCCTATTTGTAGCCAATAGAGACTATCTCCACCTTGAAACACCTAAGTTACAGGAAGTATTCCTTTTAAACACTAAGTCAATTTTAACAGGGAAACAATGTGCTAGAGGCCCCTGCTTCTAACACACATGCGTTTCTTTTGAGAGATACATGTGCTTCATCAACTTAGCTGAATAGGCCTATCTGGAACAAAATGAGCCTTTCTCCACCTTGAAAACTTTGATTTGCACAAAGTACTCCTTTGCAAACTAACTTTATTCTCACAGGGAAAGAATGTTCTAGATGCTCCTGCTTCTAAGACAGTTGGTTTTCTTTCGAGAGATACGTGTGTTCCTTCAACTTACTGAAATGGCCTATATGGAACAAAATGAGCCTTTCTCCACTTTGAAAATTCTGTTTTGCAGGAAGTATTTCTTTCAAAACCTAACTATATTCACACACGTAAACAACATGGTAGATGCTAGTGCTTCTAACTCAAATGGCTTTCTTTGGAGAGATACATGTGTTTCATCAACTCAGCTGAATAGGCCTATTTGCAAGAAAGTGAGCCTATCTCCACCTTCAAGAAACAAAGTTGCAGGAAGTATTCCTTTCAAAACCTAACTCAGTTTTCCCAGGGAAACAGTGTGCTAGATGCTGCAGCTTCTAACACAGATTTTTTTTTTTTTGGAGATATTTATGTGTTTCTTCAACTCGGCTGAATAGGTCTATTTGGAAATGAATGAGCTTTTCTCAACCTGGAAAATTCTGATTTGCAGGAAGTATTCCTTTCAAAAAGTAACTAAATTCTCAGAGGTCAACAATGTGATAGATTCTGCTGCTTTTTACACACATGGGTTTCTTTTGAGGGACATGCGTGATTCATCAACTCAGGTGTATGGGCCTACTTGGAACAAAGAGAGGCTATGTGTACCATGGAAAACCCACCTAGCATGAAGTATTCCCTTCAAAAACTAACTCAGTTCTCAAAAGGAAACAATAGGCTTGATGGTGCAGCTTCTAACAAAGATGTTTTTCTTAGGAGAGGTTCATGGGTTTTGCAACTCAGCTGAATATACCTATTTGGAGCAAACAGAGCCTAACTCCACCTTCAAATCCTAAGTTGCAGAAAAGGATTCCGTTCAAACACTAAGTCAATTCTCACATGGAAACAATGTGCTAGAATCTGCAGCATCTGACAGAGATGTTTTTCTAAGGTGAGGTACATGTGTTTCTTCAACTCAGCTGAATTGCCTGTTTGGAACAAAATGAGCCTTTCTCCACCTTGAAAATTGTGATTTGCAGAAACTATTTCTTTCGAAAAGTAACTCAAATTTACAGGCAAGCTATGTGCAAGGTGCTTCGGCTCCTAACACAGATGGCTTTCTTTGGATAGATCCATGTATTCCTTCAACTCAGGTGAAGAAGCCTTTTGGGAGCAAACCGAGCCTATCTCCCCTTGAAATACCTAAGTTTCCTTCCCAAATCTAACTCAATTCTCACAGGGAAAAATGTGCTACATGCTGCTGCTTCTAACACAAATGGACTTCTTTTCAAAAACAAATGTGTTTCTTCAACTTAGCTGAAGAAAGGCCAACTTGGAAAAAATGAGCCTTTCTGCATCTTCCAAACTATGATTTGCACTATGTTCTCCTTTGGAAACTACCTCAGTTCTCACAGGGTAGTGCTTACACACATGGTTTTCTTTCCAGATATATAGGTGTTTCACCAACTCACCTGTACAGCCCTATTTCTAACAAAGAGAGCCTGTCAGTGCATTGGAAAGCCCACATAGCAGGAAGTATTCCTTTCAAAAACTAGCTCAAATCTCACAGGGAAACAATGTGCTTGAACCTGCATCTGCTAACATAGATGGTTTTCTTTGGACAGATACATGGGTTGCTTGAAGTCAGCTGCATATACCTCTTTGGAGCAAAGAGAGCCTATGTCCACCTTGAATCACCTACGTGGCAGGAAGTCTTCCTTTCAAAAACGAACTAAATTCTCACAGGGAAACAATGTGCTAGATGCTCCTCCTTGTAACACACGTGGTTTTCTGTCGAGAGATGTATTTCTTTCTTCAACGTAGTTGAACAGGCCTTTTTAAAAAAATGAGCTTTTCTCCATCTGGAAACTTCTGATTTGTAGTGAGTATTCATTCAAAAACGAACTCCATATTAACAGGGAGACAATGTGCAGGAAGCTCGAGCTTCTCACAAAGATGATTTTCTTTCGTGAGATACATGTCTTTCTTCACCTTAGTTGAATCGGTCTAATTGGAATAAAATGAGCCTTTCTCCACCTTGAAAAGTGTAATTTACACGAAGTTTTCCTACTAAAGCATACTCAGTTCTCACAGAGGAACAAAGTGCCAGTTGCTCCTACTTCTAAATAGTGGTTTTCATTCGTGATATACATGTGTTTCACCTTAGCTGAATAGGCCAATTTGGAAGAAAATGAGCCTTACTCTACCATGAAAACTATGATAAGCAGGAAGTATTCCTTTCAAAAACTACTTCTACTTTTGCACAGAAACGACGTCACAGATGCTGCAGCTTCTAACATAGATGGTTTTCTTTGCAGTGATGCATGTGCTCTTTAACTCAGCCTAATACGCCTAATTGGAACCAAGAGAGCTTATCTCCACCTTGAAAACCCGAAGTTGCAGGAAGTATTCCTTTGAAAAACGAACTCAATTTTAACAGGGAAATAATGTGCTAGATGCTGTCGCTTCTCACATAGATGGTTTTCTTTTGGAGAGATACATGATTTCCTTCAACTCAGCCAAATAGGCCTATTAGGAGAAGAAAGGGCCAATCTCCACCAGAAACACCTAAGTTGGAGGAAGTATTGCTTTCAAAAACGAATTCAATTCTCACAGGGAAACAACGTGCTGGATGCTCCTGCTTCTAACACAGATTGTCTTTTTACAAAGGATTCATTTGTTTCTTCAACTTCCTTGAAGAGGCCTATTTGGAACAAAATGAGCCTTTCTCCACCTTGAACCCTATGATTTGCAGGAAGTATTCCTTTCAGAAACTAAATGAATTCTGACAGGGAAACAATGTGCCAGATGTTCCTGCTTCTGACTCAGATGGTTTTCTTTTGAGAGATATATGTGTTTCTTCAACTCAGCTGAATAGGCCTATTTGTAGGAAACAGAGCTTATCTCCACCTTGAAACACCCAAGTTGCAGGAAATATTCCTTTCAAAAGTAACTCAATGCTCACTGAATAACAATGTGCTAGTATGTGCAGCTTCTAACAGAAATAGATTTTTTGGAGAGATACTTGCGATTCCTCAACTCAGGTGAATAGGTGTATTTTGAGCAAACAGATATAGCACCACCTTGAGCAACCTATTGGAGGAAGATTTCCTTTCCAAACGAACTCAAATCTCACAGGGAACAATGTACTATATGCTCCTTCAACTAACACAGATGGTCAACTTTTGAGAGATACCTGTGTTTCTTCTCCTTAGCTGAGTAGGCTTGTTGGGAACAATATGAATCATTCTCCACCTTGAAATTATGATTTGAAGGAAGTATTCCTTTGAAACACTAACTCAGCTCTCACAGGGAAACAATACCATATGTGCTGCAGTTTCTAACATAGATGGTTTTCTTTGGAGATCTACGGGTATTTTTTCAACTGAGCTGAATGGGCCTATTTGGAGCAAACAGAGCCTATCTCCACGTTGAAAAACCAAACTTGCAGGAAGTATTCTTTTCCAAAAGGAATTCAATTCTCAAAGGGAAACAATGTGCTACATAATCCTGATTCTAGCTCAGATGCTTTTCTTTGTAGACATACGTGTGTTTCTTCACCTTAGCTGAATAGGGGAATTTGGAATCAAAGAGCCTTTCTCCACCTTGAAAATTTAGATGTGCAGGAAGTATTCCTTTCAAAAACGAACTAAATGCTCACAGGGAGAAAATGTGCTAAGTACTGCAGGTTCTAACATAGATGGTTTTGTTTGGAGAGGTATATGTGCTGCTTAACTCACCTGAAGAGCCCTACTTGGAACAAAATGATCCTCTCTCCACCTTGAAAACTGTGAATAGCAGGAATTTTTCCTTCCCAAAACTAACTCTATTCTCACAGGGAAATAATGTGCTAGACGCTGCAGCTTCTAACATAGATGGTTTTCTTTGGAGAGAAAGTGAAGTTTCTTCACCTCAACTGAATAGGCCCATTTGGAGCAAAGTGAGCCTATGTCCACCTTGAAACACCTAAGTTGCAGGAAGTATTCCTTTTAAAAACTAACTCATTTTAACATGGAAGCAATATCCTAGTCCTGCTTCAAACACACATGGTTATTTTTGAGAGATTTATGTTTATCTTCAACTTGGCTGTATAGTTCTGTTTGAACAAATGAGCATTTCTGCAGCTCGAAAATTCTGTCTTAAAGTAATTGTTCCTTTCAAAAACTAACTCAGTTCTCACAGGGAGATAATGTGCTAGATGCTGGAGCTTCTAACATGCAGTGATTTCATTGGAGAGATACATGTGTTAATTCAACTCAGCTGATTAGGCCTATTTGTAGCCAATAGAGACTATCTCCACCTTGAAACACCTAAGTTACAGGAAGTATTCCTTTTAAACACTAAGTCAATTTTAACAGGGAAACAATGTGCTAGAGGCCCCTGCTTCTAACACACATGCGTTTCTTTTGAGAGATACATGTGCTTCATCAACTTAGCTGAATAGGCCTATCTGGAACAAAATGAGCCTTTCTCCACCTTGAAAACTTTGATTTGCACAAAGTACTCCTTTGCAAACTAACTTTATTCTCACAGGGAAAGAATGTTCTAGATGCTCCTGCTTCTAAGACAGTTGGTTTTCTTTCGAGAGATACGTGTGTTCCTTCAACTTACTGAAATGGCCTATATGGAACAAAATGAGCCTTTCTCCACTTTGAAAATTCTGTTTTGCAGGAAGTATTTCTTTCAAAACCTAACTATATTCACACACGTAAACAACATGGTAGATGCTAGTGCTTCTAACTCAAATGGCTTTCTTTGGAGAGATACATGTGTTTCATCAACTCAGCTGAATAGGCCTATTTGCAAGAAAGTGAGCCTATCTCCACCTTCAAGAAACAAAGTTGCAGGAAGTATTCCTTTCAAAACCTAACTCAGTTTTCCCAGGGAAACAGTGTGCTAGATGCTGCAGCTTCTAACACAGATTTTTTTTTTTTTGGAGATATTTATGTGTTTCTTCAACTCGGCTGAATAGGTCTATTTGGAAATGAATGAGCTTTTCTCAACCTGGAAAATTCTGATTTGCAGGAAGTATTCCTTTCAAAAAGTAACTAAATTCTCAGAGGTCAACAATGTGATAGATTCTGCTGCTTTTTACACACATGGGTTTCTTTTGAGGGACATGCGTGATTCATCAACTCAGGTGTATGGGCCTACTTGGAACAAAGAGAGGCTATGTGTACCATGGAAAACCCACCTAGCATGAAGTATTCCCTTCAAAAACTAACTCAGTTCTCAAAAGGAAACAATAGGCTTGATGGTGCAGCTTCTAACAAAGATGTTTTTCTTAGGAGAGGTTCATGGGTTTTGCAACTCAGCTGAATATACCTATTTGGAGCAAACAGAGCCTAACTCCACCTTCAAATCCTAAGTTGCAGAAAAGGATTCCGTTCAAACACTAAGTCAATTCTCACATGGAAACAATGTGCTAGAATCTGCAGCATCTGACAGAGATGTTTTTCTAAGGTGAGGTACATGTGTTTCTTCAACTCAGCTGAATTGCCTGTTTGGAACAAAATGAGCCTTTCTCCACCTTGAAAATTGTGATTTGCAGAAACTATTTCTTTCGAAAAGTAACTCAAATTTACAGGCAAGCTATGTGCAAGGTGCTTCGGCTCCTAACACAGATGGCTTTCTTTGGATAGATCCATGTATTCCTTCAACTCAGGTGAAGAAGCCTTTTGGGAGCAAACCGAGCCTATCTCCCCTTGAAATACCTAAGTTTCCTTCCCAAATCTAACTCAATTCTCACAGGGAAAAATGTGCTACATGCTGCTGCTTCTAACACAAATGGACTTCTTTTCAAAAACAAATGTGTTTCTTCAACTTAGCTGAAGAAAGGCCAACTTGGAAAAAATGAGCCTTTCTGCATCTTCCAAACTATGATTTGCACTATGTTCTCCTTTGGAAACTACCTCAGTTCTCACAGGGTAGTGCTTACACACATGGTTTTCTTTCCAGATATATAGGTGTTTCACCAACTCACCTGTACAGCCCTATTTCTAACAAAGAGAGCCTGTCAGTGCATTGGAAAGCCCACATAGCAGGAAGTATTCCTTTCAAAAACTAGCTCAAATCTCACAGGGAAACAATGTGCTTGAACCTGCATCTGCTAACATAGATGGTTTTCTTTGGACAGATACATGGGTTGCTTGAAGTCAGCTGCATATACCTCTTTGGAGCAAAGAGAGCCTATGTCCACCTTGAATCACCTACGTGGCAGGAAGTCTTCCTTTCAAAAACGAACTAAATTCTCACAGGGAAACAATGTGCTAGATGCTCCTCCTTGTAACACACGTGGTTTTCTGTCGAGAGATGTATTTCTTTCTTCAACGTAGTTGAACAGGCCTTTTTAAAAAAATGAGCTTTTCTCCATCTGGAAACTTCTGATTTGTAGTGAGTATTCATTCAAAAACGAACTCCATATTAACAGGGAGACAATGTGCAGGAAGCTCGAGCTTCTCACAAAGATGATTTTCTTTCGTGAGATACATGTCTTTCTTCACCTTAGTTGAATCGGTCTAATTGGAATAAAATGAGCCTTTCTCCACCTTGAAAAGTGTAATTTACACGAAGTTTTCCTACTAAAGCATACTCAGTTCTCACAGAGGAACAAAGTGCCAGTTGCTCCTACTTCTAAATAGTGGTTTTCATTCGTGATATACATGTGTTTCACCTTAGCTGAATAGGCCAATTTGGAAGAAAATGAGCCTTACTCTACCATGAAAACTATGATAAGCAGGAAGTATTCCTTTCAAAAACTACTTCTACTTTTGCACAGAAACGACGTCACAGATGCTGCAGCTTCTAACATAGATGGTTTTCTTTGCAGTGATGCATGTGCTCTTTAACTCAGCCTAATACGCCTAATTGGAACCAAGAGAGCTTATCTCCACCTTGAAAACCCGAAGTTGCAGGAAGTATTCCTTTGAAAAACGAACTCAATTTTAACAGGGAAATAATGTGCTAGATGCTGTCGCTTCTCACATAGATGGTTTTCTTTTGGAGAGATACATGATTTCCTTCAACTCAGCCAAATAGGCCTATTAGGAGAAGAAAGGGCCAATCTCCACCAGAAACACCTAAGTTGGAGGAAGTATTGCTTTCAAAAACGAATTCAATTCTCACAGGGAAACAACGTGCTGGATGCTCCTGCTTCTAACACAGATTGTCTTTTTACAAAGGATTCATTTGTTTCTTCAACTTCCTTGAAGAGGCCTATTTGGAACAAAATGAGCCTTTCTCCACCTTGAACCCTATGATTTGCAGGAAGTATTCCTTTCAGAAACTAAATGAATTCTGACAGGGAAACAATGTGCCAGATGTTCCTGCTTCTGACTCAGATGGTTTTCTTTTGAGAGATATATGTGTTTCTTCAACTCAGCTGAATAGGCCTATTTGTAGGAAACAGAGCTTATCTCCACCTTGAAACACCCAAGTTGCAGGAAATATTCCTTTCAAAAGTAACTCAATGCTCACTGAATAACAATGTGCTAGTATGTGCAGCTTCTAACAGAAATAGATTTTTTGGAGAGATACTTGCGATTCCTCAACTCAGGTGAATAGGTGTATTTTGAGCAAACAGATATAGCACCACCTTGAGCAACCTATTGGAGGAAGATTTCCTTTCCAAACGAACTCAAATCTCACAGGGAACAATGTACTATATGCTCCTTCAACTAACACAGATGGTCAACTTTTGAGAGATACCTGTGTTTCTTCTCCTTAGCTGAGTAGGCTTGTTGGGAACAATATGAATCATTCTCCACCTTGAAATTATGATTTGAAGGAAGTATTCCTTTGAAACACTAACTCAGCTCTCACAGGGAAACAATACCATATGTGCTGCAGTTTCTAACATAGATGGTTTTCTTTGGAGATCTACGGGTATTTTTTCAACTGAGCTGAATGGGCCTATTTGGAGCAAACAGAGCCTATCTCCACGTTGAAAAACCAAACTTGCAGGAAGTATTCTTTTCCAAAAGGAATTCAATTCTCAAAGGGAAACAATGTGCTACATAATCCTGATTCTAGCTCAGATGCTTTTCTTTGTAGACATACGTGTGTTTCTTCACCTTAGCTGAATAGGGGAATTTGGAATCAAAGAGCCTTTCTCCACCTTGAAAATTTTGTTGTGCAGGAAGTATTCCTTTCAAAAACGAACTAAATGCTCACAGGGAGAAAATGTGCTAAGTACTGCAGGTTCTAACATAGATGGTTTTGTTTGGAGAGGTATATGTGCTGCTTAACTCACCTGAAGAGCCCTACTTGGAACAAAATGATCCTCTCTCCACCTTGAAAACTGTGAATAGCAGGAATTTTTCCTTCCCAATACTAACTCTATTCTCACAGGGAAATAATGTGCTAGACGCTGCAGCTTCTAACATAGATGGTTTTCTTTGGAGAGAAAGTGAAGTTTCTTCACCTCAACTGAATAGGCCTATTTGGAGCAAAGTGAGCCTATGTCCACCTTGAAACACCTAAGTTGCAGGAAGTATTCCTTTTAAAAACTAACTCATTTTAACATGGAAGCAATATCCTAGTCCTGCTTCAAACACACATGGTTATTTTTGAAAGATTTATGTTTATCTTCAACTTGGCTGTATAGTTCTGTTTGAACAAATGAGCATTTCTGCAGCTCGAAAATTCTGTCTTAAAGTAATTGTTCCTTTCAAAAACTAACTCAGTTCTCACAGGGAGATAATGTGCTAGATGCTGGAGCTTCTAACATGCAGTGATTTCATTGGAGAGATACATGTGTTAATTCAACTCAGCTGATTAGGCCTATTTGTAGCCAATAGAGACTATCTCCACCTTGAAACACCTAAGTTACAGGAAGTATTCCTTTTAAACACTAAGTCAATTTTAACAGGGAAACAATGTGCTAGAGGCCCCTGCTTCTAACACACATGCGTTTCTTTTGAGAGATACATGTGCTTCATCAACTTAGCTGAATAGGCCTATCTGGAACAAAATGAGCCTTTCTCCACCTTGAAAACTTTGATTTGCACAAAGTACTCCTTTGCAAACTAACTTTATTCTCACAGGGAAAGAATGTTCTAGATGCTCCTGCTTCTAAGACAGTTGGTTTTCTTTCGAGAGATACGTGTGTTCCTTCAACTTACTGAAATGGCCTATATGGAACAAAATGAGCCTTTCTCGACTTTGAAAATTCTGTTTTGCAGGAAGTATTTTTTTCAAAACCTAACTATATTCACACACGTAAACAACATGGTAGATGCTAGTGCTTCTAACTCAAATGGCTTTCTTTGGAGAGATACATGTGTTTCATCAACTCAGATGAATAGGCCTATTTGCAAGAAAGTGAGCCTATCTCCACCTTCAAGAAACAAAGTTGCAGGAAGTATTCCTTTCAAAACCTAACTCAGTTTTCCCAGGGAAACAGTGTGCTAGATGCTGCAGCTTCTAACACAGATTTTTTTTTTTTTTTGGAGATATTTATATGTTTCTTCAACTCGGCTGAATAGGTCTATTTGGAAATGAATGAGCTTTTCTCAACCTGGAAAATTCTGATTTGCAGGAAGTATTCCTTTCAAAAAGTAACTAAATTCTCAGAGGTCAACAATGTGATAGATTCTGCTGCTTTTTACACACATGGGTTTCTTTTGAGGGACATGCGTGATTCATCAACTCAGGTGTATGGGCCTACTTGGAACAAAGAGAGGCTATGTGTACCATGGAAAACCCACCTAGCATGAAGTATTCCCTTCAAAAACTAACTCAGTTCTCAAAAGGAAACAATAGGCTTGATGGTGCAGCTTCTAACAAAGATGTTTTTCTTTGGAGAGGTTCATGGGTTTTGCAACTCAGCTGAATATACCTATTTGGAGCAAACAGAGCCTAACTCCACCTTCAAATCCTAAGTTGCAGAAAAGGATTCCTTTCAAACACTAAGTCAATTCTCACATGGAAACAATGTGCTAGAATCTGCAGCATCTGACAGAGATGTTTTTCTAAGGTGAGGTACATGTGTTTCTTCAACTCAGCTGAATTGCCTGTTTGGAACAAAATGAGCCTTTCTCCACCTTGAAAATTGTGATTTGCAGGAACTATTTCTTTCGAAAAGTAATTCAAATTTACAGGCAAGCGATGTGCAAGGTGCTTCAGGTCCTAACACAGATGGCTTTCTTTGGATAGATCCATGTATTCCTTCAACTCAGGTGAAGAAGCCTTTTGGGAGCAAACCGAGCCTATCTCCCCTTGAAATACCTAAGTTTCCTTCCCAAATCTAACTCAATTCTCACAGGGAAAAATGTGCTACATGCTGCTGCTTCTAACACAAATGGACTTCTTTTCAAAAACAAATGTGTTTCTTCAACTTAGCTGAAGAAAGGCCAACTTGGAAAAAATGAGCCTTTCTGCATCTTCCAAACTATGATTTGCACTATGTTCTCCTTTGGAAACTACCTCAGTTCTCACAGGGTAGTGCTTACACACATGGTTTTCTTTCCAGATATATAGGTGTTTCACCAACTCACCTGTACAGCCCTATTTCTAACAAAGAGAGCCTGTCAATGCATTGGAAAGCCCACATAGCAGGAAGTATTCCTTTCAAAAACTAGCTCAAATCTCACAGGGAAACAATGTGCTTGAACCTGCATCTGCTAACATAGATGGTTTTCTTTGGACAGATACATGGGTTGCTTGAAGTCAGCTGCATATACCTATTTGGAGCAAAGAGAGCCTATGTCCACCTTGAATCACCTACGTGGCAGGAAGTCTTCCTTTCAAAAACGAACTAAATTCTCACAGGGAAACAATGTGCTAGATGCTCCTCCTTGTAACACACGTGGTTTTCTGTCGAGAGATGTATTTCTTTCTTCAACGTAGTTGAACAGGCCTATTTAAAAAAATGAGCTTTTCTCCACCTGGAAACTTCTGATTTGTAGTGAGTATTCATTCAAAAACGAACTCCATATTAACAGGGAGACAATGTGCAGGAAGCTCGAGCTTCTCACAAAGATGATTTTCTTTTGTGAGATACATGTCTTTCTTCACCTTAGTTGAATCGGTCTAATTGGAACAAAATGAGCCTTTCTCCACCTTGAAAAGTGTAATTTATACGAAGTTTTCCTACTAAAGCATACTCAGTTCTCACAGAGGAACAAAGTGCCAGTTGCTCCTACTTCTAAATAGTGGTTTTCATTCGTGATATACATGTGTTTCACCTTAGCTGAATAGGCCAATTTGGAAGAAAATGAGCCTTACTCTACCTTGAAAACTATGATAAGCAGGAAGTATTCCTTTCAAAAACTACTTCTACTTTTGCCCAGAAACGATGTCACAGATGCTGCAGCTTCTAACATAGATGGTTTTCTTTGCAGTGATGCATGTGCTCTTTAACTCAGCCTAATACGCCTAATTGGAACCAAGAGAGCTTATCTCCACCTTGAAAACCCGAAGTTGCAGGAAGTATTCCTTTGAAAAACGAACTCAATTTTAACAGGGAAATAATGTGCTAGATGCTGTCGCTTCTCACATAGATGGTTTTCTTTTGGAGAGATACATGATTTCCTTCAACTCAGCCAAATAGGCCTATTAGGAGCAGAAAGGGCCAATCTCCACCAGAAACACCTAAGTTGGAGGAAGTATTGCTTTCAAAAACGAATTCAATTCTCACAGGGAAACAACGTGCTGGATGCTCCTGCTTCTAACACAGATTGTCTTTGTACAAAGGATTCATTTGTTTCTTCAACTTCCTTGAAGCGGCCTATTTGGAACAAAATGAGCCTTTCTCCACCTTGAACCCTATGATTTGCAGGAAGTATTCCTTTCAGAAACTAAATGAATTCTGACAGGGAAACCATGTGCCAGATGTTCCTGCTTCTGACTCAGATGGTTTTCTTTTGAGAGATATATGTGTTTCTTCAACTCAGCTGAATAGGCCTATTTGTAGGAAACAGAGCTTATCTCCACCTTGAAACACCCAAGTTGCAGGAAATATTCCTTTCAAAACTAACTCAATGCTCACTGAGTAACAATGTGCTAGTATGTGCAGCTTCTAACAGAAATAGATTTTTTGGAGAGATACTTGCGTTTCTTCAACTCAGGTGAATAGGCGTATTTTGAGCAAACAGATATAGCACCACCTTGAGCAACCTATTGGAGGAAGATTTCCTTTCCAAACGAACTCAAATCTCACAGGGAACAATGTACTATATGCTCCTTCAACTAACACAGATGGTCAACTTTTGAGAGATACCTGTGTTTCTTCTCCTTAGCTGAGTAGGCTTGTTGGGAACAATATGAATCATTCTCCACCTTGAAATTATGATTTGAAGGAAGTATTCCTTTGAAACACTAACTCAGCTCTCACAGGGAAACAATACCATATGTGCTGCAGCTTCTAACATAGATGGTTTTCTTTGGAGATCTACGGGTATTTTTTCAACTGAGCTGAATGGGCCTATTTGGAGCAAACAGAGCCTATCTCCACGTTGAAAAACCAAACTTGCAGGAAGTATTCTTTTCCAAAAGGAATTCAATTCTCAAAGGGAAACAATGTGCTACATAATCCTGATTCTAGCTCAGATGCTTTTCTTTGTAGACATACGTGTGTTTCTTCACCTTAGCTGAATAGGGGAATTTGGAATCAAAGAGCCTTTCTCCACCTTGAAAATTTTGATGTGCAGGAAGTATTCCTTTCAAAAACGAACTAAATGCTCACAGGGAGAAAATGTGCTAAGTACTGCAGGTTCTAACATAGATGGTTTTGTTTGGAGAGGTATATGTGCTGCTTAACTCACCTGAAGAGCCCTACTTGGAACAAAATGATCCTCTCTCCACCTTGAAAACTGTGAATAGCAGGAATTTTTCCTTCCCAAAACTAACTCTATTCTCACAGGGAAATAATGTGCTAGACGCTGCAGCTTCTAACATAGATGATTTTCTTTGGAGAGAAAGTGAAGTTTCTTCACCTCAACTGAATAGGCCTATTTGGAGCAAAGTGAGCCTATGTCCACCTTGAAACACCTAAGTTGCAGGAAGGATTCCTTTTAAAAAGTAACTCATTTTAACATGGAAGCAATATCCTAGTCCTGCTTCAAACACACATGGTTATTTTTGAGAGATTTATGGTTATCTTCAACTTGGCTGTATAGTTCTGTTTGAACAAATGAGCATTTCTGCAGCTCGAAAATTCTGTCTTAAAGTAATTGTTCCTTTCAAAAACTAACTCAGTTCTCACAGGGAGATAATGTGCTAGATGCTGGAGCTTCTAACATGCAGTGATTTCATTGGAGAGATACATGTGTTAATTCAACTCAGCTGATTAGGCCTATTTGTAGCCAATAGAGACTATCTCCACCTTGAAACACCTAAGTTACAGCAAGTATTCCTTTTAAACACTAAGTCAATTTTAACAGGGAAACAATGTGCTAGAGGCCCCTGCTTCTAACACACATGCGTTTCTTTTGAGAGATACATGTGCTTCATCAACTTAGCTGAATAGGCCTAACTGGAACAAAATGAGCCTTTCTCCACCTTGAAAACTTTGATTTGCACAAAGTACTCCTTTGCAAACTAACTTTATTCTCACAGGGAAAGAATGTTCTAGATGCTCCTGCTTCTAAGACAGTTGGTTTTCTTTCGAGAGATACGTGTGTTCCTTCAACTTACTGAAATGGCCTATATGGAACAAAATGAGCCTTTCTCCACTTTGAAAATTCTGTTTTGCAGGAAGTATTTCTTTCAAAACCTAACTATATTCACACACGTAAACAACATGGTAGATGCTAGTGCTTCTAACTCAAATGGCTTTCTTTGGAGAGATACATGTGTTTCATCAACTCAGCTGAATAGGCCTATTTGCAAGAAAGTGAGCCTATCTCCACCTTCAAGAAACAAAGTTGCAGGAAGTATTCCTTTCAAAACCTAACTCAGTTTTCCCAGGGAAACAGTGTGCTAGATGCTGCAGCTTCTAACACAGATTTTTTTTTTTTTGGAGATATTTATGTGTTTCTTCAACTCGGCTGAATAGGTCTATTTGGAAATGAATGAGCTTTTCTCAACCTGGAAAATTCTGATTTGCAGGAAGTATTCCTTTCAAAAAGTAACTAAATTCTCAGAGGTCAACAATGTGATAGATTCTGCTGCTTTTTACACACATGGGTTTCTTTTGAGGGACATGCGTGATTCATCAACTCAGGTGTATGGGCCTACTTGGAACAAAGAGAGGCTATGTGTACCATGGAAAACCCACCTAGCATGAAGTATTCCCTTCAAAAACTAACTCAGTTCTCAAAAGGAAACAATAGGCTTGATGGTGCAGCTTCTAACAAAGATGTTTTTCTTAGGAGAGGTTCATGGGTTTTGCAACTCAGCTGCATATACCTATTTGGAGCAAACAGAGCCTAACTCCACCTTCAAATCCTAAGTTGCAGAAAAGGATTCCTTTCAAACTCTAAGTCAATTCTCACATGGAAACATTGTGCTAGAATCTGCAGCATCTGACAGAGATGTTTTTCTAAGGTGAGGTACATGTGTTTCTTCAACTCAGCTGAATTGCCTGTTTGGAACAAAATGAGCCTTTCTCCACCTTGAAAATTGTGATTTGCAGGAACTATTTCTTTCGAAAAGTAACTCAAATTTACAGGCAAGCGATGTGCAAGGTGCTTCAGCTCCTAACACAGATGGCTTTCTTTGGATAGATCCATGTATTCCTTCAACTCAGGTGAAGAAGCCTTTTGGGAGCAAACCGAGCCTATCTCCCCTTGAAATACCTAAGTTTCCTTCCCAAATCTAACTCAATTCTCACAGGGAAAAATGTGCTACATGCTGCTGCTTCTAACACAAATGGACTTCTTTTCAAAAACAAATGTGTTTCTTCAACGTAGCTGAAGAAAGGCCAACTTGGAAAAAATGAGCCTTTCTGCATCTTCCAAACTATGATTTGCACTATGTTCTCCTTTGGAAACTACCTCAGTTCTCACAGGGTAGTGCTTACACACATGGTTTTCTTTCCAGATATATAGGTGTTTCACCAACTCACCTGTACAGCCCTATTTCTAACAAAGAGAGCCTGTCAATGCATTGGAAAGCCACATAGCAGGAAGTATTCCTTTCAAAAACTAGCTCAAATCTCACAGGGAAACAATGTGCTTGAACCTGCATCTGCTAACATAGATGGTTTTCTTTGGACAGATACATGGGTTGCTTGAAGTCAGCTGCATATACCTCTTTGGAGCAAAGAGAGCCTATGTCCACCTTGAATCACCTACGTGGCAGGAAGTCTTCCTTTCAAAAACGAACTAAATTCTCACAGGGAAACAATGTGCTAGATGCTCCTCCTTGTAACACACGTGGTTTTCTGTCGAGAGATGTATTTCTTTCTTCAACGTAGTTGAACAGGCCTATTTAAAAAAATGAGCTTTTCTCCACCTTGAAACTTCTGATTTGTAGTGAGTATTCATTCAAAAACGAACTCCATATTAACAGGGAGACAATGTGCAGGAAGCTCGAGCTTCTCACAAAGATGATTTTCTTTCGTGAGATACATGTCTTTCTTCACCTTAGTTGAATCGGTCTAATTGGAACAAAATGAGCCTTTCTCCACCTTGAAAAGTGTAATTTACACGAAGTTTTCCTACTAAAGCATACTCAGTTCTCACAGAGGAACAAAGTGCCAGTTGCTCCTACTTCTAAATAGTGGTTTTCATTCGTGATATACATGTGTTTCACCTTAGCTGAATAGGCCAATTTGGAAGAAAATGAGCCTTACTCTACCTTGAAAACTATGATAAGCAGGAAGTATTCCTTTCAAAAACTACTTCTACTTTTGCACAGAAACGATGTCACAGATGCTGCAGCTTCTAACATAGATGGTTTTCTTTGCAGTGATGCATGTGCTCTTTAACTCAGCCTAATACGCCTAATTGGAACCAAGAGAGCTTATCTCCACCTTGAAAACCCGAAGTTGCAGGAAGTATTCCTTTGAAAAACGAACTCAATTTTAACAGGGAAATAATGTGCTAGATGCTGTCGCTTCTCACATAGATGGTTTTCTTTTGGAGAGATACATGATTTCCTTCAACTCAGCCAAATAGGCCTATTAGGAGCAGAAAGGGCCAATCTCCACCAGAAACACCTAAGTTGGAGGAAGTATTGCTTTCAAAAACGAATTCAATTCTCACAGGGAAACAACGTGCTGGATGCTCCTGCTTCTAACACAGATTGTCTTTTTACAAAGGATTCATTTGTTTCTTCAACTTCCTTGAAGCGGCCTATTTGGAACAAAATGAGCCTTTCTCCACCTTGAACCCTATGATTTGCAGGAAGTATTCCTTTCAGAAACTAAATGAATTCTGACAGGGAAACCATGTGCCAGATGTTCCTGCTTCTGACTCAGATGGTTTTCTTTTGAGAGATATATGTGTTTCTTCAACTCAGCTGAATAGGCCTATTTGTAGGAAACAGAGCTTATCTCCACCTTGAAACACCCAAGTTGCAGGAAATATTCCTTTCAAAACTAACTCAATGCTCACTGAGTAACAATGTGCTAGTATGTGCAGCTTCTAACAGAAATAGATTTTTTGGAGAGATACTTGCGTTTCTTCAACTCAGGTGAATAGGCGTATTTTGAGCAAACAGATATAGCACCACCTTGAGCAACCTATTGGAGGAAGATTTCCTTTCCAAACGAACTCAAATCTCACAGGGAACAATGTACTATATGCTCCTTCAACTAACACAGATGGTCAACTTTTGAGAGATACCTGTGTTTCTTCTCCTTAGCTGAGTAGGCTTGTTGGGAACAATATGAATCATTCTCCACCTTGAAATTATGATTTGAAGGAAGTATTCCTTTGAAACACTAACTCAGCTCTCACAGGTAAACAATACCATATGTGCTGCAGCTTCTAACATAGATGGTTTTCTTTGGAGATCTACGGGTATTTTTTCAACTGAGCTGAATGGGCCTATTTGGAGCAAACAGAGCCTATCTCCACGTTGAAAAACCAAACTTGCAGGAAGTATTCTTTTCCAAAAGGAATTCAATTCTCAAAGGGAAACAATGTGCTACATAATCCTGATTCTAGCTCAGATGCTTTTCTTTGTAGACATACGTGTGTTTCTTCACCTTAGCTGAATAGGGGAATTTGGAATCAAAGAGCATTTCTCCACCTTGAAAATTTTGATGTGCAGGAAGTATTCCTTTCAAAAACGAACTAAATGCTCACAGGGAGAAAATGTGCTAAGTACTGCAGGTTCTAACATAGATGGTTTTGTTTGGAGAGGTATATGTGCTGCTTAACTCACCTGAAGAGCCCTACTTGGAACAAAATGATCCTCTCTCCACCTTGAAAACTGTGAATAGCAGGAATTTTTCCTTCCCAAAACTAACTCTATTCTCACAGGGAAATAATGTGCTAGACGCTGCAGCTTCTAACATAGATGGTTTTCTTTGGAGATAAAGTGAAGTTTCTTCACCTCAACTGAATAGGCCTATTTGGAGCAAAGTGAGCCTATGTCCACCTTGAAACACCTAAGTTGCAGGAAGTATTCCTTTTAAAAACTAACTCATTTTAACATGGAAGCAATATCCTAGTCCTGCTTCAAACACACATGGTTATTTTTGAGAGATTTATGTTTATCTTCAACTTGGCTGTATAGTTCTGTTTGAACAAATGAGCATTTCTGCAGCTCGAAAATTCTGTCTTAAAGTAATTGTTCCTTTCAAAAACTAACTCAGTTCTCACAGGGAGATAATGTGCTAGATGCTGGAGCTTCTAACATGCAGTGATTTCATTGGAGAGATACATGTGTTAATTCAACTCAGCTGATTAGGCCTATTTGTAGCCAATAGAGACTATCTCCACCTTGAAACACCTAAGTTACAGGAAGTATTCCTTTTAAACACTAAGTCAATTTTAACAGGGAAACAATGTGCTAGAGGCCCCTGCTTCTAACACACATGCGTTTCTTTTGAGAGATACATGTGCTTCATCAACTTAGCTGAATAGGCCTATCTGGAACAAAATGAGCCTTTCTCCACCTTGAAAACTTTGATTTGCACAAAGTACTCCTTTGAAAACTAACTTTATTCTCACAGGGAAAGAATGTTCTAGATGCTCCTGCTTCTAAGACAGTTGGTTTTCTTTCGAGAGATACGTGTGTTCCTTCAACTTACTGAAATGGCCTATATGGAACAAAATGAGCCTTTCTCCACTTTGAAAATTCTGTTTTGCAGGAAGTATTTCTTTCAAAACCTAACTATATTCACACACGTAAACAACATGGTAGATGCTAGTGCTTCTAACTCAAATGGCTTTCTTTGGAGAGATACATGTGTTTCATCAACTCAGCTGAATAGGCCTATTTGCAAGAAAGTGAGCCTATCTCCACCTTCAAGAAACAAAGTTGCAGGAAGTATTCCTTTCAAAACCTAACTCAGTTTTCCCAGGGAAACAGTGTGCTAGATGCTGCAGCTTCTAACACAGATTTTTTTTTTTTTTGGAGATATTTATGTGTTTCTTCAACTCGGCTGAATAGGTCTATTTGGAAATGAATGAGCTTTTCTCAACCTGGAAAATTCTGATTTGCAGGAAGTATTCCTTTCAAAAAGTAACTAAATTCTCAGAGGTCAACAATGTGATAGATTCTGCTGCTTTTTACACACATGGGTTTCTTTTGAGGGACATGCGTGATTCATCAACTCAGGTCTATGGGCCTACTTGGAACAAAGAGAGGCTATGTGTACCATGGAAAACCCACCTAGCATGAAGTATTCCCTTCAAAAACTAACTCAGTTCTCAAAAGGAGACAATAGGCTTGATGGTGCAGCTTCTAACAAAGATGTTTTTCTTAGGAGAGGTTCATGGGTTTTGCAACTCAGCTGCATATACCTATTTGGAGCAAACAGAGCCTAACTCCACCTTCAAATCCTAAGTTGCAGAAAAGGATTCCTTTCAAACTCTAAGTCAATTCTCACATGGAAACAATGTGCTAGAATCTGCAGCATCTGACAGAGATGTTTTTCTAAGGTGAGGTACATGTGTTTCTTCAACTCAGCTGAATTGCCTGTTTGGAACAAAATGAGCCTTTCTCCACCTTGAAAATTGTGATTTGCAGGAACTATTTCTTTCGAAAAGTAACTCAAATTTACAGGCAAGCTATGTGCAAGGTGCTTCAGCTCCTAACACAGATGGCTTTCTTTGGATAGATCCATGTATTCCTTCAACTCAGGTGAAGAAGCCTTTTGGGAGCAAACCGAGCCTATCTCCCCTTGAAATACCTAAGTTTCCTTCCCAAATCTAACTCAATTCTCACAGGGAAAAATGTGCTACATGCTGCTGCTTCTAACACAAATGGACTTCTTTTCAAAAACAAATGTGTTTCTTCAACTTAGCTGAAGAAAGGCCAACTTGGAAAAAATGAGCCTTTCTGCATCTTCAAAACTATGATTTGCACTATGTACTCCTTTGGAAACTACCTCAGTTCTCACAGGGTAGTGCTTACACACATGGTTTTCTTTCCAGATATATAGGTGTTTCACCAACTCACCTGTACAGCCCTATTTCTAACAAAGAGAGCCTGTCAATGCATTGGAAAGCCCACATAGCAGGAAGTATTCCTTTCAAAAACTAGCTCAAATCTCACAGGGAAACAATGTGCTTGAACCTGCATCTGCTAACATAGATGGTTTTCTTTGGACAGATACATGGGTTGCTTGAAGTCAGCTGCATATACCTCTTTGGAGCAAAGAGAGCCTATGTCCACCTTGAATCACCTACGTGGCAGGAAGTCTTCCTTTCAAAAACGAACTAAATTCTCACAGGGAAACAATGTGCTAGATGCTCCTCCTTGTAACACACGTGGTTTTCTGTCGAGAGATGTATTTCTTTCTTCAACGTAGTTGAACAGGCCTATTTAAAAAAATGAGCTTTTCTCCACCTTGAAACTTCTGATTTGTAGTGAGTATTCATTCAAAAACGAACTCCATATTAACAGGGAGACAATGTGCAGGAAGCTCGAGCTTCTCACAAAGATGATTTTCTTTCGTGAGATACATGTCTTTCTTCACCTTAGTTGAATCGGTCTATTTGGAACAAAATGAGCCTTTCTCCACCTTGAAAAGTGTAACTTACACGAAGTTTTCCTACTAAAGCATACTCAGTTCTCACAGAGGAACAAAGTGCCAGTTGCTCCTACTTCTAAATAGTGGTTTTCATTCGTGATATACATGTGTTTCACCTTAGCTGAATAGGCCAATTTGGAAGAAAATGAGCCTTACTCTACCTTGAAAACTATGATAAGCAGGAAGTATTCCTTTCAAAAACTACTTCTACTTTTGCACAGAAACGATGTCACAGATGCTGCAGCTTCTAACATAGATGGTTTTCTTTGCAGTGATGCATGTGCTCTTTAACTCAGCCTAATACGCCTAATTGGAACCAAGAGAGCTTATCTCCACCTTGAAAACCCGAAGTTGCAGGAAGTATTCCTTTGAAAAACGAACTCAATTTTAACAGGGAAATAATGTGCTAGATGCTGTAGCTTCTCACATAGATGGTTTTCTTTTGGAGAGAAACATGATTTCCTTCAACTCAGCCAAATAGGCCTATTAGGAGCAGAAAGGGCCAATCTCCACCAGAAACACCTAAGTTGGAGGAAGTATTGCTTTCAAAAACGAATTCAATTCTCACAGGGAAACAACGTGCTGGATGCTCCTGCTTCTAACACAGATTGTCTTTTTACAAAGGATTCATTTGTTTCTTCAACTTCCTTGAAGCGGCCTATTTGGAACAAAATGAGCGTTTCTCCACCTTGAACCCTATGATTTGCAGGAAGTATTCCTTTCAGAAACTAAATGAATTCTGACAGGGAAACAATGTGCCAGATGTTCCTGCTTCTGACTCAGATGGTTTTCTTTTGAGAGATATATGTGTTTCTTCAACTCAGCTGAATAGGCCTATTTGTAGGAAACAGAGCTTATCTCCACCTTGAAACACCCAAGTTGCAGGAAATATTCCTTTCAAAACTAACTCAATGCTCACTGAGTAACAATGTGCTAGTATGTGCAGCTTCTAACAGAAATAGATTTTTTGGAGAGATACTTGCGTTTCTTCAACTCAGGTGAATAGGCGTATTTTGAGCAAACAGATATAGCACCACCTTGAGCAACCTATTGGAGGAAGATTTCCTTTCCAAACGAACTCAAATCTCACAGGGAACAATGTACTATATGCTCCTTCAACTAACACAGATGGTCAACTTTTGAGAGATACCTGTGTTTCTTCTCCTTAGCTGAGTAGGCTTGTTGGGGACAATATGAATCATTCTCCACCTTGAAATTATGATTTGAAGGAAGTATTCCTTTGAAACACTAACTCAGCTCTCACAGGGAAACAATACCATATGTGCTGCAGCTTCTAACATAGATGGTTTTCTTTGGAGATCTACGGGTATTTTTTCAACTGAGCTGAATGGGCCTATTTGGAGCAAACAGAGCCTATCTCCACGTTGAAAAACCAAACTTGCAGGAAGTATTCTTTTCCAAAAGGAATTCAATTCTCAAAGGGAAACAATGTGCTACATAATCCTGATTCTAGCTCAGATGCTTTTCTTTGTAGACATACGTGTGTTTCTTCACCTTAGCTGAATAGGGGAATTTGGAATCAAAGAGCCTTTCTCCACCTTCAAAATTTTGATGTGCAGGAAGTATTCCTTTCAAAAACGAACTAAATGCTCACAGGGAGAAAATGTGCTAAGTACTGCAGGTTCTAACATAGATGGTTTTGTTTGGAGAGGTATATGTGCTGCTTAACTCACCTGAAGAGCCCTACTTGGAACAAAATGATCCTCTCTCCACCTTGAAAACTGTGAATAGCAGGAATTTTTCCTTCCCAAAACTAACTCTATTCTCACAGGGAAATAATGTGCTAGACGCTGCAGCTTCTAACATAGATGGTTTTCTTTGGAGAGAAAGTGAAGTTTCTTCACCTCAACTGAATAGGCCTATTTGGAGCAAAGTGAGCCTATGTCCACCTTGAAACACCTAAGTTGCAGGAAGTATTCCTTTTAAAAACTAACTCATTTTAACATGGAAGCAATATCCTAGTCCTGCTTCAAACACACATGGTTATTTTTGAGAGATTTATGTTTATCTTCAACTTGGCTGTATAGTTCTGTTTGAACAAATGAGCATTTCTGCAGCTCGAAAATTCTGTCTTAAAGTAATTGTTCCTTTCAAAAACTAACTCAGTTCTCACAGGGAGATAATGTGCTAGATGCTGGAGCTTCTAACATGCAGTGATTTCATTGGAGAGATACATGTGTTAATTCAACTCAGCTGATTAGGCCTATTTGTAGCCAATAGAGACTATCTCCACCTTGAAACACCTAAGTTACAGGAAGTATTCCTTTTAAACACTAAGTCAATTTTAACAGGGAAACAATGTGCTAGAGGCCCCTGCTTCTAACAAACATGCGTTTCTTTTGAGAGATACATGTGCTTCATCAACTTAGCTGAATAGGCCTATCTGGAACAAAATGAGCCTTTCTCCACCTTGAAAACTTTGATTTGCACAAAGTACTCCTTTGAAAACTAACTTTATTCTCACAGGGAAAGAATGTTCTAGATGCTCCTGCTTCTAAGACAGTTGGTTTTCTTTCGAGAGATACGTGTGTTCCTTCAACTTACTGAAATGGCCTATATGGAACAAAATGAGCCTTTCTCCACTTTGAAAATTCAGTTTTGCAGGAAGTATTTCTTTCAAAACCTAACTATATTCACACACGTAAACAACATGGTAGATGCTAGTGCTTCTAACTCAAATGGCTTTCTTTGGAGAGATACATGTGTTTCATCAACTCAGCTGAATAGGCCTATTTGCAAGAAAGTGAGCCTATCTCCACCTTCAAGAAACAAAGTTGCAGGAAGTATTCCTTTCAAAACCTAACTCAGTTTTCCCAGGGAAACAGTGTGCTAGATGCTGCAGCTTCTAACACAGATTTTTTTTTTTTTTGGAGATATTTATGTGTTTCTTCAACTCGGCTGAATAGGTCTATTTGGAAATGAATGAGCTTTTCTCAACCTGGAAAATTCTGATTTGCAGGAAGTATTCCTTTCAAAAAGTAACTAAATTCTCAGAGGTCAACAATGTGATAGATTCTGCTGCTTTTTACACACATGGGTTTCTTTTGAGGGACATGCGTGATTCATCAACTCAGGTCTATGGGCCTACTTGGAACAAAGAGAGGCTATGTGTACCATGGAAAACCCACCTAGCATGAAGTATTCCCTTCAAAAACTAACTCAGTTCTCAAAAGGAGACAATAGGCTTGATGGTGCAACTTCTAACAAAGATGTTTTTCTTAGGAGAGGTTCATGGGTTTTGCAACTCAGCTGCATATACCTATTTGGAGCAAACAGAGCCTAACTCCACCTTCAAATCCTAAGTTGCAGAAAAGGATTCCTTTCAAACACTAAGTCAATTCTCACATGGAAACAATGTGCTAGAATCTGCAGCATCTGACAGAGATGTTTTTCTAAGGTGAGGTACATGTGTTTCTTCAACTCAGCTGAATTGCCTGTTTGGAACAAAATGAGCCTTTCTCCACCTTGAAAATTGTGATTTGCAGGAACTATTTCTTTCGAAAAGTAACTCAAATTTACAGGCAAGCTATGTGCAAGGTGCTTCAGCTCCTAACACAGATGGCTTTCTTTGGATAGATCCATGTATTCCTTCAACTCAGGTGAAGAAGCCTTTTGGGAGCAAACCGAGCCTATCTCCCCTTGAAATACCTAAGTTTCCTTCCCAAATCTAACTCAATTCTCACAGGGAAAAATGTGCTACATGCTGCTGCTTCTAACACAAATGGACTTCTTTTCAAAAACAAATGTGTTTCTTCAACTTAGCTGAAGAAAGGCCAACTTGGAAAAAATGAGCCTTTCTGCATCTTCCAAACTATGATTTGCAGTATGTTCTCCTTTGGAAACTACCTCAGTTCTCACAGGGTAGTGCTTACACACATGGTTTTCTTTCCAGATATATAGGTGTTTCACCAACTCACCTGTACAGCCCTATTTCTAACAAAGAGAGCCTGTCAATGCATTGGAAAGCCCACATAGCAGGAAGTATTCCTTTCAAAAACTAGCTCAAATCTCACAGGGAAACAATGTGCTTGAACCTGCATCTGCTAACATAGATGGTTTTCTTTGGACAGATACATGGGTTGCTTGAAGTCAGCTGCATATACCTCTTTGGAGCAAAGAGAGCCTATGTCCACCTTGAATCACCTACGTGGCAGGAAGTCTTCCTTTCAAAAACGAACTAAATTCTCACAGGGAAACAATGTGCTAGATGCTCCTCCTTGTAACACACGTGGTTTTCTGTCGAGAGATGTATTTCTTTCTTCAACGTAGTTGAACAGGCCTATTTAAAAAAATGAGCTTTTCTCCACCTTGAAACTTCTGATTTGTAGTGAGTATTCATTCAAAAACGAACTCCATATTAACAGGGAGACAATGTGCAGGAAGCTCGAGCTTCTCACAAAGATGATTTTCTTTCGTGAGATACATGTCTTTCTTCACCTTAGTTGAATCGGTCTAATTGGAACAAAATGAGCCTTTCTCCACCTTGAAAAGTGTAACTTACACGAAGTTTTCCTACTAAAGCATACTCAGTTCTCACAGAGGAACAAAGTGCCAGTTGCTCCTACTTCTAAATAGTGGTTTTCATTCGTGATATACATGTGTTTCACCTTAGCTGAATAGGCCAATTTGGAAGAAAATGAGCCTTACTCTACCTTGAAAACTATGATAAGCAGGAAGTATTCCTTTCAAAAACTACTTCTACTTTTGCACAGAAACGATGTCACAGATGCTGCAGCTTCTAACATAGATGGTTTTCTTTGCAGTGATGCATGTGCTCTTTAACTCAGCCTAATACGCCTAATTGGAACCAAGAGAGCTTATCTCCACCTTGAAAACCCGAAGTTGCAGGAAGTATTCCTTTGAAAAACGAACTCAATTTTAACAGGGAAATAATGTGCTAGATGCTGTCGCTTCTCACATAGATGGTTTTCTTTTGGAGAGATACATGATTTCCTTCAACTCAGCCAAATAGGCCTATTAGGAGCAGAAAGGGCCAGTCTCCACCAGAAACACCTAAGTTGGAGGAAGTATTGCTTTCAAAAACGAATTCAATTCTCACAGGGAAACAACGTGCTGGATGCTCCTGCTTCTAACACAGATTGTCTTTTTACAAAGGATTCATTTGTTTCTTCAACTTCCTTGAAGAGGCCTATTTGGAACAAAATGAGCCTTTCTCCACCTTGAACCCTATGATTTGCAGGAAGTATTCCTTTCAGAAACTAAATGAATTCTGACAGGGAAACAATGTGCCAGATGTTCCTGCTTCTGACTCAGATGGTTTTCTTTTGAGAGATATATGTGTTTCTTCAACTCAGCTGAATAGGCCTATTTGTAGGAAACAGAGCTTATCTCCACCTTGAAACACCCAAGTTGCAGGAAATATTCCTTTCAAAACTAACTCAATGCTCACTGAGTAACAATGTGCTAGTATGTGCAGCTTCTAACAGAAATAGATTTTTTGGAGAGATACTTGCGTTTCTTCAACTCAGGTGAATAGGCGTATTTTGAGCAAACAGATATAGCACCACCTTGAGCAACCTATTGGAGGAAGATTTCCTTTCCAAACGAACTCAAATCTCACAGAGAACAATGTACTATATGCTCCTTCAACTAACACAGATGGTCAACTTTTGAGAGATACCTGTGTTTCTTCTCCTTAGCTGAGTAGGCTTGTTGGGAACAAAATGAATCATTCTCCACCTTGAAATTATGATTTGAAGGAAGTATTCCTTTGAAACACTAACTCAGCTCTCACAGGGAAACAATACCATATGTGCTGCAGCTTCTAACATAGATGGTTTTCTTTGGAGATCTACGGGTATTTTTTCAACTGAGCTGAATGGGCCTATTTGGAGCAAACAGAGCCTATCTCCACGTTGAAAAACCAAACTTGCAGGAAGTATTCTTTTCCAAAAGGAATTCAATTCTCAAAGGGAAACAATGTGCTACATAATCCTGATTCTAGCTCAGATGCTTTTCTTTGTAGACATACGTGTGTTTCTTCACCTTAGCTGAATAGGGGAATTTGGAATCAAAGAGCCTTTCTCCACCTTGAAAATTTTGATGTGCAGTAAGTATTCCTTTCAAAAACGAACTAAATGCTCACAGGGAGAAAATGTGCTAAGTACTGCAGGTTCTAACATAGATGGTTTTGTTTGGAGAGGTATATGTGCTGCTTAACTCACCTGAAGAGCCCTACTTGGAACAAAATGATCCTCTCTCCACCTTGAAAACTGTGAATAGCAGGAATTTTTCCTTCCCAAAACTAACTCTATTCTCACAGGGAAATAATGTGCTAGACGCTGCAGCTTCTAACATAGATGGTTTTCTTTGGAGAGAAAGTGAAGTTTCTTCACCTCAACTGAATAGGCCTATTTGGAGCAAAGTGAGCCTATGTCCACCTTGAAACACCTAAGTTGCAGGAAGTATTCCTTTTAAAAACTAACTCATTTTAACATGGAAGCAATATCCTAGTCCTGCTTCAAACACACATGGTTATTTTTGAGAGATTTATGTTTATCTTCAACTTGGCTGTATAGTTCTGTTTGCACAAATGTGCATTTCTGCAGCTCGAAAATTCTGTCTTAAAGTAATTGTTCCTTTCAAAAACTAACTCAGTTCTCACAGGGAGATAATGTGCTAGATGCTGGAGCTTCTAACATGCAGTGATTTCATTGGAGAGATACATGTGTTAATTCAACTCAGCTGATTAGGCCTATTTGTAGCCAATAGAGACTATCTCCACCTTGAAACACCTAAGTTACAGGAAGTATTCCTTTTAAACACTAAGTCAATTTTAACAGGGAAACAATGTGCTAGAGGCCCCTGCTTCTAACACACATGCGTTTCTTTTGAGAGATACATGTGCTTCATCAACTTAGCTGAATAGGCCTACCTGGAACAAAATGAGCCTTTCTCGACCTTGAAAACTTTGATTTGCACAAAGTACTCCTTTGCAAACTAACTTTATTCTCACAGGGAAAGAATGTTCTAGATGCTCCTGCTTCTAAGACAGTTGGTTTTCTTTCGAGAGATACGTGTGTTCCTTCAACTTACTGAAATGGCCTATATGGAACAAAATGAGCCTTTCTCCACTTTGAAAATTCTGTTTTGCAGGAAGTATTTCTTTCAAAACCTAACTATATTCACACACGTAAACAACATGGTAGATGCTAGTGCTTCTAACTCAAATGGCTTTCTTTGGAGAGATACATGTGTTTCATCAACTCAGCTGAATAGGCCTATTTGCAAGAAAGTGAGCCTATCTCCACCTTCAAGAAACAAAGTTGCAGGAAGTATTCCTTTCAAAACCTAACTCAGTTTTCCCAGGGAAACAGTGTGCTAGATGCTGCAGCTTCTAACACAGATTTTTTTTTTTTTGGAGATATTTATGTGTTTCTTCAACTCGGCTGAATAGGTCTATTTGGAAATGAATGAGCTTTTCTCAACCTGGAAAATTCTGATTTGCAGGAAGTATTCCTTTCAAAAAGTAACTAAATTCTCAGAGGTCAACAATGTGATAGATTCTGCTGCTTTTTACACACATGGGTTTCTTTTGAGGGACATGCGTGATTCATCAACTCAGGTGTATGGGCCTACTTGGAACAAAGAGAGGCTATGTGTACCATGGAAAACCCACCTAGCATGAAGTATTCCCTTCAAAAACTAACTCAGTTCTCAAAAGGAGACAATAGGCTTGATGGTGCAGCTTCTAACAAAGATGTTTTTCTTAGGAGAGGTTCATGGGTTTTGCAACTCAGCTGCATATACCTATTTGGAGCAAACAGAGCCTAACTCCACCTTCAAATCCTAAGTTGCAGAAAAGGATTCCTTTCAAACTCTAAGTCAATTCTCACATGGAAACAATGTGCTAGAATCTGCAGCATCTGACAGAGATGTTTTTCTAAGGTGAGGTACATGTGTTTCTTCAACTCAGCTGAATTGCCTGTTTGGAACAAAATGAGCCTTTCTCCACCTTGAAAATTGTGATTTGCAGGAACTATTTCTTTCGAAAAGTAACTCAAATTTACAGGCAAGCTATGTGCAAGGTGCTTCAGCTCCTAACACAGATGGCTTTCTTTGGATAGATCCATGTATTCCTTCAACTCAGGTGAAGAAGCCTTTTGGGAGCAAACCGAGCCTATCTCCCCTTGAAATACCTAAGTTTCCTTCCCAAATCTAACTCAATTCTCACAGGGAAAAATGTGCTACATGCTGCTGCTTCTAACACAAATGGACTTCTTTTCAAAAACAAATGTGTTTCTTCAACTTAGCTGAAGAAAGGCCAACTTGGAAAAAATGAGCCTTTCTGCATCTTCCAAACTATGATTTGCACTATGTTCTCCTTTGGAAACTACCTCAGTTCTCACAGGGTAGTGCTTACACACATGGTTTTCTTTCCAGATATATAGGTGTTTCACCAACTCACCTGTACAGCCCTATTTCTAACAAAGAGAGCCTGTCAATGCATTGGAAAGCCCACATAGCAGGAAGTATTCCTTTCAAAAACTAGCTCAAATCTCACAGGGAAACAATGTGCTTGAACCTGCATCTGCTAACATAGATGGTTTTCTTTGGACAGATACATGGGTTGCTTGAAGTCAGCTGCATATACCTCTTTGGAGCAAAGAGAGCCTATGTCCACCTTGAATCACCTACGTGGCAGGAAGTCTTCCTTTCAAAAACGAACTAAATTCTCACAGGGAAACAATGTGCTAGATGCTCCCCCTTGTAACACACGTGGTTTTCTGTCGAGAGATGTATTTCTTTCTTCAACGTAGTTGAACAGGCCTATTTAAAAAAATGAGCTTTTCTCCACCTTGAAACTTCTGATTTGTAGTGAGTATTCATTCAAAAACGAACTCCATATTAACAGGGAGACAATGTGCAGGAAGCTCGAGCTTCTCACAAAGATGATTTTCTTTCGTGAGATACATGTCTTTCTTCACCTTAGTTGAATCGGTCTAATTGGAACAAAATGAGCCTTTCTCCACCTTGAAAAGTGTAACTTACACGAAGTTTTCCTACTAAAGCATACTCAGTTCTCACAGAGGAACAAAGTGCCAGTTGCTCCTACTTCTAAATAGTGGTTTTCATTCGTGATATACATGTGTTTCACCTTAGCTGAATAGGCCAATTTGGAAGAAAATGAGCCTTACTCTACCTTGAAAACTATGATAAGCAGGAAGTATTCCTTTCAAAAACTACTTCTACTTTTGCACAGAAACGATGTCACAGATGCTGCAGCTTCTAACATAGATGGTTTTCTTTGCAGTGATGCATGTGCTCTTTAACTCAGCCTAATACGCCTAATTGGAACCAAGAGAGCTTATCTCCACCTTGAAAACCCGAAGTTGCAGGAAGTATTCCTTTGAAAAACGAACTCAATTTTAACAGGGAAATAATGTGCTAGATGCTGTAGCTTCTCACATAGATGGTTTTCTTTTGGAGAGAAACATGATTTCCTTCAACTCAGCCAAATAGGCCTATTAGGAGCAGAAAGGGCCAATCTCCACCAGAAACACCTAAGTTGGAGGAAGTATTGCTTTCAAAAACGAATTCAATTCTCACAGGGAAACAACGTGCTGGATGCTCCTGCTTCTAACACAGATTGTCTTTTTACAAAGGATTCATTTGTTTCTTCAACTTCCTTGAAGCGGCCTATTTGGAACAAAATGAGCGTTTCTCCACCTTGAACCCTATGATTTGCAGGAAGTATTCCTTTCAGAAACTAAATGAATTCTGACAGGGAAACAATGTGCCAGATGTTCCTGCTTCTGACTCAGATGGTTTTCTTTTGAGAGATATATGTGTTTCTTCAACTCAGCTGAATAGGCCTATTTGTAGGAAACAGAGCTTATCTCCACCTTGAAACACCCAAGTTGCAGGAAATATTCCTTTCAAAACTAACTCAATGCTCACTGAGTAACAATGTGCTAGTATGTGCAGCTTCTAACAGAAATAGATTTTTTGGAGAGATACTTGCGTTTCTTCAACTCAGGTGAATAGGCGTATTTTGAGCAAACAGATATAGCACCACCTTGAGCAACCTATTGGAGGAAGATTTCCTTTCCAAACGAACTCAAATCTCACAGGGAACAATGTACTATATGCTCCTTCAACTAACACAGATGGTCAACTTTTGAGAGATACCTGTGTTTCTTCTCCTTAGCTGAGTAGGCTTGTTGGGGACAATATGAATCATTCTCCACCTTGAAATTATGATTTGAAGGAAGTATTCCTTTGAAACACTAACTCAGCTCTCACAGGGAAACAATACCATATGTGCTGCAGCTTCTAACATAGATGGTTTTCTTTGGAGATCTACGGGTATTTTTTCAACTGAGCTGAATGGGCCTATTTGGAGCAAACAGAGCCTATCTCCACGTTGAAAAACCAAACTTGCAGGAAGTATTCTTTTCCAAAAGGAATTCAATTCTCAAAGGGAAACAATGTGCTACATAATCCTGATTCTAGCTCAGATGCTTTTCTTTGTAGACATACGTGTGTTTCTTCACCTTAGCTGAATAGGGGAATTTGGAATCAAAGAGCCTTTCTCCACCTTGAAAATTTTGATGTGCAGGAAGTATTCCTTTCAAAAACGAACTAAATGCTCACAGGGAGAAAATGTGCTAAGTACTGCAGGTTCTAACATAGATGGTTTTGTTTGGAGAGGTATATGTGCTGCTTAACTCACCTGAAGAGCCCTACTTGGAACAAAATGATCCTCTCTCCACCTTGAAAACTGTGAATAGCAGGAATTTTTCCTTCCCAAAACTAACTCTATTCTCACAGGGAAATAATGTGCTAGACGCTGCAGCTTCTAACATAGATGGTTTTCTTTGGAGAGAAAATGAAGTTTCTTCACCTCAACTGAATAGGCCTATTTGGAGCAAAGTGAGCCTATGTCCACCTTGAAACACCTAAGTTGCAGGAAGTATTCCTTTTAAAAACTAACTCATTTTAACATGGAAGCAATATCCTAGTCCTGCTTCAAACACACATGGTTATTTTTGAGAGATTTATGTTTATCTTCAACTTGGCTGTATAGTTCTGTTTGAACAAATGAGCATTTCTGCAGCTCGAAAATTCTGTCTTAAAGTAATTGTTCCTTTCAAAAACTAACTCAGTTCTCACAGGGAGATAATGTGCTAGATGCTGGAGCTTCTAACATGCAGTGATTTCATTGGAGAGATACATGTGTTAATTCAACTCAGCTGATTAGGCCTATTTGTAGCCAATAGAGACTATCTCCACCTTGAAACACCTAAGTTACAGGAAGTATTCCTTTTAAACACTAAGTCAATTTTAACAGGGAAACAATGTGCTAGAGGCCCCTGCTTCTAACACACATGCGTTTCTTTTGAGAGATACATGTGCTTCATCAACTTAGCTGAATAGGCCTATCTGGAACAAAATGAGCCTTTCTCCACCTTGAAAACTTTGATTTGCACAAAGTACTCCTTTGCAAACTAACTTTATTCTCACAGGGAAAGAATGTTCTAGATGCTCCTGCTTCTAAGACAGTTGGTTTTCTTTCGAGAGATACGTGTGTTCCTTCAACTTACTGAAATGGCCTATATGGAACAAAATGAGCCTTTCTCCACTTTGAAAATTCTGTTTTGCAGGAAGTATTTCTTTCAAAACCTAACTATATTCACACACGTAAACAACATGGTAGATGCTAGTGCTTCTAACTCAAATGGCTTTCTTTGGAGAGATACATGTGTTTCATCAACTCAGCTGAATAGGCCTATTTGCAAGAAAGTGAGCCTATCTCCACCTTCAAGAAACAAAGTTGCAGGAAGTATTCCTTTCAAAACCTAACTCAGTTTTCCCAGGGAAACAGTGTGCTAGATGCTGCAGCTTCTAACACAGATTTTTTTTTTTTTGGAGATATTTATGTGTTTCTTCAACTCGGCTGAATAGGTCTATTTGGAAATGAATGAGCTTTTCTCAACCTGGAAAATTCTGATTTGCAGGAAGTATTCCTTTCAAAAAGTAACTAAATTCTCAGAGGTCAACAATGTGATAGATTCTGCTGCTTTTTACACACATGGGTTTCTTTTGAGGGACATGCGTGATTCATCAACTCAGGTCTATGGGCCTACTTGGAACAAAGAGAGGCTATGTGTACCATGGAAAACCCACCTAGCATGAAGTATTCCCTTCAAAAACTAACTCAGTTCTCAAAAGGAGACAATAGGCTTGATGGTGCAGCTTCTAACAAAGATGTTTTTCTTAGGAGAGGTTCATGGGTTTTGCAACTCAGCTGCATATACCTATTTGGAGCAAACAGAGCCTAACTCCACCTTCAAATCCTAAGTTGCAGAAAAGGATTCCTTTCAAACACTAAGTCAATTCTCACATGGAAACAATGTGCTAGAATCTGCAGCATCTGACAGAGATGTTTTTCTAAGGTGAGGTACATGTGTTTCTTCAACTCAGCTGAATTGCCTGTTTGGAACAAAATGAGCCTTTCTCCACCTTGAAAATTGTGATTTGCAGGAACTATTTCTTTCGAAAAGTAACTCAAATTTACAGGCAAGCTATGTGCAAGGTGCTTCAGCTCCTAACACAGATGGCTTTCTTTGGATAGATCCATGTATTCCTTCAACTCAGGTGAAGAAGCCTTTTGGGAGCAAACCGAGCCTATCTCCCCTTGAAATACCTAAGTTTCCTTCCCAAATCTAACTCAATTCTCACAGGGAAAAATGTGCTACATGCTGCTGCTTCTAACACAAATGGACTTCTTTTCAAAAACAAATGTGTTTCTTCAACTTAGCTGAAGAAAGGCCAACTTGGAAAAAATGAGCCTTTCTGCATCTTCCAAACTATGATTTGCACTATGTTCTCCTTTGGAAACTACCTCAGTTCTCACAGGGTAGTGCTTACACACATGGTTTTCTTTCCAGATATATAGGTGTTTCACCAACTCACCTGTACAGCCCTATTTCTAACAAAGAGAGCCTGTCAATGCATTGGAAAGCCCACATTGCAGGAAGTATTCCTTTCAAAAACTAGCTCAAATCTCACAGGGAAACAATGTGCTTGAACCTGCATCTGCTAACATAGATGGTTTTCTTTGGACAGATACATGGGTTGCTTGAAGTCAGCTGCATATACCTCTTTGGAGCAAAGAGAGCCTATGTCCACCTTGAATCACCTACGTGGCAGGAAGTCTTCCTTTCAAAAACGAACTAAATTCTCACAGGGAGACAATGTGCTAGATGCTCCTCCTTGTAACACACGTGGTTTTCTGTCGAGAGATGTATTTCTTTCTTCAACGTAGTTGAACAGGCCTATTTAAAAAAATGAGCTTTTCTCCACCTTGAAACTTCTGATTTGTAGTGAGTATTCATTCAAAAACGAACTCCATATTAACAGGGAGACAATGTGCAGGAAGCTCGAGCTTCTCACAAAGATGATTTTCTTTCGTGAGATACATGTCTTTCTTCACCTTAGTTGAATCGGTCTAATTGGAACAAAATGAGCCTTTCTCCACCTTGAAAAGTGTAACTTACACGAAGTTTTCCTACTAAAGCATACTCAGTTCTCACAGAGGAACAAAGTGCCAGTTGCTCCTACTTCTAAATAGTGGTTTTCATTCGTGATATACATGTGTTTCACCTTAGCTGAATAGGCCAATTTGGAAGAAAATGAGCCTTACTCTACCTTGAAAACTATGATAAGCAGGAAGTATTCCTTTCAAAAACTACTTCTACTTTTGCACAGAAACGATGTCACAGATGCTGCAGCTTCTAACATAGATGGTTTTCTTTGCAGTGATGCATGTGCTCTTTAACTCAGCCTAATACGCCTAATTGGAACCAAGAGAGCTTATCTCCACCTTGAAAACCCGAAGTTGCAGGAAGTATTCCTTTGAAAAACGAACTCAATTTTAACAGGGAAATAATGTGCTAGATGCTGTCGCTTCTCACATAGATGGTTTTCTTTTGGAGAGATACATGATTTCCTTCAACTCAGCCAAATAGGCCTATTAGGAGCAGAAAAGGCCAGTCTCCACCAGAAACACCTAAGTTGGAGGAAGTATTGCTTTCAAAAACGAATTCAATTCTCACAGGGAAACAACGTGCTGGATGCTCCTGCTTCTAACACAGATTGTCTTTTTACAAAGGATTCATTTGTTTCTTCAACTTCCTTGAAGAGGCCTATTTGGAACAAAATGAGCCTTTCTCCACCTTGAACCCTATGATTTGCAGGAAGTATTCCTTTCAGAAACTAAATGAATTCTGACAGGGAAACAATGTGCCAGATGTTCCTGCTTCTGACTCAGATGGTTTTCTTTTGAGAGATATATGTGTTTCTTCAACTCAGCTGAATAGGCCTATTTGTAGGAAACAGAGCTTATCTCCACCTTGAAACACCCAAGTTGCAGGAAATATTCCTTTCAAAACTAACTCAATGCTCACTGAGTAACAATGTGCTAGTATGTGCAGCTTCTAACAGAAATAGATTTTTTGGAGAGATACTTGCGTTTCTTCAACTCAGGTGAATAGGCGTATTTTGAGCAAACAGATATAGCACCACCTTGAGCAACCTATTGGAGGAAGATTTCCTTTCCAAACGAACTCAAATCTCACAGGGAACAATGTACTATATGCTCCTTCAACTAACACAGATGGTCAACTTTTGAGAGATACCTGTGTTTCTTCTCCTTAGCTGAGTAGGCTTGTTGGGGACAATATGAATCATTCTCCACCTTGAAATTATGATTTGAAGGAAGTATTCCTTTGAAACACTAACTCAGCTCTCACAGGGAAACAATACCATATGTGCTGCAGCTTCTAACATAGATGGTTTTCTTTGGAGATCTACGGGTATTTTTTCAACTGAGCTGAATGGGCCTATTTGGAGCAAACAGAGCCTATCTCCACGTTGAAAAACCAAACTTGCAGGAAGTATTCTTTTCCAAAAGGAATTCAATTCTCAAAGGGAAACAATGTGCTACATAATCCTGATTCTAGCTCAGATGCTTTTCTTTGTAGACATACGTGTGTTTCTTCACCTTAGCTGAATAGGGGAATTTGGAATCAAAGAGCCTTTCTCCACCTTGAAAATTTTGATGTGCAGGAAGTATTCCTTTCAAAAACGAACTAAATGCTCACAGGGAGAAAATGTGCTAAGTACTGCAGGTTCTAACATAGATGGTTTTGTTTGGAGAGGTATATGTGCTGCTTAACTCACCTGAAGAGCCCTACTTGGAACAAAATGATCCTCTCTCCACCTTGAAAACTGTGAATAGCAGGAATTTTTCCTTCCCAAAACTAACTCTATTCTCACAGGGAAATAATGTGCTAGACGCTGCAGCTTCTAACATAGATGGTTTTCTTTGGAGAGAAAGTGAAGTTTCTTCACCTCAACTGAATAGGCCTATTTGGAGCAAAGTGAGCCTATGTCCACCTTGAAACACCTAAGTTGCAGGAAGTATTCCTTTTAAAAACTAACTCATTTTAACATGGAAGCAATATCCTAGTCCTGCTTCAAACACACATGGTTATTTTTGAGAGATTTATGTTTATCTTCAACTTGGCTGTATAGTTCTGTTTGAACAAATGAGCATTTCTGCAGCTCGAAAATTCTGTCTTAAAGTAATTGTTCCTTTCAAAAACTAACTCAGTTCTCACAGGGAGATAATGTGCTAGATGCTGGAGCTTCTAACATGCAGTGATTTCATTGGAGAGATACATGTGTTAATTCAACTCAGCTGATTAGGCCTATTTGTAGCCAATAGAGACTATCTCCACCTTGAAACACCTAAGTTACAGGAAGTATTCCTTTTAAACACTAAGTCAATTTTAACAGGGAAACAATGTGCTAGAGGCCCCTGCTTCTAACACACATGCGTTTCTTTTGAGAGATACATGTGCTTCATCAACTTAGCTGAATAGGCCTATCTGGAACAAAATGAGCCTTTCTCCACCTTGAAAACTTTGATTTGCACAAAGTACTCCTTTGAAAACTAACTTTATTCTCACAGGGAAAGAATGTTCTAGATGCTCCTGCTTCTAAGACAGTTGGTTTTCTTTCGAGAGATACGTGTGTTCCTTCAACTTACTGAAATGGCCTATATGGAACAAAATGAGCCTTTCTCCACTTTGAAAATTCTGTTTTGCAGGAAGTATTTCTTTCAAAACCTAACTATATTCACACACGTAAACAACATGGTAGATGCTAGTGCTTCTAACTCAAATGGCTTTCTTTGGAGAGATACATGTGTTTCATCAACTCAGCTGAATAGGCCTATTTGCAAGAAAGTGAGCCTATCTCCACCTTCAAGAAACAAAGTTGCAGGAAGTATTCCTTTCAAAACCTAACTCAGTTTTCCCAGGGAAACAGTGTGCTAGATTCTGCAGCTTCTAACACAGATTTTTTTTTTTTTGGAGATATTTATGTGTTTCTTCAACTCGGCTGAATAGGTCTATTTGGAAATGAATGAGCTTTTCTCAACCTGGAAAATTCTGATTTGCAGGAAGTATTCCTTTCAAAAAGTAACTAAATTCTCAGAGGTCAACAATGTGATAGATTCTGCTGCTTTTTACACACATGGGTTTCTTTTGAGGGACATGCGTGATTCATCAACTCAGGTCTATGGGCCTACTTGGAACAAAGAGAGGCTATGTGTACCATGGAAAACCCACCTAGCATGAAGTATTCCCTTCAAAAACTAACTCAGTTCTCAAAAGGAGACAATAGGCTTGATGGTGCAGCTTCTAACAAAGATGTTTTTCTTAGGAGAGGTTCATGGGTTTTGCAACTCAGCTGCATATACCTATTTGGAGCAAACAGAGCCTAACTCCACCTTCAAATCCTAAGTTGCAGAAAAGGATTCCTTTCAAACACTAAGTCAATTCTCACATGGAAACAATGTGCTAGAATCTGCAGCATCTGACAGAGATGTTTTTCTAAGGTGAGGTACATGTGTTTCTTCAACTCAGCTGAATTGCCTGTTTGGAACAAAATGAGCCTTTCTCCACCTTGAAAATTGTGATTTGCAGGAACTATTTCTTTCGAAAAGTAACTCAAATTTACAGGCAAGCTATGTGCAAGGTGCTTCAGCTCCTAACACAGATGGCTTTCTTTGGATAGATCCATGTATTCCTTCAACTCAGGTGAAGAAGCCTTTTGGGAGCAAACCGAGCCTATCTCCCCTTGAAATACCTAAGTTTCCTTCCCAAATCTAACTCAATTCTCACAGGGAAAAATGTGCTACATGCTGCTGCTTCTAACACAAATGGACTTCTTTTCAAAAACAAATGTGTTTCTTCAACTTAGCTGAAGAAAGGCCAACTTGGAAAAAATGAGCCTTTCTGCATCTTCCAAACTATGATTTGCACTATGTTCTCCTTTGGAAACTACCTCAGTTCTCACAGGGTAGTGCTTACACACATGGTTTTCTTTCCAGATATATAGGTGTTTCACCAACTCACCTGTACAGCCCTATTTCTAACAAAGAGAGCCTGTCAATGCATTGGAAAGCCCACATTGCAGGAAGTATTCCTTTCAAAAACTAGCTCAAATCTCACAGGGAAACAATGTGCTTGAACCTGCATCTGCTAACATAGATGGTTTTCTTTGGACAGATACATGGGTTGCTTGAAGTCAGCTGCATATACCTCTTTGGAGCAAAGAGAGCCTATGTCCACCTTGAATCACCTACGTGGCAGGAAGTCTTCCTTTCAAAAACGAACTAAATTCTCACAGGGAAACAATGTGCTAGATGCTCCTCCTTGTAACACACGTGGTTTTCTGTCGAGAGATGTATTTCTTTCTTCAACGTAGTTGAACAGGCCTATTTAAAAAAATGAGCTTTTCTCCACCTTGAAACTTCTGATTTGTAGTGAGTATTCATTCAAAAACGAACTCCATATTAACAGGGAGACAATGTGCAGGAAGCTCGAGCTTCTCACAAAGATGATTTTCTTTCGTGAGATACATGTCTTTCTTCACCTTAGTTGAATCGGTCTAATTGGAACAAAATGAGCCTTTCTCCACCTTGAAAAGTGTAACTTACACGAAGTTTTCCTACTAAAGCATACTCAGTTCTCACAGAGGAACAAAGTGCCAGTTGCTCCTACTTCTAAATAGTGGTTTTCATTCGTGATATACATGTGTTTCACCTTAGCTGAATAGGCCAATTTGGAAGAAAATGAGCCTTACTCTACCTTGAAAACTATGATAAGCAGGAAGTATTCCTTTCAAAAACTACTTCTACTTTTGCACAGAAACGATGTCACAGATGCTGCAGCTTCTAACATAGATGGTTTTCTTTGCAGTGATGCATGTGCTCTTTAACTCAGCCTAATACGCCTAATTGGAACCAAGAGAGCTTATCTCCACCTTGAAAACCCGAAGTTGCAGGAAGTATTCCTTTGAAAAACGAACTCAATTTTAACAGGGAAATAATGTGCTAGATGCTGTCGCTTCTCACATAGATGGTTTTCTTTTGGAGAGATACATGATTTCCTTCAACTCAGCCAAATAGGCCTATTAGGAGCAGAAAGGGCCAGTCTCCACCAGAAACACCTAAGTTGGAGGAAGTATTGCTTTCAAAAACGAATTCAATTCTCACAGGGAAACAACGTGCTGGATGCTCCTGCTTCTAACACAGATTGTCTTTTTACAAAGGATTCATTTGTTTCTTCAACTTCCTTGAAGAGGCCTGTTTGGAACAAAATGAGCCTTTCTCCACCTTGAACCCTATGATTTGCAGGAAGTATTCCTTTCAGAAACTAAATGAATTCTGACAGGGAAACAATGTGCCAGATGTTCCTGCTTCTGACTCAGATGGTTTTCTTTTGAGAGATATATGTGTTTCTTCAACTCAGCTGAATAGGCCTATTTGTAGGAAACAGAGCTTATCTCCACCTTGAAACACCCAAGTTGCAGGAAATATTCCTTTCAAAACTAACTCAATGCTCACTGAGTAACAATGTGCTAGTATGTGCAGCTTCTAACAGAAATAGATTTTTTGGAGAGATACTTGCGTTTCTTCAACTCAGGTGAATAGGCGTATTTTGAGCAAACAGATATAGCACCACCTTGAGCAACCTATTGGAGGAAGATTTCCTTTCCAAACGAACTCAAATCTCACAGGGAACAATGTACTATATGCTCCTTCAACTAACACAGATGGTCAACTTTTGAGAGATACCTGTGTTTCTTCTCCTTAGCTGAGTAGGCTTGTTGGGAACAATATGAATCATTCTCCACCTTGAAATTATGATTTGAAGGAAGTATTCCTTTGAAACACTAACTCAGCTCTCACAGGGAAACAATACCATATGTGCTGCAGCTTCTAACATAGATGGTTTTCTTTGGAGATCTACGGGTATTTTTTCAACTGAGCTGAATGGGCCTATTTGGAGCAAACAGAGCCTATCTCCACGTTGAAAAACCAAACTTGCAGGAAGTATTCTTTTCCAAAAGGAATTCAATTCTCAAAGGGAAACAATGTGCTACATAATCCTGATTCTAGCTCAGATGCTTTTCTTTGTAGACATACGTGTGTTTCTTCACCTTAGCTGAATAGGGGAATTTGGAATCAAAGAGCCTTTCTCCACCTTGAAAATTTTGATGTGCAGGAAGTATTCCTTTCAAAAACGAACTAAATGCTCACAGGGAGAAAATGTGCTAAGTACTGCAGGTTCTAACATAGATGGTTTTGTTTGGAGAGGTATATGTGCTGCTTAACTCACCTGAAGAGCCCTACTTGGAACAAAATGATCCTCTCTCCACCTTGAAAACTGTGAATAGCAGGAATTTTTCCTTCCCAAAACTAACTCTATTCTCACAGGGAAATAATGTGCTAGACGCTGCAGCTTCTAACATAGATGGTTTTCTTTGGAGAGAAAATGAAGTTTCTTCACCTCAACTGAATAGGCCTATTTGGAGCAAAGTGAGCCTATGTCCACCTTGAAACACCTAAGTTGCAGGAAGTATTCCTTTTAAAAACTAACTCATTTTAACATGGAAGCAATATCCTAGTCCTGCTTCAAACACACATGGTTATTTTTGAGAGATTTATGTTTATCTTCAACTTGGCTGTATAGTTCTGTTTGAACAAATGAGCATTTCTGCAGCTCGAAAATTCTGTCTTAAAGTAATTGTTCCTTTCAAAAACTAACTCAGTTCTCACAGGGAGATAATGTGCTAGATGCTGGAGCTTCTAACATGCAGTGATTTCATTGGAGAGATACATGTGTTAATTCAACTCAGCTGATTAGGCCTATTTGTAGCCAATAGAGACTATCTCCACCTTGAAACACCTAAGTTACAGGAAGTATTCCTTTTAAACACTAAGTCAATTTTAACAGGGAAACAATGTGCTAGAGGCCCCTGCTTCTAACACACATGCGTTTCTTTTGAGAGATACATGTGCTTCATCAACTTAGCTGAATAGGCCTATCTGGAACAAAATGAGCCTTTCTCCACCTTGAAAACTTTGATTTGCACAAAGTACTCCTTTGAAAACTAACTTTATTCTCACAGGGAAAGAATGTTCTAGATGCTCCTGCTTCTAAGACAGTTGGTTTTCTTTCGAGAGATACGTGTGTTCCTTCAACTTACTGAAATGGCCTATATGGAACAAAATGAGCCTTTCTCCACTTTGAAAATTCTGTTTTGCAGGAAGTATTTCTTTCAAAACCTAACTATATTCACACACGTAAACAACATGGTAGATGCTAGTGCTTCTAACTCAAATGGCTTTCTTTGGAGAGATACATGTGTTTCATCAACTCAGCTGAATAGGCCTATTTGCAAGAAAGTGAGCCTATCTCCACCTTCAAGAAACAAAGTTGCAGGAAGTATTCCTTTCAAAACCTAACTCAGTTTTCCCAGGGAAACAGTGTGCTAGATGCTGCAGCTTCTAACACAGATTTTTTTTTTTTTTGGAGATATTTATGTGTTTCTTCAACTCGGCTGAATAGGTCTATTTGGAAATGAATGAGCTTTTCTCAACCTGGAAAATTCTGATTTGCAGGAAGTATTCCTTTCAAAAAGTAACTAAATTCTCAGAGGTCAACAATGTGATAGATTCTGCTGCTTTTTACACACATGGGTTTCTTTTGAGGGACATGCGTGATTCATCAACTCAGGTCTATGGGCCTACTTGGAACAAAGAGAGGCTATGTGTACCATGGAAAACCCACCTAGCATGAAGTATTCCCTTCAAAAACTAACTCAGTTCTCAAAAGGAGACAATAGGCTTGATGGTGCAGCTTCTAACAAAGATGTTTTTCTTAGGAGAGGTTCATGGGTTTTGCAACTCAGCTGCATATACCTATTTGGAGCAAACAGAGCCTAACTCCACCTTCAAATCCTAAGTTGCAGAAAAGGATTCCTTTCAAACACTAAGTCAATTCTCACATGGAAACAATGTGCTAGAATCTGCAGCATCTGACAGAGATGTTTTTCTAAGGTGAGGTACATGTGTTTCTTCAACTCAGCTGAATTGCCTGTTTGGAACAAAATGAGCCTTTCTCCACCTTGAAAATTGTGATTTGCAGGAACTATTTCTTTCGAAAAGTAACTCAAATTTACAGGCAAGCTATGTGCAAGGTGCTTCAGCTCCTAACACAGATGGCTTTCTTTGGATAGATCCATGTATTCCTTCAACTCAGGTGAAGAAGCCTTTTGGGAGCAAACCGAGCCTATCTCCCCTTGAAATACCTAAGTTTCCTTCCCAAATCTAACTCAATTCTCACAGGGAAAAATGTGCTACATGCTGCTGCTTCTAACACAAATGGACTTCTTTTCAAAAACAAATGTGTTTCTTCAACTTAGCTGAAGAAAGGCCAACTTGGAAAAAATGAGCCTTTCTGCATCTTCCAAACTATGATTTGCACTATGTTCTCCTTTGGAAACTACCTCAGTTCTCACAGGGTAGTGCTTACACACATGGTTTTCTTTCCAGATATATAGGTGTTTCACCAACTCACCTGTACAGCCCTATTTCTAACAAAGAGAGCCTGTCAATGCATTGGAAAGCCCACATAGCAGGAAGTATTCCTTTCAAAAACTAGCTCAAATCTCACAGGGAAACAATGTGCTTGAACCTGCATCTGCTAACATAGATGGTTTTCTTTGGACAGATACATGGGTTGCTTGAAGTCAGCTGCATATACCTCTTTGGAGCAAAGAGAGCCTATGTCCACCTTGAATCACCTACGTGGCAGGAAGTCTTCCTTTCAAAAACGAACTAAATTCTCACAGGGAAACAATGTGCTAGATGCTCCTCCTTGTAACACACGTGGTTTTCTGTCGAGAGATGTATTTCTTTCTTCAACGTAGTTGAACAGGCCTATTTAAAAAAATGAGCTTTTCTCCACCTTGAAACTTCTGATTTGTAGTGAGTATTCATTCAAAAACGAACTCCATATTAACAGGGAGACAATGTGCAGGAAGCTCGAGCTTCTCACAAAGATGATTTTCTTTCGTGAGATACATGTCTTTCTTCACCTTAGTTGAATCGGTCTAATTGGAACAAAATGAGCCTTTCTCCACCTTGAAAAGTGTAACTTACACGAAGTTTTCCTACTAAAGCATACTCAGTTCTCACAGAGGAACAAAGTGCCAGTTGCTCCTACTTCTAAATAGTGGTTTTCATTCGTGATATACATGTGTTTCACCTTAGCTGAATAGGCCAATTTGGAAGAAAATGAGCCTTACTCTACCTTGAAAACTATGATAAACAGGAAGTATTCCTTTCAAAAACTACTTCTACTTTTGCACAGAAACGATGTCACAGATGCTGCAGCTTCTAACATAGATGGTTTTCTTTGCAGTGATGCATGTGCTCTTTAACTCAGCCTAATACGCCTAATTGGAACCAAGAGAGCTTATCTCCACCTTGAAAACCCGAAGTTGCAGGAAGTATTCCTTTGAAAAACGAACTCAATTTTAACAGGGAAATAATGTGCTAGATGCTGTCGCTTCTCACATAGATGGTTTTCTTTTGGAGAGATACATGATTTCCTTCAACTCAGCCAAATAGGCCTATTAGGAGCAGAAAGGGCCAGTCTCCACCAGAAACACCTAAGTTGGAGGAAGTATTGCTTTCAAAAACGAATTCAATTCTCACAGGGAAACAACGTGCTGGATGCTCCTGCTTCTAACACAGATTGTCTTTTTACAAAGGATTCATTTGTTTCTTCAACTTCCTTGAAGAGGCCTATTTGGAACAAAATGAGCCTTTCTCCACCTTGAACCCTATGATTTGCAGGAAGTATTCCTTTCAGAAACTAAATGAATTCTGACAGGGAAACAATGTGCCAGATGTTCCTGCTTCTGACTCAGATGGTTTTCTTTTGAGAGATATATGTGTTTCTTCAACTCAGCTGAATAGGCCTATTTGTAGGAAACAGAGCTTATCTCCACCTTGAAACACCCAAGTTGCAGGAAATATTCCTTTCAAAACTAACTCAATGCTCACTGAGTAACAATGTGCTAGTATGTGCAGCTTCTAACAGAAATAGATTTTTTGGAGAGATACTTGCGTTTCTTCAACTCAGGTGAATAGGCGTATTTTGAGCAAACAGATATAGCACCACCTTGAGCAACCTATTGGAGGAAGATTTCCTTTCCAAACGAACTCAAATCTCACAGGGAACAATGTACTATATGCTCCTTCAACTAACACAGATGGTCAACTTTTGAGAGATACCTGTGTTTCTTCTCCTTAGCTGAGTAGGCTTGTTGGGGACAATATGAATCATTCTCCACCTTGAAATTATGATTTGAAGGAAGTATTCCTTTGAAACACTAACTCAGCTCTCACAGGGAAACAATACCATATGTGCTGCAGCTTCTAACATAGATGGTTTTCTTTGGAGATCTACGGGTATTTTTTCAACTGAGCTGAATGGGCCTATTTGGAGCAAACAGAGCCTATCTCCACGTTGAAAAACCAAACTTGCAGGAAGTATTCTTTTCCAAAAGGAATTCAATTCTCAAAGGGAAACAATGTGCTACATAATCCTGATTCTAGCTCAGATGCTTTTCTTTGTAGACATACGTGTGTTTCTTCACCTTAGCTGAATAGGGGAATTTGGAATCAAAGAGCCTTTCTCCACCTTGAAAATTTTGATGTGCAGGAAGTATTCCTTTCAAAAACGAACTAAATGCTCACAGGGAGAAAATGTGCTAAGTACTGCAGGTTCTAACATAGATGGTTTTGTTTGGAGAGGTATATGTGCTGCTTAACTCACCTGAAGAGCCCTACTTGGAACAAAATGATCCTCTCTCCACCTTGAAAACTGTGAATAGCAGGAATTTTTCCTTCCCAAAACTAACTCTATTCTCACAGGGAAATAATGTGCTAGACGCTGCAGCTTCTAACATAGATGGTTTTCTTTGGAGAGAAAGTGAAGTTTCTTCACCTCAACTGAATAGGCCTATTTGGAGCAAAGTGAGCCTATGTCCACCTTGAAACACCTAAGTTGCAGGAAGTATTCCTTTTAAAAACTAACTCATTTTAACATGGAAGCAATATCCTAGTCCTGCTTCAAACACACATGGTTATTTTTGAGAGATTTATGTTTATCTTCAACTTGGCTGCATAGTTCTGTTTGAACAAATGAGCATTTCTGCAGCTCGAAAATTCTGTCTTAAAGTAATTGTTCCTTTCAAAAACTAACTCAGTTCTCACAGGGAGATAATGTGCTAGATGCTGGAGCTTCTAACATGCAGTGATTTCATTGGAGAGATACATGTGTTAATTCAACTCAGCTGATTAGGCCTATTTGTAGCCAATAGAGACTATCTCCACCTTGAAACACCTAAGTTACAGGAAGTATTCCTTTTAAACACTAAGTCAATTTTAACAGGGAAACAATGTGCTAGAGGCCCCTGCTTCTAACACACATGCGTTTCTTTTGAGAGATACATGTGCTTCATCAACTTAGCTGAATAGGCCTATCTGGAACAAAATGAGCCTTTCTCCACCTTGAAAACTTTGATTTGCACAAAGTACTCCTTTGCAAACTAACTTTATTCTCACAGGGAAAGAATGTTCTAGATGCTCCTGCTTCTAAGACAGTTGGTTTTCTTTCGAGAGATACGTGTGTTCCTTCAACTTACTGAAATGGCCTATATGGAACAAAATGAGCCTTTCTCCACTTTGAAAATTCTGTTTTGCAGGAAGTATTTCTTTCAAAACCTAACTATATTCACACACGTAAACAACATGGTAGATGCTAGTGCTTCTAACTCAAATGGCTTTCTTTGGAGAGATACATGTGTTTCATCAACTCAGCTGAATAGGCCTATTTGCAAGAAAGTGAGCCTATCTCCACCTTCAAGAAACAAAGTTGCAGGAAGTATTCCTTTCAAAACCTAACTCAGTTTTCCCAGGGAAACAGTGTGCTAGATGCTGCAGCTTCTAACACAGATTTTTTTTTTTTTTGGAGATATTTATGTGTTTCTTCAACTCGGCTGAATAGGTCTATTTGGAAATGAATGAGCTTTTCTCAACCTGGAAAATTCTGATTTGCAGGAAGTATTCCTTTCAAAAAGTAACTAAATTCTCAGAGGTCAACAATGTGATAGATTCTGCTGCTTTTTACACACATGGGTTTCTTTTGAGGGACATGCGTGATTCATCAACTCAGGTCTATGGGCCTACTTGGAACAAAGAGAGGCTATGTGTACCATGGAAAACCCACCTAGCATGAAGTATTCCCTTCAAAAACTAACTCAGTTCTCAAAAGGAGACAATAGGCTTGATGGTGCAGCTTCTAACAAAGATGTTTTTCTTAGGAGAGGTTCATGGGTTTTGCAACTCAGCTGCATATACCTATTTGGAGCAAACAGAGCCTAACTCCACCTTCAAATCCTAAGTTGCAGAAAAGGATTCCTTTCAAACACTAAGTCAATTCTCACATGGAAACAATGTGCTAGAATCTGCAGCATCTGACAGAGATGTTTTTCTAAGGTGAGGTACATGTGTTTCTTCAACTCAGCTGAATTGCCTGTTTGGAACAAAATGAGCCTTTCTCCACCTTGAAAATTGTGATTTGCAGGAACTATTTCTTTCGAAAAGTAACTCAAATTTACAGGCAAACTAGGTGCAAGGTGCTTCAGCTCCTAACACAGATGGCTTTCTTTGGATAGATCCATGTATTCCTTCAACTCAGGTGAAGAAGCCTTTTGGGAGCAAACCGAGCCTATCTCCCCTTGAAATACCTAAGTTTCCTTCCCAAATCTAACTCAATTCTCACAGGGAAAAATGTGCTACATGCTGCTGCTTCTAACACAAATGGACTTCTTTTCAAAAACAAATGTGTTTCTTCAACTTAGCTGAAGAAAGGCCAACTTGGAAAAAATGAGCCTTTCTGCATCTTCCAAACTATGATTTGCACTATGTTCTCCTTTGGAAACTACCTCAGTTCTCACAGGGTAGTGCTTACACACATGGTTTTCTTTCCAGATATATAGGTGTTTCACCAACTCACCTGTACAGCCCTGTTTCTAACAAAGAGAGCCTGTCAATGCATTGGAAAGCCCACATAGCAGGAAGTATTCCTTTCAAAAACTAGCTCAAATCTCACAGGGAAACAATGTGCTTGAACCTGCATCTGCTAACATAGATGGTTTTCTTTGGACAGATACATGGGTTGCTTGAAGTCAGCTGCATATACCTCTTTGGAGCAAAGAGAGCCTATGTCCACCTTGAATCACCTACGTGGCAGGAAGTCTTCCTTTCAAAAACGAACTAAATTCTCACAGGGAAACAAAGTGCTAGATGCTCCTCCTTGTAACACACGTGGTTTTCTGTCGAGAGATGTATTTCTTTCTTCAACGTAGTTGAACAGGCCTATTTAAAAAAATGAGCTTTTCTCCACCTTGAAACTTCTGATTTGTAGTGAGTATTCATTCAAAAACGAACTCCATATTAACAGGGAGACAATGTGCAGGAAGCTCGAGCTTCTCACAAAGATGATTTTCTTTCGTGAGATACATGTCTTTCTTCACCTTAGTTGAACCGGTCTAATTGGAACAAAATGAGCCTTTCTCCACCTTGAAAAGTGTAATTTACACGAAGTTTTCCTACTAAAGCATACTCAGTTCTCACAGAGGAACAAAGTGCCAGTTGCTCCTACTTCTAAATAGTGGTTTTCATTCGTGATATACATGTGTTTCACCTTAGCTGAATAGGCCAATTTGGAAGAAAATGAGCCTTACTCTACCTTGAAAACTATGATAAGCAGGAAGTATTCCTTTCAAAAACTACTTCTACTTTTGCCCAGAAACGATGTCACAGATGCTGCAGCTTCTAACATAGATGGTTTTCTTTGCAGTGATGCATGTGCTCTTTAACTCAGCCTAATACGCCTAATTGGAACCAAGAGAGCTTATCTCCACCTTGAAAACCCGAAGTTGCAGGAAGTATTCCTTTGAAAAACGAACTCAATTTTAACAGGGAAATAATGTGCTAGATGCTGTCGCTTCTCACATAGATGGTTTTCTTTTGGAGAGATACATGATTTCCTTCAACTCAGCCAAATAGGCCTATTAGTAGCAGAAAGGGCCAGTCTCCACCAGAAACACCTAAGTTGGAGGAAGTATTGCTTTCAAAAACGAATTCAATTCTCACAGGGAAACAACGTGCTGGATGCTCCTGCTTCTAACACAGATTGTCTTTTTACAAAGGATTCATTTGTTTCTTCAACTTCCTTGAAGAGGCCTATTTGGAACAAAATGAGCCTTTCTCCACCTTGAACCCTATGATTTGCAGGAAGTATTCCTTTCAGAAACTAAATGAATTCTGACAGGGAAACAATGTGCCAGATGTTCCTGCTTCTGACTCAGATGGTTTTCTTTTGAGAGATATATGTGTTTCTTCAACTCAGCTGAATAGGCCTATTTGTAGGAAACAGAGCTTATCTCCACCTTGAAACACCCAAGTTGCAGGAAATATTCCTTTCAAAACTAACTCAATGCTCACTGAGTAACAATGTGCTAGTATGTGCAGCTTCTAACAGAAATAGATTTTTTGGAGAGATACTTGCGTTTCTTCAACTCAGGTGAATAGGCGTATTTTGAGCAAACAGATATAGCACCACCTTGAGCAACCTATTGGAGGAAGATTTCCTTTCCAAACGAACTCAAATCTCACAGGGAACAATGTACTATATGCTCCTTCAACTAACACAGATGGTCAACTTTTGAGAGATACCTGTGTTTCTTCTCCTTAGCTGAGTAGGCTTGTTGGGAACAATATGAATCATTCTCCACCTTGAAATTATGATTTGAAGGAAGTATTCCTTTGAAACACTAACTCAGCTCTCACAGGGAAACAATACCATATGTGCTGCAGCTTCTAACATAGATGGTTTTCTTTGGAGATCTACGGGTATTTTTTCAACTGAGCTGAATGGGCCTATTTGGAGCAAACAGAGCCTATCTCCACGTTGAAAAACCAAACTTGCAGGAAGTATTCTTTTCCAAAAGGAATTCAATTCTCAAAGGGAAACAATGTGCTACATAATCCTGATTCTAGCTCAGATGCTTTTCTTTGTAGACATACGTGTGTTTCTTCACCTTAGCTGAATAGGGGAATTTGGAATCAAAGAGCCTTTCTCCACCTTGAAAATTTTGATGTGCAGGAAGTATTCCTTTCAAAAACGAACTAAATGCTCACAGGGAGAAAATGTGCTAAGTACTGCAGGTTCTAACATAGATGGTTTTGTTTGGAGAGGTATATGTGCTGCTTAACTCACCTGAAGAGCCCTACTTGGAACAAAATGATCCTCTCTCCACCTTGAAAACTGTGAATAGCAGGAATTTTTCCTTCCCAAAACTAACTCTATTCTCACAGGGAAATAATGTGCTAGACGCTGCAGCTTCTAACATAGATGGTTTTCTTTGGAGAGAAAGTGAAGTTTCTTCACCTCAACTGAATAGGCCTATTTGGAGCAAAGTGAGCCTATGTCCACCTTGAAACACCTAAGTTGCAGGAAGTATTCCTTTTAAAAACTAACTCATTTTAACATGGAAGCAATATCCTAGTCCTGCTTCAAACACACATGGTTATTTTTGAGAGATTTATGTTTATCTTCAACTTGGCTGTATAGTTCTGTTTGAACAAATGAGCATTTCTGCAGCTCGAAAATTCTGTCTTAAAGTAATTGTTCCTTTCAAAAACTAACTCAGTTCTCACAGGGAGATAATGTGCTAGATGCTGGAGCTTCTAACATGCAGTGATTTCATTGGAGAGATACATGTGTTAATTCAACTCAGCTGATTAGGCCTATTTGTAGCCAATAGAGACTATCTCCACCTTGAAACACCTAAGTTACAGGAAGTATTCCTTTTAAACACTAAGTCAATTTTAACAGGGAAACAATGTGCTAGAGGCCCCTGCTTCTAACACACATGCGTTTCTTTTGAGAGATACATGTGCTTCATCAACTTAGCTGAATAGGCCTATCTGGAACAAAATGAGCCTTTCTCCACCTTGAAAACTTTGATTTGCACAAAGTACTCCTTTGAAAACTAACTTTATTCTCACAGGGAAAGAATGTTCTAGATGCTCCTGCTTCTAAGACAGTTGGTTTTCTTTCGAGAGATACGTGTGTTCCTTCAACTTACTGAAATGGCCTATATGGAACAAAATGAGCCTTTCTCCACTTTGAAAATTCTGTTTTGCAGGAAGTATTTCTTTCAAAACCTAACTATATTCACACACGTAAACAACATGGTAGATGCTAGTGCTTCTAACTCAAATGGCTTTCTTTGGAGAGATACATGTGTTTCATCAACTCAGCTGAATAGGCCTATTTGCAAGAAAGTGAGCCTATCTCCACCTTCAAGAAACAAAGTTGCAGGAAGTATTCCTTTCAAAACCTAACTCAGTTTTCCCAGGGAAACAGTGTGCTAGATGCTGCAGCTTCTAACACAGATTTTTTTTTTTTTTTGGAGATATTTATGTGTTTCTTCAACTCGGCTGAATAGGTCTATTTGGAAATGAATGAGCTTTTCTCAACCTGGAAAATTCTGATTTGCAGGAAGTATTCCTTTCAAAAAGTAACTAAATTCTCAGAGGTCAACAATGTGATAGATTCTGCTGCTTTTTACACACATGGGTTTCTTTTGAGGGACATGCGTGATTCATCAACTCAGGTCTATGGGCCTACTTGGAACAAAGAGAGGCTATGTGTACCATGGAAAACCCACCTAGCATGAAGTATTCCCTTCAAAAACTAACTCAGTTCTCAAAAGGAGACAATAGGCTTGATGGTGCAGCTTCTAACAAAGATGTTTTTCTTAGGAGAGGTTCATGGGTTTTGCAACTCAGCTGCATATACCTATTTGGAGCAAACAGAGCCTAACTCCACCTTCAAATCCTAAGTTGCAGAAAAGGATTCCTTTCAAACACTAAGTCAATTCTCACATGGAAACAATGTGCTAGAATCTGCAGCATCTGACAGAGATGTTTTTCTAAGGTGAGGTACATGTGTTTCTTCAACTCAGCTGAATTGCCTGTTTGGAACAAAATGAGCCTTTCTCCACCTTGAAAATTGTGATTTGCAGGAACTATTTCTTTCGAAAAGTAACTCAAATTTACAGGCAAGCTAGGTGCAAGGTGCTTCAGCTCCTAACACAGATGGCTTTCTTTGGATAGATCCATGTATTCCTTCAACTCAGGTGAAGAAGCCTTTTGGGAGCAAACCGAGCCTATCTCCCCTTGAAATACATAAGTTTCCTTCCCAAATCTAACTCAATTCTCACAGGGAAAAATGTGCTACATGCTGCTGCTTCTAACACAAATGGACTTCTTTTCAAAAACAAATGTGTTTCTTCAACTTAGCTGAAGAAAGGCCAACTTGGAAAAAATGAGCCTTTCTGCATCTTCCAAACTATGATTTGCACTATGTTCTCCTTTGGAAACTACCTCAGTTCTCACAGGGTAGTGCTTACACACATGGTTTTCTTTCCAGATATATAGGTGTTTCACCAACTCACCTGTACAGCCCTATTTCTAACAAAGAGAGCCTGTCAATGCATTGGAAAGCCCACATAGCAGGAAGTATTCCTTTCAAAAACTAGCTCAAATCTCACAGGGAAACAATGTGCTTGAACCTGCATCTGCTAACATAGATGGTTTTCTTTGGACAGATACATGGGTTGCTTGAAGTCAGCTGCATATACCTCTTTGGAGCAAAGAGAGCCTATGTCCACCTTGAATCACCTACGTGGCAGGAAGTCTTCCTTTCAAAAACGAACTAAATTCTCACAGGGAAACAATGTGCTAGATGCTCCTCCTTGTAACACACGTGGTTTTCTGTCGAGAGATGTATTTCTTTCTTCAACGTAGTTGAACAGGCCTATTTAAAAAAATGAGCTTTTCTCCACCTTGAAACTTCTGATTTGTAGTGAGTATTCATTCAAAAACGAACTCCATATTAACAGGGAGACAATGTGCAGGAAGCTCGAGCTTCTCACAAAGATGATTTTCTTTCGTGAGATACATGTCTTTCTTCACCTTAGTTGAATCGGTCTATTTGGAACAAAATGAGCCTTTCTCCACCTTGAAAAGTGTAATTTACACGAAGTTTTCCTACTAAAGCATACTCAGTTCTCACAGAGGAACAAAGTGCCAGTTGCTCCTACTTCTAAATAGTGGTTTTCATTCGTGATATACATGTGTTTCACCTTAGCTGAATAGGCCAATTTGCAAGAAAATGAGCCTTACTCTACCTTGAAAACTATGATAAGCAGGAAGTATTCCTTTCAAAAACTACTTCTACTTTTGCACAGAAACGATGTCACAGATGCTGCAGCTTCTAACATAGATGGTTTTCTTTGCAGTGATGCATGTGCTCTTTAACTCAGCCTAATACGCCTAATTGGAACCAAGAGAGCTTATCTCCACCTTGAAAACCCGAAGTTGCAGGAAGTATTCCTTTGAAAAACGAACTCAATTTTAACAGGGAAATAATGTGCTAGATGCTGTCGCTTCTCACATAGATGGTTTTCTTTTGGAGAGATACATGATTTCCTTCAACTCAGCCAAATAGGCCTATTAGGAGCAGAAAGGGCCAATCTCCACCAGAAACACCTAAGTTGGAGGAAGTATTGCTTTCAAAAACGAATTCAATTCTCACAGGGAAACAACGTGCTGGATGCTCCTGCTTCTAACACAGATTGTCTTTTTACAAAGGATTCATTTGTTTCTTCAACTTCCTTGAAGAGGCCTATTTGGAACAAAATGAGCCTTTCTCCACCTTGAACCCTATGATTTGCAGGAAGTATTCCTTTCAGAAACTAAATGAATTCTGACAGGGAAACAATGTGCCAGATGTTCCTGCTTCTGACTCAGATGGTTTTCTTTTGAGAGATATATGTGTTTCTTCAACTCAGCTGAATAGGCCTATTTGTAGGAAACAGAGCTTATCTCCACCTTGAAACACCCAAGTTGCAGGAAATATTCCTTTCAAAACTAACTCAATGCTCACTGAGTAACAATGTGCTAGTATGTGCAGCTTCTAACAGAAATAGATTTTTTGGAGAGATACTTGCGTTTCTTCAACTCAGGTGAATAGGTGTATTTTGAGCAAACAGATATAGCACCACCTTGAGCAACCTATTGGAGGAAGATTTCCTTTCCAAACGAACTCAAATCTCACAGGGAACAATGTACTATATGCTCCTTCAACTAACACAGATGGTCAACTTTTGAGAGATACCTGTGTTTCTTCTCCTTAGCTGAGTAGGCTTGTTGGGAACAATATGAATCATTCTCCACCTTGAAATTATGATTTGAAGGAAGTATTCCTTTGAAACACTAACTCAGCTCTCACAGGGAAACAATACCATATGTGCTGCAGCTTCTAACATAGATGGTTTTCTTTGGAGATCTACGGGTATTTTTTCAACTGAGCTGAATGGGCCTATTTGGAGCAAACAGAGCCTATCTCCACGTTGAAAAACCAAACTTGCAGGAAGTATTCTTTTCCAAAAGGAATTCAATTCTCAAAGGGAAACAATGTGCTACATAATCCTGATTCTAGCTCAGATGCTTTTCTTTGTAGACATACGCTTGTTTCTTCACCTTAGCTGAATAGGGGAATTTGGAATCAAAGAGCCTTTCTCCACCTTGAAAATTTAGATGTGCAGGAAGTATTCCTTTCAAAAACGAACTAAATGCTCACAGGGAGAAAATGTGCTAAGTACTGCAGGTTCTAACATAGATGGTTTTGTTTGGAGAGGTATATGTGCTGCTTAACTCACCTGAAGAGCCCTACTTGGAACAAAATGATCCTCTCTCCACCTTGAAAACTGTGAATAGCAGGAATTTTTCCTTCCCAAAACTAACTCTATTCTCACAGGGAAATAATGTGCTAGACGCTGCAGCTTCTAACATAGATGGTATTCTTTCGAGAGAAAGTGAAGTTTCTTCACCTCAACTGAATAGGCCTATTTGGAGCAAAGTGAGCCTATGTCCACCTTGAAACACCTAAGTTGCAGGAAGTATTCCTTTTAAGAACTAACTCATTTTAACATGGAAGCAATATCCTAGTCCTGCTTCAAACACACATGGTTATTTTTGAAAGATTTATGTTTATCTTCAACTTGGCTGTATAGTTCTGTTTGAACAAATGAGCATTTCTGCAGCTCGAAAATTCTGTCTTAAAGTAATTGTTCCTTTCAAAAACTAACTCAGTTCTCACAGGGAGATAATGTGCTAGATGCTGGAGCTTCTAACATGCAGTGATTTCATTGGAGAGATACATGTGTTAATTCAACTCAGCTGATTAGGCCTATTTGTAGCCAATAGAGACTATCTCCACCTTGAAACACCTAAGTTACAGGAAGTATTCCTTTTAAACACTAAGTCAATTTTAACAGGGAAACAATGTGCTAGAGGCCCCTGCTTCTAACACACATGCGTTTCTTTTGAGAGATACATGTGCTTCATCAACTTAGCTGAATAGGCCTATCTGGAACAAAATGAGCCTTTCTCCACCTTGAAAACTTTGATTTGCACAAAGTACTCCTTTGAAAACTAACTTTATTCTCACAGGGAAAGAATGTTCTAGATGCTCCTGCTTCTAAGACAGTTGGTTTTCTTTCGAGAGATACGTGTGTTCCTTCAACTTACTGAAATGGCCTATATGGAACAAAATGAGCCTTTCTCCACTTTGAAAATTCTGTTTTGCAGGAAGTATTTCTTTCAAAACCTAACTATATTCACACACGTAAACAACATGGTAGATGCTAGTGCTTCTAACTCAAATGGCTTTCTTTGGAGAGATACATGTGTTTCATCAACTCAGCTGAATAGGCCTATTTGCAAGAAAGTGAGCCTATCTCCACCTTCAAGAAACAAAGTTGCAGGAAGTATTCCTTTCAAAACCTAACTCAGTTTTCCCAGGGAAACAGTGTGCTAGATGCTGCAGCTTCTAACACAGATTTTTTTTTTTTGGAGATATTTATGTGTTTCTTCAACTCGGCTGAATAGGTCTATTTGGAAATGAATGAGCTTTTCTCAACCTGGAAAATTCTGATTTGCAGGAAATATTCCTTTCAAAAAGTAACTAAATTCTCAGAGGTCAACAATGTGATAGATTCTGCTGCTTTTTACACACATGGGTTTCTTTTGAGGGACATGCGTGATTCATCAACTCAGGTGTATGGGCCTACTTGGAACAAAGAGAGGCTATGTGTACCATGGAAAACCCACCTAGCATGAAGTATTCCCTTCAAAAACTAACTCAGTTCTCAAAAGGAAACAATAGGCTTGATGGTGCAGCTTCTAACAAAGATGTTTTTCTTAGGAGAGGTTCATGGGTTTTGCAACTCAGCTGAATATACCTATTTGGAGCAAACAGAGCCTAACTCCACCTTCAAATCCTAAGTTGCAGAAAAGGATTCCGTTCAAACACTAAGTCAATTCTCACATGGAAACAATGTGCTAGAATCTGCAGCATCTGACAGAGATGTTTTTCTAAGGTGAGGTACATGTGTTTCTTCAACTCAGCTGAATTGCCTGTTTGGAACAAAATGAGCCTTTCTCCACCTTGAAAATTGTGATTTGCAGAAACTATTTCTTTCGAAAAGTAACTCAAATTTACAGGCAAGCTATGTGGAAGGTGCTTCGGCTCCTAACACAGATGGCTTTCTTTGGATAGATCCATGTATTCCTTCAACTCAGGTGAAGAAGCCTTTTGGGAGCAAACCGAGCCTATCTCCCCTTGAAATACCTAAGTTTCCTTCCCAAATCTAACTCAATTCTCACAGGGAAAAATGTGCTACATGCTGCTGCTTCTAACACAAATGGACTTCTTTTCAAAAACAAATGTGTTTCTTCAACTTAGCTGAAGAAAGGCCAACTTGGAAAAAATGAGCCTTTCTGCATCTTCCAAACTATGATTTGCACTATGTTCTCCTTTGGAAACTACCTCAGTTCTCACAGGGTAGTGCTTACACACATGGTTTTCTTTCCAGATATATAGGTGTTTCACCAACTCACCTGTACAGCCCTATTTCTAACAAAGAGAGCCTGTCAATGCATTGGAAAGCCCACATAGCAGGAAGTATTCCTTTCAAAAACTAGCTCAAATCTCACAGGGAAACAATGTGCTTGAACCTGCATCTGCTAACATAGATGGTTTTCTTTGGACAGATACATGGGTTGCTTGAAGTCAGCTGCATATACCTCTTTGGAGCAAAGAGAGCCTATGTCCACCTTGAATCACCTACGTGGCAGGAAGTCTTCCTTTCAAAAACGAACTAAATTCTCACAGGGAAACAATGTGCTAGATGCTCCTCCTTGTAACACACGTGGTTTTCTGTCGAGAGATGTATTTCTTTCTTCAACGTAGTTGAACAGGCCTATTTAAAAAAATGAGCTTTTCTCCACCTTGAAACTTCTGATTTGTAGTGAGTATTCATTCAAAAACGAACTCCACATTAACAGGGAGACAATGTGCAGGAAGCTCGAGCTTCTCACAAAGATGATTTTCTTTCGTGAGATACATGTCTTTCTTCACCTTAGTTGAATCGGTCTAATTGGAACAAAATGAGCCTTTCTCCACGTTGAAAAGTGTAATTTACACGAAGTTTTCCTACTAAAGCATACTCAGTTCTCACAGAGGAACAAAGTGCCAGTTGCTCCTACTTCTAAATAGTGGTTTTCATTCGTGATATACATGTGTTTCACCTTAGCTGAATAGGCCAATTTGCAAGAAAATGAGCCTTACTCTACCTTGAAAACTATGATAAGCAGGAAGTATTCCTTTCAAAAACTACTTCTACTTTTGCACAGAAACGATGTCACAGATGCTGCAGCTTCTAACATAGATGGTTTTCTTTGCAGTGATGCATGTGCTCTTTAACTCAGCCTAATACGCCTAATTGGAACCAAGAGAGCTTATCTCCACCTTGAAAACCCGAAGTTGCAGGAAGTATTCCTTTGAAAAACGAACTCAATTTTAACAGGGAAATAATGTGCTAGATGCTGTAGCTTCTCACATAGATGGTTTTCTTTTGGAGAGATACATGATTTCCTTCAACTCAGCCAAATAGGCCTATTAGGAGCAGAAAGGGCCAATCTCCACCAGAAACACCTAAGTTGGAGGAAGTATTGCTTTCAAAAACGAATTCAATTCTCACAGGGAAACAACGTGCTGGATGCTCCTGCTTCTAACACAGATTGTCTTTTTACAAAGGATTCATTTGTTTCTTCAACTTCCTTGAAGAGGCCTATTTGGAACAAAATGAGCCTTTCTCCACCTTGAACCCTATGATTTGCAGGAAGTATTCCTTTCAGAAACTAAATGAATTCTGACAGGGAAACAATGTGCCAGATGTTCCTGCTTCTGACTCAGATGGTTTTCTTTTGAGAGATATATGTGTTTCTTCAACTCAGCTGAATAGGCCTATTTGTAGGAAACAGAGCTTATCTCCACCTTGAAACACCCAAGTTGCAGGAAATATTCCTTTCAAAAGTAACTCAATGCTCACTGAATAACAATGTGCTAGTATGTGCAGCTTCTAACAGAAATAGATTTTTTGGAGAGATACTTGCGATTCCTCAACTCAGGTGAATAGGTGTATTTTGAGCAAACAGATATAGCACCACCTTGAGCAACCTATTGGAGGAAGATTTCCTTTCCAAACGAACTCAAATCTCACAGGGAACAATGTACTATATGCTCCTTCAACTAACACAGATGGTCAACTTTTGAGAGATACCTGTGTTTCTTCTCCTTAGCTGAGTAGGCTTGTTGGGAACAATATGAATCATTCTCCACCTTGAAATTATGATTTGAAGGAAGTATTCCTTTGAAACACTAACTCAGCTCTCACAGGGAAACAATACCATATGTGCTGCAGCTTCTAACATAGATGGTTTTCTTTGGAGATCTACGGGTATTTTTTCAACTGAGCTGAATGGGCCTATTTGGAGCAAACAGAGCCTATCTCCACGTTGAAAAACCAAACTTGCAGGAAGTATTCTTTTCCAAAAGGAATTCAATTCTCAAAGGGAAACAATGTGCTACATAATCCTGATTCTAGCTCAGATGCTTTTCTTTGTAGACATACGTGTGTTTCTTCACCTTAGCTGAATAGGGGAATTTGGAATCAAAGAGCCTTTCTCCACCTTGAAAATTTAGATGTGCAGGAAGTATTCCTTTCAAAAACGAACTAAATGCTCACAGGGAGAAAATGTGCTAAGTACTGCAGGTTCTAACATAGATGGTTTTGTTTGGAGAGGGATATGTGCTGCTTAACTCACCTGAAGAGCCCTACTTGGAACAAAATGATCCTCTCTCCACCTTGAAAACTGTGAATAGCAGGAATTTTTCCTTCCCAAAACTAACTCTATTCTCACAGGGAAATAATGTGCTAGACGCTGCAGCTTCTAACATAGATGGTTTTCTTTGGAGAGAAAGTGAAGTTTCTTCACCTCAACTGAATAGGCCCATTTGGAGCAAAGTGAGCCTATGTCCACCTTGAAACACCTAAGTTGCAGGAAGTATTCCTTTTAAAAACTAACTCATTTTAACATGGAAGCAATATCCTAGTCCTGCTTCAAACACACATGGTTATTTTTGAGAGATTTATGTTTATCTTCAACTTGGCTGTATAGTTCTGTTTGAACAAATGAGCATTTCTGCAGCTCGAAAATTCTGTCTTAAAGTAATTGTTCCTTTCAAAAACTAACTCAGTTCTCACAGGGAGATAATGTGCTAGATGCTGGAGCTTCTAACATGCAGTGATTTCATTGGAGAGATACATGTGTTAATTCAACTCAGCTGATTAGGCCTATTTGTAGCCAATAGAGACTATCTCCACCTTGAAACACCTAAGTTACAGCAAGTATTCCTTTTAAACACTAAGTCAATTTTAACAGGGAAACAATGTGCTAGACGCCCCTGCTTCTAAGACACATGCGTTTCTTTTGAGAGATACATGTGCTTCATCAACTTAGCTGAATAGGCCTATCTGGAACAAAATGAGCCTTTCTCCACCTTGAAAACTTTGATTTGCACAAAGTACTCCTTTGAAAACTAACTTTATTCTCACAGGGAAAGAATGTTCTAGATGCTCCTGCTTCTAAGACAGTTGGTTTTCTTTCGAGAGATACGTGTGTTCCTTCAACTTACTGAAATGGCCTATATGGAACAAAATGAGCCTTTCTCCACTTTGAAAATTCTGTTTTGCAGGAAGTATTTCTTTCAAAACCTAACTATATTCACACACGTAAACAACATGGTAGATGCTAGTGCTTCTAACTCAAATGGCTTTCTTTGGAGAGATACATGTGTTTCATCAACTCAGCTGAATAGGCCTATTTGCAAGAAAGTGAGCCTATCTCCACCTTCAAGAAACAAAGTTGCAGGAAGTATTCCTTTCAAAACCTAACTCAGTTTTCCCAGGGAAACAGTGTGCTAGATGCTGCAGCTTCTAACACAGATTTTTTTTTTTTTTTGGAGATATTTATGTGTTTCTTCAACTCGGCTGAATAGGTCTATTTGGAAATGAATGAGCTTTTCTCAACCTGGAAAATTCTGATTTGCAGGAAGTATTCCTTTCAAAAAGTAACTAAATTCTCAGAGGTCAACAATGTGATAGATTCTGCTGCTTTTTACACACATGGGTTTCTTTTGAGGGGCATGCGTGATTCATCAACTCAGGTGTATGGGCCTACTTGGAACAAAGAGAGGCTATGTGTACCATGGAAAACCCACCTAGCATGAAGTATTCCCTTCAAAAACTAACTCAGTTCTCAAAAGGAAACAATAGGCTTGATGGTGCAGCTTCTAACAAAGATGTTTCTCTTAGGAGAGGTTCATGGGTTTTGCAACTCAGCTGAATATACCTATTTGGAGCAAACAGAGCCTAACTCCACCTTCAAATCCTAAGTTGCAGAAAAGGATTCCTTTCAAACACTAAGTCAATTCTCACATGGAAACAATGTGCTAGAATCTGCAGCATCTGACAGACATGTTTTTCTAAGGAGAGGTACATGTGTTTCTTCAATTCAGCTGAATTGCCTGTTTGGAACAAAATGAGCCTTTCTCCACCTTGAAAATTGTGATTTGCAGGAACTATTTCTTTCGAAAAGTAACTCAAATTTACAGGCAAGCTATGTGCAAGGTGCTTCGGCTCCTAACACAGATGGCTTTCTTTGGATAGATCCATGTATTCCTTCAACTCAGGTGAAGAAGCCTTTTGGGAGCAAACCGAGCCTATCTCCCCTTGAAATACCTAAGTTTCCTTCCCAAATCTAACTCAATTCTCACAGGGAAAAATGTGCTACATGCTGCTGCTTCTAACACAAATGGACTTCTTTTCAAAAACAAATGTGTTTCTTCAACTTAGCTGAAGAAAGGCCAACTTGGAAAAAATGAGCCTTTCTGCATCTTCCAAACTATGATTTGCACTATGTTCTCCTTTGGAAACTACCTCAGTTCTCACAGGGTAGTGCTTACACACATGGTTTTCTTTCCAGATATATAGGTGTTTCACCAACTCACCTGTACAGCCCTATTTCTAACAAAGAGAGCCTGTCAATGCATTGGAAAGCCCACATAGCAGGAAGTATTCCTTTCAAAAACTAGCTCAAATCTCACAGGGAAACAATGTGCTTGAACCTGCATCTGCTACCATAGATGGTTTTCTTTGGACAGATACATGGGTTGCTTGAAGTCAGCTGCATATACCTATTTGGAGAAAGAGAGCCTATGTCCACCTTGAATCACCTACGTGGCAGGAAGTCTTCCTTTCAAAAACGAACTAAATTCTCACAGGGAAACAATGTGCTAGATGCTCCTCCTTGTAACACACGTGGTTTTCTGTCGAGAGATGTATTTCTTTCTTCAACGTAGTTGAACAGGCCTATTTAAAAAAATGAGCTTTTCTCCACGTTGAAACTTCTGATTTGTAGTGAGTATTCATTCAAAAACGAACTCCATATTAACAGGGAGACAATGTGCAGGAAGCTCGAGCTTCTCACAAAGATGATTTTCTTTCGTGAGGTACATGTCTTTCTTCACCTTAGTTGAATCGGTCTATTTGGAACAAAATGAGCCTTTCTCCACCTTGAAAAGTGTAATTTACACGAAGTTTTCCTACTAAAGCATACTCAGTTCTCACAGAGGAACAAAGTGCCAGTTGCTCCTACTTCTAAATAGTGGTTTTCATTCGTGATATACATGTGTTTCACCTTAGCTGAATAGGCCAATTTGCAAGAAAATGAGCCTTACTCTACCTTGAAAACTATGATAAGCAGGAAGTATTCCTTTCAAAAACTACTTCTACTTTTGCACAGAAACGATGTCACAGATGCTGCAGCTTCTAACATAGATGGTTTTCTTTGCAGTGATGCATGTGCTCTTTAACTCAGCCTAATACGCCTAATTGGAACCAAGAGAGCTTATCTCCACCTTGAAAACCCGAAGTTGCAGGAAGTATTCCTTTGAAAAACGAACTCAATTTTAACAGGGAAATAATGTGCTAGATGCTGTCGCTTCTCACATAGATGGTTTTCTTTTGGAGAGATACATGATTTCCTTCAACTCAGCCAAATAGGCCTATTAGGAGCAGAAAGGGCCAATCTCCACCAGAAACACCTAAGTTGGAGGAAGTATTGCTTTCAAAAACGAATTCAATTCTCACAGGGAAACAACGTGCTGGATGCTCCTGCTTCTAACACAGATTGTCTTTTTACAAAGGATTCATTTGTTTCTTCAACTTCCTTGAAGAGGCCTATTTGGAACAAAATGAGCCTTTCTCCACCTTGAACCCTATGATTTGCAGGAAGTATTCCTTTCAGAAACTAAATGAATTCTGACAGGGAAACAATGTGCCAGATGTTCCTGCTTCTGACTCAGATGGTTTTCTTTTGAGAGATATATGTGTTTCTTCAACTCAGCTGAATAGGCCTATTTGTAGGAAACAGAGCTTATCTCCACCTTGAAACACCCAAGTTGCAGGAAATATTCCTTTCAAAACTAACTCAATGCTCACTGAGTAACAATGTGCTAGTATGTGCAGCTTCTAACAGAAATAGATTTTTTGGAGAGATACTTGCCTTTCTTCAACTCAGGTGAATAGGTGTATTTTGAGCAAACAGATATAGCACCACCTTGAGCAACCTATTGGAGGAAGATTTCCTTTCCAAACGAACTCAAATCTCACAGGGAACAATGTACTATATGCTCCTTCAACTAACACAGATGGTCAACTTTGGAGAGATACCTGTGTTTCTTCTCCTTAGCTGAGTAGGCTTGTTGGGAACAATATGAATCATTCTCCACCTTGAAATTATGATTTGAAGGAAGTATTCCTTTGAAACACTAACTCAGCTCTCACAGGGACACAATACCATATGTGCTGCAGCTTCTAACATAGATGGTTTTCTTTGGAGATCTACGGGTATTTTTTCAACTGAGCTGAATGGGCCTATTTGGAGCAAACAGAGCCTATCTCCACGTTGAAAAACCAAACTTGCAGGAAGTATTCTTTTCCAAAAGGAATTCAATTCTCAAAGGGAAACAATGTGCTACATAATCCTGATTCTAGCTCAGATGCTTTTCTTTGTAGACATACGTGTGTTTCTTCACCTTAGCTGAATAGGGGAATTTGGAATCAAAGAGCCTTTCTCCACCTTGAAAATTTAGATGTGCAGGAAGTATTCCTTTCAAAAACGAACTAAATGCTCACAGGGAGAAAATGTGCTAAGTACTGCAGGTTCTAACATAGATGGTTTTGTTTGGAGAGGTATATGTGCTGCTTAACTCACCTGAAGAGCCCTACTTGGAACAAAATGATCCTCTCTCCACCTTGAAAACTGTGAATAGCAGGAATTTTTCCTTCCCAAAACTAACTCTATTCTCACAGGGAAATAATGTGCTAGACGCTGCAGCTTCTAACATAGATGGTTTTCTTTGGAGAGAAAGTGAAGTTTCTTCACCTCAACTGAATAGGCCTATTTGGAGCAAAGTGAGCCTATGTCCACCTTGAAACACCTAAGTTGCAGGAAGTATTCCTTTTAAAAACTAACTCATTTTAACATGGAAGCAATATCCTAGTCCTGCTTCAAACACACATGGTTATTTTTGAGAGATTTATGTTTATCTTCAACTTGGCTGTATAGTTCTGTTTGAACAAATGAGCATTTCTGCAGCTCGAAAATTCTGTCTTAAAGTAATTGTTCCTTTCAAAAACTAACTCAGTTCTCACAGGGAGATAATGTGCTAGATGCTGGAGCTTCTAACATGCAGTGATTTCATTGGAGAGATACATGTGTTAATTCAACTCAGCTGATTAGGCCTATTTGTAGCCAATAGAGACTATCTCCACCTTGAAACACCTAAGTTACAGGAAGTATTCCTTTTAAACACTAAGTCAATTTTAACAGGGAAACAATGTGCTAGAGGCCCCTGCTTCTAACACACATGCGTTTCTTTTGAGAGATACATGTGCTTCATCAACTTAGCTGAATAGGCCTATCTGGAACAAAATGAGCCTTTCTCCACCTTGAAAACTTTGATTTGCACAAAGTACTCCTTTGCAAACTAACTTTATTCTCACAGGGAAAGAATGTTCTAGATGCTCCTGCTTCTAAGACAGTTGGTTTTCTTTCGAGAGATACGTGTGTTCCTTCAACTTACTGAAATGGCCTATATGGAACAAAATGAGCCTTTCTCCACTTTGAAAATTCTGTTTTGCAGGAAGTATTTCTTTCAAAACCTAACTATATTCACACACGTAAACAACATGGTAGATGCTAGTGCTTCTAACTCAAATGGCTTTCTTTGGAGAGATACATGTGTTTCATCAACTCAGCTGAATAGGCCTATTTGCAAGAAAGTGAGCCTATCTCCACCTTCAAGAAACAAAGTTGCAGGAAGTATTCCTTTCAAAACCTAACTCAGTTTTCCCAGGGAAACAGTGTGCTAGATGCTGCAGCTTCTAACACAGATTTTTTTTTTTTGGAGATATTTATGTGTTTCTTCAACTCGGCTGAATAGGTCTATTTGGAAATGAATGAGCTTTTCTCAACCTGGAAAATTCTGATTTGCAGGAAGTATTCCTTTCAAAAAGTAACTAAATTCTCAGAGGTCAACAATGTGATAGATTCTGCTGCTTTTTACACACATGGGTTTCTTTTGAGGGACATGCGTGATTCATCAACTCAGGTGTATGGGCCTACTTGGAACAAAGAGAGGCTATGTGTACCATGGAAAACCCACCTAGCATGAAGTATTCCCTTCAAAAACTAACTCAGTTCTCAAAAGGAAACAATAGGCTTGATGGTGCAGCTTCTAACAAAGATGTTTTTCTTAGGAGAGGTTCATGGGTTTTGCAACTCAGCTGAATATACCTATTTGGAGCAAACAGAGCCTAACTCCACCTTCAAATCCTAAGTTGCAGAAAAGGATTCCGTTCAAACACTAAGTCAATTCTCACATGGAAACAATGTGCTAGAATCTGCAGCATCTGACAGAGATGTTTTTCTAAGGTGAGGTACATGTGTTTCTTCAACTCAGCTGAATTGCCTGTTTGGAACAAAATGAGCCTTTCTCCACCTTGAAAATTGTGATTTGCAGAAACTATTTCTTTCGAAAAGTAACTCAAATTTACAGGCAAGCTATGTGGAAGGTGCTTCGGCTCCTAACACAGATGGCTTTCTTTGGATAGATCCATGTATTCCTTCAACTCAGGTGAAGAAGCCTTTTGGGAGCAAACCGAGCCTATCTCCCCTTGAAATACCTAAGTTTCCTTCCCAAATCTAACTCAATTCTCACAGGGAAAAATGTGCTACATGCTGCTGCTTCTAACACAAATGGACTTCTTTTCAAAAACAAATGTGTTTCTTCAACTTAGCTGAAGAAAGGCCAACTTGGAAAAAATGAGCCTTTCTGCATCTTCCAAACTATGATTTGCACTATGTTCTCCTTTGGAAACTACCTCAGTTCTCACAGGGTAGTGCTTACACACATGGTTTTCTTTCCAGATATATAGGTGTTTCACCAACTCACCTGTACAGCCCTATTTCTAACAAAGAGAGCCTGTCAATGCATTGGAAAGCCCACATAGCAGGAAGTATTCCTTTCAAAAACTAGCTCAAATCTCACAGGGAAACAATGTGCTTGAACCTGCATCTGCTAACATAGATGGTTTTCTTTGGACAGATACATGGGTTGCTTGAAGTCAGCTGCATATACCTCTTTGGAGCAAAGAGAGCCTATGTCCACCTTGAATCACCTACGTGGCAGGAAGTCTTCCTTTCAAAAACGAACTAAATTCTCACAGGGAAACAATGTGCTAGATGCTCCTCCTTGTAACACACGTGGTTTTCTGTCGAGAGATGTATTTCTTTCTTCAACGTAGTTGAACAGGCCTTTTTAAAAAAATGAGCTTTTCTCCATCTGGAAACTTCTGATTTGTAGTGAGTATTCATTCAAAAACGAACTCCATATTAACAGGGAGACAATGTGCAGGAAGCTCGAGCTTCTCACAAAGATGATTTTCTTTCGTGAGATACATGTCTTTCTTCACCTTAGTTGAATCGGTCTAATTGGAATAAAATGAGCCTTTCTCCACCTTGAAAAGTGTAATTTACACGAAGTTTTCCTACTAAAGCATACTCAGTTCTCACAGAGGAACAAAGTGCCAGTTGCTCCTACTTCTAAATAGTGGTTTTCATTCGTGATATACATGTGTTTCACCTTAGCTGAATAGGCCAATTTGGAAGAAAATGAGCCTTACTCTACCATGAAAACTATGATAAGCAGGAAGTATTCCTTTCAAAAACTACTTCTACTTTTGCACAGAAACGACGTCACAGATGCTGCAGCTTCTAACATAGATGGTTTTCTTTGCAGTGATGCATGTGCTCTTTAACTCAGCCTAATACGCCTAATTGGAACCAAGAGAGCTTATCTCCACCTTGAAAACCCGAAGTTGCAGGAAGTATTCCTTTGAAAAACGAACTCAATTTTAACAGGGAAATAATGTGCTAGATGCTGTCGCTTCTCACATAGATGGTTTTCTTTTGGAGAGATACATGATTTCCTTCAACTCAGCCAAATAGGCCTATTAGGAGCAGAAAGGGCCAATCTCCACCAGAAACACCTAAGTTGGAGGAAGTATTGCTTTCAAAAACGAATTCAATTCTCACAGGGAAACAACGTGCTGGATGCTCCTGCTTCTAACACAGATTGTCTTTTTACAAAGGATTCATTTGTTTCTTCAACTTCCTTGAAGAGGCCTATTTGGAACAAAATGAGCCTTTCTCCACCTTGAACCCTATGATTTGCAGGAAGTATTCCTTTCAGAAACTAAATGAATTCTGACAGGGAAACAATGTGCCAGATGTTCCTGCTTCTGACTCAGATGGTTTTCTTTTGAGAGATATATGTGTTTCTTCAACTCAGCTGAATAGGCCTATTTGTAGGAAACAGAGCTTATCTCCACCTTGAAACACCCAAGTTGCAGGAAATATTCCTTTCAAAAGTAACTCAATGCTCACTGAATAACAATGTGCTAGTATGTGCAGCTTCTAACAGAAATAGATTTTTTGGAGAGATACTTGCGATTCCTCAACTCAGGTGAATAGGTGTATTTTGAGCAAACAGATATAGCACCACCTTGAGCAACCTATTGGAGGAAGATTTCCTTTCCAAACGAACTCAAATCTCACAGGGAACAATGTACTATATGCTCCTTCAACTAACACAGATGGTCAACTTTTGAGAGATACCTGTGTTTCTTCTCCTTAGCTGAGTAGGCTTGTTGGGAACAATATGAATCATTCTCCACCTTGAAATTATGATTTGAAGGAAGTATTCCTTTGAAACACTAACTCAGCTCTCACAGGGAAACAATACCATATGTGCTGCAGCTTCTAACATAGATGGTTTTCTTTGGAGATCTACGGGTATTTTTTCAACTGAGCTGAATGGGCCTATTTGGAGCAAACAGAGCCTATCTCCACGTTGAAAAACCAAACTTGCAGGAAGTATTCTTTTCCAAAAGGAATTCAATTCTCAAAGGGAAACAATGTGCTACATAATCCTGATTCTAGCTCAGATGCTTTTCTTTGTAGACATACGTGTGTTTCTTCACCTTAGCTGAATAGGGGAATTTGGAATCAAAGAGCCTTTCTCCACCTTGAAAATTTAGATGTGCGGGAAGTATTCCTTTCAAAAACGAACTAAATGCTCACAGGGAGAAAATGTGCTAAGTACTGCAGGTTCTAACATAGATGGTTTTGTTTGGAGAGGTATATGTGCTGCTTAACTCACCTGAAGAGCCCTACTTGGAACAAAATGATCCTCTCTCCACCTTGAAAACTGTGAATAGCAGGAATTTTTCCTTCCCAAAACTAACTCTATTCTCACAGGGAAATAATGTGCTAGACGCTGCAGCTTCTAACATAGATGGTTTTCTTTGGAGAGAAAGTGAAGTTTCTTCACCTCAACTGAATAGGCCCATTTGGAGCAAAGTGAGCCTATGTCCACCTTGAAACACCTAAGTTGCAGGAAGTATTCCTTTTAAAAACTAACTCATTTTAACATGGAAGCAATATCCTAGTCCTGCTTCAAACACACATGGTTATTTTTGAGAGATTTATGTTTATCTTCAACTTGGCTGTATAGTTCTGTTTGAACAAATGAGCATTTCTGCAGCTCGAAAATTCTGTCTTAAAGTAATTGTTCCTTTCAAAAACTAACTCAGTTCTCACAGGGAGATAATGTGCTAGATGCTGGAGCTTCTAACATGCAGTGATTTCATTGGAGAGATACATGTGTTAATTCAACTCAGCTGATTAGGCCTATTTGTAGCCAATAGAGACTATCTCCACCTTGAAACACCTAAGTTACAGGAAGTATTCCTTTTAAACACTAAGTCAATTTTAACAGGGAAACAATGTGCTAGAGGCCCCTGCTTCTAACACACATGCGTTTCTTTTGAGAGATACATGTGCTTCATCAACTTAGCTGAATAGGCCTATCTGGAACAAAATGAGCCTTTCTCCACCTTGAAAACTTTGATTTGCACAAAGTACTCCTTTGCAAACTAACTTTATTCTCACAGGGAAAGAATGTTCTAGATGCTCCTGCTTCTAAGACAGTTGGTTTTCTTTCGAGAGATACGTGTGTTCCTTCAACTTACTGAAATGGCCTATATGGAACAAAATGAGCCTTTCTCCACTTTGAAAATTCTGTTTTGCAGGAAGTATTTCTTTCAAAACCTAACTATATTCACACACGTAAACAACATGGTAGATGCTAGTGCTTCTAACTCAAATGGCTTTCTTTGGAGAGATACATGTGTTTCATCAACTCAGCTGAATAGGCCTATTTGCAAGAAAGTGAGCCTATCTCCACCTTCAAGAAACAAAGTTGCAGGAAGTATTCCTTTCAAAACCTAACTCAGTTTTCCCAGGGAAACAGTGTGCTAGATGCTGCAGCTTCTAACACAGATTTTTTTTTTTTTGGAGATATTTATGTGTTTCTTCAACTCGGCTGAATAGGTCTATTTGGAAATGAATGAGCTTTTCTCAACCTGGAAAATTCTGATTTGCAGGAAGTATTCCTTTCAAAAAGTAACTAAATTCTCAGAGGTCAACAATGTGATAGATTCTGCTGCTTTTTACACACATGGGTTTCTTTTGAGGGACATGCGTGATTCATCAACTCAGGTGTATGGGCCTACTTGGAACAAAGAGAGGCTATGTGTACCATGGAAAACCCACCTAGCATGAAGTATTCCCTTCAAAAACTAACTCAGTTCTCAAAAGGAAACAATAGGCTTGATGGTGCAGCTTCTAACAAAGATGTTTTTCTTAGGAGAGGTTCATGGGTTTTGCAACTCAGCTGAATATACCTATTTGGAGCAAACAGAGCCTAACTCCACCTTCAAATCCTAAGTTGCAGAAAAGGATTCCGTTCAAACACTAAGTCAATTCTCACATGGAAACAATGTGCTAGAATCTGCAGCATCTGACAGAGATGTTTTTCTAAGGTGAGGTACATGTGTTTCTTCAACTCAGCTGAATTGCCTGTTTGGAACAAAATGAGCCTTTCTCCACCTTGAAAATTGTGATTTGCAGAAACTATTTCTTTCGAAAAGTAACTCAAATTTACAGGCAAGCTATGTGCAAGGTGCTTCGGCTCCTAACACAGATGGCTTTCTTTGGATAGATCCATGTATTCCTTCAACTCAGGTGAAGAAGCCTTTTGGGAGCAAACCGAGCCTATCTCCCCTTGAAATACCTAAGTTTCCTTCCCAAATCTAACTCAATTCTCACAGGGAAAAATGTGCTACATGCTGCTGCTTCTAACACAAATGGACTTCTTTTCAAAAACAAATGTGTTTCTTCAACTTAGCTGAAGAAAGGCCAACTTGGAAAAAATGAGCCTTTCTGCATCTTCCAAACTATGATTTGCACTATGTTCTCCTTTGGAAACTACCTCAGTTCTCACAGGGTAGTGCTTACACACATGGTTTTCTTTCCAGATATATAGGTGTTTCACCAACTCACCTGTACAGCCCTATTTCTAACAAAGAGAGCCTGTCAGTGCATTGGAAAGCCCACATAGCAGGAAGTATTCCTTTCAAAAACTAGCTCAAATCTCACAGGGAAACAATGTGCTTGAACCTGCATCTGCTAACATAGATGGTTTTCTTTGGACAGATACATGGGTTGCTTGAAGTCAGCTGCATATACCTCTTTGGAGCAAAGAGAGCCTATGTCCACCTTGAATCACCTACGTGGCAGGAAGTCTTCCTTTCAAAAACGAACTAAATTCTCACAGGGAAACAATGTGCTAGATGCTCCTCCTTGTAACACACGTGGTTTTCTGTCGAGAGATGTATTTCTTTCTTCAACGTAGTTGAACAGGCCTTTTTAAAAAAATGAGCTTTTCTCCATCTGGAAACTTCTGATTTGTAGTGAGTATTCATTCAAAAACGAACTCCATATTAACAGGGAGACAATGTGCAGGAAGCTCGAGCTTCTCACAAAGATGATTTTCTTTCGTGAGATACATGTCTTTCTTCACCTTAGTTGAATCGGTCTAATTGGAATAAAATGAGCCTTTCTCCACCTTGAAAAGTGTAATTTACACGAAGTTTTCCTACTAAAGCATACTCAGTTCTCACAGAGGAACAAAGTGCCAGTTGCTCCTACTTCTAAATAGTGGTTTTCATTCGTGATATACATGTGTTTCACCTTAGCTGAATAGGCCAATTTGGAAGAAAATGAGCCTTACTCTACCATGAAAACTATGATAAGCAGGAAGTATTCCTTTCAAAAACTACTTCTACTTTTGCACAGAAACGACGTCACAGATGCTGCAGCTTCTAACATAGATGGTTTTCTTTGCAGTGATGCATGTGCTCTTTAACTCAGCCTAATACGCCTAATTGGAACCAAGAGAGCTTATCTCCACCTTGAAAACCCGAAGTTGCAGGAAGTATTCCTTTGAAAAACGAACTCAATTTTAACAGGGAAATAATGTGCTAGATGCTGTCGCTTCTCACATAGATGGTTTTCTTTTGGAGAGATACATGATTTCCTTCAACTCAGCCAAATAGGCCTATTAGGAGCAGAAAGGGCCAATCTCCACCAGAAACACCTAAGTTGGAGGAAGTATTGCTTTCAAAAACGAATTCAATTCTCACAGGGAAACAACGTGCTGGATGCTCCTGCTTCTAACACAGATTGTCTTTTTACAAAGGATTCATTTGTTTCTTCAACTTCCTTGAAGAGGCCTATTTGGAACAAAATGAGCCTTTCTCCACCTTGAACCCTATGATTTGCAGGAAGTATTCCTTTCAGAAACTAAATGAATTCTGACAGGGAAACAATGTGCCAGATGTTCCTGCTTCTGACTCAGATGGTTTTCTTTTGAGAGATATATGTGTTTCTTCAACTCAGCTGAATAGGCCTATTTGTAGGAAACAGAGCTTATCTCCACCTTGAAACACCCAAGTTGCAGGAAATATTCCTTTCAAAAGTAACTCAATGCTCACTGAATAACAATGTGCTAGTATGTGCAGCTTCTAACAGAAATAGATTTTTTGGAGAGATACTTGCGATTCCTCAACTCAGGTGAATAGGTGTATTTTGAGCAAACAGATATAGCACCACCTTGAGCAACCTATTGGAGGAAGATTTCCTTTCCAAACGAACTCAAATCTCACAGGGAACAATGTACTATATGCTCCTTCAACTAACACAGATGGTCAACTTTTGAGAGATACCTGTGTTTCTTCTCCTTAGCTGAGTAGGCTTGTTGGGAACAATATGAATCATTCTCCACCTTGAAATTATGATTTGAAGGAAGTATTCCTTTGAAACACTAACTCAGCTCTCACAGGGAAACAATACCATATGTGCTGCAGTTTCTAACATAGATGGTTTTCTTTGGAGATCTACGGGTATTTTTTCAACTGAGCTGAATGGGCCTATTTGGAGCAAACAGAGCCTATCTCCACGTTGAAAAACCAAACTTGCAGGAAGTATTCTTTTCCAAAAGGAATTCAATTCTCAAAGGGAAACAATGTGCTACATAATCCTGATTCTAGCTCAGATGCTTTTCTTTGTAGACATACGTGTGTTTCTTCACCTTAGCTGAATAGGGGAATTTGGAATCAAAGAGCCTTTCTCCACCTTGAAAATTTTGTTGTGCAGGAAGTATTCCTTTCAAAAACGAACTAAATGCTCACAGGGAGAAAATGTGCTAAGTACTGCAGGTTCTAACATAGATGGTTTTGTTTGGAGAGGTATATGTGCTGCTTAACTCACCTGAAGAGCCCTACTTGGAACAAAATGATCCTCTCTCCACCTTGAAAACTGTGAATAGCAGGAATTTTTCCTTCCCAATACTAACTCTATTCTCACAGGGAAATAATGTGCTAGACGCTGCAGCTTCTAACATAGATGGTTTTCTTTGGAGAGAAAGTGAAGTTTCTTCACCTCAACTGAATAGGCCTATTTGGAGCAAAGTGAGCCTATGTCCACCTTGAAACACCTAAGTTGCAGGAAGTATTCCTTTTAAAAACTAACTCATTTTAACATGGAAGCAATATCCTAGTCCTGCTTCAAACACACATGGTTATTTTTGAAAGATTTATGTTTATCTTCAACTTGGCTGTATAGTTCTGTTTGAACAAATGAGCATTTCTGCAGCTCGAAAATTCTGTCTTAAAGTAATTGTTCCTTTCAAAAACTAACTCAGTTCTCACAGGGAGATAATGTGCTAGATGCTGGAGCTTCTAACATGCAGTGATTTCATTGGAGAGATACATGTGTTAATTCAACTCAGCTGATTAGGCCTATTTGTAGCCAATAGAGACTATCTCCACCTTGAAACACCTAAGTTACAGGAAGTATTCCTTTTAAACACTAAGTCAATTTTAACAGGGAAACAATGTGCTAGAGGCCCCTGCTTCTAACACACATGCGTTTCTTTTGAGAGATACATGTGCTTCATCAACTTAGCTGAATAGGCCTATCTGGAACAAAATGAGCCTTTCTCCACCTTGAAAACTTTGATTTGCACAAAGTACTCCTTTGAAAACTAACTTTATTCTCACAGGGAAAGAATGTTCTAGATGCTCCTGCTTCTAAGACAGTTGGTTTTCTTTCGAGAGATACGTGTGTTCCTTCAACTTACTGAAATGGCCTATATGGAACAAAATGAGCCTTTCTCGACTTTGAAAATTCTGTTTTGCAGGAAGTATTTTTTTCAAAACCTAACTATATTCACACACGTAAACAACATGGTAGATGCTAGTGCTTCTAACTCAAATGGCTTTCTTTGGAGAGATACATGTGTTTCATCAACTCAGATGAATAGGCCTATTTGCAAGAAAGTGAGCCTATCTCCACCTTCAAGAAACAAAGTTGCAGGAAGTATTCCTTTCAAAACCTAACTCAGTTTTCCCAGGGAAACAGTGTGCTAGATGCTGCAGCTTCTAACACAGATTTTTTTTTTTTTTTGGAGATATTTATATGTTTCTTCAACTCGGCTGAATAGGTCTATTTGGAAATGAATGAGCTTTTCTCAACCTGGAAAATTCTGATTTGCAGGAAGTATTCCTTTCAAAAAGTAACTAAATTCTCAGAGGTCAACAATGTGATAGATTCTGCTGCTTTTTACACACATGGGTTTCTTTTGAGGGACATGCGTGATTCATCAACTCAGGTGTATGGGCCTACTTGGAACAAAGAGAGGCTATGTGTACCATGGAAAACCCACCTAGCATGAAGTATTCCCTTCAAAAACTAACTCAGTTCTCAAAAGGAAACAATAGGCTTGATGGTGCAGCTTCTAACAAAGATGTTTTTCTTTGGAGAGGTTCATGGGTTTTGCAACTCAGCTGAATATACCTATTTGGAGCAAACAGAGCCTAACTCCACCTTCAAATCCTAAGTTGCAGAAAAGGATTCCTTTCAAACACTAAGTCAATTCTCACATGGAAACAATGTGCTAGAATCTGCAGCATCTGACAGAGATGTTTTTCTAAGGTGAGGTACATGTGTTTCTTCAACTCAGCTGAATTGCCTGTTTGGAACAAAATGAGCCTTTCTCCACCTTGAAAATTGTGATTTGCAGGAACTATTTCTTTCGAAAAGTAATTCAAATTTACAGGCAAGCGATGTGCAAGGTGCTTCAGGTCCTAACACAGATGGCTTTCTTTGGATAGATCCATGTATTCCTTCAACTCAGGTGAAGAAGCCTTTTGGGAGCAAACCGAGCCTATCTCCCCTTGAAATACCTAAGTTTCCTTCCCAAATCTAACTCAATTCTCACAGGGAAAAATGTGCTACATGCTGCTGCTTCTAACACAAATGGACTTCTTTTCAAAAACAAATGTGTTTCTTCAACTTAGCTGAAGAAAGGCCAACTTGGAAAAAATGAGCCTTTCTGCATCTTCCAAACTATGATTTGCACTATGTTCTCCTTTGGAAACTACCTCAGTTCTCACAGGGTAGTGCTTACACACATGGTTTTCTTTCCAGATATATAGGTGTTTCACCAACTCACCTGTACAGCCCTATTTCTAACAAAGAGAGCCTGTCAATGCATTGGAAAGCCCACATAGCAGGAAGTATTCCTTTCAAAAACTAGCTCAAATCTCACAGGGAAACAATGTGCTTGAACCTGCATCTGCTAACATAGATGGTTTTCTTTGGACAGATACATGGGTTGCTTGAAGTCAGCTGCATATACCTATTTGGAGCAAAGAGAGCCTATGTCCACCTTGAATCACCTACGTGGCAGGAAGTCTTCCTTTCAAAAACGAACTAAATTCTCACAGGGAAACAATGTGCTAGATGCTCCTCCTTGTAACACACGTGGTTTTCTGTCGAGAGATGTATTTCTTTCTTCAACGTAGTTGAACAGGCCTATTTAAAAAAATGAGCTTTTCTCCACCTTGAAACTTCTGATTTGTAGTGAGTATTCATTCAAAAACGAACTCCATATTAACAGGGAGACAATGTGCAGGAAGCTCGAGCTTCTCACAAAGATGATTTTCTTTTGTGAGATACATGTCTTTCTTCACCTTAGTTGAATCGGTCTAATTGGAACAAAATGAGCCTTTCTCCACCTTGAAAAGTGTAATTTATACGAAGTTTTCCTACTAAAGCATACTCAGTTCTCACAGAGGAACAAAGTGCCAGTTGCTCCTACTTCTAAATAGTGGTTTTCATTCGTGATATACATGTGTTTCACCTTAGCTGAATAGGCCAATTTGGAAGAAAATGAGCCTTACTCTACCTTGAAAACTATGATAAGCAGGAAGTATTCCTTTCAAAAACTACTTCTACTTTTGCCCAGAAACGATGTCACAGATGCTGCAGCTTCTAACATAGATGGTTTTCTTTGCAGTGATGCATGTGCTCTTTAACTCAGCCTAATACGCCTAATTGGAACCAAGAGAGCTTATCTCCACCTTGAAAACCCGAAGTTGCAGGAAGTATTCCTTTGAAAAACGAACTCAATTTTAACAGGGAAATAATGTGCTAGATGCTGTCGCTTCTCACATAGATGGTTTTCTTTTGGAGAGATACATGATTTCCTTCAACTCAGCCAAATAGGCCTATTAGGAGCAGAAAGGGCCAATCTCCACCAGAAACACCTAAGTTGGAGGAAGTATTGCTTTCAAAAACGAATTCAATTCTCACAGGGAAACAACGTGCTGGATGCTCCTGCTTCTAACACAGATTGTCTTTGTACAAAGGATTCATTTGTTTCTTCAACTTCCTTGAAGCGGCCTATTTGGAACAAAATGAGCCTTTCTCCACCTTGAACCCTATGATTTGCAGGAAGTATTCCTTTCAGAAACTAAATGAATTCTGACAGGGAAACCATGTGCCAGATGTTCCTGCTTCTGACTCAGATGGTTTTCTTTTGAGAGATATATGTGTTTCTTCAACTCAGCTGAATAGGCCTATTTGTAGGAAACAGAGCTTATCTCCACCTTGAAACACCCAAGTTGCAGGAAATATTCCTTTCAAAACTAACTCAATGCTCACTGAGTAACAATGTGCTAGTATGTGCAGCTTCTAACAGAAATAGATTTTTTGGAGAGATACTTGCGTTTCTTCAACTCAGGTGAATAGGCGTATTTTGAGCAAACAGATATAGCACCACCTTGAGCAACCTATTGGAGGAAGATTTCCTTTCCAAACGAACTCAAATCTCACAGGGAACAATGTACTATATGCTCCTTCAACTAACACAGATGGTCAACTTTTGAGAGATACCTGTGTTTCTTCTCCTTAGCTGAGTAGGCTTGTTGGGAACAATATGAATCATTCTCCACCTTGAAATTATGATTTGAAGGAAGTATTCCTTTGAAACACTAACTCAGCTCTCACAGGGAAACAATACCATATGTGCTGCAGCTTCTAACATAGATGGTTTTCTTTGGAGATCTACGGGTATTTTTTCAACTGAGCTGAATGGGCCTATTTGGAGCAAACAGAGCCTATCTCCACGTTGAAAAACCAAACTTGCAGGAAGTATTCTTTTCCAAAAGGAATTCAATTCTCAAAGGGAAACAATGTGCTACATAATCCTGATTCTAGCTCAGATGCTTTTCTTTGTAGACATACGTGTGTTTCTTCACCTTAGCTGAATAGGGGAATTTGGAATCAAAGAGCCTTTCTCCACCTTGAAAATTTTGATGTGCAGGAAGTATTCCTTTCAAAAACGAACTAAATGCTCACAGGGAGAAAATGTGCTAAGTACTGCAGGTTCTAACATAGATGGTTTTGTTTGGAGAGGTATATGTGCTGCTTAACTCACCTGAAGAGCCCTACTTGGAACAAAATGATCCTCTCTCCACCTTGAAAACTGTGAATAGCAGGAATTTTTCCTTCCCAAAACTAACTCTATTCTCACAGGGAAATAATGTGCTAGACGCTGCAGCTTCTAACATAGATGATTTTCTTTGGAGAGAAAGTGAAGTTTCTTCACCTCAACTGAATAGGCCTATTTGGAGCAAAGTGAGCCTATGTCCACCTTGAAACACCTAAGTTGCAGGAAGGATTCCTTTTAAAAAGTAACTCATTTTAACATGGAAGCAATATCCTAGTCCTGCTTCAAACACACATGGTTATTTTTGAGAGATTTATGGTTATCTTCAACTTGGCTGTATAGTTCTGTTTGAACAAATGAGCATTTCTGCAGCTCGAAAATTCTGTCTTAAAGTAATTGTTCCTTTCAAAAACTAACTCAGTTCTCACAGGGAGATAATGTGCTAGATGCTGGAGCTTCTAACATGCAGTGATTTCATTGGAGAGATACATGTGTTAATTCAACTCAGCTGATTAGGCCTATTTGTAGCCAATAGAGACTATCTCCACCTTGAAACACCTAAGTTACAGCAAGTATTCCTTTTAAACACTAAGTCAATTTTAACAGGGAAACAATGTGCTAGAGGCCCCTGCTTCTAACACACATGCGTTTCTTTTGAGAGATACATGTGCTTCATCAACTTAGCTGAATAGGCCTAACTGGAACAAAATGAGCCTTTCTCCACCTTGAAAACTTTGATTTGCACAAAGTACTCCTTTGCAAACTAACTTTATTCTCACAGGGAAAGAATGTTCTAGATGCTCCTGCTTCTAAGACAGTTGGTTTTCTTTCGAGAGATACGTGTGTTCCTTCAACTTACTGAAATGGCCTATATGGAACAAAATGAGCCTTTCTCCACTTTGAAAATTCTGTTTTGCAGGAAGTATTTCTTTCAAAACCTAACTATATTCACACACGTAAACAACATGGTAGATGCTAGTGCTTCTAACTCAAATGGCTTTCTTTGGAGAGATACATGTGTTTCATCAACTCAGCTGAATAGGCCTATTTGCAAGAAAGTGAGCCTATCTCCACCTTCAAGAAACAAAGTTGCAGGAAGTATTCCTTTCAAAACCTAACTCAGTTTTCCCAGGGAAACAGTGTGCTAGATGCTGCAGCTTCTAACACAGATTTTTTTTTTTTTTGGAGATATTTATGTGTTTCTTCAACTCGGCTGAATAGGTCTATTTGGAAATGAATGAGCTTTTCTCAACCTGGAAAATTCTGATTTGCAGGAAGTATTCCTTTCAAAAAGTAACTAAATTCTCAGAGGTCAACAATGTGATAGATTCTGCTGCTTTTTACACACATGGGTTTCTTTTGAGGGACATGCGTGATTCATCAACTCAGGTGTATGGGCCTACTTGGAACAAAGAGAGGCTATGTGTACCATGGAAAACCCACCTAGCATGAAGTATTCCCTTCAAAAACTAACTCAGTTCTCAAAAGGAAACAATAGGCTTGATGGTGCAGCTTCTAACAAAGATGTTTTTCTTAGGAGAGGTTCATGGGTTTTGCAACTCAGCTGCATATACCTATTTGGAGCAAACAGAGCCTAACTCCACCTTCAAATCCTAAGTTGCAGAAAAGGATTCCTTTCAAACTCTAAGTCAATTCTCACATGGAAACATTGTGCTAGAATCTGCAGCATCTGACAGAGATGTTTTTCTAAGGTGAGGTACATGTGTTTCTTCAACTCAGCTGAATTGCCTGTTTGGAACAAAATGAGCCTTTCTCCACCTTGAAAATTGTGATTTGCAGGAACTATTTCTTTCGAAAAGTAACTCAAATTTACAGGCAAGCAATGTGCAAGGTGCTTCAGCTCCTAACACAGATGGCTTTCTTTGGATAGATCCATGTATTCCTTCAACTCAGGTGAAGAAGCCTTTTGGGAGCAAACCGAGCCTATCTCCCCTTGAAATACCTAAGTTTCCTTCCCAAATCTAACTCAATTCTCACAGGGAAAAATGTGCTACATGCTGCTGCTTCTAACACAAATGGACTTCTTTTCAAAAACAAATGTGTTTCTTCAACGTAGCTGAAGAAAGGCCAACTTGGAAAAAATGAGCCTTTCTGCATCTTCCAAACTATGATTTGCACTATGTTCTCCTTTGGAAACTACCTCAGTTCTCACAGGGTAGTGCTTACACACATGGTTTTCTTTCCAGATATATAGGTGTTTCACCAACTCACCTGTACAGCCCTATTTCTAACAAAGAGAGCCTGTCAATGCATTGGAAAGCCCACATAGCAGGAAGTATTCCTTTCAAAAACTAGCTCAAATCTCACAGGGAAACAATGTGCTTGAACCTGCATCTGCTAACATAGATGGTTTTCTTTGGACAGATACATGGGTTGCTTGAAGTCAGCTGCATATACCTCTTTGGAGCAAAGAGAGCCTATGTCCACCTTGAATCACCTACGTGGCAGGAAGTCTTCCTTTCAAAAACGAACTAAATTCTCACAGGGAAACAATGTGCTAGATGCTCCTCCTTGTAACACACGTGGTTTTCTGTCGAGAGATGTATTTCTTTCTTCAACGTAGTTGAACAGGCCTATTTAAAAAAATGAGCTTTTCTCCACCTTGAAACTTCTGATTTGTAGTGAGTATTCATTCAAAAACGAACTCCATATTAACAGGGAGACAATGTGCAGGAAGCTCGAGCTTCTCACAAAGATGATTTTCTTTCGTGAGATACATGTCTTTCTTCACCTTAGTTGAATCGGTCTAATTGGAACAAAATGAGCCTTTCTCCACCTTGAAAAGTGTAATTTACACGAAGTTTTCCTACTAAAGCATACTCAGTTCTCACAGAGGAACAAAGTGCCAGTTGCTCCTACTTCTAAATAGTGGTTTTCATTCGTGATATACATGTGTTTCACCTTAGCTGAATAGGCCAATTTGGAAGAAAATGAGCCTTACTCTACCTTGAAAACTATGATAAGCAGGAAGTATTCCTTTCAAAAACTACTTCTACTTTTGCACAGAAACGATGTCACAGATGCTGCAGCTTCTAACATAGATGGTTTTCTTTGCAGTGATGCATGTGCTCTTTAACTCAGCCTAATACGCCTAATTGGAACCAAGAGAGCTTATCTCCACCTTGAAAACCCGAAGTTGCAGGAAGTATTCCTTTGAAAAACGAACTCAATTTTAACAGGGAAATAATGTGCTAGATGCTGTCGCTTCTCACATAGATGGTTTTCTTTTGGAGAGATACATGATTTCCTTCAACTCAGCCAAATAGGCCTATTAGGAGCAGAAAGGGCCAATCTCCACCAGAAACACCTAAGTTGGAGGAAGTATTGCTTTCAAAAACGAATTCAATTCTCACAGGGAAACAACGTGCTGGATGCTCCTGCTTCTAACACAGATTGTCTTTTTACAAAGGATTCATTTGTTTCTTCAACTTCCTTGAAGCGGCCTATTTGGAACAAAATGAGCCTTTCTCCACCTTGAACCCTATGATTTGCAGGAAGTATTCCTTTCAGAAACTAAATGAATTCTGACAGGGAAACCATGTGCCAGATGTTCCTGCTTCTGACTCAGATGGTTTTCTTTTGAGAGATATATGTGTTTCTTCAACTCAGCTGAATAGGCCTATTTGTAGGAAACAGAGCTTATCTCCACCTTGAAACACCCAAGTTGCAGGAAATATTCCTTTCAAAACTAACTCAATGCTCACTGAGTAACAATGTGCTAGTATGTGCAGCTTCTAACAGAAATAGATTTTTTGGAGAGATACTTGCGTTTCTTCAACTCAGGTGAATAGGCGTATTTTGAGCAAACAGATATAGCACCACCTTGAGCAACCTATTGGAGGAAGATTTCCTTTCCAAACGAACTCAAATCTCACAGGGAACAATGTACTATATGCTCCTTCAACTAACACAGATGGTCAACTTTTGAGAGATACCTGTGTTTCTTCTCCTTAGCTGAGTAGGCTTGTTGGGAACAATATGAATCATTCTCCACCTTGAAATTATGATTTGAAGGAAGTATTCCTTTGAAACACTAACTCAGCTCTCACAGGTAAACAATACCATATGTGCTGCAGCTTCTAACATAGATGGTTTTCTTTGGAGATCTACGGGTATTTTTTCAACTGAGCTGAATGGGCCTATTTGGAGCAAACAGAGCCTATCTCCACGTTGAAAAACCAAACTTGCAGGAAGTATTCTTTTCCAAAAGGAATTCAATTCTCAAAGGGAAACAATGTGCTACATAATCCTGATTCTAGCTCAGATGCTTTTCTTTGTAGACATACGTGTGTTTCTTCACCTTAGCTGAATAGGGGAATTTGGAATCAAAGAGCATTTCTCCACCTTGAAAATTTTGATGTGCAGGAAGTATTCCTTTCAAAAACGAACTAAATGCTCACAGGGAGAAAATGTGCTAAGTACTGCAGGTTCTAACATAGATGGTTTTGTTTGGAGAGGTATATGTGCTGCTTAACTCACCTGAAGAGCCCTACTTGGAACAAAATGATCCTCTCTCCACCTTGAAAACTGTGAATAGCAGGAATTTTTCCTTCCCAAAACTAACTCTATTCTCACAGGGAAATAATGTGCTAGACGCTGCAGCTTCTAACATAGATGGTTTTCTTTGGAGATAAAGTGAAGTTTCTTCACCTCAACTGAATAGGCCTATTTGGAGCAAAGTGAGCCTATGTCCACCTTGAAACACCTAAGTTGCAGGAAGTATTCCTTTTAAAAACTAACTCATTTTAACATGGAAGCAATATCCTAGTCCTGCTTCAAACACACATGGTTATTTTTGAGAGATTTATGTTTATCTTCAACTTGGCTGTATAGTTCTGTTTGAACAAATGAGCATTTCTGCAGCTCGAAAATTCTGTCTTAAAGTAATTGTTCCTTTCAAAAACTAACTCAGTTCTCACAGGGAGATAATGTGCTAGATGCTGGAGCTTCTAACATGCAGTGATTTCATTGGAGAGATACATGTGTTAATTCAACTCAGCTGATTAGGCCTATTTGTAGCCAATAGAGACTATCTCCACCTTGAAACACCTAAGTTACAGGAAGTATTCCTTTTAAACACTAAGTCAATTTTAACAGGGAAACAATGTGCTAGAGGCCCCTGCTTCTAACACACATGCGTTTCTTTTGAGAGATACATGTGCTTCATCAACTTAGCTGAATAGGCCTATCTGGAACAAAATGAGCCTTTCTCCACCTTGAAAACTTTGATTTGCACAAAGTACTCCTTTGAAAACTAACTTTATTCTCACAGGGAAAGAATGTTCTAGATGCTCCTGCTTCTAAGACAGTTGGTTTTCTTTCGAGAGATACGTGTGTTCCTTCAACTTACTGAAATGGCCTATATGGAACAAAATGAGCCTTTCTCCACTTTGAAAATTCTGTTTTGCAGGAAGTATTTCTTTCAAAACCTAACTATATTCACACACGTAAACAACATGGTAGATGCTAGTGCTTCTAACTCAAATGGCTTTCTTTGGAGAGATACATGTGTTTCATCAACTCAGCTGAATAGGCCTATTTGCAAGAAAGTGAGCCTATCTCCACCTTCAAGAAACAAAGTTGCAGGAAGTATTCCTTTCAAAACCTAACTCAGTTTTCCCAGGGAAACAGTGTGCTAGATGCTGCAGCTTCTAACACAGATTTTTTTTTTTTTTGGAGATATTTATGTGTTTCTTCAACTCGGCTGAATAGGTCTATTTGGAAATGAATGAGCTTTTCTCAACCTGGAAAATTCTGATTTGCAGGAAGTATTCCTTTCAAAAAGTAACTAAATTCTCAGAGGTCAACAATGTGATAGATTCTGCTGCTTTTTACACACATGGGTTTCTTTTGAGGGACATGCGTGATTCATCAACTCAGGTCTATGGGCCTACTTGGAACAAAGAGAGGCTATGTGTACCATGGAAAACCCACCTAGCATGAAGTATTCCCTTCAAAAACTAACTCAGTTCTCAAAAGGAGACAATAGGCTTGATGGTGCAGCTTCTAACAAAGATGTTTTTCTTAGGAGAGGTTCATGGGTTTTGCAACTCAGCTGCATATACCTATTTGGAGCAAACAGAGCCTAACTCCACCTTCAAATCCTAAGTTGCAGAAAAGGATTCCTTTCAAACTCTAAGTCAATTCTCACATGGAAACAATGTGCTAGAATCTGCAGCATCTGACAGAGATGTTTTTCTAAGGTGAGGTACATGTGTTTCTTCAACTCAGCTGAATTGCCTGTTTGGAACAAAATGAGCCTTTCTCCACCTTGAAAATTGTGATTTGCAGGAACTATTTCTTTCGAAAAGTAACTCAAATTTACAGGCAAGCTATGTGCAAGGTGCTTCAGCTCCTAACACAGATGGCTTTCTTTGGATAGATCCATGTATTCCTTCAACTCAGGTGAAGAAGCCTTTTGGGAGCAAACCGAGCCTATCTCCCCTTGAAATACCTAAGTTTCCTTCCCAAATCTAACTCAATTCTCACAGGGAAAAATGTGCTACATGCTGCTGCTTCTAACACAAATGGACTTCTTTTCAAAAACAAATGTGTTTCTTCAACTTAGCTGAAGAAAGGCCAACTTGGAAAAAATGAGCCTTTCTGCATCTTCAAAACTATGATTTGCACTATGTACTCCTTTGGAAACTACCTCAGTTCTCACAGGGTAGTGCTTACACACATGGTTTTCTTTCCAGATATATAGGTGTTTCACCAACTCACCTGTACAGCCCTATTTCTAACAAAGAGAGCCTGTCAATGCATTGGAAAGCCCACATAGCAGGAAGTATTCCTTTCAAAAACTAGCTCAAATCTCACAGGGAAACAATGTGCTTGAACCTGCATCTGCTAACATAGATGGTTTTCTTTGGACAGATACATGGGTTGCTTGAAGTCAGCTGCATATACCTCTTTGGAGCAAAGAGAGCCTATGTCCACCTTGAATCACCTACGTGGCAGGAAGTCTTCCTTTCAAAAACGAACTAAATTCTCACAGGGAAACAATGTGCTAGATGCTCCTCCTTGTAACACACGTGGTTTTCTGTCGAGAGATGTATTTCTTTCTTCAACGTAGTTGAACAGGCCTATTTAAAAAAATGAGCTTTTCTCCACCTTGAAACTTCTGATTTGTAGTGAGTATTCATTCAAAAACGAACTCCATATTAACAGGGAGACAATGTGCAGGAAGCTCGAGCTTCTCACAAAGATGATTTTCTTTCGTGAGATACATGTCTTTCTTCACCTTAGTTGAATCGGTCTATTTGGAACAAAATGAGCCTTTCTCCACCTTGAAAAGTGTAACTTACACGAAGTTTTCCTACTAAAGCATACTCAGTTCTCACAGAGGAACAAAGTGCCAGTTGCTCCTACTTCTAAATAGTGGTTTTCATTCGTGATATACATGTGTTTCACCTTAGCTGAATAGGCCAATTTGGAAGAAAATGAGCCTTACTCTACCTTGAAAACTATGATAAGCAGGAAGTATTCCTTTCAAAAACTACTTCTACTTTTGCACAGAAACGATGTCACAGATGCTGCAGCTTCTAACATAGATGGTTTTCTTTGCAGTGATGCATGTGCTCTTTAACTCAGCCTAATACGCCTAATTGGAACCAAGAGAGCTTATCTCCACCTTGAAAACCCGAAGTTGCAGGAAGTATTCCTTTGAAAAACGAACTCAATTTTAACAGGGAAATAATGTGCTAGATGCTGTAGCTTCTCACATAGATGGTTTTCTTTTGGAGAGAAACATGATTTCCTTCAACTCAGCCAAATAGGCCTATTAGGAGCAGAAAGGGCCAATCTCCACCAGAAACACCTAAGTTGGAGGAAGTATTGCTTTCAAAAACGAATTCAATTCTCACAGGGAAACAACGTGCTGGATGCTCCTGCTTCTAACACAGATTGTCTTTTTACAAAGGATTCATTTGTTTCTTCAACTTCCTTGAAGCGGCCTATTTGGAACAAAATGAGCGTTTCTCCACCTTGAACCCTATGATTTGCAGGAAGTATTCCTTTCAGAAACTAAATGAATTCTGACAGGGAAACAATGTGCCAGATGTTCCTGCTTCTGACTCAGATGGTTTTCTTTTGAGAGATATATGTGTTTCTTCAACTCAGCTGAATAGGCCTATTTGTAGGAAACAGAGCTTATCTCCACCTTGAAACACCCAAGTTGCAGGAAATATTCCTTTCAAAACTAACTCAATGCTCACTGAGTAACAATGTGCTAGTATGTGCAGCTTCTAACAGAAATAGATTTTTTGGAGAGATACTTGCGTTTCTTCAACTCAGGTGAATAGGCGTATTTTGAGCAAACAGATATAGCACCACCTTGAGCAACCTATTGGAGGAAGATTTCCTTTCCAAACGAACTCAAATCTCACAGGGAACAATGTACTATATGCTCCTTCAACTAACACAGATGGTCAACTTTTGAGAGATACCTGTGTTTCTTCTCCTTAGCTGAGTAGGCTTGTTGGGGACAATATGAATCATTCTCCACCTTGAAATTATGATTTGAAGGAAGTATTCCTTTGAAACACTAACTCAGCTCTCACAGGGAAACAATACCATATGTGCTGCAGCTTCTAACATAGATGGTTTTCTTTGGAGATCTACGGGTATTTTTTCAACTGAGCTGAATGGGCCTATTTGGAGCAAACAGAGCCTATCTCCACGTTGAAAAACCAAACTTGCAGGAAGTATTCTTTTCCAAAAGGAATTCAATTCTCAAAGGGAAACAATGTGCTACATAATCCTGATTCTAGCTCAGATGCTTTTCTTTGTAGACATACGTGTGTTTCTTCACCTTAGCTGAATAGGGGAATTTGGAATCAAAGAGCCTTTCTCCACCTTCAAAATTTTGATGTGCAGGAAGTATTCCTTTCAAAAACGAACTAAATGCTCACAGGGAGAAAATGTGCTAAGTACTGCAGGTTCTAACATAGATGGTTTTGTTTGGAGAGGTATATGTGCTGCTTAACTCACCTGAAGAGCCCTACTTGGAACAAAATGATCCTCTCTCCACCTTGAAAACTGTGAATAGCAGGAATTTTTCCTTCCCAAAACTAACTCTATTCTCACAGGGAAATAATGTGCTAGACGCTGCAGCTTCTAACATAGATGGTTTTCTTTGGAGAGAAAGTGAAGTTTCTTCACCTCAACTGAATAGGCCTATTTGGAGCAAAGTGAGCCTATGTCCACCTTGAAACACCTAAGTTGCAGGAAGTATTCCTTTTAAAAACTAACTCATTTTAACATGGAAGCAATATCCTAGTCCTGCTTCAAACACACATGGTTATTTTTGAGAGATTTATGTTTATCTTCAACTTGGCTGTATAGTTCTGTTTGAACAAATGAGCATTTCTGCAGCTCGAAAATTCTGTCTTAAAGTAATTGTTCCTTTCAAAAACTAACTCAGTTCTCACAGGGAGATAATGTGCTAGATGCTGGAGCTTCTAACATGCAGTGATTTCATTGGAGAGATACATGTGTTAATTCAACTCAGCTGATTAGGCCTATTTGTAGCCAATAGAGACTATCTCCACCTTGAAACACCTAAGTTACAGGAAGTATTCCTTTTAAACACTAAGTCAATTTTAACAGGGAAACAATGTGCTAGAGGCCCCTGCTTCTAACACACATGCGTTTCTTTTGAGAGATACATGTGCTTCATCAACTTAGCTGAATAGGCCTATCTGGAACAAAATGAGCCTTTCTCCACCTTGAAAACTTTGATTTGCACAAAGTACTCCTTTGAAAACTAACTTTATTCTCACAGGGAAAGAATGTTCTAGATGCTCCTGCTTCTAAGACAGTTGGTTTTCTTTCGAGAGATACGTGTGTTCCTTCAACTTACTGAAATGGCCTATATGGAACAAAATGAGCCTTTCTCCACTTTGAAAATTCTGTTTTGCAGGAAGTATTTCTTTCAAAACCTAACTATATTCACACACGTAAACAACATGGTAGATGCTAGTGCTTCTAACTCAAATGGCTTTCTTTGGAGAGATACATGTGTTTCATCAACTCAGCTGAATAGGCCTATTTGCAAGAAAGTGAGCCTATCTCCACCTTCAAGAAACAAAGTTGCAGGAAGTATTCCTTTCAAAACCTAACTCAGTTTTCCCAGGGAAACAGTGTGCTAGATGCTGCAGCTTCTAACACAGATTTTTTTTTTTTTTGGAGATATTTATGTGTTTCTTCAACTCGGCTGAATAGGTCTATTTGGAAATGAATGAGCTTTTCTCAACCTGGAAAATTCTGATTTGCAGGAAGTATTCCTTTCAAAAAGTAACTAAATTCTCAGAGGTCAACAATGTGATAGATTCTGCTGCTTTTTACACACATGGGTTTCTTTTGAGGGACATGCGTGATTCATCAACTCAGGTCTATGGGCCTACTTGGAACAAAGAGAGGCTATGTGTACCATGGAAAACCCACCTAGCATGAAGTATTCCCTTCAAAAACTAACTCAGTTCTCAAAAGGAGACAATAGGCTTGATGGTGCAACTTCTAACAAAGATGTTTTTCTTAGGAGAGGTTCATGGGTTTTGCAACTCAGCTGCATATACCTATTTGGAGCAAACAGAGCCTAACTCCACCTTCAAATCCTAAGTTGCAGAAAAGGATTCCTTTCAAACACTAAGTCAATTCTCACATGGAAACAATGTGCTAGAATCTGCAGCATCTGACAGAGATGTTTTTCTAAGGTGAGGTACATGTGTTTCTTCAACTCAGCTGAATTGCCTGTTTGGAACAAAATGAGCCTTTCTCCACCTTGAAAATTGTGATTTGCAGGAACTATTTCTTTCGAAAAGTAACTCAAATTTACAGGCAAGCTATGTGCAAGGTGCTTCAGCTCCTAACACAGATGGCTTTCTTTGGATAGATCCATGTATTCCTTCAACTCAGGTGAAGAAGCCTTTTGGGAGCAAACCGAGCCTATCTCCCCTTGAAATACCTAAGTTTCCTTCCCAAATCTAACTCAATTCTCACAGGGAAAAATGTGCTACATGCTGCTGCTTCTAACACAAATGGACTTCTTTTCAAAAACAAATGTGTTTCTTCAACTTAGCTGAAGAAAGGCCAACTTGGAAAAAATGAGCCTTTCTGCATCTTCCAAACTATGATTTGCAGTATGTTCTCCTTTGGAAACTACCTCAGTTCTCACAGGGTAGTGCTTACACACATGGTTTTCTTTCCAGATATATAGGTGTTTCACCAACTCACCTGTACAGCCCTATTTCTAACAAAGAGAGCCTGTCAATGCATTGGAAAGCCCACATAGCAGGAAGTATTCCTTTCAAAAACTAGCTCAAATCTCACAGGGAAACAATGTGCTTGAACCTGCATCTGCTAACATAGATGGTTTTCTTTGGACAGATACATGGGTTGCTTGAAGTCAGCTGCATATACCTCTTTGGAGCAAAGAGAGCCTATGTCCACCTTGAATCACCTACGTGGCAGGAAGTCTTCCTTTCAAAAACGAACTAAATTCTCACAGGGAAACAATGTGCTAGATGCTCCTCCTTGTAACACACGTGGTTTTCTGTCGAGAGATGTATTTCTTTCTTCAACGTAGTTGAACAGGCCTATTTAAAAAAATGAGCTTTTCTCCACCTTGAAACTTCTGATTTGTAGTGAGTATTCATTCAAAAACGAACTCCATATTAACAGGGAGACAATGTGCAGGAAGCTCGAGCTTCTCACAAAGATGATTTTCTTTCGTGAGATACATGTCTTTCTTCACCTTAGTTGAATCGGTCTAATTGGAACAAAATGAGCCTTTCTCCACCTTGAAAAGTGTAACTTACACGAAGTTTTCCTACTAAAGCATACTCAGTTCTCACAGAGGAACAAAGTGCCAGTTGCTCCTACTTCTAAATAGTGGTTTTCATTCGTGATATACATGTGTTTCACCTTAGCTGAATAGGCCAATTTGGAAGAAAATGAGCCTTACTCTACCTTGAAAACTATGATAAGCAGGAAGTATTCCTTTCAAAAACTACTTCTACTTTTGCACAGAAACGATGTCACAGATGCTGCAGCTTCTAACATAGATGGTTTTCTTTGCAGTGATGCATGTGCTCTTTAACTCAGCCTAATACGCCTAATTGGAACCAAGAGAGCTTATCTCCACCTTGAAAACCCGAAGTTGCAGGAAGTATTCCTTTGAAAAACGAACTCAATTTTAACAGGGAAATAATGTGCTAGATGCTGTCGCTTCTCACATAGATGGTTTTCTTTTGGAGAGATACATGATTTCCTTCAACTCAGCCAAATAGGCCTATTAGGAGCAGAAAGGGCCAGTCTCCACCAGAAACACCTAAGTTGGAGGAAGTATTGCTTTCAAAAACGAATTCAATTCTCACAGGGAAACAACGTGCTGGATGCTCCTGCTTCTAACACAGATTGTCTTTTTACAAAGGATTCATTTGTTTCTTCAACTTCCTTGAAGAGGCCTATTTGGAACAAAATGAGCCTTTCTCCACCTTGAACCCTATGATTTGCAGGAAGTATTCCTTTCAGAAACTAAATGAATTCTGACAGGGAAACAATGTGCCAGATGTTCCTGCTTCTGACTCAGATGGTTTTCTTTTGAGAGATATATGTGTTTCTTCAACTCAGCTGAATAGGCCTATTTGTAGGAAACAGAGCTTATCTCCACCTTGAAACACCCAAGTTGCAGGAAATATTCCTTTCAAAACTAACTCAATGCTCACTGAGTAACAATGTGCTAGTATGTGCAGCTTCTAACAGAAATAGATTTTTTGGAGAGATACTTGCGTTTCTTCAACTCAGGTGAATAGGCGTATTTTGAGCAAACAGATATAGCACCACCTTGAGCAACCTATTGGAGGAAGATTTCCTTTCCAAACGAACTCAAATCTCACAGAGAACAATGTACTATATGCTCCTTCAACTAACACAGATGGTCAACTTTTGAGAGATACCTGTGTTTCTTCTCCTTAGCTGAGTAGGCTTGTTGGGAACAAAATGAATCATTCTCCACCTTGAAATTATGATTTGAAGGAAGTATTCCTTTGAAACACTAACTCAGCTCTCACAGGGAAACAATACCATATGTGCTGCAGCTTCTAACATAGATGGTTTTCTTTGGAGATCTACGGGTATTTTTTCAACTGAGCTGAATGGGCCTATTTGGAGCAAACAGAGCCTATCTCCACGTTGAAAAACCAAACTTGCAGGAAGTATTCTTTTCCAAAAGGAATTCAATTCTCAAAGGGAAACAATGTGCTACATAATCCTGATTCTAGCTCAGATGCTTTTCTTTGTAGACATACGTGTGTTTCTTCACCTTAGCTGAATAGGGGAATTTGGAATCAAAGAGCCTTTCTCCACCTTGAAAATTTTGATGTGCAGTAAGTATTCCTTTCAAAAACGAACTAAATGCTCACAGGGAGAAAATGTGCTAAGTACTGCAGGTTCTAACATAGATGGTTTTGTTTGGAGAGGTATATGTGCTGCTTAACTCACCTGAAGAGCCCTACTTGGAACAAAATGATCCTCTCTCCACCTTGAAAACTGTGAATAGCAGGAATTTTTCCTTCCCAAAACTAACTCTATTCTCACAGGGAAATAATGTGCTAGACGCTGCAGCTTCTAACATAGATGGTTTTCTTTGGAGAGAAAGTGAAGTTTCTTCACCTCAACTGAATAGGCCTATTTGGAGCAAAGTGAGCCTATGTCCACCTTGAAACACCTAAGTTGCAGGAAGTATTCCTTTTAAAAACTAACTCATTTTAACATGGAAGCAATATCCTAGTCCTGCTTCAAACACACATGGTTATTTTTGAGAGATTTATGTTTATCTTCAACTTGGCTGTATAGTTCTGTTTGCACAAATGTGCATTTCTGCAGCTCGAAAATTCTGTCTTAAAGTAATTGTTCCTTTCAAAAACTAACTCAGTTCTCACAGGGAGATAATGTGCTAGATGCTGGAGCTTCTAACATGCAGTGATTTCATTGGAGAGATACATGTGTTAATTCAACTCAGCTGATTAGGCCTATTTGTAGCCAATAGAGACTATCTCCACCTTGAAACACCTAAGTTACAGGAAGTATTCCTTTTAAACACTAAGTCAATTTTAACAGGGAAACAATGTGCTAGAGGCCCCTGCTTCTAACACACATGCGTTTCTTTTGAGAGATACATGTGCTTCATCAACTTAGCTGAATAGGCCTACCTGGAACAAAATGAGCCTTTCTCGACCTTGAAAACTTTGATTTGCACAAAGTACTCCTTTGCAAACTAACTTTATTCTCACAGGGAAAGAATGTTCTAGATGCTCCTGCTTCTAAGACAGTTGGTTTTCTTTCGAGAGATACGTGTGTTCCTTCAACTTACTGAAATGGCCTATATGGAACAAAATGAGCCTTTCTCCACTTTGAAAATTCTGTTTTGCAGGAAGTATTTCTTTCAAAACCTAACTATATTCACACACGTAAACAACATGGTAGATGCTAGTGCTTCTAACTCAAATGGCTTTCTTTGGAGAGATACATGTGTTTCATCAACTCAGCTGAATAGGCCTATTTGCAAGAAAGTGAGCCTATCTCCACCTTCAAGAAACAAAGTTGCAGGAAGTATTCCTTTCAAAACCTAACTCAGTTTTCCCAGGGAAACAGTGTGCTAGATGCTGCAGCTTCTAACACAGATTTTTTTTTTTTTGGAGATATTTATGTGTTTCTTCAACTCGGCTGAATAGGTCTATTTGGAAATGAATGAGCTTTTCTCAACCTGGAAAATTCTGATTTGCAGGAAGTATTCCTTTCAAAAAGTAACTAAATTCTCAGAGGTCAACAATGTGATAGATTCTGCTGCTTTTTACACACATGGGTTTCTTTTGAGGGACATGCGTGATTCATCAACTCAGGTGTATGGGCCTACTTGGAACAAAGAGAGGCTATGTGTACCATGGAAAACCCACCTAGCATGAAGTATTCCCTTCAAAAACTAACTCAGTTCTCAAAAGGAGACAATAGGCTTGATGGTGCAGCTTCTAACAAAGATGTTTTTCTTAGGAGAGGTTCATGGGTTTTGCAACTCAGCTGCATATACCTATTTGGAGCAAACAGAGCCTAACTCCACCTTCAAATCCTAAGTTGCAGAAAAGGATTCCTTTCAAACACTAAGTCAATTCTCACATGGAAACAATGTGCTAGAATCTGCAGCATCTGACAGAGATGTTTTTCTAAGGTGAGGTACATGTGTTTCTTCAACTCAGCTGAATTGCCTGTTTGGAACAAAATGAGCCTTTCTCCACCTTGAAAATTGTGATTTGCAGGAACTATTTCTTTCGAAAAGTAACTCAAATTTACAGGCAAGCTAGGTGCAAGGTGCTTCAGCTCCTAACACAGATGGCTTTCTTTGGATAGATCCATGTATTCCTTCAACTCAGGTGAAGAAGCCTTTTGGGAGCAAACCGAGCCTATCTCCCCTTGAAATACCTAAGTTTCCTTCCCAAATCTAACTCAATTCTCACAGGGAAAAATGTGCTACATGCTGCTGCTTCTAACACAAATGGACTTCTTTTCAAAAACAAATGTGTTTCTTCAACTTAGCTGAAGAAAGGCCAACTTGGAAAAAATGAGCCTTTCTGCATCTTCCAAACTATGATTTGCACTATGTTCTCCTTTGGAAACTACCTCAGTTCTCACAGGGTAGTGCTTACACACATGGTTTTCTTTCCAGATATATAGGTGTTTCACCAACTCACCTGTACAGCCCTATTTCTAACAAAGAGAGCCTGTCAATGCATTGGAAAGCCCACATAGCAGGAAGTATTCCTTTCAAAAACTAGCTCAAATCTCACAGGGAAACAATGTGCTTGAACCTGCATCTGCTAACATAGATGGTTTTCTTTGGACAGATACATGGGTTGCTTGAAGTCAGCTGCATATACCTCTTTGGAGCAAAGAGAGCCTATGTCCACCTTGAATCACCTACGTGGCAGGAAGTCTTCCTTTCAAAAACGAACTAAATTCTCACAGGGAAACAATGTGCTAGATGCTCCCCCTTGTAACACACGTGGTTTTCTGTCGAGAGATGTATTTCTTTCTTCAACGTAGTTGAACAGGCCTATTTAAAAAAATGAGCTTTTCTCCACCTTGAAACTTCTGATTTGTAGTGAGTATTCATTCAAAAACGAACTCCATATTAACAGGGAGACAATGTGCAGGAAGCTCGAGCTTCTCACAAAGATGATTTTCTTTCGTGAGATACATGTCTTTCTTCACCTTAGTTGAATCGGTCTAATTGGAACAAAATGAGCCTTTCTCCACCTTGAAAAGTGTAACTTACACGAAGTTTTCCTACTAAAGCATACTCAGTTCTCACAGAGGAACAAAGTGCCAGTTGCTCCTACTTCTAAATAGTGGTTTTCATTCGTGATATACATGTGTTTCACCTTAGCTGAATAGGCCAATTTGGAAGAAAATGAGCCTTACTCTACCTTGAAAACTATGATAAGCAGGAAGTATTCCTTTCAAAAACTACTTCTACTTTTGCACAGAAACGATGTCACAGATGCTGCAGCTTCTAACATAGATGGTTTTCTTTGCAGTGATGCATGTGCTCTTTAACTCAGCCTAATACGCCTAATTGGAACCAAGAGAGCTTATCTCCACCTTGAAAACCCGAAGTTGCAGGAAGTATTCCTTTGAAAAACGAACTCAATTTTAACAGGGAAATAATGTGCTAGATGCTGTAGCTTCTCACATAGATGGTTTTCTTTTGGAGAGAAACATGATTTCCTTCAACTCAGCCAAATAGGCCTATTAGGAGCAGAAAGGGCCAATCTCCACCAGAAACACCTAAGTTGGAGGAAGTATTGCTTTCAAAAACGAATTCAATTCTCACAGGGAAACAACGTGCTGGATGCTCCTGCTTCTAACACAGATTGTCTTTTTACAAAGGATTCATTTGTTTCTTCAACTTCCTTGAAGCGGCCTATTTGGAACAAAATGAGCGTTTCTCCACCTTGAACCCTATGATTTGCAGGAAGTATTCCTTTCAGAAACTAAATGAATTCTGACAGGGAAACAATGTGCCAGATGTTCCTGCTTCTGACTCAGATGGTTTTCTTTTGAGAGATATATGTGTTTCTTCAACTCAGCTGAATAGGCCTATTTGTAGGAAACAGAGCTTATCTCCACCTTGAAACACCCAAGTTGCAGGAAATATTCCTTTCAAAACTAACTCAATGCTCACTGAGTAACAATGTGCTAGTATGTGCAGCTTCTAACAGAAATAGATTTTTTGGAGAGATACTTGCGTTTCTTCAACTCAGGTGAATAGGCGTATTTTGAGCAAACAGATATAGCACCACCTTGAGCAACCTATTGGAGGAAGATTTCCTTTCCAAACGAACTCAAATCTCACAGGGAACAATGTACTATATGCTCCTTCAACTAACACAGATGGTCAACTTTTGAGAGATACCTGTGTTTCTTCTCCTTAGCTGAGTAGGCTTGTTGGGGACAATATGAATCATTCTCCACCTTGAAATTATGATTTGAAGGAAGTATTCCTTTGAAACACTAACTCAGCTCTCACAGGGAAACAATACCATATGTGCTGCAGCTTCTAACATAGATGGTTTTCTTTGGAGATCTACGGGTATTTTTTCAACTGAGCTGAATGGGCCTATTTGGAGCAAACAGAGCCTATCTCCACGTTGAAAAACCAAACTTGCAGGAAGTATTCTTTTCCAAAAGGAATTCAATTCTCAAAGGGAAACAATGTGCTACATAATCCTGATTCTAGCTCAGATGCTTTTCTTTGTAGACATACGTGTGTTTCTTCACCTTAGCTGAATAGGGGAATTTGGAATCAAAGAGCCTTTCTCCACCTTGAAAATTTTGATGTGCAGGAAGTATTCCTTTCAAAAACGAACTAAATGCTCACAGGGAGAAAATGTGCTAAGTACTGCAGGTTCTAACATAGATGGTTTTGTTTGGAGAGGTATATGTGCTGCTTAACTCACCTGAAGAGCCCTACTTGGAACAAAATGATCCTCTCTCCACCTTGAAAACTGTGAATAGCAGGAATTTTTCCTTCCCAAAACTAACTCTATTCTCACAGGGAAATAATGTGCTAGACGCTGCAGCTTCTAACATAGATGGTTTTCTTTGGAGAGAAAATGAAGTTTCTTCACCTCAACTGAATAGGCCTATTTGGAGCAAAGTGAGCCTATGTCCACCTTGAAACACCTAAGTTGCAGGAAGTATTCCTTTTAAAAACTAACTCATTTTAACATGGAAGCAATATCCTAGTCCTGCTTCAAACACACATGGTTATTTTTGAGAGATTTATGTTTATCTTCAACTTGGCTGTATAGTTCTGTTTGAACAAATGAGCATTTCTGCAGCTCGAAAATTCTGTCTTAAAGTAATTGTTCCTTTCAAAAACTAACTCAGTTCTCACAGGGAGATAATGTGCTAGATGCTGGAGCTTCTAACATGCAGTGATTTCATTGGAGAGATACATGTGTTAATTCAACTCAGCTGATTAGGCCTATTTGTAGCCAATAGAGACTATCTCCACCTTGAAACACCTAAGTTACAGGAAGTATTCCTTTTAAACACTAAGTCAATTTTAACAGGGAAACAATGTGCTAGAGGCCCCTGCTTCTAACACACATGCGTTTCTTTTGAGAGATACATGTGCTTCATCAACTTAGCTGAATAGGCCTATCTGGAACAAAATGAGCCTTTCTCCACCTTGAAAACTTTGATTTGCACAAAGTACTCCTTTGCAAACTAACTTTATTCTCACAGGGAAAGAATGTTCTAGATGCTCCTGCTTCTAAGACAGTTGGTTTTCTTTCGAGAGATACGTGTGTTCCTTCAACTTACTGAAATGGCCTATATGGAACAAAATGAGCCTTTCTCCACTTTGAAAATTCTGTTTTGCAGGAAGTATTTCTTTCAAAACCTAACTATATTCACACACGTAAACAACATGGTAGATGCTAGTGCTTCTAACTCAAATGGCTTTCTTTGGAGAGATACATGTGTTTCATCAACTCAGCTGAATAGGCCTATTTGCAAGAAAGTGAGCCTATCTCCACCTTCAAGAAACAAAGTTGCAGGAAGTATTCCTTTCAAAACCTAACTCAGTTTTCCCAGGGAAACAGTGTGCTAGATGCTGCAGCTTCTAACACAGATTTTTTTTTTTTTGGAGATATTTATGTGTTTCTTCAACTCGGCTGAATAGGTCTATTTGGAAATGAATGAGCTTTTCTCAACCTGGAAAATTCTGATTTGCAGGAAGTATTCCTTTCAAAAAGTAACTAAATTCTCAGAGGTCAACAATGTGATAGATTCTGCTGCTTTTTACACACATGGGTTTCTTTTGAGGGACATGCGTGATTCATCAACTCAGGTCTATGGGCCTACTTGGAACAAAGAGAGGCTATGTGTACCATGGAAAACCCACCTAGCATGAAGTATTCCCTTCAAAAACTAACTCAGTTCTCAAAAGGAGACAATAGGCTTGATGGTGCAGCTTCTAACAAAGATGTTTTTCTTAGGAGAGGTTCATGGGTTTTGCAACTCAGCTGCATATACCTATTTGGAGCAAACAGAGCCTAACTCCACCTTCAAATCCTAAGTTGCAGAAAAGGATTCCTTTCAAACACTAAGTCAATTCTCACATGGAAACAATGTGCTAGAATCTGCAGCATCTGACAGAGATGTTTTTCTAAGGTGAGGTACATGTGTTTCTTCAACTCAGCTGAATTGCCTGTTTGGAACAAAATGAGCCTTTCTCCACCTTGAAAATTGTGATTTGCAGGAACTATTTCTTTCGAAAAGTAACTCAAATTTACAGGCAAGCTAGGTGCAAGGTGCTTCAGCTCCTAACACAGATGGCTTTCTTTGGATAGATCCATGTATTCCTTCAACTCAGGTGAAGAAGCCTTTTGGGAGCAAACCGAGCCTATCTCCCCTTGAAATACCTAAGTTTCCTTCCCAAATCTAACTCAATTCTCACAGGGAAAAATGTGCTACATGCTGCTGCTTCTAACACAAATGGACTTCTTTTCAAAAACAAATGTGTTTCTTCAACTTAGCTGAAGAAAGGCCAACTTGGAAAAAATGAGCCTTTCTGCATCTTCCAAACTATGATTTGCACTATGTTCTCCTTTGGAAACTACCTCAGTTCTCACAGGGTAGTGCTTACACACATGGTTTTCTTTCCAGATATATAGGTGTTTCACCAACTCACCTGTACAGCCCTATTTCTAACAAAGAGAGCCTGTCAATGCATTGGAAAGCCCACATTGCAGGAAGTATTCCTTTCAAAAACTAGCTCAAATCTCACAGGGAAACAATGTGCTTGAACCTGCATCTGCTAACATAGATGGTTTTCTTTGGACAGATACATGGGTTGCTTGAAGTCAGCTGCATATACCTCTTTGGAGCAAAGAGAGCCTATGTCCACCTTGAATCACCTACGTGGCAGGAAGTCTTCCTTTCAAAAACGAACTAAATTCTCACAGGGAGACAATGTGCTAGATGCTCCTCCTTGTAACACACGTGGTTTTCTGTCGAGAGATGTATTTCTTTCTTCAACGTAGTTGAACAGGCCTATTTAAAAAAATGAGCTTTTCTCCACCTTGAAACTTCTGATTTGTAGTGAGTATTCATTCAAAAACGAACTCCATATTAACAGGGAGACAATGTGCAGGAAGCTCGAGCTTCTCACAAAGATGATTTTCTTTCGTGAGATACATGTCTTTCTTCACCTTAGTTGAATCGGTCTAATTGGAACAAAATGAGCCTTTCTCCACCTTGAAAAGTGTAACTTACACGAAGTTTTCCTACTAAAGCATACTCAGTTCTCACAGAGGAACAAAGTGCCAGTTGCTCCTACTTCTAAATAGTGGTTTTCATTCGTGATATACATGTGTTTCACCTTAGCTGAATAGGCCAATTTGGAAGAAAATGAGCCTTACTCTACCTTGAAAACTATGATAAGCAGGAAGTATTCCTTTCAAAAACTACTTCTACTTTTGCACAGAAACGATGTCACAGATGCTGCAGCTTCTAACATAGATGGTTTTCTTTGCAGTGATGCATGTGCTCTTTAACTCAGCCTAATACGCCTAATTGGAACCAAGAGAGCTTATCTCCACCTTGAAAACCCGAAGTTGCAGGAAGTATTCCTTTGAAAAACGAACTCAATTTTAACAGGGAAATAATGTGCTAGATGCTGTCGCTTCTCACATAGATGGTTTTCTTTTGGAGAGATACATGATTTCCTTCAACTCAGCCAAATAGGCCTATTAGGAGCAGAAAAGGCCAGTCTCCACCAGAAACACCTAAGTTGGAGGAAGTATTGCTTTCAAAAACGAATTCAATTCTCACAGGGAAACAACGTGCTGGATGCTCCTGCTTCTAACACAGATTGTCTTTTTACAAAGGATTCATTTGTTTCTTCAACTTCCTTGAAGAGGCCTATTTGGAACAAAATGAGCCTTTCTCCACCTTGAACCCTATGATTTGCAGGAAGTATTCCTTTCAGAAACTAAATGAATTCTGACAGGGAAACAATGTGCCAGATGTTCCTGCTTCTGACTCAGATGGTTTTCTTTTGAGAGATATATGTGTTTCTTCAACTCAGCTGAATAGGCCTATTTGTAGGAAACAGAGCTTATCTCCACCTTGAAACACCCAAGTTGCAGGAAATATTCCTTTCAAAACTAACTCAATGCTCACTGAGTAACAATGTGCTAGTATGTGCAGCTTCTAACAGAAATAGATTTTTTGGAGAGATACTTGCGTTTCTTCAACTCAGGTGAATAGGCGTATTTTGAGCAAACAGATATAGCACCACCTTGAGCAACCTATTGGAGGAAGATTTCCTTTCCAAACGAACTCAAATCTCACAGGGAACAATGTACTATATGCTCCTTCAACTAACACAGATGGTCAACTTTTGAGAGATACCTGTGTTTCTTCTCCTTAGCTGAGTAGGCTTGTTGGGGACAATATGAATCATTCTCCACCTTGAAATTATGATTTGAAGGAAGTATTCCTTTGAAACACTAACTCAGCTCTCACAGGGAAACAATACCATATGTGCTGCAGCTTCTAACATAGATGGTTTTCTTTGGAGATCTACGGGTATTTTTTCAACTGAGCTGAATGGGCCTATTTGGAGCAAACAGAGCCTATCTCCACGTTGAAAAACCAAACTTGCAGGAAGTATTCTTTTCCAAAAGGAATTCAATTCTCAAAGGGAAACAATGTGCTACATAATCCTGATTCTAGCTCAGATGCTTTTCTTTGTAGACATACGTGTGTTTCTTCACCTTAGCTGAATAGGGGAATTTGGAATCAAAGAGCCTTTCTCCACCTTGAAAATTTTGATGTGCAGGAAGTATTCCTTTCAAAAACGAACTAAATGCTCACAGGGAGAAAATGTGCTAAGTACTGCAGGTTCTAACATAGATGGTTTTGTTTGGAGAGGTATATGTGCTGCTTAACTCACCTGAAGAGCCCTACTTGGAACAAAATGATCCTCTCTCCACCTTGAAAACTGTGAATAGCAGGAATTTTTCCTTCCCAAAACTAACTCTATTCTCACAGGGAAATAATGTGCTAGACGCTGCAGCTTCTAACATAGATGGTTTTCTTTGGAGAGAAAGTGAAGTTTCTTCACCTCAACTGAATAGGCCTATTTGGAGCAAAGTGAGCCTATGTCCACCTTGAAACACCTAAGTTGCAGGAAGTATTCCTTTTAAAAACTAACTCATTTTAACATGGAAGCAATATCCTAGTCCTGCTTCAAACACACATGGTTATTTTTGAGAGATTTATGTTTATCTTCAACTTGGCTGTATAGTTCTGTTTGAACAAATGAGCATTTCTGCAGCTCGAAAATTCTGTCTTAAAGTAATTGTTCCTTTCAAAAACTAACTCAGTTCTCACAGGGAGATAATGTGCTAGATGCTGGAGCTTCTAACATGCAGTGATTTCATTGGAGAGATACATGTGTTAATTCAACTCAGCTGATTAGGCCTATTTGTAGCCAATAGAGACTATCTCCACCTTGAAACACCTAAGTTACAGGAAGTATTCCTTTTAAACACTAAGTCAATTTTAACAGGGAAACAATGTGCTAGAGGCCCCTGCTTCTAACACACATGCGTTTCTTTTGAGAGATACATGTGCTTCATCAACTTAGCTGAATAGGCCTATCTGGAACAAAATGAGCCTTTCTCCACCTTGAAAACTTTGATTTGCACAAAGTACTCCTTTGAAAACTAACTTTATTCTCACAGGGAAAGAATGTTCTAGATGCTCCTGCTTCTAAGACAGTTGGTTTTCTTTCGAGAGATACGTGTGTTCCTTCAACTTACTGAAATGGCCTATATGGAACAAAATGAGCCTTTCTCCACTTTGAAAATTCTGTTTTGCAGGAAGTATTTCTTTCAAAACCTAACTATATTCACACACGTAAACAACATGGTAGATGCTAGTGCTTCTAACTCAAATGGCTTTCTTTGGAGAGATACATGTGTTTCATCAACTCAGCTGAATAGGCCTATTTGCAAGAAAGTGAGCCTATCTCCACCTTCAAGAAACAAAGTTGCAGGAAGTATTCCTTTCAAAACCTAACTCAGTTTTCCCAGGGAAACAGTGTGCTAGATTCTGCAGCTTCTAACACAGATTTTTTTTTTTTTGGAGATATTTATGTGTTTCTTCAACTCGGCTGAATAGGTCTATTTGGAAATGAATGAGCTTTTCTCAACCTGGAAAATTCTGATTTGCAGGAAGTATTCCTTTCAAAAAGTAACTAAATTCTCAGAGGTCAACAATGTGATAGATTCTGCTGCTTTTTACACACATGGGTTTCTTTTGAGGGACATGCGTGATTCATCAACTCAGGTCTATGGGCCTACTTGGAACAAAGAGAGGCTATGTGTACCATGGAAAACCCACCTAGCATGAAGTATTCCCTTCAAAAACTAACTCAGTTCTCAAAAGGAGACAATAGGCTTGATGGTGCAGCTTCTAACAAAGATGTTTTTCTTAGGAGAGGTTCATGGGTTTTGCAACTCAGCTGCATATACCTATTTGGAGCAAACAGAGCCTAACTCCACCTTCAAATCCTAAGTTGCAGAAAAGGATTCCTTTCAAACACTAAGTCAATTCTCACATGGAAACAATGTGCTAGAATCTGCAGCATCTGACAGAGATGTTTTTCTAAGGTGAGGTACATGTGTTTCTTCAACTCAGCTGAATTGCCTGTTTGGAACAAAATGAGCCTTTCTCCACCTTGAAAATTGTGATTTGCAGGAACTATTTCTTTCGAAAAGTAACTCAAATTTACAGGCAAGCTATGTGCAAGGTGCTTCAGCTCCTAACACAGATGGCTTTCTTTGGATAGATCCATGTATTCCTTCAACTCAGGTGAAGAAGCCTTTTGGGAGCAAACCGAGCCTATCTCCCCTTGAAATACCTAAGTTTCCTTCCCAAATCTAACTCAATTCTCACAGGGAAAAATGTGCTACATGCTGCTGCTTCTAACACAAATGGACTTCTTTTCAAAAACAAATGTGTTTCTTCAACTTAGCTGAAGAAAGGCCAACTTGGAAAAAATGAGCCTTTCTGCATCTTCCAAACTATGATTTGCACTATGTTCTCCTTTGGAAACTACCTCAGTTCTCACAGGGTAGTGCTTACACACATGGTTTTCTTTCCAGATATATAGGTGTTTCACCAACTCACCTGTACAGCCCTATTTCTAACAAAGAGAGCCTGTCAATGCATTGGAAAGCCCACATTGCAGGAAGTATTCCTTTCAAAAACTAGCTCAAATCTCACAGGGAAACAATGTGCTTGAACCTGCATCTGCTAACATAGATGGTTTTCTTTGGACAGATACATGGGTTGCTTGAAGTCAGCTGCATATACCTCTTTGGAGCAAAGAGAGCCTATGTCCACCTTGAATCACCTACGTGGCAGGAAGTCTTCCTTTCAAAAACGAACTAAATTCTCACAGGGAAACAATGTGCTAGATGCTCCTCCTTGTAACACACGTGGTTTTCTGTCGAGAGATGTATTTCTTTCTTCAACGTAGTTGAACAGGCCTATTTAAAAAAATGAGCTTTTCTCCACCTTGAAACTTCTGATTTGTAGTGAGTATTCATTCAAAAACGAACTCCATATTAACAGGGAGACAATGTGCAGGAAGCTCGAGCTTCTCACAAAGATGATTTTCTTTCGTGAGATACATGTCTTTCTTCACCTTAGTTGAATCGGTCTAATTGGAACAAAATGAGCCTTTCTCCACCTTGAAAAGTGTAACTTACACGAAGTTTTCCTACTAAAGCATACTCAGTTCTCACAGAGGAACAAAGTGCCAGTTGCTCCTACTTCTAAATAGTGGTTTTCATTCGTGATATACATGTGTTTCACCTTAGCTGAATAGGCCAATTTGGAAGAAAATGAGCCTTACTCTACCTTGAAAACTATGATAAGCAGGAAGTATTCCTTTCAAAAACTACTTCTACTTTTGCACAGAAACGATGTCACAGATGCTGCAGCTTCTAACATAGATGGTTTTCTTTGCAGTGATGCATGTGCTCTTTAACTCAGCCTAATACGCCTAATTGGAACCAAGAGAGCTTATCTCCACCTTGAAAACCCGAAGTTGCAGGAAGTATTCCTTTGAAAAACGAACTCAATTTTAACAGGGAAATAATGTGCTAGATGCTGTCGCTTCTCACATAGATGGTTTTCTTTTGGAGAGATACATGATTTCCTTCAACTCAGCCAAATAGGCCTATTAGGAGCAGAAAGGGCCAGTCTCCACCAGAAACACCTAAGTTGGAGGAAGTATTGCTTTCAAAAACGAATTCAATTCTCACAGGGAAACAACGTGCTGGATGCTCCTGCTTCTAACACAGATTGTCTTTTTACAAAGGATTCATTTGTTTCTTCAACTTCCTTGAAGAGGCCTGTTTGGAACAAAATGAGCCTTTCTCCACCTTGAACCCTATGATTTGCAGGAAGTATTCCTTTCAGAAACTAAATGAATTCTGACAGGGAAACAATGTGCCAGATGTTCCTGCTTCTGACTCAGATGGTTTTCTTTTGAGAGATATATGTGTTTCTTCAACTCAGCTGAATAGGCCTATTTGTAGGAAACAGAGCTTATCTCCACCTTGAAACACCCAAGTTGCAGGAAATATTCCTTTCAAAACTAACTCAATGCTCACTGAGTAACAATGTGCTAGTATGTGCAGCTTCTAACAGAAATAGATTTTTTGGAGAGATACTTGCGTTTCTTCAACTCAGGTGAATAGGCGTATTTTGAGCAAACAGATATAGCACCACCTTGAGCAACCTATTGGAGGAAGATTTCCTTTCCAAACGAACTCAAATCTCACAGGGAACAATGTACTATATGCTCCTTCAACTAACACAGATGGTCAACTTTTGAGAGATACCTGTGTTTCTTCTCCTTAGCTGAGTAGGCTTGTTGGGAACAATATGAATCATTCTCCACCTTGAAATTATGATTTGAAGGAAGTATTCCTTTGAAACACTAACTCAGCTCTCACAGGGAAACAATACCATATGTGCTGCAGCTTCTAACATAGATGGTTTTCTTTGGAGATCTACGGGTATTTTTTCAACTGAGCTGAATGGGCCTATTTGGAGCAAACAGAGCCTATCTCCACGTTGAAAAACCAAACTTGCAGGAAGTATTCTTTTCCAAAAGGAATTCAATTCTCAAAGGGAAACAATGTGCTACATAATCCTGATTCTAGCTCAGATGCTTTTCTTTGTAGACATACATGTGTTTCTTCACCTTAGCTGAATAGGGGAATTTGGAATCAAAGAGCCTTTCTCCACCTTGAAAATTTTGATGTGCAGGAAGTATTCCTTTCAAAAACGAACTAAATGCTCACAGGGAGAAAATGTGCTAAGTACTGCAGGTTCTAACATAGATGGTTTTGTTTGGAGAGGTATATGTGCTGCTTAACTCACCTGAAGAGCCCTACTTGGAACAAAATGATCCTCTCTCCACCTTGAAAACTGTGAATAGCAGGAATTTTTCCTTCCCAAAACTAACTCTATTCTCACAGGGAAATAATGTGCTAGACGCTGCAGCTTCTAACATAGATGGTTTTCTTTGGAGAGAAAATGAAGTTTCTTCACCTCAACTGAATAGGCCTATTTGGAGCAAAGTGAGCCTATGTCCACCTTGAAACACCTAAGTTGCAGGAAGTATTCCTTTTAAAAACTAACTCATTTTAACATGGAAGCAATATCCTAGTCCTGCTTCAAACACACATGGTTATTTTTGAGAGATTTATGTTTATCTTCAACTTGGCTGTATAGTTCTGTTTGAACAAATGAGCATTTCTGCAGCTCGAAAATTCTGTCTTAAAGTAATTGTTCCTTTCAAAAACTAACTCAGTTCTCACAGGGAGATAATGTGCTAGATGCTGGAGCTTCTAACATGCAGTGATTTCATTGGAGAGATACATGTGTTAATTCAACTCAGCTGATTAGGCCTATTTGTAGCCAATAGAGACTATCTCCACCTTGAAACACCTAAGTTACAGGAAGTATTCCTTTTAAACACTAAGTCAATTTTAACAGGGAAACAATGTGCTAGAGGCCCCTGCTTCTAACACACATGCGTTTCTTTTGAGAGATACATGTGCTTCATCAACTTAGCTGAATAGGCCTATCTGGAACAAAATGAGCCTTTCTCCACCTTGAAAACTTTGATTTGCACAAAGTACTCCTTTGAAAACTAACTTTATTCTCACAGGGAAAGAATGTTCTAGATGCTCCTGCTTCTAAGACAGTTGGTTTTCTTTCGAGAGATACGTGTGTTCCTTCAACTTACTGAAATGGCCTATATGGAACAAAATGAGCCTTTCTCCACTTTGAAAATTCTGTTTTGCAGGAAGTATTTCTTTCAAAACCTAACTATATTCACACACGTAAACAACATGGTAGATGCTAGTGCTTCTAACTCAAATGGCTTTCTTTGGAGAGATACATGTGTTTCATCAACTCAGCTGAATAGGCCTATTTGCAAGAAAGTGAGCCTATCTCCACCTTCAAGAAACAAAGTTGCAGGAAGTATTCCTTTCAAAACCTAACTCAGTTTTCCCAGGGAAACAGTGTGCTAGATGCTGCAGCTTCTAACACAGATTTTTTTTTTTTTTGGAGATATTTATGTGTTTCTTCAACTCGGCTGAATAGGTCTATTTGGAAATGAATGAGCTTTTCTCAACCTGGAAAATTCTGATTTGCAGGAAGTATTCCTTTCAAAAAGTAACTAAATTCTCAGAGGTCAACAATGTGATAGATTCTGCTGCTTTTTACACACATGGGTTTCTTTTGAGGGACATGCGTGATTCATCAACTCAGGTCTATGGGCCTACTTGGAACAAAGAGAGGCTATGTGTACCATGGAAAACCCACCTAGCATGAAGTATTCCCTTCAAAAACTAACTCAGTTCTCAAAAGGAGACAATAGGCTTGATGGTGCAGCTTCTAACAAAGATGTTTTTCTTAGGAGAGGTTCATGGGTTTTGCAACTCAGCTGCATATACCTATTTGGAGCAAACAGAGCCTAACTCCACCTTCAAATCCTAAGTTGCAGAAAAGGATTCCTTTCAAACACTAAGTCAATTCTCACATGGAAACAATGTGCTAGAATCTGCAGCATCTGACAGAGATGTTTTTCTAAGGTGAGGTACATGTGTTTCTTCAACTCAGCTGAATTGCCTGTTTGGAACAAAATGAGCCTTTCTCCACCTTGAAAATTGTGATTTGCAGGAACTATTTCTTTCGAAAAGTAACTCAAATTTACAGGCAAGCTATGTGCAAGGTGCTTCAGCTCCTAACACAGATGGCTTTCTTTGGATAGATCCATGTATTCCTTCAACTCAGGTGAAGAAGCCTTTTGGGAGCAAACCGAGCCTATCTCCCCTTGAAATACCTAAGTTTCCTTCCCAAATCTAACTCAATTCTCACAGGGAAAAATGTGCTACATGCTGCTGCTTCTAACACAAATGGACTTCTTTTCAAAAACAAATGTGTTTCTTCAACTTAGCTGAAGAAAGGCCAACTTGGAAAAAATGAGCCTTTCTGCATCTTCCAAACTATGATTTGCACTATGTTCTCCTTTGGAAACTACCTCAGTTCTCACAGGGTAGTGCTTACACACATGGTTTTCTTTCCAGATATATAGGTGTTTCACCAACTCACCTGTACAGCCCTATTTCTAACAAAGAGAGCCTGTCAATGCATTGGAAAGCCCACATAGCAGGAAGTATTCCTTTCAAAAACTAGCTCAAATCTCACAGGGAAACAATGTGCTTGAACCTGCATCTGCTAACATAGATGGTTTTCTTTGGACAGATACATGGGTTGCTTGAAGTCAGCTGCATATACCTCTTTGGAGCAAAGAGAGCCTATGTCCACCTTGAATCACCTACGTGGCAGGAAGTCTTCCTTTCAAAAACGAACTAAATTCTCACAGGGAAACAATGTGCTAGATGCTCCTCCTTGTAACACACGTGGTTTTCTGTCGAGAGATGTATTTCTTTCTTCAACGTAGTTGAACAGGCCTATTTAAAAAAATGAGCTTTTCTCCACCTTGAAACTTCTGATTTGTAGTGAGTATTCATTCAAAAACGAACTCCATATTAACAGGGAGACAATGTGCAGGAAGCTCGAGCTTCTCACAAAGATGATTTTCTTTCGTGAGATACATGTCTTTCTTCACCTTAGTTGAATCGGTCTAATTGGAACAAAATGAGCCTTTCTCCACCTTGAAAAGTGTAACTTACACGAAGTTTTCCTACTAAAGCATACTCAGTTCTCACAGAGGAACAAAGTGCCAGTTGCTCCTACTTCTAAATAGTGGTTTTCATTCGTGATATACATGTGTTTCACCTTAGCTGAATAGGCCAATTTGGAAGAAAATGAGCCTTACTCTACCTTGAAAACTATGATAAACAGGAAGTATTCCTTTCAAAAACTACTTCTACTTTTGCACAGAAACGATGTCACAGATGCTGCAGCTTCTAACATAGATGGTTTTCTTTGCAGTGATGCATGTGCTCTTTAACTCAGCCTAATACGCCTAATTGGAACCAAGAGAGCTTATCTCCACCTTGAAAACCCGAAGTTGCAGGAAGTATTCCTTTGAAAAACGAACTCAATTTTAACAGGGAAATAATGTGCTAGATGCTGTCGCTTCTCACATAGATGGTTTTCTTTTGGAGAGATACATGATTTCCTTCAACTCAGCCAAATAGGCCTATTAGGAGCAGAAAGGGCCAGTCTCCACCAGAAACACCTAAGTTGGAGGAAGTATTGCTTTCAAAAACGAATTCAATTCTCACAGGGAAACAACGTGCTGGATGCTCCTGCTTCTAACACAGATTGTCTTTTTACAAAGGATTCATTTGTTTCTTCAACTTCCTTGAAGAGGCCTATTTGGAACAAAATGAGCCTTTCTCCACCTTGAACCCTATGATTTGCAGGAAGTATTCCTTTCAGAAACTAAATGAATTCTGACAGGGAAACAATGTGCCAGATGTTCCTGCTTCTGACTCAGATGGTTTTCTTTTGAGAGATATATGTGTTTCTTCAACTCAGCTGAATAGGCCTATTTGTAGGAAACAGAGCTTATCTCCACCTTGAAACACCCAAGTTGCAGGAAATATTCCTTTCAAAACTAACTCAATGCTCACTGAGTAACAATGTGCTAGTATGTGCAGCTTCTAACAGAAATAGATTTTTTGGAGAGATACTTGCGTTTCTTCAACTCAGGTGAATAGGCGTATTTTGAGCAAACAGATATAGCACCACCTTGAGCAACCTATTGGAGGAAGATTTCCTTTCCAAACGAACTCAAATCTCACAGGGAACAATGTACTATATGCTCCTTCAACTAACACAGATGGTCAACTTTTGAGAGATACCTGTGTTTCTTCTCCTTAGCTGAGTAGGCTTGTTGGGGACAATATGAATCATTCTCCACCTTGAAATTATGATTTGAAGGAAGTATTCCTTTGAAACACTAACTCAGCTCTCACAGGGAAACAATACCATATGTGCTGCAGCTTCTA